>NC_044244.1:102526533-103135977 GCF_003957555.1 Calypte anna | reverse complement strand
TGCTCAGCAAAGGTGTTTTAAATGTTCTAAATCTCAGCCTACATCAATATGCAGGTTTATGAGATCCCTATCCTTTCTGTCCTAGCAGAAAAGAGAGTCTCTGATACATGCTGACAGACATTTCATTAACACAGCGGAGACCCAAAAGGCAGGTGAAGTTTGCAGAATTACACAGAATCAGCCAGATCATCAAGTCTGAGATCATCAGGTCCAACCCTTGATCCACTGCCACTGTGGTTACCAGACCATGGCACTGAGTGCCACATTCAGTCTCTTCTTAAAAACCTCCAGGGATGGAGAATCCACCACCTCCCTGGGCAGCCCATTCCAATGTCTGATCACCCTCTCTGTAAAGAATTTCTTCCTAACATCCAACCTAAACCTCCCCTGGCAGAGCTTAAGTCCATGCCCTCTTGTCTTACTGATGGCTGCCTGGGAGAAGAGACCAACCCCGTCCTGGCTACCCCTTCCTTTCAGGGAGTTGTAGAGAGTGATGAGGTCTCCCCTGAGCCTCCTCTTCTCCAGACTGAACACCCCCAGCTCCCTCAGCCCTTCCTCACAGGACGTGTGCTGGATCCCTTCACCAACTTTATTGCTCTTAGCAAAGCTCTGAGATTAAACAAATGACTTACATAATATAAGTTCCATGTGTGCTTAATTTAAACACATTGCAATTTAAAGACGTGAGGCAGTAAAGCAGAAGTAAAGACAGAAATTATGGTAGTGTATCTGCTCTTATTAAGAGGGCCCCATATTTTAAGCACTAATGAAAATCTTCTCCTGTATCATATACAGTCTTAGTGACATTGAACTCCATTGAGTCTTTTGGTACTATCTTAATCAGCTATCTTCCAGCAGAGGGGTTTGTGTTGTCCATTTGGAGTAAGATTAATAGTGCATGATACTTGATGTCGAAGAATATTTCTACTGCCAAAGCATGTAATTTCCATAGAATTCATTAGTAACACAATAGCTCTAAAATGTAATGTAAAGAAGAAATAATGGGGGAAAATAGTTATAATGGAAATATAGCCACAAAAAATATATTTTTGAATTTTTAAAATTTTTTAATGAATTCTTTAGTCTTGTCTTAACTCACGTTAAAACACGCATATTTTCATGTTACCCCTATATTCCGAGAACCTGAGTTGTAGTTTCTGTCACACATACCTTAGTTTTGGAGACCTTCTTGATGAGTTCTACAAATTGCATTTTTCAGGTATTAGAAAATCAAATTTTTACCTTACGTCCACATTTTAGAGGAATGTCTGAAAGACTAAAAATGACTTGATAACACCATGGTAACTAAGAGCAGAATTTCATTGAGAAACAATAAACTGCCTGTCAGAGGCACAGTTATATTGAACAATTAAAATAACTTCAAAGTATAAGTAATGTATTGCTAATTTAAAGGATATTTTGTACTGTTGTCCTTATTATCCGTCAATATACGTTACTACAAATGATATACTCTTAATTTTTTTTCCCATTATGCAAGCTAAGACTAGGTCAAAATATATCCTGGAGGAATGACAGGAAATATAGTTCTCCAGCGATGAGTAAATTCTTTATTTAGTTCCCCTAAAAGCTGAAGGACTTAATTCTTAGACAGTAATGAGAAGCGAAGGTGCAACATTTAGTCATTTGGAAAAGGTATCATTTCTTTGTTTTATAGCATGCTGAAGTCTTGATCCAGCTCTGAAACAGCTGGGTATTGTCAGAGCACAAAAATAATAAATCAGTATTCTTTTAGTACTCAATTTACTGGTTTCGGCTTAAATGTTAGATTAAACCACAAATTAAAACATCTGTCTCTATTTAATATTAAAAATGTATTGCAAATAAAGCTACACTATATTTCATGGACTTTTTTTTTTTTAATTCAGAGTTTTATTAACAGGTATGTCTTTTAAATTGTGTGATATAAGCTATAGCCCTTTCTTCTTATGCCCCATAAATCAATATATGAATTTGCATCTAGGGGTGGTTGGATGAAAGCAGATCATATGGATGATCATATGGATACCTCTATTTTGGGACTTTGAGTCCTTTAAAGATATGTGAACACACTTTAGCATTTATGCTTTCCATCGAAAGTTAATAACAATAGCAGATTTCTATAGTTAAAACTAATTAGCTATGGATTATTGCCCACTATTGCAATTAAAGATACTTTATTACAATGGCTTTCCTTGTTGCATTAGTTGTTTAAAAGCAGTAAGTGTTTTTTATATTGTATTTGTCAGTGTGTTGTTCTTGACCATTAACTTTGTATTGTTCTCAAAAAATTAACTTCTAAAAAGAGAAAAGCATGTGTCAAATTATTCAGTACACTGTAAGAGAATAATTTTTCTTACTCATTGTTTTATCGCTTGTCTAAATTTACAAGCACAATTACATTTCCTTTAGAATTTATTATAGCAATGAAAATTAAACCTGGGCTCTAATTCAGGTTTTAAAATGCCAATTCAACAAATCTCTTAAGCACATACTTAAATACATCTCTTTTCACAAAAACTAAATTACTAAATCATGTGCTTAAATTCTATTTTGTTAATGAATTGACAGCTGGGGCAGAACCTCAGGATTTTATCCACGTCAAGCTGGAGTCAATGGAACAAAAGCACCTGATTTCAGTTGAGTTTGTCTAAGGTTCCAAACACATCTGACTCATTTCTGATCAGAGGCAGCTTCTTGGAATCATGAAGCTTGTGAGAACTGAGAGCATTTAACCTGTCAAAAGAATCTGACTGGAATAGTCTACTGTGATATCATTTCTACCTGGAGACTTAAGATTGTTTTTTGTTAGAAAATGTCTAATGTTTTTACATTGATCTCTAATGCCTAGGCCTGTAGTACAACTATTTTTATACAGTTATGATTGCTAAACCTAATGTGTACATGTTGAAATTTACAGTGTTTGAAAAAAAGTTTTCATTTGGAAAATAAAAAGAGTGAAAATATTTTTCTTTTCCTGATTAAAGTTCCACTGGGCAAACTTGCAGAAGAGACATTCCTAGGAAGTTGCTTACCAGGTAGAAATCAGATTCCACCAAGGCAGAACTTAAAAAGCTTTGAGGCATGAAAGACACTAAAGAGAGCTGTCACCTGTGTTTTTTTAAGCCTTCATCCTTTACCCATTGGTGGTGTTTCCCAAAACCAGTCTGGTGCTGGAAACAGAACACAGTGCTAGATGGTGGTATGTACAATAACTGGTTTTATGTTCCTATTCAGACCAAGAATTAATGTTCTAGTTGCTTTTTCTCTTAAATTATTACCATGTTTCCAAATACAAGGATATAACAGCACTGCCTTCTCAATATTTAAATGAAAAGCTAACAGAAGACCTCATAATATTTTCCTTTGAGACAAGTTAAAACTCAAAACAATAAGAACTTTGATAACTTAATAAAGAGCAGAAGAGTTTTAACAAACCCAGTTTCAAACAGAGTAGCAGTAAATGATGTTTTATACTAAATTGAACTTCTCTTTTACAGTAGGATAGGATACAGTAGGTTAGGATAAATAGTGGAAAGGATCATCTTGACCCTTCACCTCCAGTGGTAATAGTTGACAGCAGAACAGGTTATTTTACAAGTCTTTCTGTTTTAATTGTTCTTAGAATCAATTGTGAGGTGGAGAAATTTGATTTCCCAAAGGTAATGCTTTTGTCAACATTGCTACAGGTGGTATGGATCATAGGAAAGGCTGTGAAACCCTAAATGAAAACAGTTTTCCATTGGAACTTTGGCTTTCCTTGAAATCTAGACACTGATGGTGTGCTGATTCTGTCAGATTTTTAGCAGCTGAAATTCAAAGCACTTAGACCTACACTGGTGCTGTTAATTTCAACTGTATTTCTTTATTTTGGAATGGAGACAGTATTAAATCTCTCTTTTGATGTTATAGAACATTAAATATTTCAGTAAAAATATTTTTCTATTCCTAAATGGACTTCTTGATTTCTGTTCAAAACTTTTCCTTCTTCAAACAGAAATGTATGCTTCAGGGTGTTATTTTATCTTAAAATTTCCTTTTTTTTTTTCTTTTCTTTTTTCTGAATAGTTTCCTTTTAATTTGAAGAGAAGGTTGTGAAAGGAACAAAATGCATGTTATACATTGGTAATTCACTAATTACTAGGTGTGTTGTCAAGCAGCACTCTGAAATATAGAAGGTTAACAGATCTATTTGATGAGTCTGTACAGGCAAAGACAAAATCTGGAGTAAATCAGGCCAGATATTGAAATGTGGAATGTTTCATTTCCCCACACATCCCTCTCCTGAAAGCTTCCACTGTTCTATACAATTTATGTTTTCTAGTGATCTTATCTATCAGGCTTATCGTAGTTATGAACATGGTAGTTCAGTAGTTGTTGTAAAAGATTCTATTTACACTTGAGAGTTATCTACAGACTGTGCCCTCCAAGAACTGTGTATGATTTACCTGCCTCTAGCCACTCAGTTTTAATTCGTGCAACTTGACCAGGAGGACTGATGTAGGAAATTACTGAGGGTGCTTATTTGAGATTGTCTAGACTCATGAGGATTGCAGAGGCAATAATTTTAGTCGATAATATGATAGTTATGTACATGGAGTAATTCATATCAATAATTCAGTATAGCAACAGATCTTTAATTTACTGTTAGAAGGGAGCATTTCCCATTTGCTTTAATGTTGTTCGTGTGAGTAGCAATGACAGAGAAGCTAAAATGGTTGTGACTTCAGTCAGAGCACTGTAAGTCCATAAGCCAATGTTTGGATTATAAAAGCATGCATCCATTGAAGAGAATTTTATTACCATTCATTAAAGAAGAAATTACCTTATAAGCACTATTGCTCTCTGTAACTCTGTGTTCAGCCATTGGATTCAACGAAAATGGTTTTGGAGTATGTTTATTAACCTTGACAGCATTTCTTTTCCACTACAGAAAGAAGAAAAACAGTTTCTTAAATATTTTCTTGCTAAAATTTGCTGAAATGCATGTAGTCAGGATTTCAAAGAGTTTTTCAGTTTTATAAATTTCTCTGGAAGAAAACAAACGTACTATTTCAACCACATCTAATTTACATAATGCCTACAAAATACCAATTTTCAGTGCAGGAAAAACCAAAACAGAAGTGTTCTAAAAGTCTAATTTACATAATACATGCAGATTTAGCAGTTCTGCACAGTTAAACTGGTCCAGTAAAACACTTCAGAGAATCAACATCTTCAATCTGCAATTCCCAACACCTAAAAAAAGAGCTTATGGATTTGTAGCATTCATTATCATGTAATATTTGTAATATACATTATCACTATTTATATTTTTCTTTTCTGTGGACGTTCATTGTTAAGTTAGACAGTACTTTTTTCTTAGGGCTATTATGAAAGCTGAATGACATTTTGAATAAAAACAACCCGATGAACTATGATATAATTATTTTCCAAGTTTCACTGAAACTGGAAAAAACAAATTTCTTCTATTAAATGATGCTGTTAGACACTACTGCCATCTGTTTATAGTAGAACTGGACCTTAAGGAAAGGATTATCTCCTTTGTCAGATTCTGCTCCAACAGTTAAGAAACCTGAACAAGAATCAGCAGTGAGCTGCACAAACAGCTGATAACCATCTCTTTAAGAAATGCACTTTCAAATCTTCAAAGAAAAAGAGAGAATTATCCACTATGAGAAACTTTACTGATTGCTTTTGTATTCCTGCCTCTCCCATGCATCATAAATATATTATTGAGTTTGGGAAAGAGCTTCAGCTTTTTCTATCTGATAAAGAAAAAAAGAAATACTTCTTACTTTTATTTTTTCCTATTCAAAATTCAGAACAAAGTGGAACTATAAACAGTCATCTTCTTTCCAGGACAGACAAGATTGTTTCCAGCATATGAATAAGGCGATATTTTGATCTGTATCTACAGCCATGACAATACATAGGTTTTTCTGTGCACAGTTCATCTCCTCTGGCTATAAAGTATCTTTAATTTCCATTTTCTCAAGTTATACATGAGGAAAAATAAAGTAGTCCATTCAGAAACTTATGTATTGTAAGTGAAAACATCATAATTAGATATTTGTGGTTTTTAATTATATGACCATTACTTCAATATGCTGTTGAAGTCAAGTATTTTTCGAAGGAAATTTGGAAATATTAACTTTAATGCTTTCAGATAAAATTATCAGTATTCCAAAAATCCTACAAATTTTATCGATGTAGAAGAAATCCTTTCTGATAGAAAAATACTGTTATGATGACTTGATAATTTTAAAATAAACCCCATAGCCCCAAATTATAAGGTGATAAAATTGCATATTTTATAACCATCCCTTTAGCAATGTTAACATAGAAGAGAATGAGAATGTGCCTTATGTAAGTATGGATACTCTGCAGCTAGACTATATATATGTTTTTTCCAGTATAGAATGCAGGAATGTGGTTTTCCTCCTTTTTGTAGTCAGGAAGAAAGATTCACCTTGATTATCTATTTTTAATCAGGTTTACAAGACATTTATCATTAAAAATGCAACTTGATTTCACATCCTAGGGAGACTTGATGCATTGTGGCAAATTTGAAAAGGATATAGTCTTCTCAGATGCTGCTAAGCCTAATACCTAATTTCAATGTTAGGTGCATGTCTTACAGTTGAATTTAAAGTTTCTTGCAACAGCTCTGTTATTCAAATCTTCTTTCTCATAACAAGATCATTTTGGAAATGGAATATCCTTCTTACAACTATCTGAACATGCTGCCTATAATAATTCTTTTTGCTGATCCTTTCCACCAGCTGTATAGGGGTCAGTGTGTGGAGATCTCATAGAATCATAGAATCATAGAATAGGCTGGGTTGGAAGGGACCTCAGAGATCATCGAGTCCAACCCTTGATCAGCTACCGCCACAGTCACTAGACCATGGCACTGAGTGCCATATCGAGTCGCTTTTTAAATGTCTCCAGGGACGAAGAGTCCACCACCTCCCCAGGCAGCCCGTTCCAATGTCTGATCACCCTTTCCGTGAAAAAATTCTTTCTAATAGCCAATCTGAACTTCCCCCGGCACAATTTAAGACCATGCCCTCTTGTCTTTTTGAGAGTTGCCTGGGAAAAGAGACCAACCCCTGCCTGGCTCCATCCTCCTTTCAGGTAGTTGTAGAGAGCAATGAGGTCTCCCCTGAGCCTCCTCTTCCTCAGGCTGAACAGCCCCAGCTCCCTCAGCCTCTCCTCATAGGATCTGTGTTCGAGTCCCTTCACCAGCTTGGTTGCCCTCCTTTGGACCTGTTCAAGGACCTCAATATCCTTCTTGAACTGAGGGGCCCAAAACTGAACACAGTACTCAAGGTGTGGCCTTACCAGGGCTGAGTATAGGGGCAGAATCACCTCCTTGGACCTGCTGGTGACGCTGTTTCTGATACATGCCAGGATGCCATTGGCCTTCTTGGCCACCTGGGCACACTGCTGGCTCATGTTCAGCTTCCTGTCAATCCAGACTCCCAGGTCCCTTTCTGCCTGGCTGCTCTCCAACCACTCTGTCCCCAGCTTGTAGCGCTGCATGGGGTTGTTGTGGCCAAAGTGGAGGACCCGGCACTTGGCCTTGTTGAAGCTCATCCCATTGGAGTCAGCCCATCTCTCCAGTCTGTCCAGGTCCCTCTGCAGAGCCCTCCTGCCTTCCAGCTGATCAACACTTCTCCCCAGCTTGGTGTCATCGGCAAACTTGCTGATGATGGACTCAATCCCCTCATCCAAGTCATCAATGAAGATATTGAACAGGACTGGGCCCAGTACTGATCCCTGGGGGACACCGCTGGTGACCGGCCGCCAACTGGAAGCAGCCCCATTCAGCACCACTCTCTGGGCCCGGCCCTCCAGCCAGTTCCTAACCCAGTGCAGAGTACGCTTGTCCAAGCTGTGGGCAGCCAGCTTTCTCAGGAGGATGCTGTGGGAGACGGTGTCGAAGGCCTTGCTGAAGTCCAGATAGACCACATCCACAGCCTTCCCCTCATCCACCAGGCGGGTCACCTGATCATAAAAGGAGATCAGGTTGGTCAGACAGGACCTGCCCTTCCTAAACCCATGCTGGCTGGGTCTGATCCCCTGTCCATCCTGCAGGTGCTGTGTGATTGCCCCCAGGATGATCTGCTCCATAACCCTGCCAGGCACTGAGGTCAGGCTGACGGGCCTGTAGTTTCCCGGGTCTTCCTTCCGGCCCTTTTTGTGGATTGGCGTGACATTCGCCAACTTCCAGTCATCTGGGATGTCCCCAGTGAGCCAGGACTTCTGGTAGATGATAGAGAGAGGCTTGGCGAGCTCTTCTGCCAACTCTCTCATCACCTTTGGATGGAGTTCATCTGGTCCCATAGACTTGTGGGGATCCAAGCAGCCCAGTAGATCACTGACAGTTTCCTTCTGGATTGCAGGGAGAGTGTTTAGATTCTTGTCTCCTAAATTACCTTTATTGCTAGCGCTCCTCGCCTCTAAGGTGAGGCTCTTGTGGTGCAGCTGGTTAAGACCCAGTACTGCAATGCCAAAAGCCCCAGGTTCGAGACTCCACAGAGAGCCTCACCTTGGAGGCGATGAGCGCTAGTAGCGCAATAAAGGTAATACAGTGCTCGAGAGTGAGCTAGTCTGTGGCTGTGAGTTTCACCTTTTCTTGGCCCCCTGGTCTTGCACATGCTCAATATGGGCCCTGCCCTAATTGGGCACAGGTGGATTTGATACCGGCTCACACCTACTTCTTGGTAATCAGAGGCATCTGATTGCTTTGTTCCACTACAAAACATAGCAATGGAAAAGAATTTTGCATTTGAATTAATAATAATTTGCCACTGAGCAATCTTTCTTTCCATGATTTCTTCCCCTCCATTCCTGAAAATGCAAGATATTTTTTCATCATTCATTCTTTCATTTTTCATTGATGCTGATCAGAAATTTTGTTATTTTGAGAAAGCTTTTTTTAGAAGTATAAAATCACTCTGAATAAGACCCAAATAAAATATTTGACATTTTGCTCTATGTAACTTGTTTTTAAAAGCTACTTTATGTTGCAATAAAAAATTTAGAAGAAAAACAAAAACCAAAGACAAGAATGAGGTTTTTTTCAATTTTTTTTGCTTGATTTTTTTTTTAATGTTGGATTAGAACACAGGTTTGAATGTTGTTTCCAAATGTTAATCAACTCAGCATAGCAATTATAACAAAAGTCATCTTTATGAAATAGGTTTTTTATTTAAGATACTAACTACTATTTATTGCCATCTGAGAAGAATTAAGATACTATGCTTCAACAGAAATTCTGTTTTACCAGATGTCACAAAGTTACCTGCTGTTTTTTCTTTATCAAAGAGTCGATCTTCATTTAACACTAAGTCTTTTGTGGTGTTACTTTTCAATAGGAAATCTTTGTTGCAAAGGAGGCTTTAGGAAGCTATGAAGGCTGTTAGAGATTTGTTTTCTCTGCTTTGATCCCTATGGAAAGGCAATTTATACTACAGATTTATATATATTTTCTTAAGGGACATATGTCAGACTATTATTTCTGGAAGCAGGGATTACTTCTAAGCTATTTTGTTAAAGTGAATATCAGAAAATAATAATTAAGCCTCCCCTGCAGTCTGCAGCAGAGGGTTGGTTTAGGGTTCAGATCATCATCAATGCTATTTGCAGAAAAAGACAGCAGCATTTATTTATTTATTTTTTAACCATTAGTTATATCATTGAGGAAGTCATATGATAGGATGATGGTATCTGTGAGCTTGCAATCAAATTTGAGTGTGTTGTGGTGTTCTGCATAGACATATGCAAAATGACAAGATTAAAGTTACCATAATAGGAGCAAAAGGTGAATTTTCAGGCATCTGTGGCTGCATGATGAATGATGAACAACACTCAGCTGAAGACAGTTCTGCTGCCTGTGGGGGCTGCAGTCATGTGCCCATGATTGGAGGATGGGTGCTTTTTTTTATTTAATTTTTTAAAACATTTTGCACCGCATAACACAGCTCTGCGTATGTTCTGACTTCAAAAGGATTCTGTACGTGCATAAACTTGGGCATGGGCTAAGTGTTTGAGGTGATATTGAAATCTGCTCTAGCCAACATAGGAGGACAGGGGAGAACCGAAGAGACAAAGATAAAATATAGAAGACCTTGAAGAAGAAAGAGAAGTGTGTGGGATATCAGCCAATGTAACTTGATGCAAGGAGAAAGGTGTTGATTGACTTCCACAAGTGTCTTGGTTCACACTGAGTATTTCCTCTTTGTATGAATGTTAACACAAAGAAGAGAAACTATTTTTTCCTGAATGAATCCATGTAAACAGAATACCGGTTTAGAAGTCTTTTTTTGTTTGTTTGGGGGTTTTTTAGTTACTTTAAAATGCTGAGGCTTCCAGAGTATGTATCTCCACACTCATATGAAGCTTGTGTTTTCATTACTGTTCTGAGCAGAAGGAGACAGATGCATGATAAAAATAGTTTTTCAGAATTCTCCATCTCGCACTGAGATTTTGTTTTGCTTCATGAATTTTAAACCAGTCAAAAGCTCTTAGACATTTCAAGAAAAAAATGCTATCATCTGCTGTATTAAAAATGTTATCTTTATGAGGCAGGAACAAAAATCAACCTTAATTTGAAACTTCCTTAGTTATGTTCTTTTTCTTCTTTCCTCTGAATTCTATGTGTTGAGGTAGAAAATTATTACATAGCATAATTGATAATTGATTCTGCTTTACAGATATTTTCCTATATTGCCATGTCTTCACATTTTGTGTATTTCTTTTGTATTATGGAAAATATGGGTGTTTTATAGATATGTTTTTTTATTTAATTCAAAAGAAATCATGAAAAATACACCTCCTTTAAGAGGTATGATTATGTTTAAAGATGAAAGTGGTGTAATAAGAGTAAAAGGAACTTTTGCGGTTTTTATTTGATTTTTTTTTTTTTTTTTACTTTTTCAGGATTGTACTCTCACTGAAAGTAGCATATGTATATAAAATTCTAGGGCTATGTTCAGTTTCTAAGCAAATACAGAAATTTGTACATGTCTATCAATATCTACACATTACTGGAGTTGTTCCAATGTGCTGGTAGTGTTTCTTAGGGCCTACAGCACTGCAGGTCATCTGAAAATGCTGTAAGTCTGGGCAATCGATATTTCTTGGTTTATGAAATTGGCATCTAGTAATAAGAAATGCCTTGTGGCAGAAATCATTAAATATGTACAGAAAGCCTTTTCCTATGAAAAGTTTGTGCTGAGCTTACGGCATAGACGAAGCCCTCATGGTAAGAAATGAATTTTAAATTTTGTTCTTAGGACAATGCTGTGGGATTTCTCTGTCTCACCTGGGATACATAGGTAAGACCTAAGAGATTAGAAGCCCCACTTTCAGACATGGTAATTTTAGACAGGGTTATCCTGAAAAAGTTGTTGGTGGAGAAGCCCCTGGAGTCGTGCTCTCAGATGAGGAAGGAGGTGTCAGTGCCTTCTGAAGAGTCTGAGTAGGAAGCTCTGCAACAGGAGGAGTTGTCATAGCTCAATGGAATTCTGCTGTGTGGGACAAGTCACCCTTCTTGGCTGCTGTTGCAGAACATTGCTGACAAAACAGAGAGAAGGGAAAGGACAAGTGTCTGGGATCTATAGAAAAAGAGTTGAAGGATTCTTAAAATGAAGAAAAACTGCAAAAGTGGAAAGGGCCAGCCCAAGTCTCTTGGGTCATCAGAAAACCCTTGCCTTTGGAGACTATGTTGTGTATGTAGAAGGAAAATTAGAACGTACATCTTGTACTGCCTGCAGTGTTTTCCATATTTCCTTTCAGTGTTCAGTGCACTATTTAAAATCAGCTATTTCATTATTTCATTTTGTCTTTGAAATGTATTCTTTTGGATTAAAGGATGTATAGCATGGCATGGGGATGTGGTTTGTTAATAACTGGAGACAAAATTTTGATTGGCCATGGAAAAGTGATATGTGTATGTGGAGCCATCTACGTAAATGAGCCACACAGTGGGTGTGATACAGTGTTCAAAATGTATGTTTTTTAGCTTTTTCTCTTGTGTATGGGCTCAACACAAGTCTAACTAGTTCACTGTAAATCCAGATAGAGCTCTGTTGCAGCAGTTTTCCTATCAAATTACAAGAAAATATGTAGTTCAGGTGTCATTCCTCTTAATAATGCAACCTGGCAGCCCTGTAATAGAAAGACAGACTTTAGCTTTTAAGGTCTTCTTACATTTAGGTTCTGTAAATGGAAATAGACTGGAGAAATTAATTATTATATCAGAATTAAATCAGGGAGATTTTGTATGAGCTTGGCAGGCTATTCAAGGCTGCAAAAGCTCTGTGTCTCTGATAGATTTTTTAAAATTTAATTTAATATTATTTTGTTTTTCATTTATGTAATAGATATAGAAAAAGAGAGGTTCACTTGAAGTGACAGGAATGATATCAGCATGTTAACTAAATAGCAAATTCAAAATAATTGGAAATATTTGCTTTATGAAAATGCTTCATGAGATGGTTTCCACTGAACATATTTTTTCCAAGGTAAATAGGAATTTATTTTGGAATAAATTTAGAAGAACTTGTGTAAAAAAAAAAAAAGATAGATGCACATTGTATACATATTCCTTCTAATTATGTCCAGAAGATCTTATCCTAAGGGACAATTGTTCAACACAAATATTGTTTTGTTGTTTGCTATTTTCTCACAAGAATAATTTAGGTCTGAAGTTACTGTCTATAAGTTATACCTATATGATAAAATCACAGTGTTGCTAAGAATATTCTACAGTCCATACCTTGTCAATGAACCAGGACTGAAGCTACTATTTATAGGTCATTGTCAAGTGAAGAAGAGGCCTTCAATAAATTTATTTCCTCTAAAGAAATAAGAGAGTGAATACTTAAGAGCTGACAAAAGCAATGCACCATTCAGTTTGTCTGTGAAGTAGAATTTATGTTTCATTTTTGAGACTGAACATTTTCTGTTTGGGTACAGAAAATTATGTATTTATCATTTTGAAAAGCTCAAAGCCCTTATCACAAAATAGTAAGACTTTATGGAATTTATTATTTCCGTTACTGGGAAGAGCATTTACTTGCTTTGTTTTTTGAGCTTTTGTAATTTGTAGCAAAATAAATCTGCATTTTATTACTTCCATCATAATTTTGAAACAAGAGTAAATGTAACTTTCCACTTCCAGATCAAGGATAAGTTTTGCCCTTAAGATCAAATATTTGGTCTTGTTCAGGCTTTGCAATTTGTCACTAATACATCTAATTATGACACTGATAGAAAGACATGTTGAGTTATTGTTGCCATCTATATTATATTTAAAATTTAGAATTGCAAAGCTTCCTTTCTTTTAAAATGATATTTTTAAATCATCTTCCAGCCATATGCAGATAAATCATAAATTATCTTATCCCAGCATAAGATCACTGCAACTGGTTTTTATCTTTTTTAAAATAAATATTAAACAGCAGAAGTTTTCATCATTTCTTCTGGAGTTTCTTTTATAATTCCTTTTAAAATGATTTTTAAATTTATTAATTTTAACGCTTTGAAATACATATTGAACAAACAAGGACTTTTTCGACTTGGACAATGCTCTGACCCAAAACTTATGAAAATGTCAGACTTTTCAGGTCTGTAAATTTTCACCCCATTTCAGTAGGGGGTGAAATCTCTAATTATACTGAGAATGATGTTACAGATACATTTAATTACCTATTCATTCACCCTTTTCATAATCCAGGCTATTCATCAGACATCAGACAAGGAACCTTGGCACACTCAGCTGGTCCTAGAAAGAGTTAGCAGCTGAATAAGAGAAAGTCCTGGTGTGAGAGGCCATGGCTCTTCAGCCAGGGGTTGTTTTCCAAAGACTCCTCTGACTTGGGTCCTCAGTAGCCAAAAGTGGATCACCTCCATGTCTCATCACCTGTGAAATCTGCACTGGCTATGTGGATTGTTCTGGAGATTTTGGAGGCTGAGTTTTTCTTCTTCTTCTTAGTGTGACTATTTAAAGACATAGCAGGATACTCAAGTAGGTGTGGGAGTTGTTTTTGTATGGCTAGTGTTTTTAGCTGTCCTCAGTGAAATTTTTTTCTTTATTTTTAGTATGATTCCTCTTTCTTAGGTATCTCAAAGCAAAAGCAGGAAGCATGACCTATGATGATGTCTCATTAAAAATATAGAGTTTTTTCATCACATTTCATGTGATAATTTGCCATTCAGTTAAAGAATAAAAAAGTACCAAAAATGTCAATTGCTCAGACAACGGAAAGGAAGAGAGCTGCTTGAAGCAACAGCAGAACAGATATTCTTTGCAGAAGTGACCTGACGCTACTATTAAAATTGCCAGCGTATTGATTTCAAGTGTTAGCTGGCTTCATGCATCATTAAGCAAGGGCTTCTTTAATGTTTTTGCAAAAAGACTCATTCCCTTCGACGTTGTACATATTTTAGTTAACTTTCAGCCTGACATTTAATTATAGTTATAGTTACATAGTGTTCTATTTCATTTCTGTATTTCATTTGTGCTGATCACATGCCTAATTTCGTGTTGTGATAGATGTTCACATACAATTTTAAGATGTTTATATCTAGAAAACCCCCTTTTTCATTTTTCCCTGCACTGCAAATTTCTCCACTTCAAGTTTACCTTAAAGCATTTATTCTAGCATTCTGCTCAGCTTTGTGTAGCCAATGTCACTTGGAATTCTTTATGGTCATCATTACCCCATTCAAATAACTGATAAATCTCTGAAAACAAGAATTTTTACCCTTTCTTTTATATAGTTCTAGACACAATAACAAGAGATAAAATATTTTCCCTGGGAACATTCTTAAGAATATCCAAGTTGACCCATTTGCTAGTCATTACTTTCAACATGTATTGTTTTTGATGGAGATTTCTACTATCATTTGGACACTTACCAAATGTATGATTTTGTACTCGCTACTTAAGATTCCCCTACTGAAAATATATTCCTTAGGAGTGAGGAAATAATATTAGCATGTCAAAGGATTATTAGAAAACAATGAATATGCAAATCTAATTTATTTTCATATTGCAAACACCTAACCTGAGGCTACAAGGGAAGCATAGTACTTTGATACATTCTAAAACAATTAAAACTTCCTCATTTCCTTGCATAAACAATGTGCCCACCAAACAGTTTTTACTGCTTGACTACACATAGAAATTAGCATTATCTGAAACCATATTTTCCTTATTTCTTACACATCTTGGTATTTCCAAGCAGTTGCCAGTGACAATAAGGAAAGGTAATCCCATTCTCCAATCTTCATTGCTATTTATCTAACGATATTGCATTACTTTTGATTCCTACTCTAAGGCCATTTCAATCAACTTTCTTCTTTTTATATATGGAGTACTTTGACTATTTTTGCTTCACTCTATATTGCAGAATAAAGATCCAAGTATAAACTGCACTGGAGATCTAATTTGTCTACAATGTTTGAAAAGTCTCCTGAAAGCTTGTTAAGGACTATCAACACCTTTTTCACAGGACTCAAACCGCCCTCCTACATTCTTTAATTATTTAGCATAAGGCACTTAAAAAGTGTCAAATTGTTTCCATAAATATTAAAGTTGAAAATATTTCTTCTGATGAGAGGAGAAATTGTCAAGCAGTTTTATAAATTCAAGGGAAGTAAGGGCTAGTACTGTAAAATTTGTAGCTCTGGGCTAGTAGACATCTTTTGCATTATAAGCAATGATTGATTTCTTTCAACCATCAGTGGAAACAGCAATAGGGAACAGTTTTCATTCACTTGTGATCTGATGCACTGACAATTGTTAAACCAAGCTTCTGTCAGATTTGTAGAATATTACTGAGGAAGATACTCAGTTTGAAGATTAGAGGGAATGCCTGTTTGTATAACCACATCTGTGACAGTTAGAGAATCAAGCCCTAGGCTGTGTTGAAGAATAGAAATAACAGCATCTTCATGAAACTATTTTGAAGCAACAGGAAAGCTTCCCTAAAGTGCATTTTTGCAACCCAGTGATAAAGTAAAATGTCAATGAATTTTAATTTTTTTTGTTTTTTGTTTTTTCCTGCTGATGATAATTTGCAGAGGTTGGGAATTTTAATTATCTTTAAATTGTTTTGTTTGAAGAGAATTTATTTAAAATATTTTTGCATCAGTTCTAGGAAGTGTGTTTTAATGCCATTCTTAAAAATGGTGAAGGATAGATCTGGGTTGCCATTGGAATTATAATAAATATTCAGCCTGTTATTGGCATTATCACTTACAAGTAGCTTTAGTTGTGGAAAACTACTACCCCTTTTTTAGGCATTACTGTTAAAGAGAATATATACATAGATATTTGGAAATACATTTTGTGGTCCCTGGAACAACCAGATCATGAATCCATTAAAAAGGAGAACAATCCCCATCAACTTCTTGGAGTCTGTCTGGAAATTAAATGAAACACCAAAATTAGTTTGACTGCAATGTATTGCTGCACCTTGATCAGAGGAAAACTGTGAAACAAAATATTACATCATGAGTCTATTTCAACCTACTACGGTTTTGGGAAGCAGTTGGGGTACAAGAGAAAACACCTCCCAGTCTGGGTTTTAAGTAGAGTACCTCCTTGAACCTCTACTCTTTTCAGTCAAATAACATTAACTAACTGCACATGCAGTAGTTTCTCACTTATATTTGGTTTGATAAATCTCAGGAAAGCCTTAGATGAGTTGTACTATGCTAATTAATTAGTTGATTAATTGATTAATTGATCATGTAAGATGATCAAGTTTTATTCCTCTAAAAAAATAATAAATTCCCATAGCAGATACCTATTTTGTTTCTCTTCATCTCTCTGGATTACCTTTCACTTAGGCTAAATTATGTGGTGTGGAATATATAGACATCGAAGAATGAAGATCTGACTCCCAGTTCAGGTTTTTGAAAACGTTATACCAGACTATAAAAGAATTTAAGAATGATGATTTTTAAGAATATTGTGTCACGACTGCACCTTTCAGCCTACCCATGGTAGGAAATCTGGTTCTTGACTGAAAGAAATATTTTCTAGGGAAGAAGTACAATTAAAAAGACTCACAATGCTTTTGAAAGGCTTAAAGATTTGTCTAAGTTATTCTGTAAATCAAAACAAAACAAAACAAAAAACAACCCAGGAGATAAGCAAGTCTTCATTCTTTTAAATAATTGCACTAATCATTGTGCAATTGTTATTGGGCATTGATTTCTACTTATGGAAGAAAAATGGCCCAATACCTAATTGGATACAGCTGGATACACTGTTGGGATTTATTTTTAGAATCCAAGAGGATAATGAGACATTTCAGACACTGTGGAACCCTTAGCAGGATTACATGAACTCACTAAATCTGTTTCAAAAATTGTGAATGACATGGTACACTGAATTGTAAATTATCTTCATAATTCATCCCTCCTGTATCTTCACTGATGTCAGTGAAACTACAGTGTTCACAAGAGATAGCATGTTTGAACCTCTTTGCAATAATACTTTCAAATCATGGCTTTTTGCTTTGTTTCAGAATGAATCTTAACCTTGATACTGATCCTCAACATCAAGTAATGTGGTGGTTGATCTTAAAGCTTTGTTGAGGCATGGAAGTGAAAAACTAGAGGTTTATCTTTAAATGATCACTTTTTTTTCACTTTTTGTTGTTGTTGGGTTTTTGGTTTTGTGTGTGTCTGTGTGTGTGTGTACTCAGCCCTTACGCAATCTAAATCCTTTCTCTGAACTATGTCTTTCTATAGTAGTCCTCAGGACTGCACCATCAATCTGATCCTTTCTTACTTATGGCCCTCTAGGATTTGCTTTCTTTCACATGCTCTCTATTCTTTAGTGAAGACATCTCACCACTCTTTATTTTACTCTTTATTTATCTTCAGAAAAGTGAAAATTAACTGAAGTGAGGCCAAGAATGTATTTTTTGTTGGTTTTTTTTTGGGTTGGTTTATTTTTTGAGCTATCAGAAACGAGAAGCGTAGAAGATACAATATGCAGATAGGGAGCCCTGACATTTCCCACAGGAAAGATGATGGGCAATTTATAGCAGTGTGATTGGTCTGTCAATATTTCAATCAAATCTTTTCTATAAAAGGTTGACTGATGATACAAGCTGTCATTGTGCTTGTCTTTAAACTTCAGAATCAGCTGACAGTGTTATAGTAGAGCTACATGAAACTGTTTTAAAGTAGGAGGGTGTAATAACAACTGTAAATTCAGCACCATAAAAAACTGTGTTCAGGTGATTCATGAAAGACACAGCTGAGACTGAGTCATCACTAGAGAAGACTACTGTGTCTGGTCAGAACTCTAAGTTGTAAGAACTGTCTCCTTGGTAGCTGAATGACAGGAAACTACGTTTTGTTTGATAACTTGGTACGTGTGCAGCAAACAAACAGGAACAGCCAGATAGTGGGAAAAGGTAAGAGAAAAATCATTCATCTTGTCCTAGTCTTACAGGGCAACACAGTGGTGCCAGAGCATCTCTTCCTGCAGCCTTAAAGGGGTTGGCTGGGTTCTTCTGCCAGCTCCTGAGAAAAAAGGTTGTTTTACAGTTCACCTGGGCCTCCAAGAGTATTGACTGGATGTTGTAAATTGCAACAACAAAATTGTTTCTGCTTTTGTTCTGAAAAACAAACAATAGAAATGCGACTTCTCTGTTTCTTGTCAAGTGGGCAAAATGATATTTAGAACCTGTTTAGTCCAGCAGTGATATTTGCTGTTGGGCTCTAGTGCTTGTCTTGTTTGGGTAAGAAGATGAATCAAAACAAATCAAACTGATCTCAGACTTTCCAAAGGTGATGCCTGCTGGTTCTAAAACCAGCAGAATCAGACAGCAGTACAGGGCTCAGACAAAGACCAGGCTGCTAGAGGGCACAAAAGGATCAGAAAATTAGTGTATCTCCTTATTTAGTAAGTGACCTTAAACTGAAATTTAAGGACCTGGCAACCCACAGTTTAATAAACTCAAAGAAGGAAGGAAAATAAATTAATTTTAGGAGAAGAATAATTATATCTTAGAGTTCTTCAGATAAATGAGAATGAGAACGTCATCATAAATAATTTTAATAAAGAGGAAGGAGAGAATA
The DNA here is from genome assembly GCF_003957555.1 of Calypte anna. NCBI lineage: Eukaryota > Metazoa > Chordata > Aves > Apodiformes > Trochilidae > Calypte > Calypte anna. Next base: position 103,116,858 of record NC_044244.1, on the reverse strand, counting down.
TGCATTAAGAAATCATTTAAAGAAAATTAAAAGCTCTGTATGAAACTCAGATTTAAGAAGAAAATGTCAGCAAACAGAAACCAGATCAGGTTATAGAGGATAAATATAAAGTAAAGAAAAATACATGGAAACAAAATATGAAATCTCAAGCTAAGATGCAACTAATAAAATTTTTCAAGCATATCAAGAAATATTTATGTTATTAAGAAGATGAGAATTAAAGAATTGATCTTCTGCTGAGCACTGAGACAGCTGATGCTGAAAACTCTGAAATGTCAAATGTGTTTTCTATCAGTCCTTTAAAAAAATAATTCTACTCATTTTTGCAGGAATGTGTCATGCTCACTCTGAAACAGGAGATCAGGTGAGAAGTTTAAATAAATGAAATGTTTTCAGATTGGTTTCATCTAAAAAAAATTCACTGTAAGTTACTTATAGAACTAATTGAAGCAATCTGGAGCTCCTAGTAATTTGATATTGTAGAAAAATGAGAGAGCAGAAAAAAAGAAGAGAAAACTTAATGTCAGTCTATAAAAATGTGGGCAATGTAGAGGACATTGGACATCTTAACTTGCCTTTGAATTACGGAAAACTTCTGCCTTGCTATCCCCCTCAAAATACTTGGAACTCTGCAATTGTAGGCATTTTAAAGGTGATGAAGAGAATTTTAATAAATGGATAGAAGACTCTACATAAATCCAAGTTTCCTTTCTGACCAGTTTGTTTAGGAGGAAAATAGAAGCTGTTGTGTGTAGTTGGAATAATGATTTATTTATTTTAGTTTTGTTTATTTATTAGTTTAGTTTATTTATTTTATTACTTTATTTTATCTTTGCTCTTTTAAATAATACTTTTTTGCTCTTTTAAATAATACTTTTATAATTGAGGATGGGAAATCAGAGAATCACAGAATTACCTGGGTTGGAAAGACCTTCAAGGTCACTGAGTTCAACCACTAGCCTAATGATAAGTCCTTTACTAAACCATATCCATAAGCACTATATCTACATGACTCTCAAATACTTCCAGAGATGGTGACTTTACCACTGCCCTGGGCAGTCTGTTCCAATGTCTGATAACCCTTTCAGAGAAATTCTTCCTAACATCCAATCTAAACCTCCCCTGCTGCAACTTGAGGCCATTACCTCCTGTACTATCACTTACAACTTCATTGAACAGCCTGATCCCCACCTCTTTACAACTTTCTTTAAGGTAATAGATGAAATATCATGGCAAAAATAATAAGAAAATCTTACTTCAAGAAGAAGTTATCAATGGCTCATTCTAGGTGAGAATAACTAAGTGGAGTTTCTCAGAGATCTACCCCGGAGCTAATTGTGCTCAGTATTTTCAGCAGCTGCTTAGATGATGGAATATACTTACTAAGTCTGTACATGATTCAAAGTCACGAGGGATTGCAAACTCACTAGAGGACACAGAATTAATAATAACCATGTAAAGATATGGAAATGGCAGAGGAAAAAATTAAATATAGAGAAACACAATATTATAGGGGATCATAAATTGAATTTGTTAGATGTTCGATGATCAAAAAGGCCCATCTTCCAGGATATATGAAAAAGGAAGTAGTTTGTGTACATACAAAGTAATCCTTCAATTTAAAGAATCAGAACACTAATTGGCTTTGAGTTCATCACTGTGAGTAAGATATATGGACAAAAAGAAGAATGTCAAGAGTTGCTGAGGGGAGTTGCTCTGCAGCCCACCTGATCCATAGTGGACTGGCAGATCTTGGCAAGCAGGAGAGGGGTTTTTCTGAGATTTTCCTGCAGCAGGGAAATACCAGGGGAGAGGAGTGACGTGCCAGGAGCCAGCAGCTCTTGTAGGAGCTGATGATGAGACCTGGGCATCTCCACAGCAATGGACGCCACCCACACACCTTACAAATCTGCCTGAGATGTACATCCAGGGTGGATAAACAGCATGGGGCATCACAGTGTGGGACAGCAGTTGTTGTGCAGGAAGGAACTGGGGGAGAGGTACTGAAGCTCTGTCAATTTGACTAAGGGGTGAAGGTATCTGCCTGTTTAAAATCCATGACCTCTCTAAGCTCTGCACTCACCAGGCTTCCCAGGTGGAGCTCTAGTGAGAACACAGCCACCCAGGTGTCCAGCTGCAGGCTGTGACCCACTCTCATGCCAGTACCAGATGGCAGCAGTGGGAATGTGTCCAGGTAGAGGAACTCCATTTAGTGACAGAGCTCCAGAAAGAGGTGAGTAGGTTGAGGACTAACAGGGAGTGCAAGAGTGAGCTAGATAAATGTAATCACATCCTGCCTTCCCTGGAACAAACTCAACAGGCAGGATGCATGACATGCAGAATCCTCTATCTTCTCTCTATTGGGCTGAACACAGTGACCTGGAAGATAGGAGGCAATGGCAAAAAGTTCCTGCCCAGTGCAGCCAATGCATCTCCTCAGTTACACTCCTACCCTCCCAGATGCTCTTGTAAAACAGGTATGAGAGTCTGCAAGTGGCATTGAACATAACCAAGAAAGATTATTCATCTAGCTTGGAAGTTCCACAGAGGTTAAGTTGTTCCATACCCTGCACCAAAACTGATTCCAGAATGAAAAAGATAGGTTGTAGGCAACTGCTTTCTGAAGAGAACAGAAGGCCGGATATGCAGACTAGGGAAGTCTGATGCCTCCCTGGAGCCCAGGTTAAGTATGTGACTTCCTAAGTTGGTATGGCCCTGAGATATTTATCAGATTTTTAATTAGTGATTAGATAATATTCTATGGTGGGATTTTTGTAGAACTGCAGAGATCAGTAAAGACAAATAAGAAAATTATTTTGTAAGTTGTTTTATACTACTACATACATGTATAGGTATACTTTATGTATGTGACATATACAACATATATGTATACAATAAAAATGTATATTACCTAGTTTTTAGTTTAAAAATTGTTAAGTTTAGAACATATTTCCTCATGAAAACTGCACATAAACCTCAGCATTCAAACTGAGGTCCTTGATCTTTCAGCCAAAATGTATACACTTAATCATTCATTGTTTCATATAATGGACAATCTAATTCTGGTTTTCATTTCATTTCTTCTCTGACCTCTGTTTGTACTGAAGTAACAAAGAACAACTTTATGTTTATAAAGCCTTGTTAAACTTGTTCACCTCACAAGTATTACCAATATTGGGTCTGCATCAGCATTATTTCTCTGATTTTATTAGGATCACCAATTTACAGCAGTGTGAGTGGTATAAAAATCAGGCCTGATGGTGCTAAATCTTTCCCAGGCAAAGGAACACTTCTCTGAGCCACTGAAAAATGTTAGTCAAGACATATATTATAGCAAAGAGTAATTAAGAATATTTCTTTACCATTTTAAAAGCTGGCAAATATTTTTAATGATATTTTGCAACTGGAGGCTTAGCAATATTGGCACATTCACTCTACTTATTTATATTGGGGCTTAACTTGATATATATGCACTTCTGGTGGTATGTGCAAAACAACCTAAAGGCCTGGAAAAATTTCCTCAGTAGTGTTCAATAAGCTTTATCTAGGTATAAACTGTGTGTTTAATTAATTTATAATCATATATAAATATATAATTTTTATGCTAATCATCTAGAAAATTTGAAAATGATTTTTTGTATTAAAGTTCAGACTATCAGAAGAGGATTAACCACTATGGTTTGCACATCCTTAGATACCTCTAGAATCTCCTTTTATATATATGTGTATATATATATATATATATACACACACGCTTACATTTTATATATAGAAAATAAATGAAGACCTATTTTCCTTTTCCTGTTTATTTTGACAGCAGTATAGCATTATTTTTTATGAGACTGTTTACCACCTGGGAAATGGAGTGATAAGACAATAATCATTTTAGAATGAAGGGTCAATTAAAAATTTCAATTTGGAAGCAAATCAAATTCTGCAGGGACTTGGAAATTTTGACAAATGTATCCAGACATCATAATCAATAATCAAAGAGATATGAATAAGATGGCAGATATGAAATAATATATATATTTTTGCTACATTAAAAAAAAGTTGAAAAAATTCAGCCACAGGAAATCTATAACGAAACTATCAAGTTCCATATTTCCAAGGTGGAGGAAATATTACTGTAATCATTTTATGCCAAAGGTACTGACCTATGGCTAGCCATGCGTTTTCTTCCTTCCTTCATCTGCCAGCTGTTTTCTTCTCATTTGCTATCAATGTACTGAGAATGTTAGCTATGATCAGCATTTTGTTAGGTACAACCAAATGCATTGAACAGGAATAGCATCCAACTTAGCCTTTTCCTCTAAAAACTTCTTTTCGACAACATATCTTCTTTTGAGATGTCTGACATTAAGAAAATAAAGTTAGTAGCAGACTGGCATGTTTCTAACCACACCTGATTCAGTAATTTTTTTTTTTTTTAGTATAATACCACCAAATGAAAATTGAGCAACTTCAAAAAGCATTAGATACAAAACTTAGCTACAGTTGTTGGAAATCTTCCATATTTCAGAAAGCAAAGGCTCAACATATGCTAAAAACAACAACAAAAATACAGTCATGTATTCCTGAAAGTACATCTGTCCCTTAGTTGATTTGGAACACAGTGGGTGGAATCTGATAGCTTTAGAGGAATAAAGTACAGGTGTTTCTCCAGAGGCATCTGGACATCAGCTGAAGGAATTTCTATGCCCACCAACTGGCACAGCAGTAGATGATTGTACAGGTTACACGACATAATCATGACATGATTCGCTGATGTCAGACTGTTTCTTTTCTCACACTGTACCAGGGACACTGTCTGGTGATGAGAACCTGATGCATCTCTTTGGTGCAGACACCACTGGGCAACACTGAGGTCAATGCACAGAATGCAAGGAGTTTTTTAAAAATCAATCTGCAAAAATTTAAGAATTTTTCATGCTTGTTTGGGAATGCCTAGAAAATTATAGGAATTTTTCAGAAGCAAGGAACAAGAATACCTTTAACATTCAATACAATACCCTTTAAAATTTAAAATGACACTTCATATCAGTTCTCAATATGGCTTTTCTTATGTACCTATGAAAGAACCTTAAAGATAACTGTTGCAGTCCAATTTTGTCCTCTATATGACCAAGGACTCTAGGATTCCTCCAGGGTGAAATTAAGAGACAGACAAAGTCAGATGTCAACCAGCAGCCAAAGGCACTTTATTAGTGCTTCTACAATTTAGCAGAAGAGAAAGGAAGAGAAGGAAGCAAAGTTGGAAAGAGAGGGATACATAAGCATACCACCCAAGTGGTCCAACAGCATCCCATTGGACAGACTCTCTTTTGATGGGAGAAGCTTCCAACTCTCAGTTCATGTGTCCATCATTTATTGTCCATGTCCCTTCCGCTCCCAGGAAGTCTTATGCATAGTCAATGAATTTTTGAAACCAAGTTCCTTCTTTTGTGGTGCTTTCTGAAGTGCTTTGCAGAAAGAGGTCTTTTGGGGTACTCTCTGAGGTAGGAGGTACTCCTAGTGAACATCTCAGTGTTTCTTTGTGGTTAGCAATGTTGAAGCACACGACTCTCATACAATCCCTTACAAAAAATGTTTTTCCCCTGTAGTGGTGATGTTTGAGCCAATTAACCAATTGGTCCCTCACATTAGCATGAGTTAATTTCCATAGCCACATATCCTTGTATATGCCATCACTAGGGATATTAAAAAATTGGAAGTAAATATACAACACATCTTATGAACTAACTGCATATTTTATTCAAATACTGCACTGCTCGAAGTATGTTAAGTGCTGCTGGGTCTAGCACTAACCCACATTCCATCTGTTTAATTTTGTTTTGTAATAGAATTATTAAAAAAGTAGTACTTTGATTAATGTTTCTCAAGAGGCTCTAATTTCTCTTAACATTTTGTGTTAGACACTAGAAATAATAGATCTCATGTACATTTACTGTACATTCAACTTGTTGCGAAGAAAATCAGCACATTTTTAAAAGCAATAAAGCATTATCTCATGCTATATTTTAAATTTTTTTACATTTTAATGGTTTCAATATAAAATTTCAATTACTACCTCCCATTTGAAAAGTAATATTGTGGACATGTGTCCGCAAAAAATTATGGGGACTTTCACATAGTAAAATTCTTTTGTAACTTTAAAGTGTTACATTGAACATTATTATAAATTAAATAAATTAAAATTTATCTACATTTTATATTATTTTGCCTTTTATTATTTATATAATTTTAATGTCTTTCCAGTTTTTTTTTTTTGAGAAAATATTAATTCATGTTAAAATAACATATTCAGAATTCACTGAAAAAAGCTAAGCATGCGTATTTTGCCTGTATTTGTATTCCATAATTTCTTCTTTTTTGCTGATTCCTTACTACTTAGAGTTATGTAGTTAGCATTCATTTCTTTCTTTTTCACATAATGCTATAAAAACTCAGCATGTCAAGGGATTACATGCCAATACTTAATAATTTGTGGACTGTTGGGTATTAGTGTTCTGGGTTGATGTGGTGCTGATTTTTGGTAGTGGGGGAGTGGTCTCTGGGTTGGCTCCTGAGAGAAGCTGCTCCAAAATGGCTCCAAAATGTCCAGCCCAACCTCTGGCTAATGTTGAGGCTATCAGTGACAATGGATGCACCCCTGTGATTAAGAAGGGGAAATGAGCTGCTGTAAGACCTCAGGGAAGAGGAGAGACGAGGAGCAGAAGAAATACAGAAGTTCTCCTACATCCTGTGGTGAGAATGCAGGCTGTCCCCCTGCAGCCTGTGAAGGAACACAGTGGAAAAGCCTGTGAAGGATCATGGTGAAGTGAGTAGTCTGTGAAAATGACAACTTTCCACTCAAACAGCGATGTGTTACTTCTCAGTGGTGTAAAACAGAGGCAGAAAGACATTAGCATAGTCTAGTTTGATTCCATAGCATTTTACAGAACTGTAGAATCAAAAACGATTGAAGTTGGAAGGGACCTCTGGAGGTCCACCAGTCCAAGAGCCTTGCAGGACTATCTGGTGTCTAGAGTTGCTGAAGACAATGTCCAAATGGCTTTTATATATCTCTGAGGTTGGAGACTCCATAATCTCCACAGGAAACCTGTGTCAGTGCTTGCTCTGTACCCTCACAGTGAAAAGTTTCCTTATTTTCAGATGGAGATTCCTATGTTTCAGTTTGTTCCTACTACCTCTAGTCCTGCCACTAGGCATGACTGAAAAGTGCCTGGCTCTATCCTTTTTACACCCTCCCATTAGTTATTTATATAAATTGCTAAGATCTCTGTTACATTCCAAATGCTGGAAACAGAGTTTCTTGTCGGATCCCACCAGGACAAAGTAAAGATAACACAATATTGGGTGCAAATACAAAACTTTATGAACACACAAAGGACTGGTAGGCATAAAGGCTATATTTATTAACCTAATCCTACAAAGAGAGAAGAAGAGAACAGAGAAAGGAAGAAAGGGAAAATAAAGCAGCACCCAAAGGTAGAGGAGGAAGAAGGGGATGGGAGAGAAAGAAAAGGGAAGTCACTACCCAAGGATTCAGTGGCATCCCATTGGTCTTGTGGCAGAGCGGGGGGTTTGTCCATCCACTCAAGGATCCAGCAGCATTCCATTGATCTTGTGGTGGAGAAGGAGGAGTGGTGGTCCTTCTAGGAGAGGGCACAAGGGGTAGTGTCTCTCCTCCTTTTATATTGTCAGTTTCTTGCTGCACCACAGCTGCTAGCCAACCATTGCTTGTCCTGGCTTGGTCTGGCAAGTTCTACAGAGTTGTCACCTTTGTAGTTTAAACAAAGCCCCTGATTCTCTCTTTTCAAGTTTTCTCTTCTCAAGCTTCTTCCTGCTTTTCAAGGTCTTGAGTTGTTTCTTCTCAAGGCCTTCTTTTCTCCAGTCTGAACAGTTCCACCTCTGTCAGCTTTTTCCCATAAGAGGGATACTCCAGTCCCTCAGTCGTCTTTGTGGCCTTTTGTCGAACTCCCATTAGGATGCCCATGACTTGTACTGGGGAGCCTAGATATGGAAAAAGTACTTTCTCTTAACAAAGACTTGCTGATAACATGGTGCTTTGGGTTTCTTTACTGTGTGTTGTTTTGAAATTGGATTTCAGACAAGGACAAAAAAAAAAATAAGGTAAGGTTATAAAGCGGGTCCTTAACATTTTACTTCACATTATACCTTGGCTCCTTGTTATTGAAATCTGGTTTATGTGCACAATAAGCTTACTCTTTCTTAACATGTTGTCATACATCCACACTGGGATCACCTTGCAGCACCTCTAGACTGAGGTTCTGAAATTAAACTAACTTTGGCTTGGCTTTGTGCTAATGTGCCTAGAAAGAAAACTGCAGTAGTAAGTTAAAAAAAAAGAATAAATTAATATTTGGAAAGCCCTTGTAAAGTACTGCCTGGCTGTATTAGCTGTGAATCTGTTTCTGCCAAAATATACTCAAATGAGTAGTTTAGCTGTAGCAACTGTGTAAATGCACCTGGGAGGAAAGCATCTTGAAAATGTGTAGAGAAGGTATCACCACAGTGTAAGAATAGGTGACATTATTTTTTCTTTCTTTTTTCCCTTCCCTTCATCTCTATGTACAAGCTACTCTTTAGACAAAGTGCTTTTCAATGGTCTAAAATACTTTAAATGTACATTTGCTGAACACTGATCATCACTAGTCACTTAGGAGAGTTAGGGCTCTCACAACATATAAGTATGAAAACTGTAAAGCTGAACAGCTCTTTTTATAAGGTATTCTACATAAGTGAAATGATGGAAACTTGCAGAAACATTTGCTTATTGGCCAGAAACATACATCACTCATCTTAGACCATGGACCATCTCAGTAAAATTTGCACACTGTTGAGAACAGGCAGAGTGACAGCACTAATGCTGTAGACTTGATAACATCTGGAATTTTCCATATCTGCATGGCAAATTATTAAATAGGTGATAAAGCTTCTTCCAGGTGATTTTGTCTTGCAAGGGACAAGGCTCTCTTGTTAGAAAGCCTCATAAGAAATAAGGGTCTTATCCTCCTTAGGCAGACTTTATTATGCAGTCCTGAGTAAGTCAAGCAAGTGCATAACTATATAATGAAATATAGAAGGGAGATGTATTACATGAATTAACACTCTATGATTTTGAGAATTCTTTTAGTTTTGAAAAAAGCATTCCCAGGCATGAAGCTTAGAGAGGAACTTTCAACTTCTAATATTTCTCTTTCCTTTTTTATTAGTTTTGTTTATGGGTTGGTGAGAGAAGTGGGATATCATCCAACTATATGAACATTGTCCTGGTCACTAATTTCAACAAGCTCCTTCCATAGTGAATAGAGAAAAGAAGAGAGCCTTGCTAGACAGGCTAAGAGCTGGAGCACAACTCCAGGACTGTTCAGCTCTTTATTCAAGAATATGTATGAGAAAAAAAAATTTTTTTTTTTTTGTAAAGATTTCATTGTAGTTGAACAACATAGACCCAAGATACATCATACTTCAAATCTCTGTAGTTAAAACAGAATTATCACTGCTTTCAGTAGCAACAAATTTTCTGCCCTTCCTGCTTCAGTGATGTAGCCTCTTTTCATCCAAAAAAGCATTTTTACTATCTATTATCTTTACAATTAAGAACTGGTCTTCTGAAAAATGGAAAGGCCTGACTATTTAAGATGAAATGAAATGTCACTGAGCTTCAGAAGTATTCTGTATTTTAGCTTTTGAGTACCAAGTGGAAATGTCAAGTTCATAAATAAGTAATATTTTCTGCCTTTATATTTGGATTGTTAGGTAATACAATAGAGTAGAAAAACGACAGTGTCATTCATAGTAATAACCAAAATCTTACAATTACTCTAATAATAGTGTTAAATAGTGTAGCGTTTAGATTTATGGGAGTATCATACAGACAATTTCACCAAATATAACAAGCACTACATGTCTACCATCAACAACACTAATATCTTGTCTATTCTGTATTTATTCTGTCATTTGCCAATGGTGCAAAATAAAATATTGCAACATATGAGGAGATTTGAGGCAACATAAATCAACAATACATACTATATGAAAGTTTTAAATGAGATCACTATTCAGTTGTTTCATATTATAATCCTGATTTTTCAGCATAAGTCTACATGGAAATTGACTTTAAAACTGAAATACAATCAGACTTTGACATTTAAATTATAATAGCAGCAAGTGAGTAAGTATATCCGCAAGCTTTAGTTTTTTCAATATAATTGTCACCCGAAGCTCTGTAGAATAAAGGAAGGGAACAGGGGTAGTGAAATTAAGAATAGCAATTTAGAATACTAGGAATTAATAAGAATGATAGATTTTTATTATTTTAAGAAGTACACCAAAAGTTCTAAATATGTCAAAATAAGGACCTAGAACTGTACTGTAATATTTCAGACATTGCTGTGCTTAGCCCTTGAGGAATACTGATCTTTCTTCTGTCCCACGTATTTCTCTCACAATTACTGATACTTAAAAATGAGTTTTATGCTGGAAAGTAAGGAAATTAAAAAATAAAGAAACCCACACTATTATGTGTGCTAGTATTGGAATTCCTGTATCAATATGAAGATGGTAATTTAATATCATGTGTGTATTTATTGTCATGCTTTAAGCCCAGTCGGTACCAACCAGGCCTCTGCTTGTTCACCCTCCACCTCCACTGTGGGACAGGGAGGAGAAAATCCATCTAAAGTCTCCTTAATCGATTCAAGGATAGGGAGGTTTTTATTCCCTGATTATGGCAACAAGCAAAAAAGACACGTTCAACTTGGGAAGAAAAAACTAATTTAACCTACTAGGAGAAAGAGAAATCATGACGAGATCTTAATACCTTGCCCCTCCCTCCCTCCTTCACAGCCCTTAATTTATTCCCTGCTGCCTCCCCCTCAGTGGCACAGGCGGATGAGCAGTGGGGCTTTTAGCAGGAGGACTCCTCACAGCCTTCCCTGCTCCAATGTGGGATTCTTTCCATGGGAGAGAGTCCTTCACAAACTCTTCTGACATGAGTCCCTCCCCCAAGGTTCAGTCCCTCAGGAACAGACTTCTACAGCATGGACCGGTCACAGGGTCATGGTCTGCTTTGGGTACAGTCACCTCCTCTGGCACAGGGTCCTCCACACCTTCAGATCCACATCTACCCCTCTCCATAATACTGCACTATACTGCACAAAAACTGCAGCCCAACTCGTCACAACCCTGGGAATTATCCTCACCCTAGAACTCTCAAGCATAACCCTCATCCTAACCCAACCAAAACAAAACACATACATGAACTTCTCTTCCTCATTTGGCTACTTCAACACCCTAACCTACCGACTCTCCTCAAAAACCCTACTAAACAATGGACAAAAAATTGCCTCCCACCTAATCGGCTTATCTTGATTTGAAAAAGTAGGCCCAGAAGCAGAATAATGATGCTGCCGAGAAATGCTTCCAATTTTCTAATTTTTAACCTATTTGACCACTGAAATATAATGCAGTTGGATGAAAAATGTTAGGAGCCTCCTAACTTTTTGAGTTTCCTCCTGAGTTAAAACTGCTCTATTTAAGCAAGAGGGAAACACTGCAAGGTCAAAATTCTATGTTGTTATTATAAAAAACTCCTCAAAAGATTATAAAAATTCCAAGTCCTGTCAAGAGAGGGAACAGGTGCATGTAAAAACGAATTAAGGAAATGGACAGTGATTTAAGATTTGCAACTCATGATAGCTGACTCTGGGAAAGTGAGAAGGTATCTGAATTTCTACAGGGACTTCTGAAAGTAGAGCAAAGCATCTAAGAATTTCAATATATATATATATATATATATATACAAACTGTTTCATTAGACTTTTCCACATGATTCATTCCAATCTTTGTTCTAGAAAATACATTATTAAGTCTGTGTAGCTATGTGTCCATGCTGTTTATCTCCTAAAATGTTATACAAATGCTTCCTAGAGGTCACACTTTATTGGAATATAAATTCAGCTCTCAACCTATTCAAAGTAGAAGAAAGGAATATGAAAGGAAATTAATTATAAAATGTCATTTTGCTTTCAAAATTCAGGTATTCAGCTAATATTTACTGATATCTTCATTTTTCCACACTAGTTTCTAATGGCTTCAAGAATTCTTGCTCAGATCCAGACTTAAAGACCAGAATTAGTGTAGCCAGCTCCATGAGAACTCTTGAGGGCCAATGCTGCTTTGCCATACTAAAGAAAAAAATACAGTTTTTCAAGGAATGGCTGTGATTTAGGGCCCACACGTAGCTTTTGGGATTTATTTTCTTTGACCTAAGTACTGGTTATTTCAAGGAAAGTTGTGTTTAGGATACCCAGTGGATTGAAGTCATGCGCTTCAAGTTATTTGTAGAAGGTTATATTTTCTTTTTCAGTTCAGAAGGGAACCCAGCTTGCTTTGGCATTTGAAAATATAACAAATAATTGTTTGCTTTATGCCATAAAAGCTTAAAAAATACCTAGACTTTATTTTAAAAGAAAAACTAAACTTTATTTTTTTATCTTAGAATTTCCTTATTTTTATACAATATTAATAATATAAAGCAATGACCAGGGAATGCTCCTTTAGATATCTTTATTCATGGACAGCATAGAGTATTGTTCACCAGTGGACTGCATGGTGTTGTGTTATTTTTCAGGATGTTTTAGTTCACATAACAGTGATCTAGATAACACTCTTGAACTTCAGTTACAGTACAGGGTTTAGGTCAGCAAAATGACCACAACATGACCAAATATCATCCCCATTTGCTTAACTTGTTAACTCTTTCAATATGATTTTATATTCTTCTCCTGTTAAGGAAAAGTACAGTTAGGAGAAAACAATGGCTGAGGGAAAAGTTAACATATTTTTTCTTATAGTGTTGAATAGTATTGGAATAGTATAGTTTCTATCTGCCTACCAAGTTATAAAATTACATACAAGGCTGTGCAGTTGGAATGGAAAGGGGAAATAACAATTTTTTTTTTTATAATTTTTTTTTTTTAGCAAGAAGGCTACATAAACTTCTGTTTCAGAGGACTGCAAGGGATTATGTTTAACTCTGACTTAAGAATGGAAAATGTTGCTATGTTTCAGGGAATATTTCTACTTACTGACATTAAGATTATGCTGCCTAAAAGAGGGGACAGATTTTTTACTTCATCAGATATCTATCTGCTGGGTGCAGCAGAGCAGAACTGCAGAGGAGTTAGTTATAGCTCTTAGATTACAGGGACAGCGTTACGGTGACCTTGGGGCTTGGCAGAATTTACAGCAGCATATGAAGTATATGAGCTAGAGCCATCTCCTAGAAAATGAATGGTGATACCTTGCCAATATGTGAGCCTTGCTGTCCCCAGCAGCCCCCCCTGGAGAGCACTCGTACTCCAGCATCTGGCGGTGGTGTCTGCTCTGACCAGGTGCTGAGCCCTGAGGAGTCACCATGTGGAGAGAGGGAGCAGCTTTCCAGCCCTGTGCTGTCAGAGCAATGCAGGGCTCAGGCTTCCAGGAGACCACAGACACGCTGCCTAATGCCAACCTGTGGCATACAGCAACGAGCTGTGTGGGATGGGAGTTGGTATCAATAGTGAAATTTGTTGTTTTAGAGGAAGGGAGAGAAAACTAGTTGGAGGTAGAAACAGGCCTGGGTCAACAGCAAAAAATACCAGTAACAAACATCCTTCATTCAATTTTATTTTTCCTATCATTCTCTCTGATTTTTTCCAGTGCTTTTGCTGCAGATTTTCCATCCCAGTGGATTCTGTTATAGTTATATATGTGTTTCTGATTTTACATTATATCACACTGACAGTTCATGAAGTGCAAAATACCAGTGAGGCATTTTGGTAGGACATTTTAGCTTTGTTCTGACTTTGAGGGGAATGAAATATGTTCTGTTAAAAATTGAATTTATGGAGGTAATCACCTGGAGAGATCTCTTCCAACAGAACTCTTAATTTCACACCTTGTTCATATATGAAATAAACCTTTACTAAATGCATGTGGTTGACAACGAGCTGCTACCTGTTCTGCCAAGGCACCCAAACTTTTCTGTTTACAAATAGGTAGGGTACAGAATCGGACAATAAAATACAAAAGCTTACTAGTTTGGCTCACAGATGTTATAAATCAGACTATGACATGGAACAAGCTCAATGACTACACATCTGTCTATCTCAGAATCATGTTTTCACATCAGAAATTATTCTGTATGTATTTCCATGGGATAAGAGATCACTTTGATGCTAATTTTTTCTCCTTTTCTTTTACTTTCCTGCTTATATCTATATGAAGAATAATTTATGAAGATCAGGCACCTCTGCATCTATGTCTGTCAGAGGAGAGTCCCTGTGGGGAGTGGCCGGGGCTGCCCCATTCTGGCCCCATCTGGTTCCAGCCGGATCCAACCGAGCCCTGCAGGCACCATGGTGGCGCCTTGGAGAAAATTTCTGTAAGGAAGGGCAAAAAATGCCAGATAGAGAGAGAAACAACAAACACGGAGAAGACTGAAGTCACGGGAGGAGGAAGAAGCGCCTAGTTTTACCCTTTATATAGCTCTGTATGCATATAGATAAACACACTGTTTTTCTAACTCACTTTCTTTGAATATTTTCTCAAAAAATTGAATATAATCATTCTCAGTGGCAATGGTAATTTCTGACAATGCAGACCCTTTTGCCCTACTGAAAATACAGGATTCTTACCATTTGAACCTGAGCAATTTTATGTAAGGTGTTTTGCCTGTAAAAGTATAAATTTATAAGCTTTTTCTTTCAACCTGTAACTTCAGCCAAGCACTTCCAAATGTCTGTTCCTTTGAATATCTGAACAATTATACTGACTGTGATGTGGTTTGGTTCATATGTTAAAGCACTTCATAACCTTAGTAAATGTTGAAATCATTACAACTAAAATTGCTTTCATCGAGCAGACCCATGACTTTATTTGTGTCTTTAAATATTCTTATGCTGGTTTGCCTATTATACATAAAAAGAGGCCTAATTATGTAATCTATGGATCATAGTACATAGCTTCATGTATAGAGAATGTCTACCCACATGAAACTGACAATAGGGCTTATCATTTGACATATGATAATAAATATTAATGTTATATATAGGTACTCTTTGATATATTATTCTCTTTGTAATCAGGTTTGATTGTTGTATTTTTCCTTTCCTAAATCTCCTTTTAAGGAACACATTTTGTGTGAGAGCCTACATGCACCCCAAATCAAACTGAAATTTAAGTGTTTTTTTAAATGTCTGATTATTAATGACATTGCATAAATTAAATGAATTATTGAAGTTTTTAGCAGAAAAATAATATTTTCCCATGTTCTTCTGTTCTGTTCCATGTGTTCTTATCTGTTTATGCCATGGTATATACCAATAAGACAGTTTTAATCTCATACACATCTTCCCACATGTTTTTAAACTTACATGACAGAATTTTTAATTAAAAACATTGTAACTGGACAAGTATTATTTTGTGACATTCATATAATGTCACATATTTTACTAATTATTATGCTACAGATTAAGTACTTGGCTACACCCATATATTACAATAAAACCATCATGCTTTTCTGTAGTTTGTACGGATGGTATAAAATGAGAAGAACGGTAGAAAATATTAAGTATGTAACACATAGTTATATTTTTGAAAACTGAACTAATATGACACTGCACTGCTATTTAGACAACAGATGTTGCATTGTTAGGGGATGTTTCCACCTGTGTTGCAGTGTATACTAATTCTTAATGATATAATCTTAAAATGAAAGGAACTCTAAAATTTAATCAGTTTGAGAGAGACAGAGTGACTTGTTCTTTAAGATTAGTACTGGTTGCCATGGCAGGAATTTACTTCTAGTTGTTCCTTGGGAAAAGAACTGAATAAGAATGTGATTTGAATTATAAGTAGTCTTAATTCATTAAGCATATAGGTCCTTTCTACAGAGATGCTTAACTTTTAGGAGTGAAATCCAACAAGGCTGTAAAAAGGTTGGGTTAATGTTTTTACCAAGATAAGTAGCATAGGTACTGAAAACAAGTATCATAACTTCATTACAAAGTCAAGCTTGCTGAAAATCTATATCCCATCTGTAAATATTCAGGCATTTTTTTGTATTTCCTCATGAGATATGTGAGTAGTAATATTTAATGAAAAATATTTGGCATTATATTCCATTCATAGAAGAAATCCAACCAGTAATTTAAAGATTAGAATGCTAAACAATAGATTCAAACTCCAGTGATTAAAAGTGGCTGTCAGGTTTGCTAGTGAAACTGTAATTTGAGGTAAAACTTGTCCATAATCAGACTTTTTCGTATAGTATATGTCATTATGCAAGATGAACTACATTTATGCAGTTATAAATTTTAAATTAACTTTATTAATCAAACTTTAAATTGGAATATCTATATAATCCTTGAAGGTGATGTAACCTGTAAATTAAATTTCTGTCTTTAAAAAATCCTTCTATAAGACACCTAAAAAGCACTAACACATAATTCCCAGAAGGTTAGTAAAAGATAACCTTATTCTTCTTTTTCTATTAAAAAGCTATAAAAAAAAGCCATAAAAAAAAAGCCAACCTTTTTTTTGTTCTCTGTTTCCTTTGTTACACATATGTCAATTGAGGTTAGTGGTGAACTTTCATGAAGATTGTCACTAAATTCACGAGTGAAGTGTTCACTAGCCACACAGAGCAGCAACAGTACTTTTGGAGCTGCTGCACCAGGCAAGCCCTTTCCAGCTAGTCACTGGATCTTAGAATCTTAGAGACCACACTGTAAGTTTTTGTTAGCTTACTAACAAAGGACATTTTTGCTGTACCAATCAACCTTTTCAGTAGAGCAGGTGAGCTACCTGATCATCTTTGAATGATGGTGGTGAACCTCCTGAATATGGGAGATCTCCAGTTCTGGAATGATGAGGCAGCTATTCTATTCCTTTGTGTGCAGGAGGCAGGTTAATTCACTGTTTCAAATGACTTTATAAAAAATAATATCTTCGGAATTTGGATTACTGCCTTAAAAACTGTTGAAAGTAAAACATCTTGGATGTATTGTATTTGGGGCATGCTTTGCTGTCTGTAGGATAAAAAAAAACAAAAAAAAACCCAACAGAAAAGAACTTTATTAATCTTCTTTGCTTTGTCTTCTAGTGTGATCCATGCTGTTTTGTACTTTACATTCAAATTCTTTGTAAAAGGCATCCCATACCTGTGCTAGTGCTTTAGAAAGAATGTTTTCATTATACAACAAAATAAAAGCAACATCTGTGGTGTGCTGACCTTGAGTAGCCACCAAGGTGCTCTTTCAGCCCTCCTCCTCAGCAAGATGAGGGGAGAAAATATGATGAAAAGCTTCTGGTTTCAGATAAGTACAGGGATATTGGCTAATGTCATGGGACACGACTTGGAGTAATTAGTGCAATGTACTGTCAATAACAGAGTAGGGTAGTGACAAATAAAAAACAAAACTAACAAGACTCACTTCCCTTCTTCCTAGGCTCCTTTTCACTCAACCCATCTACCTCCTCATACCCCTCTGCCCTAGGCAGTATAGAGGGATGGGGAATGGGGGTTGTTATCAGTTCATAACATTTAATCTCTGTCACTCTTTCCTCCTCCCACTCTTCCTCTGCTCCAGCATGGAGCTCCCTCCATGGCATACAGTCCTTCACAAACTTCTCCAGCATACATCCTTCCCTTAACCTGCAACTCTTCAAGAACTGCTTTGGTGTGAGTTCTTTCCATGGGGTGCCAGGAAGGGACTGTTCCAGCTCTGCTCCAGTTCCTGGGGCACCACTTTCCTCTCCTCCATCACTGACCTCACTGATACATATTATCACTCCTCCCTCCCAGCTGCTGGGTATAGCTTGCCCCACTTCCCCTCTCCCCCCCCACCCTTTTTAAACATGTTATCATTGAGATGCTACTAGTATCTCTGACTGGAACCAGCTTTACCCAACATGGTCTCTTCTCACTGAAGCCATCCCTGCAGCTCTCTCCCTTCTATGAAATTACTGCATAAACCCAACACACAGTGCAGGCAGAAATTTCTGCATCAGTCCCAGAAGGTCCCAGATGTTTGCCTTACAGCAAACTCACTTATCTTGGGATTATGCTGTTAAGACAGAGATTGTTCTGTGAATATGTTCTGTTCTCAGATTTCTGATTGAACTGACAGGGAAGAAATGATTGTAAGGTGCTGTTTTTTGATGGAACACCCAATAACCTCATCCAAACTTTTTTTCCTCTCTTCTTGGATTTCGAGGAAGAACACTGACGCTACAGAAAGCTTAAAATCAGCTGAAGAAAAGAAATAGCTATTTCAGCCACATTCCAAGACATAAGAGTTTCTTAAAAAACTGTACCAGTATGTTTTCCACATCTCAATGAAAATAACTTTAAAAATGGCTGATAACTTTGGAAAAATATATTAGCACGTCAAATATGCAGACTGCTAAGCTACAACAAATTGATCTCATATTTCATGCCAAAACCCTAAAAAACCTAATTCTGAAAAACATTTGAAATTAATTGTATAATTGAAATAAATACTTGACTTGTATAAATGTAATTAGAAAACCTAGAATGTCCCAACAGGGTAAAGTACCAGGAAAATAAGTATCCCAGAATATTAGAAGTGATGCCATTTTAGCAAAACTCAAAAACATCTACTAGTGGTATGGTTTTATTAGATAAATAGCTTAAATGAGAGACCAGTCTGATGAAGGTGGGATTACTATTATTTCATTCAAAATGCAGACTAACAGATAAACCCCACAAGGGAGATTTTCAACAGCCGTGTTGCCTGGATCTAATTATTTCATACAACAACTTCTTAATCAGAAGTTTGGGTGTTTTGTATTTCAATTGTTCTTTTTTGAAAAAGCAAAGGAAAGTTTTTCCCTTTTCCATATTGCACTCCCTTGATTTTTTATCATGGTGGTTGGGGGGTGAATATGTATGTGTA
Organism: Calypte anna; assembly: GCF_003957555.1. Lineage (NCBI taxonomy): Eukaryota > Metazoa > Chordata > Aves > Apodiformes > Trochilidae > Calypte > Calypte anna. Next base: position 103,097,866 of record NC_044244.1, on the reverse strand, counting down.
GAGTTTTCTATTTTCTCCTACTGCCTCTTGTGCTACTTTTTTTTGGTCTGCGATAAGCACAGACAGTTCCCTTTCTTTACAGAAATGTCAGAATTGTCACTTCTGCATTTTCAATTTTCTTCCAGTGTCAGCTTCTGCAACTAACTGCAGCCCTGTGCTCTTCACAGAGGAGTGATGTCTACTAGCAATAGCACAAAATGACAAATGCAATCCTTCCCCATCTCTTCTCCATTGGTAACATCATTACTATTTCACACTAAAACCAAAGAAATTAATGCATGGATGTTTATTAGTCACTTCATATCAGGCTTCAAATGACTTGTAGCAATCAAAAAAATAATCAAAAAATGAAAAAAAATGCAAAGAAACCATGCAAAGCCCAAACACCTTTTCTCCCCCCACTCCCAGTAATGTGGATACACAGAAAATTTAAAAATTCCCTCTGGCTCCTTGGTTTCTGTTTACACAGTTGAAAAAGTATCAAAGTGCGAGAGAAGCAGACAGAGGCAAAAAGGAGCAGAGCAGCAAAGAGCATCCCCAGTGGTGACTTCAAGGAGACAGCAGTCCTGGCAGTGAGGAGGGTGAAAAGAACATATATCATTCTCCCTCTTTTCTTAATAGCCCTTTCCCTGGGGGATTAATTTGTTTAAAAACCTGTTTTCCCCATGTTTCTCTCCCATTATTAACTCCTTCTGAAAACTCCTTTCAACGTGGTGTCATTTTCCCTGAAATAAACCTCTGTAATTTGTTCAAATCTTAAAGCTGGTTACTTCTGCAATTTGTAGGACGTACATGTGCAGTGGTTAATATATTCTCAAAAAAAAAAAAAATATTAATAGTAACAGACTGTGACACCCCCCCCCCAAAAAAAAAACCAAAAAAAAAAACCATCACCCAACAAAAAACAGGAAGAAATTGAGATTGTTTTTTTTCCCCCTTTTAAAGTATTTGGAGTACTACATCCTTTTGACATTCATTCAAGAAATGAGAATAGCCAACATAAACCATTCCAGTCACTATTTAAAAATATCCAGAAGAACAAATAGATATATTAATGACTATAGAATCAGTACTGACTCATTTCAGTTACACATTGATATTTATGTATAATATGTTAGCTGAGATATTGTTAAGAAAGAAGATATCAAAAAAGCTTCCTCTTTGAACCTGGAATCCAATGAGTAAAAGTTTTAGAAGAGATGTAATTTAAGAAACTATTTACTATTTTCTTCTGTATGGCATAATTCATAATTTTACAAATGTTTTAGTAGCTTGTGATTTCCTGCTTTGTTAAAAGGCAATTATTTTTTTTCCTTTTACCTTTTTTTTTTTTTTTCAATTACATTTGAATCATCCTTTAAATAGAGACAAATATTGAGATAATAATTTAAGTTAACACAAACATTTCTTTAGCAGGAATACCCAAATTTCTCATATAATTTGTTTAGAATGGAACAAAACTAGGTCAGGTAATGATTTTTACCTTTTGATGAATACATAGCAATGCTGAGGAAAAGAAATATATTTTAATGAGAAAGAGATAATTCCAGAAATTTCCATTCTTTCTATGTTTGGGTTGTAATATAGTGATAAGTTTTCTTTATCTCAAAAATATTCAGAACATTCAGACAAAAAAAATCTGGAGTTCACAAAAATAATTGATGTTAGAAATTGTCAGTGAAGACATGGATAACCTCTTCTATGCCTTACCTTGCTTAGCAACATCCCTTAGCAACAACAGGCTATTTGCACATATCATCAGATAGGAGAGAATCATGGAGAACCAAATGTTAATAATTGTTTGTTTCTTTGTTTTGAGGGGTTTTTTGTTTGTTTGTTTGTTTGTTTGCTTTTTGTTTGGTTGGTTTTGTTGTTTTTTTTAAATTTAGATAAGGTCTTAAGTCTCCAGACTGATCTTTTTCATTAAATATTTCATTCATGATTTTTTAAAATGCTCATTTTAATTGGTTGCTATTTTTTGATTGTTTAGTTGTTTATGTAAGCACATTGTATCAACAGATTCTAACTATATTCTCCTAAGAATTTGTATTTGTTTTCTGTAGCCATGCAACTTTCCTCTGTGGCCCTCTACAGTCATTAGTTCATGTATGGGATTAAGCCATATTGATTTTACTTGAGACCCTTGGATGTGTGAATCCAGAAATTCAATTTCTACCTGCTCTTGCAAAGTTATTCAGGCTTCTCTTCCCTGTGTTTAGGAGGTGCAAATTCCCTGACTGCACATGGCAGAGCTGCCTTTGTGGTTTCCCAACCTTAGAATCTTGTACAAATTGCTAATCAAAAGGGAAGTCCCTCTTTTGTGTTAAAATCAAAGTTTGCTCTCGTAAAAAACAAAACCAAGCAAGCAAAAAAACCATCAACCAACCAACCAACCAACCAACCAAAAACACAACAAGCAAGCAAAAAACCAAAACTAACCAACCAATCAACTCCCAACTTTGTTTTAATATTGTTTGAAGTGGTGACATTCACTTTCACTCAGCATACAGGGTAAGAACTGCAGGCAAGAGGTCTGATGGGAACTTCCTGGGTAGGTTTCAGGTACTGCTGTGAATTTGTGACCCTGACTGAGAGTGGAGCTGCATGAACCAGGTGAAAAGCATCAGTCTATGGCAGGCTAGGCTATACTGATCCAGAGAGGGTAGTAGAAGTGCAGCCAGTTTTGTCGTTTTGGAATACAGGTGTTACCAGTGCACATAAAGTGGTCAGTCCAAGACTGGGTAGTGTAATTCTCCTTGTTTGGGCTGATAAAATTTCTCCTCAACCACGTTTAGCTTTTTTGAAGAGTACTGACTGCCTTCCTCTGTCTTGGCAAAATGTAATCTATCTGCCACTCTATGAGTAAGGTACATCAACTTCCTTTGCTTTGGTGATAAAATAAATTTTTTGAAATTCAGTACATTTAACTCACTGCTACCTATGATGAAAAATAGTTTATTTTTTCTCTGATTTGAAGTAAGCCCTTTATTTTCTTTAAAAATATTGAACAACAAAGAATAGTTTGAATAGGCTTTTTTCCCTGTATAGTAATTAAAGAAATTGGACATAAAAATTACACAATTATAGTAAAAAACTTAAAAAAAACTTAAAAAGCTTAAAAAGTTTTTTTTTACGTTTCTTTGAAAAACTGTAGGAACTGAATGACTTAATATGCTTCTCCATCCAGTGCATTAAAAAAAACAAAATTAGGTTTCCATAACTACATTTTGTTGTCAAGAAAAACATTTGCATTATATCCATATTCAAGTGTGATGAATAGATTTGAATATAGATATGACATGGCAAATGATTTTTTGTACTGCAAGCAAGAGAAAATGAATTATTAGTGCTTCACGACTCCAATATTTGACAGTGGTGCAGGTAATAAGAGCAGTATCAGCTGGAGAAACCAGAAGCATCCAATATACACAGTTGCCTTTCTCTCCATCATGAGAAACACAGGGGCATTTGACTTTCCCTGGGCCTGACTGGGCTTACCCTGGCAGAACTTTGGAGTTCAGGCTGCTGCTTAGCTGAAATGACACCTTTATATTTTAAGAACCGAGGATTTATTCTCAGCTCAATAACTTACAAGTGTAAATTGGACTGTCCAGTCCCACTTTGTGTATCAGACATCACAGAGATGTCTGATAGCAATGGCAAATGGTTGCACACATCTTGTATCTTGTAGAATAGAGCTTTGACAACATCATTCAATGCTTCATTTGGGGGAAAAAAATAAAAAAAGAAAAAAAAAGAAAAAAAAAGAGAGAGATGGAGAAAAGAAACATTTAGCTATATCCCTGTCTGACTGCTTTCACATCTCCTGAGAAATCTGGGGATTTCAGATGACATCTTCTCAACATCTCAGCAAACTTAATGTGTCTATGAAGCCTTATCTGCTTCCCTCTCCCCTGCACAGTCCATGCCCCAATTGTTGTGAAAAATCTTTCTGTCCAGCTCTTTTGGCCCTATGAACCACTATGAACTTCTACGTTTCATTATTAATACTGATTCTTCTTTATTTTCTTTTTGGGAGATGTGCTACTCTTGAAACTCTGAAAAGGAAATTGGTGAGAAAAGGAAAAACAAAGGCTTGTTATTAAAAATCCATGCATATTTTGGTATGACCTCGAGGTCTTGCAGAAAATCGTACAGTTAAGGAAAATATGCACATACTGTGCACAAGATAATAAAGATAAGCTGGACATAGAACCTAAAGTGTAATGTAAGTATATAGTATTATAATTCAACACTGCTAAGATGAATTTTAAAATCATGTTACTTGTGTACTAATGTACTATTCATCTTTCTCTTTTCTACTCATACAATTAATTCCAAAGAGAAAAAAAGTTGTACATACTTACTTGTATGGGTCAATATCCTTAGCTGAAAATATGTACACTTATATTTTACATGTCTGTACTAGCTGCCCTGAATTACCTTCTATTTTGACCCTCCCATTGATGACAGAAACAAATTATACTTCTAATTTCTCTTGTTCTCTATAATACTTAAATTGAGAACATAACAAAACCCAAGACTAATATGGCTTATGAGGGTGTTGCTCTTGTAATAATTAAAATTTCTCATTCCTCAAAAAAACTGAAAAAAGAAAATGCATTTTGGTTTACACAATGAGACATGAAGTTCATAGTTTTCTAAGATAGAAAACCATCTGAAAATTACACATGCAGTAACTTAACTGCTGTCAATTTATAATTAAGAGATTGTTATTTCATTAGCAGGTTTCAATGCATTAGTGAACTACTGATGAATAAATATATGAATGGTTTGTATTATTTTGCTGATAACACACACTTAGTGCATTGCTAACCAGATAAAATGTCTCCAGGGTACTGATACTGGAATTCTATTCTTACACATTCCAGATTACTGTGATTTCAATTATACTGCACAAAATGATCTTTGGTAGAGCCCCTGAGCTGTACCAAAGCTGTGATTGGCAGCAGCAAACATCTGTGGGCAAGGAACTGAGAGAAGTGGAGAGTTGCTGCCTTGAGAGACCCAGCAGGTACAGACAAGATTTACACTTATTTATCTTGCTTTTGTGTAACACCTACTATAGAGTAACTGGAATATATAAAGATTTTGCAGGCTTGTACCTTTTGAAGTTTGTCTCTGCAACAGCCAATTCTATGATTCTATGATTCTATGATATCTTTGTAACCGGGAAACTTTAAAAGACTGCCTAGCTCTAATTGTGGGAACATGGTAAAGCAGGCAGTTTGTTTCCTTCCTGTAATGATGATTAAGTTCATTAAGTTTGCTTCTAATATATAGTAAGATCACCAAGTTAGCTGCAAAATGTTGGACAAGCTGTGAAAGCCAAGCATCTCTGATGAAGCTTCCTTCAATAAATTCATGTAGGAAATAAGTATTTCACCTAATGAATGAGATTTCATCTTTTTCTAGTAGGATATTTGCATTTCATACACCTGCTTAGAATGAGAGATTCACTTACATCTTTTGAACAGGCAGAGGGTACTTTGGAAAAGCTTAAAATAAAGGATTAAAAGTATATCACAGACATGACTGATATTAAGTTGGGCTTAATCGCAAAATCCTAGGTAAAATCATCTTTCCTAACAGATGCAAAGAAGCAGTATGAGCTTATTTTTAGATTACCATATTGTAAGACAAGATGGCTGGTTGCAGTGTTAAGCATTCACAATAATGTAAAAGTATGTCTTCATAGGGATCTTTGCCACATCTCAGGTTGAAGAAAAGCTCACATACCTTTGTTCCTACTAACTCTAAGGGTGAAATCTTTTCAACTTCAATATTGTTAAGGAAAGCATTTAAACACCTTGAATTTAGTTTTCTCATTACCTTCAATGTACTTTCAGTATTCTTGAAATATTTAAATTAATATTTAAATATTTAATATTTAAATATTAATTGCTGTTCTCACAACAATTTAAATTTGCTTTAAAATCAGTGAAGTTAGTCCATCTTCCTCCTTGTAACAAAACTTAGTATATCAGGTTATACTGAGTCTGTGATGATGTTAGGTATAAAGGTTTTGTGACTGCTGTTAAGCTTATGCAACATTCTTTTTTTTTTTTAATTTAATTTTTATTTGTTTATTTTTAAGTTGGATGCAATCACTGAGCTTCTAGTAGAAATATTTCTTAAACAGTACACTACAAAATCCAACTAAGCAACTTCCCTGAACATATTTTCTACTAGTAATCTCCAATTGAGATGGGAGATCTCCAGTACTCCACAGATCATACTAGACCCAGTAAACCAAGGATCTAAAGTACAACTTACTCTATACAGTAAATCAGTCAAACTCTGACATACCAGTTATATTCTCAGTACTTAAGAACTTCCCATACATCCCCTATTTCTGCATGGTGCCTCCAAAAAAAAACAGGTCTGGCAAACCCTGCTGTCTAAATCTCTGGAGAAAGTGTTTATGTTTAGTGTGGGATTGGTGGAAATACAGTAAGAAGGTAAATGCCCTGGCCCAAAAAACTTCTGAGAATGGGATTCTAACAGGCAACCAACTTGGTGTGCTGCCTTTGTCCTCCACATGAAGACTCTTAGACTCACACTGATGAGAAGAAACACACATTTTCTTGGGCTACCCTGCCTTATCAAATATTTTACTAGAGAAGAACATTTAAAATAAGTTGGTTTCTAATTTGCATCCTGAATATCATAATTCTTTCCTTCCTTAAAGAAACTAGAAATGCTTCTTTCTGAGTAAATTTTTTTAGTACTTGCACAAATATACATTGAAGTTTGATCCTTTCTGAATTATCTTCTTCGTAACCTTAGCTCTAGCTTATCATTGAGTTTATTTAAAGAAGTAGTTTTATGTTTTCTGTTGTTAGAGTAGATATTTCCCACATGGTAAACAATAGCCTTACTTGTCTTCCATAAACTCCTTGGTCTAATCCAGCATTTCTGTTGCAGGAGGGAGGCCTTTATCATGTCACTCTGTGCTACCCCATTGGAGATATTTCTTTGCAAAAGCAAATATTTGTTTAACTACTTGTGCAGAATGATTTTTTTTTGGCGATATGTACACATTATCTCTGAGATATCTCTGAGAACTATGGTTAATTCACAACAACTGACATATTCCACTTCTGATCATGCTGACTTTGAATGGCAGCTGAAAAAGTGAGTAGCTCATTTCAACTTCATCCTTCAATTTCAGCACTCTTGCAGCAGAATTAGTTTCTGGAACATTCCATAGTTGTCAAAACATGTGCAAAGTACTGAAATGGTAGTAAATATAAATGAACCATCTAGATAAATATAGCCTTTAGTGCAGAATGATGAAAAGAGGCAGACAATAGGAAGCAGGACTGGTGAAATAACTGTTTCCCTCATATCCTTTCAGCTCCAAGAATAACACTAAAAGGTACAATTGTTCTTGTCAATCACATCTTTGTCTCAATTTGACTGAAACCTTCCATCTACATTAGAAATCCATTAGCCATGCTGCTTTTATGATGTTTGTTATTGAGGAGGGGGTGTTTTAGCCTTTTTTTTTATCAAATAACTTTTAAACTCCATTTTTATGTCTCTTACAGAGGCACAGCTTACTGAGACCACTGAGTTGCCTGTGTGCAATGCTTTAAGGTAACTCCAACAGGATAGAAAGAAAGGATGAGCAGTATGAATAATTTATGACATTTCTTTGATTCTCTTCAGCAGACCTCTGTGTGGTCAAATACTGATAGCAGGAAAAAATTTTGGTTATGAGGGCATTATGAAGACTTGTAATTGTAGGCAATAAAAAGAAATCAGCTCTAGACCTTTACAGATGTGCTGAAATTATTAACTCATTATAAAATTTGAAAAGTGGACATTTGTACAGAGCAGAGATTGTGGATATCTAATCTTGGGGATTTTTTAAATAAATAGATTTTTCAGAGGGAATATTTCACTTTTTGAAAACTAGATTTCATGAGGAGCTCAAGGCATTCATAAGCCTTCCTCCTTAAGCTTGTATGGGAAGCAAGTTTGCTTTGCTTTTCTATCTATTTTCTAACAATCAGTAATTGGAAAAGTAACTTTTTAAAGTTATTTTAAAATATGACCACAATTTAAAAAAGGTCCTCTAAATATTTTTAAAAATATGCTCTTTGTATATTTCACAAGAAAGAAAAAAATCCAAAAACTCAAAGCAAAAGGGATCTGAAATTAACAATGTGTTTGAAAGACTAGCACGCTGTATCCTCTCAGAGGGAAAAATATTCAGAGCCTCCTCTTTTCCACGCTGAACAACCCCAAGTTCCTCAGCCTGTATTCACAGGGGAGGTGCTCCAGCCCTCTGATAATTTTTGTGGCTCTCCTCTGAACACACTCAAGGAGCTCTATGTCCTTATGCTGGGGACTCCAGAACTGGACACAGTACTCCAGGTGGGGTCCCACAAGAGCAGAGTAGAGAAGGAGAATCACCTCCCTCAGCTGGCTGTCTGTGCTTCTTTTGATGCAGCCCAGGCCATGGTTGGCTTTCTGGGCTGCAAGTGCACACTGACAGCTCATGTTCAGCTTCTTGTCTGCCATCACTCCCAAGTCCTTCTACTCAGGCCTCAATCCTTTCTCCTCCCAGCCTGTATTTGTGCATGGGACTGGCTCCACACAGTGCAGAACCTTGAACTTGGCCTTGTTGAACCTGAAGTTTGCATGAGCCCACTTCCTGATCCTGTCAAGTAGTGTCTATTTCCTACAATGACTCGAAGACTCTTAGCAATATGCTTATGAGGAATAGGTATTATTAAGACATTTCCAGAAAACTGATATTTCTTGTGAAGACATAATTTCAAATTAAAGAATTCTTTGCCATAAGTGCTTGACATTGCTAAAGATCTGCTCATGACATTTTAGATCCATCCAAATCCAAGTCTCTAGTGTTAGTGTACACAGTTGGCATGCAGACTGGTTCAGTGGAAAGGCTTATGTCAGCACAGACCCAGCACGTTACAAAATTACTTGTAGTGGATGTCATGGTTTAATGATGGCCTAGCAATTAAACTGAGTGACAGACGCTCTCTATTAATCTCTCTCTCCTCCTTGATAAAGAAAGGAGAGAGAATAAGGGAGAGAGACTTATGTGTTGGAAAATAAACTATACAACTTTAATGAAACAGTAATGATAAATAGGAAAAATTACTAAATATATACAAATATACAGGAAAATGGATACCACATTCCTCCCTCTTTTTCCCCCAATAACTCTCACATCACCACCGAGGCTGCAGGGCAGCCCTGGGAAAGTCCAGGCTGGACTCCTGGAGTCGGCAGCAGTCGGGAACTGGAAGCAGGAACACACAGATATGGGCTGGCACGGATCAGGACCACAGGTAGATGAACGGATGGAATCCTCCCAGGATGCTGAAGGAAGCAGGGAATGGGTGAAGGAAGGGAAGCAGGAAAGGCAGGAAAGGCAGGCAGCCGGAAGCTGGAAACCAGCCTGACCTTTGTGAGCTCTCAAATTTATACTGAGTATGATGTGTATGGGATGGAATACTCTGTTTGGTCAATTCTGGCATCTATCTTGTCCGTTCCTCCCCAAAGGAGGGCTGCAGGTGGGACCTATTTATTCCTTCTGGAGGGTAAAATGTTCCTCAGAGCTGAGCAGTGTCCTTGGCTCCGCACACCACTCTCTAGCAGTAACTATAAACATCGAGTGTTATCAGTCCTAGAAGCACACACTGTCTGAGAAACTTGCTGTTAATTTCAGCAGGTGCAGCTACTTACAAGAGACTTAGCTAAAAGCAAAAGTACAAGACAGAAAAATCATCCTTATCCTGGCCCAAATCAGGACAGCCGACTAGTGCTTATGGTCTTTAACTGGCCTGTCTGCTTAGTTAGTATGTTATGTAGCATATGGATTTACCAGATTGGACAAGCTGAGTCAGTGATTTTTGTGATGCACTTCTACTGTGCCCCTGATATTTGCTTAGCATTTTCTAGCTGATGCTTGACAATGAAGCTACAAGCCTTTCCTTCAATAATATTGATCAGTGACCATAAACCAAAGGCTTGTTTATCACTGAGGATGTTGCATTTGACATTTTCCAGATTAGTGTTTTTGGAAAGTCAGAATATGTTTCTTTCAAAGTGAAGTTATATTTTGTCGTTAACCTATACTTTGTATAAGCTAAGTGGCAGTTTTTTGGTTCTTTTCTGTTTTGTTGGAGGTTTTTTTTGTTGTTGTTTGTTTTGGGATTTTGTTTGTTCTTAAATATAAAATAGATAATAAATAGTGACCAAAACATTTTGATTTGGTGAGCAAAAACCCCTTATTCCTACTGAAACGAAATATAACCTTACAAATTCACACGGAATAAAAGTTTTATTTTTGGTGATTGCCATGCTATGTCTGCAAATTCTGTTTGAGGTAATACTTTTGATTCTTTATATCATACCTGACATTGTATCTCCTGCAAACCACAGAAAGATGGAGAAAAGAATGAGCTTGAAATTTTAAATAAATATTTAAATACTAGTCCACAAGCTATCCAAGAGGCATGTCAAAGATGCTGGGAAAAAAAACAACACAGTTTTTTTTTTCTGAATACCAGTGCTTCAAAGGCAATGAAGAGACTTTGGTAAAAGCAGGTTCCTTTCCACAGGAATGCAACTTTCAGTTTATTGTGTAGTTAGTAAACTTTATATTTTGAAGGTGACTGAGAGGAAACCATTGAAGTTCAAATGGCTTTCTTTAACTGTAGCTGAGATGAGTTAATACTCCTTTTGGGGTAATAGGATGAATTAATATTTTATAGGATCAAGGCCTTCTTATTGCACAATATATGGGTATAGATTAATATGAAATGGGATGCCAGATATTTAGAATGGTAAGATGATCTTCCTTCTTTCAATTTTGTAAATCTGTTGCTTGTGCAGATTTTTTTCTCCTATATGCAATAAACTTTTTTAGCCTTCTTTTTAAAACGGATGTTTTTCTCTATAGTCCTTTCCCTCTATATTTGTATTTCTTGTTCCTTAGGACATTGCAAATCCTTTGTAAATTTACTTATTTATTTCTTCCCCCCTGCCCCACATCAGTACTTTAAAGGTGTGAGGTGATAGGGAGGAGCTGTTTGCAAGAGTTATTTTGAACGTGAGTCAGTCTAAAAATCTGTTTCTGAAATACATTGTTTGTGTATGGTGGTGGGGGGGGTTGGGTATTTTTGGTGTTTGAGGGTTTTTTTGTGAAGTAGGGGATACAAATTGGTGCTTAATAACTTGGCATACAAGTTCATGCTCATCTGTCTAAGCACTTTTTTTTTTTTTCTTCCTGCCTGACATAGATACTATTCCAAACTTTCACTATCAAACTTTTTTCTTGTCCAAACCAAAAAGCATTTCAGTTCAGTAACCAGGGATTATATTTTCTTTCTGAATTGAGCCTTTTATTGCAATGTCTCTGTTAGCTTCCAGAATTGGAAAAACATACTGCTTTTTAAGTCAGGCTCTTCAACCTACTTTTTTGCCTGACTGCAATATGTTGTGACAGGGTGCTCTGCCTCAGTTTCCCTTCAGTTTCTACTTCAGTTTCCCTTTATGATTGAATAGCTCTTTGTCTCAGATTCGCACTCTGTCTCAGTCTTGGAAGTACTAACAGAAGACCAAGCTGGTATCTGTGGCACCAAGTGCCACATGTGATGAAAAACATGGAGTCCAACTTGGCTATAGCTAGGCCAAAATAAAGAATGAACAGATAAAAGAATTTGTATCATGAGGGAAAAGTCTTTCTTGGCTTTTCCTTTGTTTCCCTTTTGTTCTCCAATATAGGATTTTGGAGGTCTGACTAAGTAGTTAAATGGCAGAAGCCAATCACTTTATTCTATAAAAGTCTAGTCCCAACTCTTGATCAGAGAGACTTTTCCTAGAAAGTGTTCTCGACCTTCTCCCCTCCAGCAGGACACTTGTTTGAGTGGTTACTCCCCAAGAAGTTGAGAGCAAAGAGATACCCAGCAGTAGCCACAAAAAGGTAAGAATTATCAAATCCCTATATATATGAACTCTTACCTTTAAGACTTTAGGATCCTTTGAAAGACTATAGTCATTTTATTATTAGAGTGCCATAGGTATTATTTTGATTATTTTTTTACTTGTAGTAGAAGACTTATCAATAAACAAGTATAAGCTTGATAATAAGCTAATTCTCAATTAGACTTGTGTTACTCTTATGGGAATATTTGATTATTAGCACACTTGAAGATACCTTCTTGTTTGTTGCCTCAACACTTTATTTTGTTTCCCTAACCTCCTAACACTGGTATAATCTGACTTACACCTTTTTAGTCCAATTTCTAAGATCCTTTCTTATTTACAATAAATCCTGTTTTGTACATATACACCTTGCCTGCTATCTTGACCCATATGGGACACATTTTTCTTATGTTGCTTGCAATGGTTTTAGAATGTGAGGATTTTACTGGGCTGATTTCAGTGCAGTTACTGCTGATTTGAATATGAGAAACAAACGCGAGCTCATTTCTTGAAGCATTTAAAAACCAAAGATATTCCTCCTGTGTTCACAATTCATTTGGAAACTTGAAACAATTTCTTATTGATAAGATAGCTTTATGCATGTGATAAATATAGTTAAACCAAAAGGTGTTCTCTTGTTGGATTTGGCTTGTGTGTGAGCACTCTAGACAGATTTTTTATATTTGATGAAAAAAATACTTTTGTCTTGTTTAGTCAAAAGGAAGATCTATTTGGAAAGAGAGATTAAACTGACACCTTCACAGAATTGCTACTCATTTCCTGCTATATCATTTCTTATTGACAGATGTGATCATATTTTGGAGGCAGCAGTGTGAGATTTTTTCTTTTTTCCCTCGGGACCAATAATCATGATTATGTTTAAACAGAATTTCCTAGGATATGTAGCCCTATTCCCTAACTACCAGTGAGGGACACTAAGCTATAATTTGATCTTTTGTGTGAAAAAGAATATTATTTTTATACTTTACTTGCAGTACTAACAGAAGTGCTTATACTGAAAATAACGGTAAAATGAATCTTTTCAAAAACTCTGGAAGTTTCAGACAAGATTTCTCAGTCCTCAGATGGCTAGGCTTATTTCACTTGACATTATAAGATTTTTAGAACTCAAAACTAAAACTTCTCTCAACTATAAATAAATAATACTAAAATTTATCCTCCTGGTATGATGGCTTTACACTGGTCTAATTGGAAGTTTCATCAATCATTAAAACTGTTTAACAATATCATTATAAATATAAAGATTTCCTTATATATGTGGCAGAAATTGTTTATGAATTACAGATTATTCAGTGAAGATTTACTTTCCCTGTTCAGAGGTACTTAGATCTGTGTGGATCCATACATTATTTTAAAAATTACAAGCTCATTCTCAAAAGCTATAGTTAGGAGAGAGAAATAAACAAGCACTTCAATTTTGAATTTTACTCCATTGCTGAAAGTTAAGAAACTAATGAATTTCACAGTAATATAGAAATGGACAATATTATTTAAAGGAAAGGAAAATTTGCATTTCTTCCTTAAATTTTTCATTTCTTCCTTGTTTCTCTATTGCATATTTCATAGAAGTTTACATTTATGAGATGATCAAGAGTATTTCATTAATTACATGCTTCACAGGAGTTTCTAGTGTTTCAGCTGGGAATATTTAATTATTTTTCATATTAATAAGAACTGAAAAGGTGCTTGCAAAAAAATGGGATTCATAGTGGCAGATATAAAGAAAAAGCAATATATATGGAAGTGAAAGAACAAAAATACTATGGCTTCTGATGCCTAAAGATCAAGAAAAATTTGATTCATAATGGGTTGAATTTAGTGAGGTACTTGCAGAGTGAGATAAGACATGGTATTTTTAAAATGGCACACCTGGAACAGTTGGTTTTTATTAAAAGTAATGGGTAGGCGAAGTGATGAGAAGCTCCAGAATAGCTACCTTTTTATATTCTGGCTACCCTTGATTCATAGCAGTAAGAGGACAGGAAACTTCTTGTTTAAACAAAATAGATAAAAACTTTAACTATTTTTCTTTCTACAATTGCTAAAAAATGTCTGAGATTATTTATTGGCCCATCATAAGAAAACAAAACAAAACAAAAAGTAAATTCCTTCTCCCTTCTCTTGTCCATGATGATGTATGGCCCCAGATCCTCTCTATTTTTGAAATCTTGTGCTGTGAAATATGTGTTGCTGTTTTACACAATATGTTAAAACTTATTAAATAAAAATATTTATTAAACAATAAATTTAATTTATATTAAAAATATTAAAAATATTGACACTCAGAATTGAGCTGTGGTTAATATTTAACTCAATGAAAAATGAATTAGCAGTGTCAGTACATCAACAAGCCAGTTATAAATGCTGGCTTACCATCAAATTTCTCAAAAATATAACCAAACTTAATCGTGCCTAAACAGGCATCTAAAATGCCATCTGTCTATTTTATTATAAATTCTAGCTAAATAATGTTCCTAAATTTAATTAATTTAATAGCTTGGGGTCTGTTACTTGTTTTAACAATGAAATTTAATTATTCTCTGATGTATGAACCTCAGCCCTCAGGCCAATTATAAAACTTCCTCTCAACATGTCTATTATTCTTATATGATGATAAAGATCTCTCTCTTTCTTCCCCTAGATTTAATAAAATGTGTGTCTTAGTCTGCAGCCTCATCAGGCAGATTTTACTGACATCTTCACCAAAGAAATATATAAAAAAAAATTAGCTTATGTCGCATCTCAAGGCTTTTAAATATGGAGAACAGCAATTCAGCTTTTGTTTGCCAAAGTTTTCTGGTACAATGGTTGCTACTGTTTGATCCCAGTATGTTTTTCTTCTGGAACTCCTTGGGGGAGAACTTGTCTTTCAATAGCCCATGTATATCTACACACACTTATCTCACTGCTTCCTAGAATCCAGGAGTGTGAGAAAGCTGCAGTGCTTGCCCAAGCAGTGGGAACAAAATCCGAGCATTTAAAGACCAGGGTAAATGAAATTGTGCAGGTAATAAGAGAAGGGGTGTTGATGTAGAGTGGACATAAAAAATTCTGTAACCTGTCTCTTGCAACCTAGTGACTGAAATCGCGGCCAAGTTTTCCATGAAGAGTCAACAGCTGTGATTATATGGGTAAGTTCAAACAAGGTAATAACTGGAAATTGTAATAATTTAGAAATGGGACAAGTTATAGGGCCAAACTAGTGCAGAAAAAAACTCCAGTAGAATGCTTTTCTGCTTATGAGTTAGATGATCATCTATCTTGAAAGAAGTTTGTAAAAAAAATCTAAAGGAATCTGAAGGTAGTCTAAAAGCTAGGGGAGGTTTGAAGAACCTACACACTCGCGTACAGTCTTGCCTACTCTTTAAAACTGTCATTATTTCCAGTACCTGCAGAAGTTCTGTGTATTTTCAACATAGTTTCTGATTCAGTGGGACTTGTTGAGTATACAATTTTTCACCACAGAAGCAGCTTTTTAAAAAAATTGTGATTTACTTTATTTTTCAGTGCAAATGGGCCGTAATAACCAGTGTAGGGTATCGTAATGATACACATCTGCATTTAGCCTGCATTAAGATGTGTGATTTCTGCCTCCTGCAAAACTTATCTCAATACCAGTACTTTATTATTATAGTGTTTTTACTACCCAAGAGGCTTTTGAGAAGGTTTTCAGAATACAGAAATGTTAAGTAAAATTACCAGCACAGCGTGGCCAAATAACAAAGCAGTCTAATAGTAATATAAAATTCCAACAGACAATTAGTGCAGGAACAGTAAATGTCACACAAAACCAAAATACTGTACCTTGCTTGAGAGGAAGCCATTGATGTATTTTGCATATACATAAATCTGTTAAAGTTATAGGTCTCTACCTGGAAGGAAAAATCTCACAGAATCACAGAATCACAGAATCCTAGGGGTTGGAAGGGACCTCGAAAGATCATGTAGTCCAACCCCCCCTGCCAGAGCAGGGCCACCTAGAGCACTTTGCATAGGAACGTGTCCAGGCAGGTTTTGAATGTCTCCAGTGAAGGAGACTCCACGACCCCCCTGGGCAGCCTGTTCCAGGGCTCTGTCACCCTTACAGTAAAAAAATTTTTTCGAATATTCAACTTGAACCTCCTATGCTCCAATTTACACCCATTACCCCTTGTCCTATCACTGGTCACTACTGAGAAGAACCTAACTCCATCTCCCTGACACTCACCCCTTACATATTTGAAAACATTGATGAGGTCACCCCTCAGTCTCCTTTTCTCCAAACTAAAGAGACCCAGCTCCCTCAGCCTTTCCTCATAAGGGAGATGTTCCACTCCCTTAATCATCTTAGTAGCTCTGCGCTGGACTCTTTCAAGCACTTCCCTGTCCTTCTTGAACTGAGGGGCCCAGAACTGGACACAATACTCCAGGTGCGGCCTCACCAATGCAGAATAGAGGGGGAGGAGAACCTCTCTTGACCTACTAACCACACCCTTTCTAATGCACCCCAGGATGCCATTGGCCTTCTTGGCCACAAGGGCACATTGCTGGCTCATGGTCATCTTCTTGTCAACCAGGACCCCCAGGTCTCTTTCATCTACAGTGCTCCCCAGCAGGTCAGCCCCCAACCTATACTGGGACATCTTGTTGTTCTTCCCCAAATGCAAGACTCTACACTTCCCCTTGTTGAATTTCATCATGTTTCTCCCTGCCCAACTCTCCAGCCTGTCCAAGTCTCTCTGAATGGCAGCACAGCCCTCTGGTGTGTCAGCCACTCCTCCCAGCTTAGTGTCATCAGCAAACTTGCTGAGGGTACATTCTATACCCTCATCCAAGTCGTTGATGAAGATATTAAACAACACCGGTCCCAGCACCGACCCCTGAGGGACTCCAGTAGTCACACACCTCCAACCAGATTCTGCCCCATTGACTACAACTCTCTGACTCCTTCCTTTCAACCAGTTCCTGATCCACCTCACTTCCTGATCACCAAACCCATATTTGATCAACTTATCTACAAGGATGCTGTGAGAGACGGTGTCAAATGCTTTACTGAAATCAAGATAAACCACATCTACTGCTCTTCCATCATCTATCCACCTAGTAATTTCCTCATAGAAGGCTATGAGGTTAGTCAAACATGATTTAC
This sequence comes from Calypte anna, assembly GCF_003957555.1. Classification (NCBI taxonomy): domain Eukaryota; kingdom Metazoa; phylum Chordata; class Aves; order Apodiformes; family Trochilidae; genus Calypte; species Calypte anna. Next base: position 103,080,726 of record NC_044244.1, on the reverse strand, counting down.
CCTTGATAAAACCATGCTGACTGCTCTTGATGACTCCCATGTCCTTGATATGCCTGGAGATAGTGACAAGAACAAGTTGTTCCATCACCTTTCCAGGGATGGAGGTGAGGCTGACCGGTCTATAGTCTATCTCATTCTGTTTTATCAGCTGGTGAGTTTTTTTAGGGGTCGTTTTTTGTTTTTTGTTTTTTTAATCTTTTTTAAACTATAGGCCAGAATGATAATGAAATGGATGCATGATCAAATTTATGTGATCATGGAGAGTGAGCCTTGCAATAGAATAGCAACAATCTCATCATAATCTTTGCATTCAAAATGACAGGTATTGTACTGAAGAACTTTGTATGCACTCAACATAAATTCAAAGATGACATACAACTCAAAATGCTGAAATCTGATGGATGTTCTTTCACATATTTTATGCTTTTTCCAATGAAAATAATTTTACAAACAACTAATGTATAGTCTTTTATTATTTTTAAATCCCCGGTTCCATCTGGATGACTATTCCCTGCTAATATCACTGTCCAGAACAGGACAATTGTACACCCACAGCCAAACACTGACACCTGGCCACCCCACACTGACTCTGCCAGTCCAGCTCTGAACTGACCAACACTCATTCAGCATCATGAAAAGAACCTCAGGGATCAGGAGGCTCTGCTCATACTTGTCTGATTTTTGCAAAGAAAATGTGGTTACATAATGAATTTTTCTTGCTGTTTCTCAAGTTTGATTATGTTCAATTGAGGTGGCTGGTAGAGTTTGTTTTGGCACACAATTGCCCTAGACCCTTACTGTCCTGAGTTTCTGCCCTTACTACTGGTCTTTCATATTATAGAATTTTTTTGGTGTCAGGATTCATTTCCATACGTACATTTGGCCTGTGGAGTAAAGAGCACAATTAGATGATACACTTGCTTCATGTACTCTGTCATTTTGAGAAATTCCACAGCAAAAAATAAAGCTATAATGCCCTGTGCAAGGGAAAAATTTATTTCCACTCACTGTAAAAGTCCACTTTTAACCTATCTGCATTTTATTACTGTTTATGGATTTTTATCCTTTTTTCTCCTTCTGATATCTAAAGCTGTTGTACCTGATTCAGGAAATCCCACATCTGTGTTTTTGAGATTCTTATATACTCCCTGTCACTGAAGTCTATAAGGCCAGTTGCATCATTAAATATGAGTTTGTTTATACTTGTGGATAAAAGCATTTCTGTGGTTTGACTGAATGCACAGCTCATCTTTGAAAACCAGTGAAGTAAACCCTATGATTACACCACCCAGTCCAGTGACATATCCTGGAGTATCAGCTATTAAGAACTGAATTTACTTGGCAACAAGGCAATTTCCCAACAAACTAAAATCTTGCTGCCTCAGAGAATTTATCATACAAGCTTCAGTTCTTTGTAGTGAAATGAGGCAACCAGGTGCCACTAGTTGCAAGGTAGTGGGCATGAGCTTGTGTAAAGCCCACCTGTGCCTAATTAGGGTGGGCCCCCACTGTGCATGAGCAGGACCAGGGGGCCAATAAAAGGTGAGTCTCGAAGCACAGGCTCAGCTCAGTCCTGATGTCCGGGTGAGGCTTGAGTGGTGCAGCCAGCTAAGACCCAGTACTGCAATGCTGACGCCATGGGTTCGAGATTCCTCAGAGCCTCACCCTGATGGCAATGAGCACTAGTGGCACAATGAAGGTAATACAGTGCTCCAAGAGTGACTGACCTCTCTGTAAAACATGCTCAGGACTGAGCTGAGCCTGTGCTTCAGGACCCTCCTTTTATTGGCCCCCTGGTCCTGCTCATGTGCAGTGGGAGATCACCCTAATCAGGCACAGGTGGGCTTGACACAAGCTCACGCCCACTATCTGGCAACTAGTGGCACCTGGTTGCCTCATTTCACTACAGTTCTTATCATTAAAACAAAGGGTAGAGCCTTGCTCGGTAGGGGACTAAATTAGCAAAACACAGTGCCAGTGTTTACTATTGGCAGGTAATAAACAAAAATACAGGTCTTTTTGTGTTCACAAAGGATATTGACCCAGATGGTTGGTCTTTTGCCTTCAGCTTAGTTCTCTTCTTCTTGTTACAGTTTAACAAGGAAGAAGCATATTATATTTGTGAGGATATAATCATTGAGGTTTTCAAGAAAAAAAATAGGTTTTTAAGAAAAAAAATAGGTTTTTTTCTCTCCTTTTGTGTCTTCAAGTGAATAACATATATAAAGGATTACTTTCTACCTAATTACATGCAAATAGACTTATAATAATGCAAAGTTATGTGTCAGTGAAGGATAGGTACAAATTGTTCCAAGGGCTATGTGAAAAAATTACACGAAACAGATAATATGTTGCTCTGGAGAAATTAGCTAACTTTATAAAAATTAATTGTATTTGAATACTACTTAAGATATTTTAAAATTATTTTTTTGTTTTTAATCTATCATCTGATCAAAAATTAACAGAAACTTATGGCTAATGTTCCTCTCTTCATGGCACTCTTAGCAGTTGCCATATTTTAAACTGAGTTCCCTGTTACGGCAATAGATAAACAAAAATTCTGTAAATAAGTTGCTGTGCAGTACTGATGAAATAATGATGTCTGTAGGGCAATTTAAACAGAAAATATATATTAGAGATGTTTATTAATGTGATACTTCCAGGTTTTGTAGCATTTCGTTTATCTTTCTAATAAAAATTAACTATAAGTTATTAGGGTTTGAGTTTTTTCCATAAAAAAAATTTGGTTGAATTGTGCCTTCACTTTGGGTATCTTCTGTCAAAAAACCTTGCTCTGTAATGCTTCATCCTTAGAGATTGCTGACCAATAATATGATTGCTGCATCATCAAGCAGCTTTGTAAATAGCATAAATAAATAATGCAGTAGTGAAGACACAATATAGACTGACATCTCAATATTCCTCACATAGTACATTTTCTGACTATCACCAGACATAAAAGCTATGTGGTTTTGAGATGGAACATGTGCTCATTGCCATGACAAACCATGGATGCAGTGCCATTTCAGTGCTTTGAGAATGTACCACTTTGATATTATCAGTGATGAACACATGAACAGGGAGACTGTGAGGTTAGGCAAGAATGCTATACTTAAGAATTCACTAAAGTAATGGCAATACCATTTAAAAGTCACCTTTTAAAATTCTAAATGTTAAAACTTTCAATTGCATCAACTACATCAATCAAATGCATCAGCTATCTTTATATATTTTACTTTCATAATTTTACAAAACAGAATGTAGCATTGTAATATAAAATGGTCTTCAGCATACATGCATTGTACATTCAAGTATCTAATACTAAAATATATATATTTTAAAAAATATTTTTATCCAAACTGCAGATGTGTGTTTGCAGGGCCTTGTTGACCAGGAAAATTAATTTTAGTTATGGAAGACTGGTGAGGTTCCCATGTTATGTCCACCAGTCTAGTGGGCTGATTGGTACTACTGGGTTAGCTGAACCCCAGCTAAATGTTGCCTATGGCAAAATAGCTAGGATGAAGCAGAGAAGAGCCAAGGAGGGAAACAGAAATCGGGCTTGGGTTTTCAAACAGAAAATTGTTCAAAGATTTTATGAATGGATCAAATTTTGGAGAGAGTGACTTTTGGACTAGGTGTTAATCAGCTGAGAGGAATATTAATTTTCAGTAAACTAAGGATATATGTGTAAGACTATGAGGGTCAGAGACAAGAAAAAAGGAAGTGCTTTTAAAATTAATTTAATGCCTTGCAGCACAGGTTAAATTTTATTGTTTAGAGACAAGTAAGTTGAAAAACATTGATAATGTCCACGGATGCTGCTGTATTTCTCCAGGGCTTTCCAAAAGACTACTTTTTATATTAAACTGGTAGCATATGGTTACTACCAGCAAATTACACATCTTGTCTGTCTTCAACATGTTTCTTTTGTGGCCCAAGCTTTTGTCCTTGGCATCTTGTATCACTGGCACCCCACTGATAATCAGTTTCCATTTCAGAATAGCAGATAATCAGATAATTGACAATAACAAAAGTCAAACACAAGTGTATGCTTATTATCTATATTATTAGTGTCTCCTTCACATCTGTGTTTCCTCTTCCCCAAAGCTAATCACAGATTGAAGCACTGAATGCAGTTTTTCAGGCCCTATCTCTGTGCTCTCATGGCATATAACAATATCCTGTGTTGCAATGTGATTACTTTTTTGTTGGCTTAACTGGGAATTCTAATGTATAAAGGATGAAATCTGATATGAGAGAGAAATTTGTTCCTCAGCTAGCAGGTAAGGCAAGAACCTATTTTCTTATATTGTTCTTCTTTAAAATAAAGCAACTTTTCTGATAAGTTACCTTTGACTTGTGAACAGTCTAAAATCAGACAGATTTCAGTCAAGACCTGGATGAGCATAGGATAGCAGCTCTGGCCTTGAATTGTAAGGTTTTATATGATTTAGGTAAAGAAAAGAATCAAGCAAGTTTATAAGAAATGAGGAATAGGTTAGATGTCAAAATGGTTTCAGTCAAGACCTTTTTTATTTTTTATTTTTCCTTTTCATAAAAGTAGAAAGAAAGCCAAAGAAGTTGCCTAATCATCTTCTTTTATTGTTGTTGAAATTTTGGTATTTTTTCTGTTTGATTGGCTGGGTTTTTCTTTGTTTTTTCCTGAAATAGTTTTCATAGATTGGCTTGGATTGGAAAGGACATTAAAGATCATGTAGTTCCAACCCCCCTGCATGGGCAGGGACACCTTCCACTAAATCAGGTTACCCAAGACCCCATCCAACCTGGTCTTGAACCTTTCCAGGGAGGGGGCAGCCACAGCTTCCTTGGGCAACCTGTGCCAATGTCTCACCACCCTCACAAGAAGGGATTTTTTCCTTATGTTTGACCTAAATCTCCCATCTTCAAGTTTTAAACTATTTCCCCTTATCGTCTTGCTACACACAGTGTAAAAAGCCCTACCCCAGCTTTCTTGGAGGCAAATTTTGGAGAGAATAAAATGTTAATTATCAACAAAGGAGTGTTCTTGATGCACTCCTCTTACCCCTCTGGCCAAAGTGAACTAAGTAATGAGCTAACTAAATCTGAAGAGACTTGTCCTGGTTTGGGCCAGGATAAAGGTGATTTTCTGTCTTGTACTTTTGCTTTTAGCTAAGTCTCTTGCAAGTAGTTGCACTTGCTGAAATTAACAGCAAGTTTCTCAGACAGTGTCTGCTTCTAGGACTGATAACACTTGATGTTTATAGTTACTGCTAGAGACTGGTGTGCAGAGCCAAGGACACTGCTCAGCTCTGAGGAAAACTTTTACCCTCCAGAAGGAAGAAAGAGATCACACCTGCAGCCCTCCTTTGGGGAGGAACGGACAGGATAGATGCCAGAATTGACCAAACAGAGTATTCCATCCCATATACGTCATACTCAGTATAAATTTGAGGGATCACGAGGGCTAAGCCATGATTTCCAGCTTCCGGCTGCCTGCCCTTCCTGCCTTTCCTGCTTCCCTTCCTTCACCCGGCATCCTGGGAGGATTCCATCCGTTCCTCTGCCTGTGCTCCTGATCCATGCCAGCCCATATCTGTGTGTTCCTGCCTCCAGTTCCTGACTGCTGCTGACTCCAGGAGTCCAGCCTGGACTTTCCCAGGGCTGCCCTGCAGCCTCGGTGGTGACGTTAGAGTTATTGGGGGAAAAAGTGGGAGGAATGTGGTATCCATTTTCCTGTATATTTGTATATATTTAGTAATTTTTTCTATTTATCATTACTGTTTCATTAAAGTTGTGTAGTTTGGTTTCCAACCCATAAGTCTCTCTCCCTTATTCTCTCTCCTTTCTTTATCAAGGAAGAGAGAGAGATTAATAGAGAGCGTCTGTTACTCGGTTTAATTGCCGGGCCAGTGTTAAACCGTGACAAGACTGAATTCTTCTAGAATTTTCACTATATAAGCAGTATCAGCTTCAACAAATCTGTTCTCTGACTCTGGTCAAATGTTCTAAATAGACTGAAAAAGCAACAATAATACTGGTGTTCTTGTTTTATCTTTCTTATGAGTTAATTTCTTTTTTCTTACCCTGAAATTACCTTTAGGAACATTCATCTCAACACTCTCCTATTGTTATCTACTCTCATATTGACTTTCTACTCACTTTCCTAATAGAATTTTTATATAATGAAGATTGGTTCTCAGCTGCTAGTGAAGCATCTGAAGATACAGTTCTGGTAATCACAGCTTGAATTTTTAATGTCTATACAACTGGAAACAGTTGTCTGAAACAACTGGAATCTGTAGAGATTCTACAGATTATTTTCATTAATATGTGTGCTCTAAGCCCTGGTTTGCATGTGGGAGAAATGATTTCTGCATTTTTCATGTTTGCATTTTTATTCTGGTGTACTGTGGAGTCTCCTGATGGAATGCATAGACAATATAGGAAGTGGGTTTTTTTCTCAGGAATATATTAAAACGTACGGCAGCATTTGGTTCAAAATAAATATACAAAAAGCGCATATAATTTGCAGACTGAAAACACACATCGGGAATTTTTTCTTAATTGTCAATCCCTGAAGCTGTATTCTGGATGAAAAGTGATGTTTACCCCTTTCATGACAATTTATCTAAGTGCATGGTCAGCAAGTTTTAATAAAAATCAAATTACTGTTAACAATTCAATAACAGGGTGGCCAGTAATATCAAGATCCAAGGAAGAGATTAATCAAGTACTGCTATTACTCTGAACAAAGTGATACCAGAGGCAAAACTACTTTGACAAAATAAACACTCATATATTCAAACCACATCGTTCCAACTAAATGTCTTGAAGAGGCTAGACAAGTAATCTAAGTTATAAAAGATCTTAGATCTTATACTAAAGTGATTAAAAGGACCTGTCTGCTTCTTAACTTTGGCAATAATTTTTATCTAGGTTTTTATTCTCAGAACAGAAATGCTTAAACCTGAGTTTAAGTCTATGGTCTTTAAACATTAAAAACAAACAAACAAAAATCCTGTAAACCAGAAAGCAGTCCTCTATCCTCATGAATGTTTTCCTTGAGCACAGTAGCTAGACAGCTATATACATCATATAGTTGATATGTAGAGCCATCCACCAGTAGTATTAGTAATAATTAAAAAATTAAAAAATAACTAAAAACCACACTACTCATGAATTCAAAACTGCATTTATGCATTTAGGCTTTAAATTTCAAAGACACTGTTATTTATCTCATGACTCTTCTTTCCTGAAGTGAAACTAGAAAAGTTAATGAGTTCTTGTAGCCCAAATTTATCAGAAAAATCTGGGTGTGATTGACTCAGTATGTTAGTTGAAACCAGGAAATTTCTTCACAAAATTTCCCAGTCGCTCACTCCTCTTTACTGTGGTTTGGTTTATATCACAGTGCACCTCTGAGGTGGAATTACACCAGAAGATTGATCTTTAATCCATAAATCTAGTTCACAGCTAATGCAGAATAACATGCTTCTCATCCCCAAAGTGTGCATGGTACACTGTCAGGTCATCAGCACCAATTCATACTTTTGGACCATAATTCATAAATATAGACTGGAACAACTTTCAGTCTCCTTCAGACTGTGTGCAGTTATGCAGCCACAAATGCCTGGTAAACATTAAAACAAGAAATAATCAAAACAAACCCAGCAGCAGTGAAGTAAGACATTATACCATTATCACTGATGTTTTTCTCACCAGGGTGCATTCCAAAACCAGCTACCATCCTAACAGAAGGAGGAAACTGCTCTACTGTTTCACTAGCAGTTCTGTTTGAAGCAGGCTGACATGAATATAAAATTTAATTGTTTACAGAAAACAAATCTTTTCTGTTTCAGGTGCAATGATGTTCTGAGAAGTCTTTATGGAAGTGGGTGTGAGAATGGAAATAATCTTCTAGCAATTACAAGTTTGCATAACAGCAGTGAAATCAAGATGTCAAAATTATTTTAAATCACTAACTTTCTAGAGATATAAGTACAATCTCTGCCTAAGAAACTCTTGCAAGAACCTGTCCATAAATATTTTCAGTAATATTTGAGGACTGCAACAGTAGACCTATACATGAATTTTTGAAAGAGCATTTGGGAACCATATTGTCTGCAGCAACCCCTGAGACCAGTTCTTAACTCTGGTGGACCACAGCCAAGTAGACAGTCCCTGTCTACATACAGAAGGAGAAATGCACAGAAGATAAGGGAATAGACATGTCACAAAGACTAATATGTAATAGGTTTTATCAGTTTCCTTCAGGTGAAAATTAGGAAAGTTATGGAAATGGAGAATTTATTTAAGCCTTCAGCAATGAAGAAGGAAAACTCATCATCTTCTAGCCATAGATCAAGTACAGTAGACTTCATTTACAAAAAGAAAAAAAAAAAAAGAAAAAAAATTCTGCTCTTTCAAGCAGTTTCCAGGCTACTCACTGTATTTAGTCTGCATGTAGCTGAATAATATATCTTGTGTGAGTCCTGAACAGAAACAGTTGCAGAAAATGCAAATTGCATGCCTAGCGTTTTGCTTTTAAAGGTAATTTTTCAAAATCAGATTTGCATGAAGTCTGATACATTCTTCTTAATAAGCTGAATTTTAAAACTTGTACAAAACTGGTAAGAAGTGTTGATTTGAAAACTCTTATATTGAAATATTATGGGGAAAACCTATCAGAACATATCAGCACCAGACATCATTACAGAAGGTAGTAATATTTGTCAGCAGAGAGCTTCAGTCCTTTCTACAGAACTGTATTCATTTATAGCAATGGATAATTCAGAGAAAAGGACCTACAATGGATCATTCAGTCCATCCCTACATTAACATTAATATTACAAGAACATGAAAATTCAGAGACAGATAATAAGAGGTGTAAATAGTTAAATTAAGACTGAAGTCCTTGCTAGTTCTTATTAATGTAAAAAATCAGTGTTCATTTATTTGATTGCAAATATGAAATGCAGTTCAACACCCTTTACTAATCCCAACAAACACCTTGACATAGTCTGTTGTTGAGAAGACATTTGTTAGAATACTGTCATGATATTGTAGTTAATAGGTATTTTTAGTATTAGAGGTTTTCTGAAATATGACTATTATTTTCCCCATATACTATTTGTAAAGAATTTAGCTTAAAATCTTTAAAGGCCAGTTAAGGAAAAAAGATAAAGATATAAGTAGAAAGTAGAAATTTTCACTTGACAGCAAATTTCTTTTTTGTGTCCAAAGGAGGTCAACAAATTGTTGAAGGGTCTAGAGAGAAATTCTTATGAGGAATGGCTGAGGGAACAAGGGATGTTTAGTCTGGAGAAAAGGAGGCTGAGGGAAAACTTTACAACCACCTGAAAGGAGATTGTTACAAGGTGGGTGTCAGTCACTTCTCCTAAGTAAAAAGCAATAGAATAGCAGGAAATGGACTTGTTGTCACAGGAGAGGTTTAGACTGGATATTAGGAAAAAAACTTTTGACTGAAAGTGTTTTCAGGCACTGGAACAGAATGCCCAGGGAAGTGGTAGAGTCACTGTCCCTTGAGGTATTTCAAAGACATGTGGATGTGGTACTTGGGATGTGGTTTAGTGGTGGGTTGGACTTTATGATCTTTGAGGTCTTTTCCAAGCAAGGCAATTCTATGATTCTGTGATTCTATGATTCTATGAATCATTGTTTAAGCAAAATAAACCACTCAAGATTCATAGGATGAGACACGTGCCATATAAGATCACATCTGAAGAAACATGGATATCATAAAACTTGGAAACAAAAGAAAAAGTGATACATGTTAAGCCCACAGTGAATCAATCCATTTTACTTTACTGATGACTTTTCTGTGAATAATGCACATATCAGTTAGGGCGTATAAAAAGTTTTGTTACTAAGGGAGATAAATGTACCTTACTTCATCTTTTTAAGTATACATGTGTTTAAAATTTCAACAAGATGTTGAATTATCTTCTATCTTTTGAGCAATCTAATACTTCACAGTTAACAAAATATATAATATCTGAATGAGTAAGAGAGGCAAAGTAATGAATCATATCTGTATGTCATAAGTTTTCTGGTTTTAAAAGTCAAAAAACTACTACCATTAAAAAAAAAAATAGGAGATGTAGACTATCTTTCAAGGTTTGTTTTTTAGAGAATGTAATTTTTTGGAAACAAGAACTGAGTCAAAGATTTTTCTGTGTGCCTGCTTGTAAGAAAATTACCATACTAGTCTATCACTATGATAGCCTTTGATCTTCTGTCCACACCTTTGAACCAGACTTTTCCAGTGGAGCAGTGAAGTGGCAAATGATCATGACCACAATCACAAAGTAAAGTGGAGCTCTAGGGAGCAGGAGAGTTACCCCAAATTTTTGCATGTCTTCAAATTTGCACAGTCCTTCACTTGCAACACCACTCTTCTGCCATGATTCCTGTAATTAAAGAATCCCTACCTGCCATTGTACTGATTGCCCAGCCTTCTTTTGAGGTTATGTCTGTCATCTTCTTCTATTTATTGATGAGAAGACATATTTTCTTCAATTTCCTCTCACAGAAATGTGGGAAAACTTCTGCTAATGTATTTTAAGATAGTAAACAAAGTCAAAGAACCTGAATAAATGCAGCTAATCCAACTAAAACCATCACAATATCAAAAAGATATGAACAGTAACACAATAATATTTGCCTCTGTAATGAGATAATATATGTAAATTTAACACTCAAATTAAGCAAATTATTTAAGCATATGAGATAAGGTCAGTACTATTACTTCTGTGTTGTTATACATGACTGCATGAATGTTACACTGGAGAAGACAGAATCAGATAGTCCAGTGAACCCAGATATCTTACAAGCCTAAAAGTCCATGAGCAGGTATATGATTCCCTGCTGGAATAGTCTTTGAAGAATTCTGCACTTTTAACATGCTGATGTTAAAAGGGAGAATTGTGAGTAATTTTGCAACAATAATACTTATAATCCAGATTACTTTTTGTTACCTTCTTTTACACTTGAGAGTCAGTACATCTGGCAACTCATTTAGGTAAAGGACAATTATTAATCACCTTTCTTTCTTTCAGTTATGATGTATGAAGTCTTTCACACTTGTTAGATTTCAAAAGTATTTAAAGCTTACATCTCCCTCTTGCTAATTTAAAGTCTATTACAAATAGCTTTCTTGTGGAAACAGCCACCTGTGTTCATTTAGCAGCTCATGGTCACTCCAAAATTTATTACTCTGCTACTGAATTTTTGTTTGCCTTCTTCTGGAAAAAGCCACCAAAAGATGCTTTTCAATTACTGTGTCCTTCAGCTCAATAAGGTTGGTTTGTTATGAATCTCTCCCTTTAGAAGTTAATAATGTGCTTAAGAGGAGAAAATCAGCCATTTCTCACTGTGATGAAACAAAAAGAAATCAAGAAATAAATGATAAATTCCAAGCTCAAAACTGCTCTACTTACAGGAATGTAAAAAAAGATATGAGGGTGGGGAGTTTTGTAATGAGCAAGCTTATGATACTTTACCCTCATTCTAATATATCTATGTCCTCTTCTCCTTCAGTTTAAAAATCTTGGACTCTGAAAACAGTATTATTTTTTTTATTTCCACAGACACAATGGTGTGAGCATTTCATCCAGATTGCTTACATTTCTCTCCATTATGAATGCAAGCGATGCAGGCATTTACAGTTCCAGGTAAAAACCCTGGTATTTACCCCAGTGAAGGAGAGAAGTTGCAAGTAATCTGCTATAATAGATGTCATGGTTTGTGCTGTGGTATGATCTCATATGTTATTGCTCTTTCCTTCACAAATTATCTGGGGTGTTTTATGGGAATTTTTTTTTTTTTTTTAAATCATATGGAAAGCATCCTAGGAATACCCTGACACAAAACAATGCATGAGAAAAGTATGAAACTGCACTGAGTATAAGCAAACAGATCATAGTGACCAATTCTTCTCAGAAATCTTGAAGGCAATCTAGGATAAGGGGGGGGGATTGGGTTTGGTTTGTTTTTTTCACAGGGAAAATCACCGCAAATAGATAAGGCAATAAGACCAGAATAATAAGAGTCAGAAGTCTTTGTCTACCCTCTCTTTCAGAAGCAATCTGTCATATATTAGACAGATTTTGATTTCTATTGTTGGAAACAAGATAGAAAATAAGTGTTGTGTTTATAAAACATGATGTATTCTTCAATATGTTGGAATTTCATATTGTGTTGAAGGACTTGAAGAGTCATGGGTATTAGATTTTTGCAGATTTTGGCATGAATCAGTATTATCTAACCAAGAACAGGGGAAAGGCAATAACACATGGGATAAGGGACAAATATACAAATATATACAAACACATTTGTGTTTTTGACAGATTTTCAAGGACACAGATCTGAAACTTGTTGTCATATTATACTTAAGTTAGCAGTGTGATAATGGTGCATTTTCTAATCAAGTGAAGATTGCACGACACAGAATTTCTGATGTCTAAATATTTAATTCCTGCTCATACAAGAATGAATTTCATGTTCTTCTTAGGTGGTCAGAATATGAATTGATTCTTTTCATAGGTATTGAGGAGTTTTAAGGAGAAATTATCATCTAGATAAGATTTTATACCTATCTTTTAGGATAAGAGAAAGAAATTTATACATAGAAGGAATATGTTAGTGCAAAGCCATATCACACAATTTTTCCTCTATATGCAGTCTGTTAGAAAACAGTATAAGCTAAGGCAAACTCCGGCTATTTCATCTTTAACATTGCCTAGAAAGAATACTCGAGGTTTTTTTCAGACAAAGTTAAAAATTCAGACCATGTTTTCAACTTTATGTTACCCGATGTTCTTGAGTTTCCCAGATACAAGATTATTCAAACACAGTCACGTATCTGGCTGTCAAAAGGGCAAGGAAGGTGTTCTACCTCAAATCACTGTCCTCAGCTGACTGCCTAACTGAGCAGGAAACATATATCAGGTATACAAATACAGTTTAATTTATGCTTTCCAGCTGCTGGTAAATGATGTGGGCAGAGGACTGGATATTTCCTGCTCACAAAAAGTTCCACCACTTCATAATTCTCTTTCTGCTACTTTGAAGCCCTGTATATGCTATTTCTGCTTAAGTTGTACATTTAGGCACTGTATTTAACTATTTTAATTCCAGGTGAAGTCCATAGAATGCATTTATATCAATATTCATTGTGTTCCTTGCAACCTAAGTGTCAACAGAATTTGAGAAATATGTCTCTTTAACAATGTATGTTTAATAACATGGTTCAGTAGCCATGATAAAGTACAGCTTAAGTGTTCCATGCTTCCTTCTGTGGCTCATATTAAATTACTTCAGGTTCAGTTGTAAGTAAAATGCTGTAGCATAAAGCACATATATATTATGTGCTATTTTAAAATGAAATATTATTTTAGCTGCTTAACATACTAAGATAATATGAATTTTCTTGTAAATTTCTACTGAGAAAACACAAGCAGCAAAGAAAAAAGTTGAGCTTAAAAGGGTTAATTTAGGAAACAAGACTTGACCAATAAGTTGTCAAGATAAACAAAGCAATGACAAACTCACCTGTGTATCATATCATCTACATTTCAGTAGGTACAAGTACAATGCTGTATTTTTGGTATAAATAACATATATAACTTTTTTTCTTAAAAATACTGAAACAGTCATTTTGACTGAGCAAGCCACATAAGTGCTTTTTTAAATGAAATCTAGTACATTATAATTTTACTGCTCACATGCAAATTAAGCATACATATTATTACCTCCAGGATGAAAGCTTGTATGAATTTATGAGAAAAAATAGTTTTTGAATAGTCATTGTTATCAGAACCCACAAGGTGGGTGCAGCACTATCACACCTCACAAAGTGAGCCCCCCCTAAATGTAGGGGCCCAACCTGAATATTTTGTCCCATGGAGTGGGCACGGGTAGAGTTCCCCAGAAGTGGAATCAACCCAGGGAGAGTTAGACTGGACCCTGTTGCTTTCTAGACTCCTTCAGAGAGGAGCCCAGTTGCAGCTTTTAATTAATCTCTTTTAAGAACCCATTCAGTCAGATGAAGTTTGGGAAATCTCTGTGCAGTACTCTAGGAGTAAAGTTATTACCTAGGAGGTTTGTACAAAACACAACTTTACTTAACAGTGATTAAGATTATAAAGCATATAAAAAATGCACCACAATATTACTCTCAAGTCAACAAATTACAACTAGCAGAATTAGAAATATTGGCACTTTCAAAGCAATGGATTTCAATTTAGCAGAACTTAAGAAAATTGTCAAAACGAGGTTACAACAACTAAGCAAATCCTAACAAAGTTAGAAACTATGTTACCTGTATGTGCCAAGATAAAGTTAAAAACAAGAGACCAAGAGAAAGAGATAAAGAAAAAAGAGGAGATAGAAAAAATTATCACCACCTTTAGATCCAGTGATGATCTTGGTAGGAAGTCCAGGTCCTTGGATTGTGGGCACACATCCAGCATTTCGAGTGTGCCTCTTTTATGTCGTCTGACACCACCATTTCAGGGCGGCTTTGGCATATCTTGCCAAGCCAGGTGTTCACTTGGGCCCCTCCAGATGGGATGACACAGCAATAATCCTGATTTCTGTGCATGCACCCACTCCAGTGTCTTCACTTTGGGCACACACACAATATACCACTCTGCCTTCCCAGGGTGCAGCTTCCCTACCCCTGTCCCTTATGGAATAGGGACAGTGTCCTGCCTGTCAGGGTGGCATCAAACAGAGCTCCCCTTGCAGGGACAGTGTTCAAATGATTGGGATGGCCACTAAAGGAGGGGCTGCTCTTGCAAGAATAGGGCCCTGTTTATCAGGGTGGTTGCCCAAATGAGGGTCTCTCCTTGAGAAAACAGAGTCCAGGTGACTTATCTAATGAGTATACCACCTGAGCACAATGTCCATCTTGTCAAGGAGGTTGTTTTGAGCCAATTATTTCTTTAGGGACTCTACAATTGTATAATAAAATACAGTTTTAAATAAAATAAATCATGTGAATTTGAAACCCACAGCAAGTGAAAGGTCCTGGTAGTCCCTATTTCTTTGTTAGCTTGCCTAAAATCACATTATAAATGTTGATTTAGGAAGCAGGCTATAAAATACGTTTTCTCTAATGAGCATAAAGTTGCTCTGGTAAAGGGGTACTCTATCAAAAATCTTGCTTTCTCTAAAATAATGAGATTTTTTGTGAAAATCAAGTTGTGGTATTATGCGGAACTTGCTGTCCTTTGCAGAACAGGTAAAATGTCATGGTATTTATTTATCTTTTCCTTGGGGAGAAAATAGTAGGATGAAAATCTAAGTGGCTGATCAGAACAACAAAACAGAATCCAGTCTCAGTTGTTCTCTGATGCACAATGCATTTAAAGCAGCTTCCTTATCAACTGGTCTTTTTTGGAAAAAGAACCAAATTCTTCATTAAGCTATGTGATTTTTGTCCTGATTGACAGCTCAGTTTGTTAATAGGGTGAGTTTTGTAAGACAACAAAGTCCTGTATGTCAGGAATGCTAAAACAAAATAGGAAATGTAGTGTTTGTTCAAGAAAGTGTGTGGTTAAGCCTTACTACCTATTTACTTTAAGGAAAGTAGTTCTGTATTCATCAGTTATTTCTGGACATTTTAAATAGTTTTCAGACACAGCTCTGCTTCTGAGTCTTGATCTTTTTTCTCTTTCAAGTGCCTTTGGATGTTGATTGCCAGACTCAATATTAACATCAGCTGAAAAGGGAACATATTAAGGGAGAGACTTTACTTAAACTAAACTGTGATATTTCCAGGACTATCCTGAAATGTCCATTCTGATCAGCACAGTCAGCAAAAATTGTAATTTTTGCTTCAGTAAACATTAGGACAGCTTGAAATCATGCATATTTTTCCTGTGATTCCTTAGGCACTGCTTACCAAGACATATTACAGATGGATGGATTATTTGACATCCTTATCCCTAAAACTATGAGCAACCATGGTCAAGGCCCATCACATGCATTACAAAAGCACTTAGGCAGTGCCAGCAACCAGAAACATCATGACCAGGGTGGACAAACAGGGCTGGATGTGGCAGAAATTGTGTGGCTGTTGGCATGGCAGCTGATGCAGAAGAGCATGCAGGAAGGGCACAGAAACTCTGCCAGCTTGACCGGGAGGATCTTGCTAAAATGCTTTAGGATCATGCATTAGGTTAAGCAGATGGTACTTCTTTTTTTTTTTGCTCTCAGAATGTCTTATGGCTACACAAACCATATTGGATTTCTTGTATTAGGTGACGGACTTGAGATACAAGAATGAAGAATTGTGTAATGTCATATTGACAAAAACTCTGGAAAACAAATGGTTTTATCCAGGCAACATGACTCCTGTGTGGCTTTTATCTAGCTCATTTCTTACATTGTGTTGCAGACAGCAATAGCCAATTCATAGGCCCAGTCAGAGATTTCCCTGTCACAGCAGCCTCATCAGACACATGCCCAGAGATATTTGATTTCTGCAGAGATGTTCAAGTAAGGAAGATATATGACACATCTGTGAGTTCTTTTTTCCAGGTGACTTATTTCCAGGGGGGTGATGAGTTGATTTTACCTATGTGAATGGAAAAAGTTATGTGGAAGGTGAAGACTCAGAGAGGTAAAGTATTAAAAATCTGGGTCTGATGTTCAATGGACTTGAACTTCATCACTTGATCTAAAGGATGTCTCAACCCTGAGTTTCTGATATTCTGTAACTAATTATTCAGGGCCTAAATCCAATCTGGTTGAAAATTATTTCTTCTTCTCAGGTTTCCTAGGATTCATGAATTATAAATGTGACTTTTGTGATCTCTCTGGAATATTTTCAGGATGATATATATCAACGATTTTCACATCTGAGCCTGAGACTGGCCATTATCCAAAAAGGACTGTAGTGAACTTCACATACCAATAGGCTTTGTCCAGAAAGTTTCATTGTTAAAATTATTATGCTAACATGAACAAATGCATGATCATAAATGTACTACCACTTTCATCTAAAAATATTTCTTTCACAAAAAAAAAAAAAAATCATTAAGAGAAGTAGCTAAGGAAAGTCCAGTAAGAGTGATATTTGAAGTCATTTATAGATTAAAAATGATAATGTTTAATCAGCAGTGATTGTCTTATACAAAAGATTATATTAAAATTAATGATTCAAATCCTCAGATGATAACTTGGCTGAACTCCACTCAAATTAATGCATGCAGAAAGTTTTATATCAGATAAAGAATCTGTCCTTGAGTTTTATGTAGTTCAACAAAATAATTCCTTTTCTGGCTCCTGAATTTCTCTTCAGGGAAAGAGCCTAAAGGAGATCCTATTTACTACAAAGCACTGTATTCCCAGTCAAATGCTACAATTTCTCTGAAAATCAGAATAGTAAAATAAGAATAAGGTAATTTATATTCTTAGAATCAACACCTTTCCTTTGTTCTAAAAATATCTTCATACTGAGGTGACTCTTGACTTTGCTATTTGGATAGACACTCATGGGGTATTAAGGGTAGATAAGGAGAACTCTTGCAAGACAAACTTGATTGCTTCTGGTCTGAGATATGGGCTGAAGGTCAAAGAAAGACTCCCAATGGTTTGCATGGGAGTGGATTATAATCTCAAGAAAATAGGTGAAGTATCTGTCTTTCCAGACATTTAAAATTAAACTCAACTAAATGCTTATGCTTTGTTTATTAGCAGGGAAATTGAATAGAAGATGTAGATTTATTTCACCTTCTTCAATTCTCATTCTATATTCTGTGGTTATTTTGTTGTAATAATGCACATTATTATAGTTCTGTTGGAAATTTTGGCCCATTGAATTAGCTCCTAATATATTTACAATAAATAAAAAAATGGCAGGAGTCTTCTTTGCCTTTAAAAGTTTTCCTAAACATAAACTATCTCTTTTAATTTATTTCAAGGTTTTAGTGGCAAAAACATTAATACAGTAAGTTGTAACTGGGAAGCCTTGGTCTTTATCACTTGATTAAAATTGAATTTTGTTTAGCAGCTGTGTTGTTTGGTGCCTCCGCTGCTTTAAAATTGACCTTCCATGCTTCATTGTTTTAAAGTATAGGCCATACTTTCTTGTGAAACATGTATATAGATTACTTTTTTCTATTAAAATTCTTCGCTTAGCAGGATTGGATTTTATTGCTTTATAGCTCCTGGTTTGTTCATGTTGACCTTTTCTACATTTGATATTAACTGATTTTAGAATGAAACTTCTAAAGAGATCAACTCTTTCTGTGCTAGATAGTTATATTTCAAATTAATCACAGGCTTTGTAGTAGCAGAACTTTAACTGATTAGTGTCAGAAACTATCAATTATGGGTTTACTGGTGGGTCCATCTATTATTCTCTCCTCCTTTTAGCAGGAATATATACTTGGTTTTGGACCAACCAGGTAATTCACCATTGCTGGGAATTTCAGGCTGTCAGGGAAGAAGGGAATCTCCCCCTCTTTACATGTAATAACCCTAATGTGCTACTGTGCAATTACTGTGCTATACTTTCATATTGATTTATGTGGCCAGCGCATGGTGCTCCAAGTTTTTTGTTCTAAGATGTCATTGTATCTGGGAGTGTAGGCACCCTTGGTCTGCACCAAGGAGGAGAGCTAAGCACCCATCATGACATGGTTTTGCCCAAGGTGAAGTGTGCCCCACACTGAATGGCATGAGAGTGGGGGCACCTGTCTCTTCTGTATCTCACCTTGGGAGAGTACTGCCATGTAGTGTGCAAGCAGCACACTATTCACACCAATTGGACATCTGAGGTCCAGGCCTAGCCAAGGCATTGCTGAGCTACTGGTTGCACCTCTCCCTTCTTCATTTATGTCCCCACTGTTATCATCAACGATGTGTCTCAAACCATGCAATTAAAGCACTGAAACACAAAGATTTAAGATATCTCATTTGCAAAGAAAATGCATCTATACATATACTTAGCAGATAATCACTTCCCACAAAAAATCAGAAAAAGCACTGGGTAACTATTATAAGATTTAAAGTACAATGTAAGTACTCTGTTTAAAATGTTAGATGTTTCATTTAACTAGAAAAGATATTGTGGAATTACATACTGCAGACTAACAGGAAGCATTTCTTTGATAAGAGCACTAAATAGCAGGGCTCAGATTGTTTGATTATATGCATGATTTACAGATGCATTTTGATGAACATATATTGTGTCTCTCCAACTTAATGTTCCCAAATATTTGCTATCTGTCAGTGCTTCTGAGTTTGTTTTTTTGTAGCACACCATCTATAGGAGACCTAAAACCTTCTTGATCACACCAAAGTGCTTGATTCTTGTCATTGCAACTGCTGAATGTTGCTGTTAACCCTTTTTTTGCCAAATCATATTTGATAATATAGAGACCAAAAATTAGGAAAAAAGGAACCAAAACCAACTTTTAGACCAAAACTATTTTGGTCATTCTTTGTGGAATAGTCAAGACATAATAACATGTGCATCTGAAAAGGAAACTGCATATACTTTAAGAGAGTGTGACATTAAAAACAGTACATTGGCATGAATGCTGAGTATCCCTGTCTGTATGATTTTGTTCTGAACTGATCTGTAGCAATTAAAAGATGACCATTTAATCCTATTCAGAAAGGACTTTTGATAACAAAAATCCTAGTGATATGAAAGGGGATATATTTCATATAGTTGTCCAGTGAGCTTCATAAATCCAGAAAGATTAATGGAGTTACGAGAAATGGAAGAAAAATTTTGTAGAATTCCATCCTTCTTATGAAGATGTGGTTTGCTTATCAAACTGTTTCTCATCTTTCTGAGAATGGACTTTGCTTTCTTTAGGTGAACAAACATTGCAGCAATCTGTGGCATTAAAGACTGTCTGACAAATATCGCCTTGCTAGAGAGGAAAAATCTGTACTGTTTTGTTTCTTTACACATGGCTCATTCATGAAATATCACATAGATTTGATGAAAAATATTTGGAACCTGATCAGATGAATGTTCTTTGAAACATGTATGCAACTGTTCAACTTGAATGATCTTTGCGGTTTTACCACTCTTGTGAAATATTTCTTTTCTTTTAGATAGTAAGATGTCCTGGGCCAGGATAAAGGTGATTTTCTGTCTTGTACTTTTGCTTTTAGCTAAGGCTCTTGTAAGTAGTTGCACTTGCTGAAATTAACAGCAAGTTTCTCAGACAGTGTGTGCTTCTAGGACTGATAACACTTGATGTTTATAGTTACTGCTAGAGACTGGTGTGCAGAGCCAAGGACACTGCTCAGCTCTGAGGAACATTTTACCCTCCAGAAGGAATAAAGAGGTCCCACCTGCAGCCCTCCTGTGGGGTGGAACGGACAAGATAGATGCCAGAATTGACCAGAGTATTCCATCCCATACACGTCATACTCAGTATAAATTTGAGGGATCACGAGGGCCAAGCCAGATTTCACTTCCAGCTTCCAGATGCCTGCCCTTCCTGCCTTTTCTGCTTCCCTTCCTTCACCCCGGCATCCTGGAAGGATTCTGTCCATTCCTCTGCCTGTGGTCCTGATCCGTGCCAGCCCATATCTGTGTGTTCCTGCCTCCAGTTCCTGACTGCTGCTGACTCCAGGAGTCCAGCCTGGACTTTCCCAGGGCTGCCCTGCAGCCTCGGTGGTGACGTGAGAGTTATTGGGGGAAAAGGGGGGAGGAATGTGGTATCAATTTTCCTGTATATTTGTATATATTTAGTAATGTTTTCCTATTTATCATTACTGTTTCATTAAAGTTGTGTAGTTTAGTTTCCAACCCATAAGTCTCTCTCCTTTATTCTCTCTCCTTTCTTTATCAGGGAGGAGAGAGAGATTAATAGAGAGCGTCTGTTACTCGGTTTAATTGCCGGGCCAGTGTTAAACCGTGACATAAGAACAAACAGTTTGGCTTCTATTATTCAAGAAAATAAATGAAACTATTTAAACAATAAGAAAATGCAAATACCTGGAGTAAGCGATACCGATTAAAAATTTTAAGTAAAATAGAATTATAATCTAGAATAATTTAGGTGAACTCAAAGATGAGCAGTCTCTCTGGTTCTCTGACTCTGAGACACTTATTTACTACAAAAATGTGCAAAGGATTCATACATGGCAGAACCACAAGATAGTAACATTTGTTGCAGAGACATAAAAGAACGGAAAATAAGTTCCCTGAAACAGTTGTCTGCCATTAAAACTAACCCTCAAAAATAAGGCACATTTTTGATGTATGGTATTACTGTTAGACAGACTGCATATAGTTAATAAATACAAGTTAGAATAACAATATATTGTAAATTAAATCACTTATTACTTAGGCAATACTAGTATCAAAGTAGAGTTCAATGCTTAAACATTCTAATCCCATTTTTGTTTTGTTGTTTCCCACCTGGTATTTAGCACAGGGTTTATACAGAACGCACAATGCTGCCCTAATGAGCACTGTTATGTAGCATTTGGCTAAACATCCTCTACCTCCACAGAGGCCAAACTGATTTTCCTCATGGATTTTTCTTTGGGGCTTATCATATTCACAGATGAGTGGTTCATAAACAGTAGTGTCTGTGTTCTGACAGCGCTATGATAAAAGGCTTTATTTTTATCTTTTCAAAACAGATGGAGACTGATAGGCACAGAGGTTATTGTCTAAAGAACTAATACTTTAACGTTGTTTAGCTTGAAGCATTTGGGATGTATCTTGTCTGTCTCTAATATTGCATAGCATTCACATATTTCTGCACATTTCACATTGGCTTCACATGTGGCCATGAGCGTACAGAACTCTGCAACTTAGGCCACAGATGTCTGAAGTCAGAAACTCATTAAATAAGGAACATTCAATTAGAGTGATCATCACCAGTGGACCTCAGTACGTGCTTACTGCTTCCTGACATGAATCAAAAAGGAGACCAGCAGCAAGACCTTTCTTCACTGTGCAGTCATTCTTAGATCCTGTTTCACCTTTAAACCTGATCTTCTCTGCATGATCACGGTTTTTTTACCCTTGGACTCAGTCCCCCAAATATATGGTTTTATTTTATCTACAAAAGGGGCTCAACTGAGAATTAATTTTACAAATATAGACATGATTCTTCCTCTTCCCATGTGGTTTTAATTTAGTTTTACCTGTAAGAATATAATGTCAATAAAATTTTTATGGGTGAATGCATGCATGTGTAAAAATTTCCTCAGTTTTGGTTTCTGGTTTTATAATTTCTGTGTTGGTTTTGTTTTGTTTTTTTTGGTTTTTTTTTGGTTTGTTTTTTTAAATAAAATTATCTGGGCTGACAGCCATGTGAATCATCACCACTGTGGAGGTTTTTTTTGATCCACCAAACAAATTTCTGTCACCTGTGCTAATGCAGTAGTTGGTAAATGCTATAATTCTCTCTGCTTGTCCATGAAAGGATAAAATTGTGGGAAAATAGCACACAAGAACGCAACATTCCAAATTCTGTTCCTGTCT
Organism: Calypte anna; assembly: GCF_003957555.1. Taxonomy (NCBI): domain Eukaryota; kingdom Metazoa; phylum Chordata; class Aves; order Apodiformes; family Trochilidae; genus Calypte; species Calypte anna. The sequence goes on along the minus strand of NC_044244.1, from coordinate 103,058,243 downwards.
GTGGAGTGAGCTTGTACTGGGGACAAAAATTCAACTCAACCATTTTCCTTCTTGTCCACAATTTTTTCTCTCGCCACTAGAGTTGTTGCCCTGGGGTCACTCTCCTGACTTCACCGTTTTCTATCTTCTCCTTGGATACCTCATAACCAGACACTTGTGCATTTCTCCTCACATCTTCTGGTTCCTCATTGCTTCCATCTTTTCACCTTTTCTCTTTTCTAACTGGTTATCAAATGCACCTCATAGCCTCATCTCATATTCTCCCTATCCCAGTAATATTCAGAGGTAGATTTAGGAGGATAGTTTCACAAATACATCTAATGGAAGGTGGAGCTGCAGACCATACAGTGGGGGGAGGGGGTCATCATTCCTGGGGAAACATAAAGAAGGAGATGGACAAGTCTACCTTTCTTACTGAAATCTCTGGCCTTAAGCAGTTCTTGGTGGCCCTAGTCACACATTCTCAGAGGTACAGCTGAAGGGAATATAAACTCCCAACTAGCTCATATTCATGTGTCAGCTTCAAGGGATTTAGCATGAACTGTAAGTTTCTATTCAGTATGTGCTGTCGCGGTCTGTAACTATTAATATTTTATATTTTGTTTCTGAGGAAATATTAGCCACTGCGCATACATGTCCTACAAATTGCAAAAGTAACCAGCTTTATGGTTTGAACGCATTACAGGGGTTTATTTCAGGGGAAATGGCACCACATTGAAAGGAGTCTTAGGAATGAGTTAATAGTGGGAGAGAAACGCAGGGAAAACAGGTTTTTAAACAAATTAATCACCCCAGGGAAAGGGCTATTAAGAAAAGAAAGAGAGCAATTAGCGTTCTTTTCATCCTTCGAAGAAAATCTCCTCCTCACCGCTGGGATTTCTGTCCCTTTGAAGTCATTGCTGGGGGTGCTCTCTGCCACTCATTGGTGCTGCTTCCCGTTGTGGCTTCCCTTCGCTCCCGTTCACAACTGTTCGCTTCTGATTTTTGCCTTCTTCCTCTGAAATTTTATAGAAAAAAGGTCCTCCTTCTCATCAATTATTGCCAGGGGTTGCAAATTGGTAAATGCAGGTCTTCCCTTCTTATTCAGGTTTCCTGGAATTCTTGTATTTGCTACCAATTTGCATTAGCTGCCTGGCGGCTTATCAGGAGTCATTAGCATTTTTTCTTTTTGCCTTGGCAAAGGAGGGAGGTCTGTTGACGAGATTTTGCTGATGGAAATAAGTTCGATACATTTTAAACAGTGTAAATAGAAACCACAGAGCCAGGATTTTGCTGATTCAAGAGGCAATTTTTCTATTGTAATGTAATGTACAATACAAACAAACCGTATTTCCAAAAGGTAAATCAGAAACAGATGTTACCTCAAAACATCTGAAGGAAACCTTGTCACTTGGAGAGCATCTCCTATTAAATTTCAAGTGTATGATAGAGGGAATCTGTCATGAATGAGTGTAATGCACCTCATTTAAAAGAGAGTTGCAGAAATTTATTTAAGCATCCTGCCAACTACACCAATTTGTCTCAGAGGAGAGAAAGGTCACTTAAGGAATCACTGTCACAGGTATATGAAAAGTGATTGTAGTGTGAATTTGTGAAAGTGTGACTTAAGAGAATTCGATGGCAAGGTTCACTCTAATACTATGTGGAAGGAACAGGTTAAGGTTGGAATTAAGTTGGAGTGGTTTACACAGGTGTCAGGGAAAAAGAGTAAGGGAAGAATCAAGAATTTATTATAATCAAGCACAGAAATTTAGTTAAAGATTAAAGAAGGTTTCCTAAATATATCGTATGCATGCACACACAGAGACAAACAGATGTATCACAGAATCATAGAATGTCAGGTTGGAATGGACCTCAAGAATGATCTGATGCACGCCTTCTAATATTATTGTTTATGTGAGATGTCTCAGCACTCCGTCGAGCTGAGACTCAAAACTTTCCAAACTGGGGGAATCCACCACTTCTCCTGGAAGATCATTCCATTGTCTGACTGTCCTCATTGTGAAAAACTTTCCTCTTGCATTCAAACAGAATCTTACAAGGAGTAACTTGTTCCCATTGCCCCTTGTCTTGTCCATGGGACTCCTTGAAAATAGGGAGTCTCTCTCTTCTTTGTAGCTGCCTTTGAAGTACTGGAACATTATAATGTCTCCCCTAAGCCTTCTCTTCTCAAGGATGAACAGACACAGTTTTCTCAGCCTCTCCTCATATGGCAGGTATTCCAGTCCTCTGATCATCCTTCTGGCTCTTCTCTGGGCCTTCTCCAGGAATTCTTCTCTCAGTGGATGCTCTGAATCATGTCATGAAATCAGAGTGCTACCAAGGGCCTCTCTTTAGAACCAATTGACTTCGATTTGTTCTTTTCTGGTGTGCCCGTAATTTTTTGCAGGTGATCTTTGGCAACTTTAAGAGTAGGCTATATGGTCTTGGGTTCATTTCCAAGGCAAATGAAGTTCCAGGTATGGTTAGGGAGTGCCTGGTAAATCATTGCATTTTTTTCCAGGAGAAGAAAATAAAATAGAATTAACTGATATGGAAATTACTACCTTGATACTTTAAATTTAATGAAGTTGCAAATGATAGAAAAGCACTCTAAGACTTAAGAATTAAAATTACTCGTCTATTTTATAATGTTTTCACTTCCATTTGCAGCATTTTTTAATGAGAGAAGATGGAATATTAGGCTAATTTACTTCTATGTGGTTCCCTTCTCTTAAGAAAGATTATAAATACAGAAAATAGTCCAGTCAGTTAATTCTCTCTAGCAGAAGACTACCTGAGTTGTGCTCTGTGATAAGCAAATATGGCAATTGGTCATGAGGTCTGAAGTCTTCTAGAACATCTGTATGGGGAGTAACCGTAATGCAGCATTCAGAAAATGTCCCAAGATTTTAAAGAAGAAACCAAACTTTTGGGAACAACCACTGAAAAACTTTAATGGATGGTTCATTCTACGAGACAGTTGACATACATTCACACCATGTTGTTTACTTTTGGGTTTTTATTGTCAGCGTGTATTAAAAATGGATGATTCTTCATAGCTTCCTTTAAAAAGTTATCTGAAAAAGGGAAGAGCTTGAGAATGGTGTGTTAATAGTGGATAGCAATGAGCTGCATACACACAAATATCTGTTAAATAGGAATGCGACTGTCTAGATAGCTGCGTTTCATAAAAAGACAATTAAATTTCCAAGTACAAAAGTTTTTAAAGCCAGTATAACAATAAAAAATTATGTCCTGTTTACATAGTTAGCAATAGGACTCAGAATATCACAAGCTTCAATCAATCGTGTTCTCTTCTCACATTTCAAAGTGATACTGTATTATTGATAAGAGGTAATAATTTGATCTTTAAAAGACATTTATAAGCAATAGCAGGTCAGTTGGGACATAAAATATTTTTCTATATAAAAATAACAACCTTTCAAATGTGCCTTTCAACATGAAAGTATACTTCAGGGTCTATCAAAACTGGCATTTTAAAAGCTTATAAGTGTGTGTTACTAAAAAATTCCTCCCTTCAAGTTGCCAAACAAAAAGCTACAAACTATAATGAAAAAAAAACATTTATCCACTCTGCCATCATTAGAGGAAGTCAATTATCAGTTGGACCAAAGGAGTTTTGAATTGAGGTAATTAAATTTGAGGTTGTGTGACACTGCTGTCATTTCAGTGAGATGCTCGTATACTTCCCTGTGACTGATTGATTCAGACTGTAAAAGTTGGATGGGTGTAGATTTCCTGCTAATATACTAAATTATCTTCTCTCTGAGCTGCTCTCAGATGATTTTACAGTGCTTTCTTGGCAACAGATCATATTTTCAAATTTTCCATCAGAAATGTCTATTGAAATCTACTTTAAATCCATAAAAAAAGCTAGCAGCACAGTTTTTTCCTGATTTTTTTCTTCTATGAAAAGTTTAATAACTGAAGCATGAGCTCTTGAGAAAAGCAAATCATAATAATAATGAAAAAAAGAACGACAAAAGATTTTACTAAGTTTCTGTTCCATCAGATTTTATTAAAAATTACTGTTTGCCTGAAGTTCACAGAAGAGTGTTAGGAAGAGAAATTATCATTGTGAAATTATCATTATCATAAGTTGTGAAACTATCATTGTCAAATCCTATGTAATATATTTCTTTCTTACATATGTGATATGTTCTTCTACTTAGCCCTGTATTTTACAATAATTTTAAATGAGAATAAACATATTTCTAAATAGTTTCAATAACAAACTTACTATTGACCAAAATAGTATTTCATATAAATTTTGCGTTATGTAACTGCTTCATTGTATTTTAGGTATTTTATGAAATTTTTTCCCTACCATGTAATTCCACTACTGTGACTATAAAAGTAAGCTTAATGGGTGTGAGCATCATGAACTGCAAGTTATCTGGTGCCAAATGTATTTAAATAACTTACATATATTTTTTGTGCTTTTATAATAACACTTTGTCTTAATGTATTGTATTCATCACTAGGTCAGCCACCACATAAAACGATTTAAACACTTCTCTTTGCAGATGAGAAAGCTGAAGCACCCAAGAGTTTTCCTGCAGTTCATAGGTGAAACAAGGACATAAATCCTGTTTCCTGTAATGAAGTCTTTGCCAGTGTCTGTGCATAATGAATATAATAAGAATTTCTAGGTGTGCTATTCCACAGTAACGTAATTTCTGCTGACAAAAAAGATTTAAAGATTTATTAACTTACTTTTTTGTTTCCCATTTGGTCATTAGCATTAAAAAAGCAAAAGAGGACAATTCCCTAAAAATTATATTTATATTTTTTTTATAAAATATTATTAGAAAGCAAATTTCAGGGCTCTTGGGAATCTCAAATATCTCACTTAGCTTTTGGTACTTTCCTGATTTGTGTAATTTGTACACATACTTTTCCAGTTGGAACATTCATCTCTAACTATGGACTTCGGTGGCACAGATGCTAAGTCTTTGATATCTCTGTCTTCATCTCCTCTTTTTACTTGCAATAGAGACATCTATTTGCACTCTATTTCTTCTGCTCACATTTACTTTCAGTAGGAATCTTCTGATGAGCCATACAACTGTAGTTATGCATTCGATATTGTCTTTCCTCATTGTTTTACGCTTTGAAAAGTTTTTATGCTGCTGTCACAGCTTAGCAGTTTGGGCGGACTACAAACCAAATGACAGAATTCCTCTCTATTCCCCCCAACACACACAAAGGGAAGATAAAAGGGGAATAAAGACTGAAGTCTCCAAGTTGGAAATTGAGAACAATTTGATAAAGATTTTACTAACACAAGGGAAAGGCAATAATATAAAGGACAAGGTAACAAAAAATATAAATACATACAAATATATATACACACACAACCAGATAGACAGCACATGGTGAGCTGGCAGCAATGAACAGGAGCACATCCAGCAGGAAGTGGGAAGAAAAGAGGGAGGAGATGCGGACCTCCTGATCTTTTATAGAGTATGGCAGGAAAAGGGAGGGAATAGATCCCTCCCTTTGTGTTCTGCCCCTCTCAGAGTCCAAAAGCCCTCCTTCTTTAGTTCCTCCTGTTCAAACGATGACAGCTACACATATCAATGAGGCTATTGATAAATGGAAGGAAATCAGAATGGAAAAGACAGGTTTTTTTCCCTCAAGGGAGCTCCACCACAGCTTTCTTCTTCCTTGTGTACTCAAGCTGTTTTCCCGGAGCTCTGGTTTTTCTGATACTAACGCACTAGTTTTCTTTGAGTCTACATGTGAAAAGAAAACTCTGTACTCTAAAGCCATGTTCTTGTTAACAGCACAGTGACATTTTTGTATTTGGTTTTGCTTAAATCAGCCACATTGCTCCAGGTGGTATTGCAGCCTTTTTTTCCCTTGAAAATTAGACTAGAGAATGTTTATTTCATATTTAATCTGCAGCTGTAACTGTGAGGTGAAGAGAGGAAAGAATAAACCTTTTGTTCAAATTCAGACAAGCTAAAACAACAACATCTTTCAAAGTAAAAAATTTATCCTGCCTTTACTTATGTGGAAGACTTGTGGATATACTGTCATAAGCACAACACAGTCTGTGGAAGGAGAAGGGAAATACATGATATGGCTCACAAAACACAAGTTGGGCATGTTTGATAGAACAAATAAACCGGTCTTCCTGTTGAAATTGGTTGGCTGACATATAAACTACACATTCTGCTCTACTTTTCAGATTAAATATGGATTTGATAAGTTGGTTTGTACTGGAACTGAGGAAATTCTAATGTCATCTGAATTAAAAAGCATTCAGAAATATATTTCTCTGATTCTCACAGAAATGTGAACCAAATACACTTTATCTTTTCTCCAACTCATCCAGTTTCTGAACAACCTTCTTGTAGAGCTGAACATCTTTTGGAAGCCCTAGATAAAGAGATTTGCCTCCAGAACTGCAAAGCTTTTCAACTTTAAAATTTAGTGCTGTTTTGCATATAACCCAGGAGTTTTAAAGAGGTGATTTTAATGCTGGAAATTACACCTTAGAAGCTTATGTTGTAGACGTGCGCCTCAAGGCATTTCATTTATAGTAGTTTTCTCTCAGTGAATTATTATTTTTTATTAGAAAGAAGGGAGAAATACTCTGAGCAAAAAGATGGATGAGTCTTTGGTTCTGAGAGACACTTTAAAAGTTTAATTGATTTACGATAAAATAATACCCTTATTCCACTGTTTTTTTTTACTCTCCCTTACCTGCTCCTGAGCTCTCTGCTTCTCTTACAGAAAGATGAATACAGAGCAGGATTAATTTTCTTTATTTAAGTATAGTAGTAAGTTCAAAGAGATTCTACACATCACAAGGGCTGTTAAAAAAACAGGTGCTCAACATTTCTCAAAACATCTTGCTTTGATAGAATACAAAAAACCCCCACATTTTCTGACTACTATTAATACAGGAAAAAAAAATAGGACATATTTTGATTTTCTCTTTTTCACATCCTTAACTGATGACAATACTTCTAGTACCCTGTGCCTGGAGAGAGGATTTGCATTTATTTAATCTATGAAGACAATTTAATGCACAATAGCTGCTCTTTGCCTTTGGGATACCCCAGGCAAACATCATATTATTTTTCTGTAGCATGTTTCTCTGTGTTCATTTTGTCTTTCACTGGAGCAGAAAGGTCTGCATTACCAGAAAGACCTCTGGGCAAAGGTCACTGCATCCTGAATATAAATCAGCTTCAGCAGACACCAGCTTTTTCCCAGTTCCCCCTTTCATGAGGTGGGCAGGTATGAAGCATTTGTGAGCCCATTATATTCTTCCGAAACATCCTCAGTGCCAAGGTCCTTCATGTGCTGTTGCTGGGATAAGCCAGAGCTGAGCTTCTGTGTATTGCAGGGCTGCCCAGCTGGTGTCTGATAACCCCAATGTAGCTCTTCCTGCAGCTTAAGCTATTTTCTGTCATCACATAATAGAAAGCATATCTGCTGTCTCAGTCTGGCATCCATGGCTCGAGAGGAGTTAAGATCTTGTCAAGAGGTTGGACAGATGTGGTATATTATGCTTAGTGCAAAGTTTTCATTAAGCTCACATAACTTTCTCTTGATTTTTTTTTAATACTACTCTACTGCTTTGTGCCTTACAGGTGCGTATTAGTGTGTAAGTTGTCATTCTGAAGGTTACATACCCACATCCTTGAACATTTTTAAGAATCTTTCCATCATCTGGAAAGTGAAGAAAAGAGCCATTTTTATCTGGCTGCCAGGAGCACTTCATTTAGTGGTGATCAATCTTTATTAGGAGGCTGAAATACCCTGTGAATAAAGTATGGATCTGAAACTGATCATTAGTGGCCAATCACAGACTTTCTCTCTGGGATTCATATTTACTCTCTGCTATATCTACAGAATTGAAACAGTGCTTCATTTCCCTAAATTGGTGTTTAAGGGATATATATTTATATTTAGATGTATTGAGAAAGGATGACAAAGGGAAGGTAAGAAAGAGCAGGAGAGATGAAGGGAGGAGACATATTCATGTCTCCATTGGATGCTGCTATGGCATGTTTTCTTATAGGCAGAAGTAAAATAAATTTTGAACAAATCTGTTTCTTGTTCATTGCAGTGTACTGTTGTATCCTTTCTATATAATACAGGACAAAGGATTAAAAAGACTCTTTTTTCTTAATAATTGTTGAAAGAATTTCAAAATAATCACTTACTTTTTCTGTGCTGCTTAACTATTTAATCCTCACACCCACTCAATTTGTTCACAAAATACTTACATGTGAGACAAGCTGCTAGAAGCACCAGTTATCTGTGTCAATACTCTTGATTAGGTTCTATTTTCTCATAAACAAGGTAACGATGCATTGGTTTATTATGCTTATACTTTAACAAAATTAAGTTTGACTGTTGTAGTGGTTATTCTTCTGCAGGGAATAACCTTCCAGTGTATGCATATAGCAGAGTAGAAGTTCCAAATTGGAATGATTAATATCAAACCACTGTGTATGCTTTTAGCCTTTGAATTTTGTGTTTGTAATCTCAGGGATATGGTGTACTTTGTTGTGTAACACATGCTTGAGCATTCATGGGCTTTCTACTGGTTCCTTCAGCTGGTGAAAAGGCTGAACAGAAGGTCAAGGTTTAGCTATGCAAGTGTCCTCTAAATCTCGTAAAACTTCCTGCTTATTCCAGTGAGAAATGTGGGTGGATAAAATACATCGAGCCATAAATATTCTATTACATTTTAGACATCCTGACAGAATGCATTTTTCAGACAGTCCCCTAAGGATCTACATTTGGATCAGATTGGTTTATCTTTGTGTAAATTCTGTACAGTCCTTCATGGAATAAGAATGAGCATTCATGCAAGGGCTGTAATATTCCATGCCCTCTCCGTACTTCTGAAATTGCAGAAATCTCAAGCCTACAACTTTTGGCAAAGCTCCAAACCAACACTCAGCCATGTGCTATTCCCAGTGAGTGCCCTCAAGCATTTGTGGTGCAGGCAATGCAGACAAGGACAGCTGGGGCACTTGAGGGAGCCGAAGAACATGAATGCAGATACGAATCTTCCCCTGTGCAATGGTTATGTACTTGTAAAATGTTAAAAGTCACCACCTTTGCAATGTGAATACGTCTGCAAATTATTTTCTATCAAAAAAGAAACAGTTAAAGCTATTATAATGCCTGCCTTATTAACTGGAGCCTCGGTGAATCAGAATAATATAGCAGTATGTAAGAGCATGGACAGAAAGATAGGGAATATGAAACTCCTGGTTTGAACTGCTGCTTTTCTTTTTGTTTTCATTATAGTGTTTACAGTTCATTGGGGTGGGATATACAGGTATTAAATCTGTAGGTGAACACATAGGTTTCTGCTTACAGTTGGGAGACATTAAAAAAAAAGACAGTTTGTTCTTGCTGCTGTTTGCCTTTTGCATGCTCAAGTTGCTGCTAGAATCAATACCAATTACCCATCTTAACTATTTTTGCTGCTACTGTGAATCACTTAGGAGGGATTTTAGCAGTAAAACTGAGGATCTATGGACATGGTAATTTGAAACAGACTGGAAGACTGGGGTTTGTTATTTGAATCATCTTTATTTTGGGCACTGGAACTTTGCACAATGATAGTGGTGGTGGCTGGAATGTGGATCTTTGTCTAGAAGGATTTTAGAGGTCTTGCTAGTTTACAACTGTCAATTTCTGTTCACCTCATTTTAATTACAAGGTTTTAAACTACAAATGTTATAAGACATAAAATTACACCATGTGCAGCATCTTCATGGATTAAAAGCACAGGGTACAGTGACCTGCTCATTTACCCCTGAGAACTGGCAAATGCCGCACTGAGCTTATGGTCACTGATACTCTCCCAGTTCATGGCAGAGGGTTATAGGATCATGGAAGCAGCTCAGGAAGGCACTCCACAAATCTAATATGTTTATCCCACTACTAACAAGCCAAATCATTGCAGGTTTGCAAGCTTCTGGGAAATGTCTCTTGCTTTTTCCCTTTTTCTGAAATGTCTTTATGGTGACTATAAGACCCCAGATGCTAGTTTTGCTATTCTTTCCATCTCCTTAGAAAAAACCTTGGAATCTAGGGCTGATTTTTTCTTATTAAGTTGAACAATTGGAGTTCTCGCACCTGAGTACTTGCTAACAACTATTCCATCTATGAAATTAATAGCATTCTCCTTGATATATTTACCATGTCATGATAGGCAGATTCTAATTCTAAAGCTTGTTTTGTTCGGTACGTTTATCAATGATCTTGATGCAGGAGTTGAATGCCCCGGGAGTGAGTTTGCTGATGATAGCAGCCTCGGAGGGGCTGTTGACTGTCTTGAGGGACAAGAGGTCTTGCAGGGGGGTCTAGACAAAGTGGAGTATTGGCCTGTGATGAATGGGATGAAAGTCTAAATGCTAATTTTGCATGTAGGATAAAATAATGTCAGGCACAAATGTAATCTGGAAAATGAGTGACTGCAGAACAACCCAGCAGAAAGAGATCTGAGTGTACTGTTGACATAACAAGGAGAGAAAAATCACAGCTCTACAAATCCACATTGTCCAGGTTAGCAGTGAATAAACTGAAAGGAGACAAAAATTAAATTATAAAGAACCAGAGAGAAAATCATAGATACAAGTTCACATAAATATCACATCTCCAACTAGAACAAATAGTAAACAGGATAGAGGTCCAAATAATATTAAACTGACCTGCCATGCAAACTGTGTAAAAATGAATTGCAGCAGCTGTTACTCCCATGTGTTCACTATAAAACTAAGCCGAACTTTAACTCACTTACTGTCTAAGTTTTAATCAGTTAACTAAGGAGAGCAGGTAAGTTTCAAAAATACATATAGTGGTCACCAAAGCAGAAGGAACCGCTGCAAACCAAGACATGGGACTCTTTGCTGCGGTGGCGAAACCACAGCATCCATCAAAAAAGGTGCAGGGAGAGTGAAAGAGAGTGAGAGGGAGGCTGCCTTCTCACAATGAGTGGGAAGAGACAGCTCCTGATAAAGACAGTATGGCTCTGACACAGTGTGGTAGGAAACCAGTGACAACAGCCCTCCATCTTCCAGGGAGTTTGAGCGACCCAGGAGCACCATGAATAGGATGGAAAAATGGGGCTTGGCATGTCAGAAGGGGACATTGCAGCAGTTTGTGTAGCAGTTTGTGCCAGTAGGGCATGCAAGTAGGGCAAAGCCCCCTTCTTGGCATCAGGGGCTGCCTTAACTAGTGGTCCTAATCCTCCCAGAAGAGCTATGGTTTCCACTCAAGCAAAAGCCTCTGCCAGGAATAATATGGTTGCCTACACACGGAGGTCCCAGACAATCAGACGTGTCCTGGTCTCTGGTTGCAGTGAGTGCTTAAGCCTGTCATTAATATCAGAGGGCAGCAAAGACTGCCTGTGTGAGGTATGACCACTCATGGCTGCGCAGCTTAAAGAGAAAGTAGAAAGGCTAAGAAGGATGGACTGACAAGGTGTGGTGGTGGAGTTGCACTTTATGTGAGTAAGCAACTAGAATGCATTGAGCTTAACTCAGGGGGAGATGACAACACTGAAAGCTTATGGGTAAGAGTTAAGGGATATGCAAACATGAGAAATGCCATTGTAGGTGTCTACTATAGATCACCAAACCAAGAAGTTGTTGACAAGGCCTTCTACTGAAGTAGAAGTAGGCTCAAGGTCATGTGCCCTCGCACTCCTGAATGACTTCTATCGCTCAGATGGTGGTTGGAAAAATCATTCAGCCAAACATTACCAGTCCCAAAGGTTCCTGCAGTGCATCAATGTCAACTTTTTGCTGCAGATAGTTGAAGAACCAACAAGGAGAGGTGCAATGTTGGACCTTATAATAACAAAGAAGGTCTGGTCATGTATGTTAAGGTTGGAGGCAGTCTTGGCTGTAGTGAATATGACATGTTATAGTTTAGCATTTTAGGAAAATAAGCAGGACAATAAAATCTCTACCCTGGATTTTAAGAGGGCTTACTTTGCTCTCTTTAAAAATCTACTCAGAAGTGTCCCAGGGGCTAGAGTTCTAGAAGGTAACTTTACTGTGAGAGTGGTAGAGCACTGTATAAGGCTTCCCAAAGAGGTTGTGACTCTCCTCTGGAGACTTTCAAAACCCACATGGATGCATTTCTGTGTGGCCTGTCCTAGGTTACCCTGCTTTGGCAGGAGGGTTGGACTAGAAGATCATAAAATCATAGACTAATTTGAGTTGGAAGCAACTTCAGAGGTCATCTAGTCTAACCCTCCTGAGTAAGCAGGGACACCCTCAACTAGATCAGGTTGCTCAGAGTCTCGTCAGCCTTACCTTGAATATCTCCAGAGATGAGGTCTCAGCTACTTCCCTGAGCAACCTGCTCCATTTTTCCAGCACCCTCATGGTAAAGAATTTTTTCCTAACATCCAATCTAAATCTACTTTTCCCTAATTTTAAACCTTTGCCCTTTGTCCTGTCACTACAAGCCCTTATAGACAGACCACTCCCATGATCTCTAGAGGTGCATTCCAACCTGTAACATAATATGATTCTATGAAGTAGGAAAAACTCCTAAACTCCTAAAAATAGGCTGAAAAGTAAAAAATAGTAAAAAAAATACAGGAAAAGAAAATTGGTGTGTGGAGAACTAATAAGTTCATTTCACTCAGATAATGGAAAAATATTTTTTCTGTCAGCAATGTCTTGCTTTAGTATTTTTTACTAAACATTATTTCAAAGTGAAAATTTATTGTCCATAGTAAAGCTGATTTGTGTCATTCTACAAGTGAAATTTGTTCTAGTTAACTTGAAGTCAATAAATTATAATCTCATAATTTCCTACAATAATATGTGTTTACATGATAAAACTTTTTTTAAGAGATATTGTTTGGCCTAAAACATCCTAGTCAACTCTAATAAAGCTCCTTGACTTAGTGGTAATGAAAGCTCCATTTCAGCCAGAGTCAAGACAAAACTGTGTCTTGACAAGGGTTTTTCAGAATACTAGATCTTTTTAGCACTCAAGAGATTTTCATCTATTTGAAGATCATCTTTTTTCATGATATCTAAATGTTGTTGGTTATAATCTTGATCAAACTCAGAGACAAGCTACTGCAATACTTCAGAAACTTAGAGATATTTAAGTACTGCTTTAAATTTATTCTTTTTTGTTGTTGTTGTTATTCAGCTTGTCTCATATTTGGATATGAATCTCCTATACAGCGATCTATAGTTAGTATATGCAATCCTATGAAAGCATCTGCCTCTGGGAGTTAAGGACTCATTTTGGTGTTCTATACTATAATTTGACATATGCTTTTTTTCCTGGGGAGCTCTGACAGGATAGACAGGATGTAGAGGGGCCAGTGATGTTCTGAGCTAAAACAGTAGGGTAGTTTTTTTCACAAAGAGACTTAAGGGGTTAAAATATATCTCTGACATCAATAAAACAACATGGAAGACTGGTCTTATAGATTGTAACAACATATAATGAATTGACTTCTGAAAGTCGCATTAGCACTACACATCCTTTCAGTTATGTTTTGTCACTTAATTGAAATCACTCCCCAAGATTTCAGAATCTCTCTTAAATAGAATTGATAATTGGCCCTTGTTCCTTGTGCATGCCTAAACATATTAAAAACTTTTTAAAAAATAAAAAAGAAAAAAGAAATAACAAGAAGTGATTCTACTGAGCAAGGAAAAATCACAGAAAATAAATTACCTGGATATCTCTTGGGTCTTGTAAAGGTAGAAGCAATATATGCTTCTAGTACAACTTCCTTGCCTTTTCAGTTTCTCAGAGGATATATTAGCATCTTAGATGACAGAGGCATATTGTTCACCCAAGGTCTCAGCTGGTTTTAGTAATTTGTATCAGGAGACAAAGTAACATTTTATGGAATATATTTCCAGTGAGATATGTGCAAGTACTTAAACTTACAATTTTCACTAACAGCTATAGAAGATGTATGTTATATTCCACACAGACTCAACTGAATATTTTTTCATTATATCAATAGAACAAATACTTACCATAGAACTGTTCAGCAGCTAAGAAGTGATTGAAAAAACTTTTATGGTGCTCCAGATTCTGAAAAAAAAGCCCAATCCTATTTTGTGACTGTGCATTGAATCATAAGGTGAGAATAGTGATTATCAGCTCCAGCTTTAGCGACAGCACAGTGCTTACATAGTAACCACTTATGTCTCAATATGTGGAAGAGTTACTAATAAAACTGAGTGCTTGTGTTGTTTGTTGGGTTTTTTTGTTTGCTTGTTTATATTTTAAGGCAGTATTTGAGTTTGTGGTACAGATGCTCTAGAGATATTCCTGTTATTTCATTTGAGCTGATTTGGAGGGTATTCTGTAATTTTAAAACATATACAACCCACAGTTATGTGCCACAGCATCAGTGAAATGAGATCTTTGATCCCTTGACAAATGGGAGTCTAGTCATAGTTAGGAAGAGCTGGCAGTTTAGGTCAAAACAGTAATCAAGGATAAGACAATAAATGTACCAAATTTATTGCCCATACTCCATTCTGTCAAATATTGTTCTCTTCTATGAATACTCATATCCTAAAGTTGGTTGCAAGATGGTTTCTTATTGGTTTTGGATTTATGGATGTTTCTGTCACCCGCTCCCAAAAGTAGATGTATTACTGTCAGCTTGGTAGGCTATTAAGACAGACTGTCTGTCCTGAAAACTGTAAGTTGTGCATGGATGCTACAAAACTTGAACCCCCACTTTTCAGCAATAAAAAAAAAATCATACATCTATATCTGTTAAATAGACCTATGAACACCAACGCATTTTTAAAATTCCATGTAAAGAAAGATAGGTGGAAAGCTTCAGTGGAATTTGCATGAAGATAATTTTTCCTCTTTATAAATGTATCCTATAATCTAGGAAACAGAATACTCAACTCTTTTACCTGGTTTATGTGTTCTAGAGGAACAGTATGAGTCTTCTCTAAAATCAAAAGTTGTTAGTTAGTTAAGGGCACAAAAAAAGCCATATCTGTAAAACTCTATCTCCTGTTTTTACTCTGCAACTTTTAAAAGCAGCCAAGACTACTAAGAATTTTGTTCATAGTTTTGAAATAACTACAGCTAATTGTTGAAAGATGCAGTTTTCAGATATTCCAAAGTGAAGGCCACAGTTCCAGAAAAGCAAAAAATCCACATTGACACAAAAACTTCCCAAGTTACAAAATGCCATTCTTCTTACATTGGAGTTTCTGGCTCTGTGTCAGAGGTTCAACAGCTAAGAATCATAACCTTAAAAATCAACAACCTAAGTGAAAGCCTATAAAAAAATAAAAGAAAACAAACAAGAACACAGATACATGTCAGTAAAACATTTGCTAAAGGTGTAGTTTCCCATTGAACTTGGCTGTAAAACTAATCTGCTGTGAGGATCATTAAATGACAGAAAAAATTAAATTTTTTTGTAACTGCCTCTTGTTTCTCTTTGTTTCATAAGTAGAATCTTCTTGGACTTATTTCTCAAAATAAACTGAAGGAATAAAGGTTGTTTCAAGCATGTCTGTAGATTTGGGGATTTACTAAAGAAGCTATAGATGTATACCTACTGAAATTATTTTGTATTACAGTGAGAGGAGAGTCTTTTCTGGAAACAGTTCCTCTTTGATATTCAAACTACTAAGACTGCTGAGATACCCAGCCCATTAAACCTGTGGTACCAGAAACAGGAACCCACAGCAACATTGATATATCTACCCACAAGAATTATCTGTTCACCCATAAGAAAGTCAGTACAAGTTTTGAAATAGGTAACAAATGCAAGATTAAGTTGAGATGTTCATTGTGTCTTTCTACCTCAATAGTTTGTTTCACATAATGTATTTTTTTCTGTGAAGTATTTGTTGGTGTCTGTAGTGAATTTAAAAATACCTATTATTCTCACTCTAAAAGCAAGAAAACCTAAAATGTTCTCAAATGCAAGAGAATGGCACTTTTAACAAGGCATTTTAAAGGCACTGTGCTATTATTATCTGCTGTTACAAAGGGTTGAAATGCCTGCAGAATTACTATATATTTTTTTGTCTTTCATTGTCATGTACTGAGCAGTTGTTAAAAATTTTAGTTGCATGGGGTTCCAAAGTGTTTAATTTGAGAATAATTTACCTCTTACTAGTAAAATTTTCCTATAGTACAAGGGAGAAAAAATAATTTTTATCCTATTAAAGAAGTAGAGCTCAGGCTGTTGTGAACAATCGAAATTAACCTTCAGCAGTGCTTATATATCACTTTTAGAAAGCGCTGAAGATTCACTGAGTAAAGTTGAGACCTAGAAAGTTTGTAACGAGACCTCAATCTGTTCTAAAAATGGTTGCTGCACTCTAAATTCCTTTTCAAATTGAAAGCTATATTTGCTGGTTTTATTCCAGACTTTTCTTCTCCAAATCTCTGCTTCCTGTTCAGTGAGGTAGATCCTCACTAGACATTTTGTAAGAATAGCTCAAACAGCCTCCTTTACCCATTTTAATGCAGGAATTACACCTACTCTGCATATATATATAAACATATAAGCATAACACATAACCATATAAAATGGACAACTTAAGTTTTTATGTTTTATTTTTATTTTATTATGTTATTTCTCCTGACAAGATCATGGAGCAGATCTTCCTGAAGGCTCTGATAAAGCACAAGGAAAATGAGGAGGTGGTTGGTGGCAATCGACACAGCTTCACGACGGGCAAATCATGCCTGACAAATTTCGTGGCCCTTTACAATGGGGTTACAGCATCTCAGGAGAGGGGAAGAGCAACTGACATCATCTACCTGATCTCTCAATTGGACATACATGTGTTTGGGGAATGGACCACGCTGAGGATAAGGAATTGGCTGGCTGGTTGCACTCAAAGAGCAGTGGTCAATGGTTCAATGTCCAAATGGAGACAAGTGATGAGTGGTGTTCCTCAGAGGTCAGGGGTCAGAATTGGGATCAGTGAAGTTTGACATATTCATCGGTACCACAGATGGTGGTATTGAGTGCATCATCAGCATATATGCTGACAACACGAAACTATATAGTGCATTTGACATGTTACAGGGAAGGGAAACCATCCAGAGGGACCTTGACAGTCTTGAGTGGTGGGCCTCTGCAAACCTCATGAAGCTCAACAAGGCCAAACGCAAGGCCCTGGTCCCAGGTTTTGGCAATCGGAACCACAGAGTACTACTTCCAGCTCTTGAAACCCCAGCAGAAGAAGGACATGGAGCTGATGGAGTGAGTTCAGAGGGCCATGAAGATGAGCAGGGGACTGGAACCTCTCTCCTATAGAGACTGACTGATAGAGCTGGATTTTTTTCAGCCTGGAGAAGAGCAGGATTCAGGGAGACCAAGTAGCCTTCCAGTATCTGGAGGGGGTTTACAGGAAAGCTGGAGAGGGGCATTTTATTAAGGCATGTAGTGAAGAACAAGGGGTATGGCCTTAATCTAAAAGAAGGTAGATTTAAATTGGTTAGTAAGAAGAAATTATTTACTGTGGGGGTGGTGAGACACTGGGACAGATTGCCCAGAGAAGTTGTGGATGCCCACCCCCTGAAAGTGTTCAAGACCAGGTTTTTTTGGGCATTGAGAAACCGGGTCCAGCCTGAGGTGTTCCTGCCCATGAAGGATTGGGATTAGGTGATCTTCAAGGTCTCTTCCAAGTGAAACCATTCTGTGATTCTATGATTTCAGTTCAGCCACTGCTTTGGTTCCTATTTGTGTTGTGTATTGAGAGAGTCATTGCCATTTATCATTTCTGCCTGTTTTTACATTTCAATTTACATCAGGGAACCATGTAAATATTGTATTTAGGTTTTTTGCAGCAGAAAATAATTACAGGACATGTCACAAATCAAGTGCGGAAAACTGTGGTTTATAGTGATGCCACATAAATAAGACTGTTGGTTTGTCAGGTTTTGGAGCTTTTTGGTGTTATTTTTTGGTTGCTTTTTTGTTTGCTTGTTTTTTTCACAGAAATAATGAAAATACAGGATAGAGACACCTAAGCAAATTTTCAATGAGCTTGCTTGTCTGATAGTTGCATTCTAAGCATAACTGTATAAAATTTATTTTAAAACAGTCTGATTCATTATAAGGCACAATAATTTGTGTCATTGCTGGCTTCATGTGGGTAGTTAAATAAACTCAAAATAAACTAAAATAAGATTTTTTTTCTGCTTTTTTAAACTATGAGCACTAACAAGCCTGGTGTGTAGACACTATTCAGACTGTAAATTAAAATGAGTTAGGTTTTCATTATGTGATCTGCTTCATTGCACAGATAAACAGAAAGGTACCACAGTTACTAGTTATTTCCATGGTCCTTCTGAAGCTGTTAAGATTTATCTGTAGAGCTAGTAACCAACTATTTGAGACCTCTGAGAATAGAATTTTCACTTATGTTCTGTTTTGTTTTGTTTTCTTTTTTTTTTTTTTTTTTTTTTTTTTTTTTTTAGCTCTGAAAAGAAACTACTAATGAAGAATATGCCTACATCTTTTTTAAAGATATTTCAGTGACCTGAAAGGCCATTTTAAATCACTGGTGCTGAAAAGTAAAATTCTGCATCCTTCATCCAGAGAAAAATAGAGGAGGGAAGAAACAATCTTAATGAAATGGAAAATTCAGAACATATATTCAGCTACGTTTGATTTCTGTTTAGTATGACAATGAAAAGTTCTTGCCCAAAGTGCTGTGATGTGTCACAGATGTTGCATGTCACATTTTCCATGGGATTTCTTTCTCCTTTGGAAGTTAATAGGTAGAGACAGTACAACCAAGACAAACTGGTGGTTCACGCAGAAGAAAAAATACAAGGCATCTTCTGAGATATAGAAAATTAAAGAAAAAAATTAAAAAAGAAATTATGAAAATAATGTAATCATTCCTACAGAATATAAATATTATAATGTATTACATAATCACATAATCAGTAAGAAACGATAAAATTCCTATCATGGTCTTTAATTTAACATAATGAGATCTATTTATTCCCTGTAACTTTGCACACAGATCTCGAATAGACAAAATCAGAGCCCAAACTCTTTTCAAAGTACACACAGGCGTTGCATGGCTAAGGTTTTGCTTCACCACAGGAAAGTTGGAATCAGCTGTTTGCAGAAGAAGAGCCTGTAAAATTAGTTATGCATGTAGCTGAATATTTGCCAGGTGTTTCTGTCTGACTTGGGCAATTTGCCCCAGATCTTAATGGGAGCACAGCCTGGACCATTAGCTACAAACTGCAACTAGCAGAAAAAAAGGCAGGCACTCAAGAGGTGACTACAACCCCAGAGGAAACAGGACTGATGCTTTTCTGTTCATGTCTTGCAAGTATAGATCATCTCAGTGTCATAGTAAGAGAACCTTTGAGCAGCCCCAGCACTGAGCAAAGGTGCACTGCAACACAAATCAGCTCCCACAAATATTCCAGTCAGCACATGGCATGGACAGGCTCATGTTAAACTATCTAAAACAAAGCCATGTTACTTAGAGTGACAAGTGTTTATTAGAATATGCAGTTCAATTTTCTACAATGGAAAATGTTTACCCTCTGTTTAAACATTAAACAGAATCCTGGGTAGTATCTCTTCCCCCTTCTCCAGCCTGAGAAATACCTAAGCATTTTGTTAAAAAAGTATGTTGCCAAGTATGTTGCTCTGTCATAGAGTGTGGGTTTTGTTTACTATTTCAGCAAAGATTATATCTTTTTGTAGTTCATAGACTATGCTAGTAAAAGGGATGTGATTAGTTAGCATGAACAAAGGCTGTCTTTCGATTTTGTCTTGGTGCTCATACTGCACAGACATTCAAGTGGTATTCTTTGGGAAGCAAATGAGCCTACATGTTCTCTTGGAGGAGCTGTGTCTCATCACAATAACAGTTTGCACAGTCCTTTTCAAAATCACTATTTTTCCCTCATTATTCTATTTGGAATGCGTAAGCAGTCACAGGTGTATCCTTTTTAGTTTGATTTTGTGGATTTCCTGCTGAATTCCTGTACTTTAAGATTTCTTCATGAGGCAGTGAATGAGAAAACCTGGTCTAGCAGCCAACAGAATGTAAAGAAAATTGATTTACAGCCTTTTCACTGCTGCTTAGATGCTATGCGGTCATAACCCAGTCTCTCCATCTCTCTGTACATCTATTTCCTTTAATTTTGCCCTCTCCCCTTCTTGTTTATACAGTTAGCAAGCTGCTAATGGCTCCCATTGTGATCCTATGATGCTGAACAGGATTCACCTCTGATTTCATTTAGGGCACAATGGCACTGCTCTAATCCACACAGTAGTTAGTGCGTGTCACTTCCAAGATGAAGTGTGGAGTTTTGCAGTCTGGCCTGGTAGTAGCCAGCATAATAAAGAAAAATGACCATACTCTGTACAGCAAATGTTTTTTACCGCTAGCACATAAGATGACAAGTAATGTAGCCAGGCATGAGTATGGGCACTCTGCAAGTGATGGACAGTAGTGAAGTTTCAGTAGTGCCCTAACTATTTTATGAAAGCCATCACAGTGCATTATATTATTGATCTGCATTGAAAAGGGCAGCAAGACTCTTTAAAAGGATGACATTGTTATATTTTCATTCACATTGCTAACAAATAATACTGCAGTACTTCCTGAATTTATCCTTTGCCATTTAACTAGTGAGTACAGGTTAAAACTGGTTATTTTTATTTGTCTTCAGCAACAATTTTACCCTAGGTGAGAAGACAGATTGATGCAGAAGTATTTTTAAAGTGCTGAAATGACTATCCCTTGAAACTCTGCATTTTCTTCAGTGGTGTAAGGATTATGTCTTGTGCCAGAAATAGAAGTGGAAAATCTCTGGTGATGCAGACAGGTAAGTTATTCAGGAGCAGATCCACAGAAAATACAGAGCAAGAGGAATGACTAACATTTGATTACAAACCAAATGTAGAAACTCAGATCTTTTCTTCAGCTATTGACTTCTGTTTCAGTGTTTCAAAAATTATAGTTCACTGTATGTCTAGTATCAATTTATTGTCAATATTCTTCCTGTGAGGGAAGAGGGAGGAAGTTAAAGACTTCAGGCCAAATCCTGCAGCAGAAAGCAGTGTCCTTACAGGCACCCACACTGCCAAAACCATTTAAGTTGGAGCATAGTGGTAGCACAGCCCAACAGTGTCCAACAAAACATAAAAGTTAAAGACAAATCGATGCTCCTCTGAATATGTGTAACAAAATAAAGCTTACCTGTTTGAAAAAATACTTCAAAGGTAAGTATAGGTGGGGGTTGGGCTCTTTTACCAAACAACTTTCAACAAGACAAGAGGGCATGGACTTAAGTTGTGCCAGGGGAAGTTTAGGTTAGATATTAGAAAGAATTTCTTTACGGAAAGAGTGATCCGTCATTGGAATGGGCTGCCCAGGGAAGTGGTGGATTCTCCGTCCCTGGAGATATTTAAAAAGAGACTGGATGTGGCACTCAGTGCCATGGTCTAGCAACCGCAACGGTGGTTCAAGGGTTGGACTCGATGATCTCTGAGGTCCCTTCCAACCCAGCCAATTCTATGATTCTATGATTCTATGATTCTATATATTCAGGGTCTTTAATTTTGCCTTATAAATGAATAGACATGTAATGTAGACTTTAATGCAACACCTCGAGTATAGCATTAGGAGAACAAATAAAGAAAAAAGATTCAAAGGTACTTGAAATTAAAGTTGCATTTCAAAATTTTGTATAATTTTTCCTTGAATTCTCATTAAGTGGGGTGACAAGTGTATTCAGTAAGGCTTATTCCCCATGGATATGATGTTCAAGAAGTGAGAGAACACAGTAAATAAATTAGTTGCTATAGGGGTTGGTGTTCTAATCCTATAAATTAAGGTGTGTTGAGAAAATATTCTACCTGCTAATATTAATAACATTTTAAAATACTCAAGTTTGATATGAAATGGGATTGATATGGGATTGATATGAAATGCTTTTCCTCCTCCCTTCCAACCTTACCCCACCCAAACTCAGGACATTTTATTTAGCTGTTGAGACACATTTGGACATAGAGACATTTCAGATTATCTCATTATTCAGGAGCTGCACACTACTGCATTGCCTAGAAGCAAACCAGTAAAAACCACACAATGGAAGTCACAGTACATTTACTCAATGTCTATTTACTCCAAGAAAAACATTACTTGTGGTAGTAGATGACTTCTTTCATTTTACTCATTTATGTCAATACAAGGAAACTGATTTTTTTAATGTATTTCTCATTACCATTCTTTATTTCCTGAAAGTACAAGTGGGCAATACTAGATTGTCTCCAAAGAGATTTCACTACATCTTTTCTGTCCTACATTATGCCTTGCATACGACCAAACTGCCAAGGAATTATAAGCTTTCTGTATTTCTTTACTCCTTGGCGTATGTGGAAGATAAGGGAGAGTCTTGACTTTAAAAGAAAGCAGTATTGTATACACTTTCTAAACCACCTAGAGTGTTCAACAGCAGTCACTTACTAGAGATTATTCACAATTAAAAGATCTACAATATCTTAAATTATTTTCATTAAGAAGTTACAATTTTAATCTGACCCTAACGGTCTTTCCCTTAGTCTTATAGCTATAAGAGGAAGAGTTGCATTACAAAAACAGTAGATGACATTCTTTATTATTTAAAGCTTGGTTTACTGCAGTTTTAACATAGTACCTGTCATGTATTTTCATTTTACAGTACAAGAACTGCAACACAGAGAACCAGTAAATCCCAGGGCTCTTATGAGTACACATTATTTTTACAATACTGTGCTTTTACTGTATGTTATCTTTTTTTCTCCAATCTTTTTTCCTCACAGAGGACAATATACCATTGTACACACTAAGTGCAGTGTTTAAAAATGAGACAGTAAGCATCTGACTAAATGAATTCTTCAGAATAAATTAATTGTAAACAATCCTGCTTAACAAAGTTAGAAGAATCACTTCACTGACCAACGTCCTGCATACAGTGCTACACAATTATTTCTGTTCTTAGTCAACATCAAACAATGTCTCAATTTAAGACTAATACATTACTCTTTTTTCCTATCCTAGGAAAAGCAGTCCTCTCCTCCCACTGCACCGAAGTTTTTTATGCATTCAAATGACTTCAAAAGTCTTGAGCTAGCTTTTCTTCCTGCTGGTACTGTACAAGTTACTGTCTTTAGCTGACACTTCCTTTCTTTCTTGGTAAACCATGAAAAGGATCATAAAATCTAGCAGGAATATGACACCACCAGATCTTCTTGATGAGCTTCAGTATCCTGCAAAGAGGCTGTATAAAAATTTCTTCTCTATTAAATGGGAATATGACATCTCCATTGCACCAAAGGGAGGTCTGACTATTAGGCAAAATTTAAGCAGGATTCATAACCGTTGGAAAGTGAGTAGGATTTTTTATTGGTTTGGGGTTTTTTTTTTGTGTTTTTTTGTTTGCATGGTTTTGTTTTTTGCTTTCTTTTTTAATTTTTATTTTTACTTGTACAGAAATTGATAGTCACCAAGAATTTTTTCAATGACTTCAATTTCCTACAAATTGCAGATTCAGACTCTCAGTCTTCAAGCTGTTCTTTCTCATTCTTCCCCCACTAATTTTCCCTTGCTTCTTGATTTAAGACTGTGGATAAAGATCTCAAAGGTTTCTTTTTCATGTTAAAACAGTTAAACTAAAAGGACATCTCTTTTCAAGGCAGTAGAATAATTTCTACAGTTCTTGACACCAGTTTGTCGATTACTGACCTAGAAGACTGCAGTGGTGAGGGAACTGTTATGGACTATTGTGCACTAAATCTAGCTGAAAAAGTCATGACATTCTCAATTACATAAATAAATGTGTTCTTACATTAAGTGACTTTTAACAAGATGGAATAATTCTTAAGTTATTCAAAGTGGAACAAACACTTCTTCTAAATTAAGACCCTAATTTGAAAAGTTATTATTTATTTTAGCATTATATGCACTATATGATCTGAAGAATTTTCATGCAATGGAGCACTTTTTCATCTTGCTGCCTTGAAAAGAGATGTCCTTTTAGTTTAACTGTTTTAACATATTCCATTATCTAATGACATTTTAATAAACAACATTTTTTGAGTTGGAGTGCTTTACAGTTAATAAAAACTGAAAGAGCTTTATAATTTTTATTTGGCTTCTGTGTCACGCTTGTGACACCAAGAAACGTTTTATGAACTTGGCAGTGTTAGTTTATAGTTTAACTTGGTGGTTTTATGGGTCTTTTCCAACCTAAATTATTCTAGTGTTTCCCTAGTTGGAAAATGATTTTACTATGAAAATTGTTTTCTTTTTAACTGAAAGATCCCTAAAATCTTTTGTTGCGACAGTGCTGACCTCCACTTTCTGCTACTGAGGTGATAGAGGGCAAGTAGCTGTCTTACCAAGTTTAATTTGGAAAAAGATTTCACAGTACTATAATGCTCCTAAAATTAATGCAATATAGAACAGGAAATGTTAATGGTCAGCAATAGCTGGGTTCCCCAAATAGGTTAATTTTTCTATAACCTCCTCTTGCTGAAGAAAGATTGAAGAGAGATCAAGTGAATTATGCATACGTGGAGGCTGAATTCTGTTTGATCAAGAACCAGAAGATAATTTTTTCTGCTTCTGATTGCTTTTATTTGATCCATTATAATAAAAAAGTTTTCTGATGTATCTGAAGTCAAGTTCAATCACTGTGGTATTGCAGTGTTTGTGAAAGGGCAGTCTTTTCTATTTGCAGATGAGCGTTACATGTTCATATAGGACTATCCTTCTTAAAAACATACAGGAAAATAAAATAATATTGCATGGTAGGCAGGCCTCAGTACTCAAAGCAAAAGCCTTCAGTGCTGAAATGAGCTGGAATTTCAGAATTAGAAAATCTGCTCTAATAGAATATGTACCTGATTACCACATTGCAGTCATATATAAAATTGTAATAAAATTGCAAAAAAATTGTATATGTGCTCCTAGGAGAACCCACAGGCTTCTTTATTTGTTGCTTTGTATTGCTGAAATGTCTATGCACTATCCACAGTACTGGACAGATCCACATCAGCACACTTGAACACCAGCTCAAGTCCTGATTGATCGTAGCCATGTCAGCATAGCTCTGCAAACCCAAGCTCAGTAGCCCTGGCCTGATTCTTCATAGACACGTTGATCCAGTTAATTTTCAGCAAAGCTGCTGCTATGCAGATTGCCTTAGAAATCTGTACCATTTTTCAAAAAATTTCTAGTATCATTAGTAGACAGATGAAGTGGGCCATAGAATTGAAATTCCTGTTCACATACTGAAAATATTTTACTTAAACTTAAAATTATTTGTATCTATAGTGTTAATGGAAAATACTTTGTGTACAGTGTTGGGGACAGATTCTGATTCACAGACATCAGCAGACTATCTCCACACATATGGAGTCAGCACATCCTAGGGTGCAAAGAAACATTTGCCTTCTGTGTTTTTCACTCTTTTGTGGCTGAGCAGAAGCTATTTCAGCAGTCTCCGTGAAAAGTGGAGAAGATTCTGATGCACCCAGCATGAAATTTCATTCTGTACAATTCTGGGAGGAAATCTGTACTTTCCCTTTACCCAGTCCTTTCTACACACAGAGCAATGAAGGATGATATTGACAAACAGGAACTGTGCTTCAGATTGAAAACACTATCCAGAAGGCAGAAATAGCTTCACATAGGCAGAAAAATCATGTCTCCTTGTTCTGAAGGAAACATTGATCCTAAGTGCCTTCTATTGATCCCCTTTTGATGCCAAGAAGCCCACAGACTCACAGAGCTGAAATAAATATGGGCTTTACTGCAACTGATTCTCTCTTCATGTGCTTTAAATGGTGATTTGCATTCAGGCAAGATTTGAATGTTTCTAACAGGCTTATCTCCACACAGTGCTTGTGCAGTGTAGACTGTAGATCCTTCTGCCCTCTGCTTGGGTGACATCAGTGTTTTCTTGACTTTCTTCTTCCAGACAGTGATCGGATGTCTGGCTGCACCTCCCTTACCTCTTTCACCCCTTTCTTTCTCCTTCCTTCCAATGTAATGTTATACTACAGGACAGTCAGGAGCAAGCTCTCTGGCAGTCCCTTCTCTATGTCCTGTGAGAGACACCTTGCTGCCAATTGCCTGGGGCTCCCAGCAGTGCCACACAGAGCCTCTGACCTTTTTCAAGGAGTTTTCAGAGCTCACCATGTGAATGGAAGACCTGAGGTTTCGTGCCACAAAGAAGGGAGAGGCAGAACAGTGATGGGTGGCAGAGACCAGCACAGTCTCTTGTGCATGAAGTTGTCCCAGCAGAGTCTGCAGTGTAGAACCACTCAGCAGAGAGTTGATGCAGATAGAGTGTGGCAGTGGACAGTTGATTCCAGCAGGTGGTTGGCTGAGAAAAGTTGTCCTTTTCCACAGCTCAGCACTGTCATAGTTGTTTTACCTGTGACTACAGGAATTATTTTGAGCAAGAAGAAGCATTTTCATTCCATGTCTGCCTCTAAGAGTTTTTCCAGCCTCCCTCAGCTGTTAAAAATAAACAAGATATTGGGTGAAAGAAGACCTTTTTAGGAAGAGGAAAATCTGTTCTGGGCACAGAACCCCTTGGTAGCAGAAAGCTGATGATGAAAATTAATAGGATGAGGTTTAATTTCTGTTGTTAACTGGAGTGACTAATGCAATCAAACTCAGTAGTTGTGACTGTCCATAAAACAAACCCACACGTATGTATGATCAAAAGGTGGTCCAGCTTTGTGTTTATTTTTATGTGTCTAAAAATAAGCAATGCCTTTTAAGATAGTACAGTGATACAGATTTAGCCCTGCTCACAACATGCCCTCCTGTGAATAGACTCTATTTGGCACACTACGGGTATGTGTAAATTGAAGGCCTCAGGAGCACTTTCCTGTTTTCAGAATGGTTATGCACCCTTGCTGTTTCTATCTTGCATGCCAGGATCAGACTTGTGTGTGTACACAAACCCTTTGCTTCAGGAGAAAGGCAGTCAGTGAGCATGGGTCAGGCTAGAGACTCAATTTCTTTCATGCTTGGAAGGCTGCCTAGTCTGGGTTAATAAGAATCTGAGGTGCTGGGTAACAGGGTGGAACATATCTTCTTATAAC
The DNA here is from genome assembly GCF_003957555.1 of Calypte anna. NCBI lineage: Eukaryota > Metazoa > Chordata > Aves > Apodiformes > Trochilidae > Calypte > Calypte anna. The sequence goes on along the minus strand of NC_044244.1, from coordinate 103,031,119 downwards.
TAGTATGATTATGATCTCCACCTGCACTTTGGAGCTTAGAGGTTACCCAAAAAATTACTTTTATACAAGTAAATCTACAGTACAATGATAGTGAAACACCTCCCCCTAGAAAGCAAGCAAACAAACAAAACAAACAACAAAAAAAAACCAAAAACAACAACAACAACAAAAAAAACCCACCCATCAAAATCCTACCAACCAAATATCTATTGGGTTTTTTTATGTAGAGATATGTTGATTAAGTGAAAACAAAAAGCTAACCCCGAAGAGTTCCTGGGACAAATGTCAAAATAGAAAGGTATGTATGTCCATGTTATAACTCTATTCTTGATTATAGACATCCTAGCAGCATTTGACTCAGTGGCCACACAACATCATCATCCTAGAAAGTCAGTAAGGCATTTGTGCTAGAAATACTGTCACAGCAGGGGAAACTGCAAGGGTAGGTTATTTTGGAACAACTGGCACAGCATGACCTTCAAGCAACAGAGAGAACACAAACTTTGCTGCCTTGGGCTACTCCTTCCAATGTGTTACCACAGATGTTTTGTTACTCATCAGCTTAATAAAATGGTGAGAGGACAATTGCTGTAACTGCTTTCTCCAGCTTTCTAAGCAAACCAGTTTTAAAAATGGGAGCCTAAAATCATGTAACAAGGAAAAACAAATGCCACATTGAAAACTAACAACAAACTAAAGCAAATGTGCTCTGCATCCTTACTGGTATTATTAATATGATTGCTGAGGAAACACATGTATAACAGCCTTGGAACTAAATTTTTGCTAACTCATTCAGCAGAGATGCTCTATTCTTTATGAGGGTGGCCAATTTGGGACTGGTAGCTTGACAAAGAGGTTTATGGAAGACAGATTTGTTGACAGAAGGACTCAGTATCAGCCATTTTGAAATTCTATTTCCGCATTTTGTGGGACAGAATCCTTAAGCAGCTTCAGTGTTTATGGGTAGTTTACAAAGAAATGAAGCTTAGATCATCGAACCGTAGAATAAAATAGTGAGTCTTCAAAGCAATCATACAGAATAATTAGGAAAATAAAATCTTCAAATCCCTTCAGACACGAACCAGGCACTAGCACACAATCATAGAAACTCTCTCAACAGAATGTATCAAATAGACTATTTGATATACTATTTGGGTTTAAATAGACTATTTTTTGTGAGTGAAGAGTCCACTAAGACATATGAGTAAACTAAAAATGCTAATTATTAGTGAAGGAAGAATTAGAAATTAATAATTAAACTAATTATAATTAATACACTGCAAGATTTACACCCAAAAGAGTGTCTAATATTTTCTACTTTTCTATTTACTCAAAAAAATGCTGGCTTTCCTCACTGCAAGGAATTCAGAACTTTAGTCTTCTAACCAGTGCAACTAATGACAGATTTTGTTAAAAATCTGCACAGGACAAGAAGACTATTGAAAATAAATAAATAAATAAATTGCTTATGCTTTTTCAGTCTGTTTCATTTCAAAAACATTTTGGAGACAGTTAGAAATAAAAAGCTCCTTTCTGAAACTTTATAAACCTCTACAGTAAGTGAGAATGAGTTGTATTCTCTTACTTTTTGTGATCATCATTAATTACGTCCAATAAAGTTTAGTAGCAAGTGGAATACATAGAATCCCTGCAGAGATTTTCCTGCATGCCTCTGCACTAAACCAAACAGGCTGATCAGAAGAACCTGCTGAAACAGTCTGTTCTGCTGAAGCAGTGTGGAGAGATCTAAATTCAGAGCAAACAATTATAACAGTATAGCTTTATGCTTGGAATTCTTTTTTAAGTAAATAAAAAAATTACTAGAGCATTTGAACACTTGCATGAAGAAAGCCCTAGAATTTCTTAGTCTTAAGACGATAATTGATTAAGGAGACTAAATTAGACCCTCATTAAAGACTCATTCAGATGAGTCCTTTTATGTATAATGAATCCAGTGAAGCTCTTTGTGTATTGAATTACTAGAGGGAAGAAATTTTGGAACTCTTTTCCATTTATCTACTTCAGTGAATTGCTCCTTGTTTTCAGGGAGCTGATGGTGATACTGTAGGTTTTGCAATTTTATTTTGGTGTCCAGATCTCTGCAATTCGCAAGATTTCCTGGTAGCTTTGACCTTTTATGTCATTATGGAAACCAATTCACGTAATGTTACCTTATTACTAATAATTATTGAGCACCGTCTTCATGCTTGTCATGCTGGAAGCAACCTCAAAACCATGAAATGGTTCACATAATGTGACATAACATCTACATGACACAGACCATCTGTTACAAAACAGATCAGCTGAGGGCTGTTATCCTGTGCTGAATCTGCCTGGGATGGAGTTAACTTTTAACATAGCAGTCTGTAAGGTGCTGTGTTCTGGACATGGATATCAAACAATGCTGATAACACACTGATGTCTTGTTTAGTGCTGAAAAGTGCTTGAATAGCATCAAGGCTTTCTCTTCTTCTCACTCTGCATCCAACACAGTGAGTAGGGTGGGTGTGGGCAAGACACTGGGAGGTGACACAGTTGGGACAGATGACCCAGCTTTGCTGAAGAGCAAATACTTTATACCATATGACATTACATTCAGCAACAAAAACTGGGGTAGAGCAGGAAGAAGAAGAGCAAGGGAGAGTTGGGTTTGAAGGTGATGGCTGATCAAACCCTGCCTGAGTTTCTGTCTGCCTGTGGGAAGTGGTGAGCAACTTTATTTGCTTCAAGTGTGTGTGTGTTTTGGTTTTTTTTCTTTTGTTGTTTTTTCTCTCTCTCTCACTTTTAAAAAGTCTTTATCTTGGCTCATGAGTTCTCTTTACTGTATTTTCTCCACTCATTCTGCTGAGGGTTGGAGTGAAAAAGCAGCCGTGTTGGGTAGCTGTAGGCTGTGGTAAGACTGCTGCGTTAGCATAGAATGGAAAAAACCTGGTGTCAGGTGTTTTGTAACCAGAGAAAGGAAGGAGGAATGGAATCCTATATTTTGGATGTAAAAGGCCTTCTATCTGCAAGAAATTGAATGTTTAGTGCATTGATGATTGCTTTCCTGTCTCTTGAATGTCTCTTTTCTAATAGAGAATTTTTTCATAGTATATTATTAGAATTCCCTTGGACATTTGCAAGGCTAAACTACTTTAGCCCTAAAATAGCATATTTATGAATGTGTCATCAAGTATGAGTATGTTCATTGTACTGTATCTTTGCTTTACTTAGGTAATTTGTATCATTAGTACTGTATTATTTTTTTACTACAGAAGAGGTGCATATTCCCACATACACCTTGATTAAAAAATATAGTCTCCATTTGGAATCCCTAGTATAAATTACTACGTGAAACAGTGCAAATTTCAGTGCAATAGTAGCAATGCTTTTGTTGTCAGAGAAGAAATTATAATTATATTATAATTATTCGTTAATATAATTTTTTGTAAAATTTTAATAATTGCACTTGTTCTGTTTCAAAATACAGCCAACTCTGAATATCAGAGGTTAAAAAATAAATTCATTTCTTACTTGATCTAAATTTGAGTTATATTATGCCCTAGGTTACTATAAAATTGAAATACAGCTTCCTTTTTTCCTTCCCTTCACTTCAAACCCTCATATTGCATAGTTTGCTAAAGAATATACTGAAGTAAACAGTAAACTTTACTTTTCCCAGGTTCCCTAGGCTAATTCATGTCTGTGAAGCCCTTGAAGAGGGAAAGTATTCAGTGGGGCATAGTGTTACAGCATCCTACTTTAGAGGGGAAATTACTACATTCAGGATGTCTGCAGGATCTCAGCAAGAGGCGCTGCCTCATGCAGAGGCAAGATATGGACATTCAGCTGGCTCTGCTGGATTTCTCCAAGCATGGCAAAGCAAGCTGCCTCTTGCAAATGCAGAAGACCCCTGGCAGCCACAAGCTCAAAAGACACCAGGATGCCCTGCTTTTCCCAGAAGAAATATTACAGTCTTGACATTTCACTTCTTTCTTATTATCAGATGTGAAATTGTACTTAGCCTGTACCTTTCCTCCTCCAGTACTGCAGCTACTGTAGCTACAAATACACATTTTTTCCCTTTCTCCTCATCCCACCACACACCTTTCACTGTGCAAATAAATAAATGACATTTGAAAGATTAATTAATTGTAAATGTTAGAGCTTGATTATGAAAATGTATCACCTTCAGCTCAGTTGCTAAATCTTCTTTGACAAACAAAAACTTTGCATAATGAGAAAATTGTTTATATTCAACTAGTTCTAGTTACCATATTTTCTCACATAAAAAAAGTAAATATTTGGCTTGTCATAGCCACCAATGAGAAATGTTTTTATTTCAATTACTCCTGTTGCAACTAGTCTGCTTCTACATATTTATTATCTGGGGCATGTGAACATTTAATACATCTGAACTGAAATTCAATTATGGTTCTCCAAACTAGATTTTAAATTTCAACTGAATATTGTGTTTCTCCAGGGAACAGGAATATCAAAATGCATACCTGTGGCAATGTACTGGTGTGCTACTAGTAGTACTACTTCTATCAGTCTTTTCTTAAAGGATATTAAAACTCATGTAAGAGTATGCAGTAGCCATGCTATCTTCTATTAATTACATATCTATCAGCATATTTTATGACCATCAGAAGAAAGACCAGTACAGCATAAACTTATAGCTCTACCACAGTGCTAAACGTAGCATAAAGATGTTTATCTACAGGACTATCTACCAAAAGTGGTAAAGTTATGGTGTCTTTATGTCATCTGGCAATTATTCATTGAAAAATTACATTTGTGCTGGATTTCACACAATCAGACAATGCCTACTGGCTTGGTGCTTCTAAGAGCTCCTCAAATTTATCTAGACAAAAGCATTACATTCTACAGTGGTGTTTCACGATACAACTCCTCTTTTAGTGTGATTTGAAATCATTGGAGACAATTAAGTAATTTAATCACTTCCAGTAATACGATGTGAGTTAAATCCTTGACAAGGTGGAAAGTGTAATGATGCTAGAAATGTCAAGAAGATGAGAGAAAAACATGTTTGCTGAAATAAAAAAATTAATGTAATCCACTGTGCTCATAACTTGTAATATTAACATGCCCACTTATTGTCAAAAAAACCCAACAGTTTAACCACCAGCACCTAACAGCTATTTAATTCCAATTTACTTGTTTCAAATACACAAATTTATCTCATTAATAATATGGACATTTGTATTTCCACTGATCGCAAAGGGATAGTCTCCTGAGAATGATAAATTTGAATAATAAGTTGCTCTTACTCATTAAAATTTTTCCTTAACTAATCCTCATAATTTATTTCTCATTAATTAAAGTAGCTGTTTTAAAAATTATGAAGAATGTACACAATCTTAAATTAGGCATTAATAGCAATTAATTATATGCCAGAATGGGCAAAATTCATACAAATCATGCTAACAAAGGATGTGGAACTCAAGTAGTAACAAATTAAACTGAAAAATCAAATTAGTATTATTTCACAGTGAAATATTTTATCTGTACTAATCTCTTTTCTGGAAGATTATTCTATCATCAGCACAAAACATTAACTCTTAGTGGAGGCATTTTCAATCTGCTGATCGGGATTTATTTTTGTCAAATTTTAGCAAAATATATGGTATAGTCACAGATATTTCCAAAAATAAAAATTTTGACAGATTTGGTAGTGAAATAAAAAGTCAAAGTTGCCATGTAGGCCATGATAATTCATAGAGAAACTTTTTTTTCCAAAAAGGAGAGTAAGTGTGAAACCTTATGCCTCAAAAGACAATGACATTGGCAAAGTTCAGATTTTCAGCCATGTTTTTAAAACAATATAACAGGATTCACAGACAACTGTGTTGTGTATTTTCTCCCATCTTTGCCATATTATTTTTTCCCCACCCTTGGATGTTCTTCCTCAATTTTAATGTGAATTCCTCCTACTTTCCTCTTTTTTTCATCCTAAACAAAGGGAGAAAAGATCAGCAATTCTGCTGGGTTTTATCTTCTTTCTTCGCAGTAACTCGGCTGGAAAAAAAAAAAAAAAAAAAAGAAAATCAAACGAAAACAAAAAAACAACCCCAAACATAAGTAACTAGGGAAAAATGTTTAGAAGGAATTTTAAAGTGAAGCTGTATAAAGACTTAGATATTCTGCATAACACGATCGAGGTATAATCTGTTACCAGGGATCACTAAGAATGAGAAAATTAATCAGAAATGCAATGCAGAGCAGAACACTCATATTTCTACAGTAAAGCACTAAAATAGATTGCTTACAAAGGTTATCAACTTTAGAGGGTTATTTAAAAGGAGTTACACAAGTAGCTGTTAGGAATAGGTTAAGCATAGTTTTCCTTGCCTGGGAATAGTGGAGGGATTAAATCAAATCTTGATATTGTTACTGGTTCTGGTTTTCACATTCTCCAAGGACAGAACTCGAAGGCTAAATGAACAAACTGAATGTAGGTCAGATGCTTTTTTATTTTCTGAACTTAAACTTTTTTTAACTTGCCTGGAAGTTAAAGTATCTAGATGTTTTGGAATAAAATCCTCAAAGGTCCTTAGGAATACCCAGAAAGAACAGCAGAAGAAACCATTAACGAAGCTGTGCTTAAGAGATGCAGTGACTGTGAAAGAATAAGAAAATTCACCTTTAAGAAGCTCATCCATGACTGAAATGGGAATGGCTACTCAACTCTGCATTTGAAGCAGCTGAACTAAAGAAATGCTTTCCCATTTTCTTTTCTTCTTCTCCCTATAGATGTAGTGTTAGTACTGATTCAGAAATGGAAATAGAATAAGAAAGTCAAACTTCAGGAAATCAATTTGTTAATAGTATCAACATAAAAAAAATAAAATTAAAATGATCAAAAAAAGATAAAAGTTTGAGATGGATGAAATGACAATAAAGTGAACAGAAAAAAATCTATTCTTCTATTCTTCTTTATGGATTTTTTTATCCCCTATAAAGCCAACTATATTGCATAAAAATAATTGAGAATGTTCATAAACAGAGCCCTTGCTCCTTCAATAAGGCAAACAAGCTCCCACAGAATTTGTTACATGCCACTAAATTTAGGATCGTGCTTTGAAATACCCATTAATGGAGTCTAATATTGTTCAGTGATTACAGTGAGAATATAGAGATCTAAACCCTAAAATCAGCCTTATTGAATGGTCTGTATGAATCATTTTAGTAGTCACATGCAACTAAATCTTAATGGAACTTCTTTTCTATCAAAACTCTAGTGGGAGACAAATAACTAATCCGTAGGTAAGGCACCTACCATTGAATTTCCAGTGTCACAGGTAAAAGTATTTATTATACTTCATAATACACAGGGACTGCATGCAGTCCTAGGTGGCAGTGTGCTACAATTAGTGATCACACTGTGCTTTGTAAATGAGGCAGAAAAATGGTTTTTGTGTTATCACAGTAAAATGTTTAAATTTTTTAAAATATTTTACACAGAAATTTCTGATTTTTTAAAAGTAGATTGCAATGTAACTGTTTATCCCATTATTCTAGTAAATCTTTATTAATAGAAATGTTTATAAATTAATTTTACTTCAGGGATTTGAATAATAGGATTTGAGAGGCTGAGCTTATTACTGATGACCAGAGATCACAATAGGTGGGAATGCTACCTTACATTTTACTTTCTCTAGTTTCTACCTAAGAAATACTATAACAGAACAAACAGGTTTCGATATGCAAAAAGTTTAAATTTTTAAAATTTAACTATCTACCTCTTATTTTATTTTTTCACTTCTCAACATATTTGGGATTTTCAAAATCTTTACTTTTTCTTGCTTTTAAAAATTTATACAAAACATAATTCAAAATACCTTATTGTGTGACCTCAAGAGAGTTCTGACATGTTATGCCTATTTAGGGTATTTCTCCTAGAATCCATTTCACTTAGTGACACACAATAAGGAAGGCTGAAATAAGAGAAGTAATCTTCACATTTTCTCAGATTTCTGTGTTCCTGCATGGAGGTTCAAAAACTTCAGAAAATTAAAATCCAAGCCACCATCAGAAGAGAAAAATTTTATTTCTGTTAGAAAATTTTTATTTTCATTTGTTGGAAAAAAAAAAAGATACTTTTAAAAAATTCTTTTTTGCAGAACATGCTATTTCTAGCCATTTATATAGATTTAAAGGCTAAATAGCAATATGTCTGCCTGCAAACATGGAACATCTTTTCCCTCAGCTGTGATTTTCCACAATGGTTATTTACAGATTTTCAGAATGTGCAACTGTATTCATGAAGACAGCTTAAGCCAACCATGCTGAACATTATCTAATGAAAGGCACAGACACAGAGCAGGGATCTGTGGTCCCAGCTTCATCTTTTTCACCACCACTGAGGAAAAGGCAACACACAATTGCAAGCCACCGTAGCAACCCATCCATAGGTGTCCATCCAAGAGTCAGATTAGCCATCTGTTTCCTCAACCACTCTTTTCAGTGGCTGAGGTAAATAGAGCTGCACCAGCTGAGATGTCCCCACAGCCACAGGAGAGATCAGAACACTGCTAATTGCATCCTTTGTCCACGAATCCCCTTGTGTACTACAAAGCGTTGAATTTTCCAGAAAGGTTCTGCATAGCATGCAAAAACCACTGAAGTGGTTCAGCTCAAGAATTCCTGGAACAGAGCTTGGCAGCTCCTTAAGTAACCTTTGGAGTCACTCTTCCACAGCCCTGACTTTGGGGCTTGCTTTCCAGCAGGGTTGGTTGCCGGATTTTTTTTTCTTCCATTCTTAATTTCTTCTGCATAGGCTTAACATTTGTGCAGTTGCTTTCATTTCACTGATTTTGCTATAGAACCAAGTGTTTGCTTGCATTTCCACAGTCATATGCATGAACAAGTTTCTACAGTCAGAACTTGTCGAAAAAAAAAGAAATGTCAAGAATTCAAATAAGGAAAAATCAGTCTATTTCTAGGAAAAACTTCTACCTACACAACAGTTTATAAAGGAGAAGAAAAATAAAAAACTTTGTTTTTCTATCAATCATAAATAATTGAGAATATGTATTATGTAGGTTCCTTTCTGATAAATAAAAAGTTAGCAACAGAGAAAAAAATATATGTACTTAATTCTCCAAATGGCAGTGGTAAATATTACTGATGTAAAAAAAATTGATTCACATTTTTGTAATGTTGTAGAAATGTTGGCATATATGTTTTATATACATAAGTTGTATATACATAACATTATATATACATATATAGATATATTCCATTGTTAAAGATTATAGCAGAGAGAAAAATGATAAATTTTATGTCTATTCTTGTTTTTAAAATGAAAAAGGAAAAGTGCAAAAAGGTTTTAAGAAGAATTATAATAAGATTTTCATTGTTGCTTTTCATATAAATTAGAACCTTCACCATACCACAGTCTTTGTCAAGGCCTCCATCTCCTTGATTATTGGTTGGCTATTGATGAACCTGCTTAGTATATTGAGAATTAATATTTGGGCCACAGTATTTCAACATTAGCTTTATATTAAAACTTGACAATAGAAAATATGCATGCAAGCCAAGACAACATTCTGAACACTCTATAGGTGATTAAAACAAAATATGTTCCTAAAATATTGCCCATGTAGTATCTTAAAATATTCTTCTGAGGGTAGAAGAAAGCTAAAATATGCTCCCAAGGAAAAAGAAATATGAATTATTGGTACACAAGGGGCTTCATTTAAGTTGCAAATATTGCACAATCTCTTCAGAGCAAAGATATGTCAGACTTGGCTACTACTTAACATAGTGGATCTTTGATAAAAAGTTGCTTCTCAGTGCTTCTGTGACATAAATGTTAACATAATTATAAAACTATAGTTTTACAGACTAAAATTAATTTTCTAAGTAAATGTATTGATTCTAAACATCATTAGTCAGTAGGATGACCCATTCATGAAATAATTGAATATAGAAATCAAAATTTTCCAATAAGTTATGCTGATTTATATTATGTGCATGTCAAGCAGCTTCCAGATATAAATAAAATGAATTTTGCAGAGAAAGCAAATTTTTTCCTTTGTGTTTCCATCTCTATTTAATTTGATTTAATCTTGAATGACTACATGTTAGCTCTTTTATGATTCCACATTTTGCTAAACTTGATTAAAAATCACCCAAGAGATCTGAGATGGATCCATAGTCAGCCCTTGCCTTATTATCATAGGAGGCGGTTATATCGCTTCCTTTCCTTCTTCCTTGCCCACAGTCTGATGATCTTCTTGACTGCAGCTTTTTCTTCCTTCTCCCTGAGGGCAGCGGGGCTCTACAGAGGGATCCAGACAGGCTTAATAAATAGGCCAGGGGCAACAGAATGAGTTTCAATAAAGCCAAATGTTGTGTCCTGCACTTTGGCCACAACAACCCCATGGGGAGCTCCAGGCTGGGCACAGAGTGGCTGAGAGCAGCCAGACAGAAAGGGACCTGGGAGTCTGGATTGACAGGAAGCTAAACATGAGCCAGCAGTGTGCCCAGGTGGCCAAGAAGGCCAATGGCATCCTGGCCTGGATCAGGAACAGCGTCGCCAGCAGGTCCAGGGAAGGGATTCTGCCCCTGTACTCAGCCCTGGTGAGACCACACCTCGAGTCCTGTGTGCTGGTTTTGGGCCCCTCACTACAGAAAAGATGTTGAGCAACTAGAATGTGATCGTAGAAGGGCAAAAAAGCTGATGAAGGATTTGTAGCATGTGTCTTATGAGGAGTAGCCAAGGGACCTGGGGTTATTGGGAAAAGAAGGCCTTATCAATGTCTACAGCTACTTGAAAGGATGTTGTGAGGATGTGGGGATCCTTCTGTTCAATGAAGTTACAAGTGATAGGAGAGGAAATAATGGCTTCAGGTTGCAGCAGGGAAGGCTTTGACTGGATGTTAAGAAGAATTTATTCATGGAAAGGGCTATCGGGCATTGGAACAGGCTGCCTGAAGCAGTGCTGGAGTCATCATCCCCGTAGGTATTTAACAGTCATATAGACATAGTAGTTAGGGATACAGTTTAGTTAAGGAATTGTCACTGTTAGGTTAATGGATAATGACTTGATGATCTGGAAGGTCTCTGCCAACCAAGGTAATTCTGTGATTTTGTGATTCTCCCAGCCTTCTTGGTGCCTACTTTCTACAGTTGGGCATATAAGGGATTTTTTTTTTTTTTTAATATAGATAGGGAAATACCATAGCCTAAAGAGATCTAGGAAATAAGAAGTTCCTCTGTTTGTTATAAAGAAATGAATTAAGCTATAGCTTTTCACTTTTACCTTGAAGAATTGGGGAATAGAGTATATTAAAAAATAAGGTATAAAACAGCAGTGTCTTAAGTTTAAATATGTCAATAAGATTTATTTTTTTTTTTAAAACAGGGATTTTTATAATCTACTTGGAAGGCTAAGATGTTAGAATAATGTAGCTATGGACATGGAGTTATAACTGTTTAGATAGGTTTGATACAAGTGTAATTTAGTGGGGTTTTTTCATCCATGGCTAACATTTTAGGTTAAAAACACAAAAAGTGCTTCATAACATGGTAAAGCGAGTATGACTCATAACTGTTTTGAGCATTGATAAAAGACAGCTCTTTTGACTTTTAAAAATAATGATGATTTATAACTCATTATTTTTTTCTGCATTAACTATGACTCTCTATAAAAAGATTTTGCAGTGACTAATGGGAGACAAACCAAGAAACAAACAAAAATAGATCCAAAGTAATAAATGTTTGTAATTTACCTAAGCTAAATTAATCTGATACACAACACAGTTCCTTGCTTCATTTTTCACTGTAGGACTTTGTGTTGACTTGAATGCAAAGAGTGAGGAAATAGGAGCAAGGGGAAGCTGGAGTTGATGCCTCTGTCTGATATTTAGCATAAAAGTTGATAGGTTGAAGAATCAAATTGCTGGATAATCCTGCTCTGTTTCTGAAGTTCTGCAATGCTTGCTGTGCAAAAATGATGCATGCATGGATAGACTGTGTGTAGGTACTGTAATGGGAAAGACCCCAAAGAGTGAAAATGGTGAAGTTTTCATTGTAAGAGTCTAACCAAACCATCGTGGCCATAGCCAAGATAATTTTTCCAAAATATGGAGAAATTTTCTGGTAATGGCAGAATAATTCTGATCTACCAGCCAAAATGTAGACAAACAGATTAAGTAAAATTTAGGCAAAGATTAATTTCAGCAAAATAAATCTGTGCATATTAAAGTTATAAACTGGAAAGCATGTATTATAATGGAAAATCCTTTGAGAGATTACACTGGTTTTGCCAACCTTAATCACAACTTCAAGTAACAAATAGAAATAGGGTTATTACCTTAAAATTATATTGACACTGTCAATAGAAAAAAGGCTTTACCTCTCGATTATTATTTAGAATTATTTTCATGTTGGTATTGTATATACAACATGTTTTATCATAATGCAAATAAGCAAATGGTACTTCTGTGGTACTAATCACATACACACACTGTATTTTTATGTAGTCTTGATTTTTTCTTCTTATTGTCACTGTTTAACACTGGACAGGCAATTAAATGACTGACAGATTAATCCCTCTCCCCTCCCTGATAATAAAGAGAGAGTAAGGTAGAGACATTTATGGATTGGAAACTGAACTACACAGCTTTAATGAAACAGGAATTTAAAAAAAGGAAAATTATTAAGTATCTTAAACAAAAGGGATACCTTGTTCCCAACCCCTCTCTTCTCCCCCCCCTTCTTCCCAATAACACATCACCACTGAGACTGCGGGGCAGCCCTGGGAAAGTTTCAGGCTGGGCTCCTGGAGTCAGTGGGAGAGGGAAGCAGACACATACAGATTCAGGATGATACAGATTGAAACCACAGGCAGACAAACAGATGGAATCCTCCCAGGATGCCAAAGAAAGAATAGGACAGGAAGAGGGCTTGATCTTCATGATCCCTCAAATTTGTATGGAATATGAAATTTATGGAATGGAATACTCCATTTGGTCACTTTTGGTCACCTGTCTTGTCTGCTCCTTCCTAAAGAAGGGATGCAGGTGTGACCCTTTTATTTCCTTTCTCTTTCCAGTGCATAAGATGGCTCTCAAAACAAGAAGTGTCCTTGATTCTTCATACCATTCTGTAGCCATAGCTACACATTGAGCATTACCAGTCTTAGGAGCAGACACTAACTGAGAAGCTTGCTCTTAATGTCAGCAAGTACAGCTACTTAGGAGGGCTTATCTGAAAGGAAAATTACAAGAAAGAAAAGGGCCAAACCAGGATACTTATTCTAGTTTTGAAAAGATGAAGAAATACACTAAAATTAATGTAGCTATGTTTATTATAGTGGGATTTAAGTTATGACCTTAGTATGTGAAAATCTGGAACTTAAAACTGCAAGAAAAGTGTCCATACTGGAAGTGAGACTGTAAAGTTGGGTGTTATTTTTGAAATCTAACAAAAAGTCATATAAATGGTACTATTACGAAGGCACTTTTTCCTTGCAACTACATGTCAACTTTCATCTACTACAAAGGTTGTATGTTTGTGTACAAGAACTGTCCTTTATGTATTCATTCTGTAGTCAACAGTAAGAGCCTTGTCCATATCTAGGGATTGTACATGATGTTCTATATAGCACAAATAATGAGTGAAAGAAAACTGAATGCTAGATACTGCTCATCCAAAATCTTGGGCGTTTTTACAGGTAGTACTTTTTAAAGCAGAGAAAATCTTTATCTTTCAGATGTTGTCACTGATGTCTGAAGGAGAAGCAAGAATTGACCCTTCCTCTGTGTTTGTTTAAAAGTATGAGTAAGCTGACCACTTTAATCTTGTCAGTATGTGTCCCTGACATTCAAATCCACTTGTTTGCCTTGCAGGTGACATACAAATGCACAACTTTATATACAGTTTGTCTTGCAATATTTATTTAAACTTAAAGCACAGTCAGTTGGATAAGTGGCATGATATTTGATCACAAAAATATCGATCCCAATCCTCAGATATTGTACATCAGCAGAAGTGTGCTGATATACAGCAGAGAATATACACCCATAACTTATGCTAGGTGTTACATTCTCGTGACATGTAACTGGCTATTTCACAGCTAAGTAGTGTTCCATGTCACAATATCACTATCAGAGAAGGATATTTGGAGTTCATGATGTTTCTGTAAATATCTGCGTTAAACTATATGGTAGATTAAACCATTCAGGTTAGAAATTCTTATAGTAGACAACAGGACTTCTTTCCCAGGCTAGCTCTCTCAGTGCATGGCATGACCTATCTTTCCGGGTTAAACTTCCAGTCAAAACTCTCTATTCCAGCTGGTAGGTGCAAATCAGCCATTCATAAAACATTCGTTATATAGGGAGTAGCAGTGGTCATGTCTCATGCAAACAGGGTCTAAGGGTATTAACAATAGTTCGCATCCTTTCCCTTGCTTTGAATATTCCTTAGGACAAAAAGTGGTCCATGAAATGAATATTGCAGAGCTCAATTATCAGCAGTATTTACCCTCCCCCTCCCAGCCTTGTTTTAATTGCTGTTTGGTCTTTGAGTTGATTGCTTTCAGGTTTCATTTCAAGAAATCCAGATTATACATATAATCTTTTATTAATGCATTAGGAATTTGTAGTTCTTGAATATGGTTTTCCTCCTCATATAGTTCAAGAATACATGTTCCATCCCAAGAAAGGTACCTCTAAACCTTTGTTCTACAAAGAATACATGCATTAAAAAGCTAATAAAGATATCAGATACCAAGACTATATTCTGTCTCAATACATTAGCCTGTTAGATATTGTTTCAAAAAAGCCTGAAAACTGAAGAAAAATATGCATGTCAAGAGCTTTTTTCCTCAAATATTAGCTGTAGAGAGACATGAATTTGTTCATAGAAATCCAACAAGATTACACAAGCACAGCCTGAGAGACAATAGATGGCAGTCTTAATCCATTGTGTTGAATGCACTGCAGAAATACCAGTATCTCTCCCCTCACCCAACAAGCTATCTTATAGCAGTTTGTAGGTCAATGTACAAACATATTTGAAAAGTTCATTTTTAAGATATTTTCCTTCTACAAGCCTGGTTTAAATTACATCTGCCTTTCTTTCTCTATAAATGGATATCAAGCTGAGTACTGACAGTATCAGGAAGAAGATGGTTTCCTCAGAGTTAGTTTAGGAGGCCACTGCAGCATCGTTACAGGATGAATATAGAGTATTTTGGTACTGTGGATATCCAATCTGATGAGCAAATCCTGGATTTCCACATAGATAAGTCCACTGAAAGCTTTTCTAGGTAGATTTCTCCTGCATGGTTTACAGAAAGAGAGAGACTCCATGCATCTCATCTCTCTTGCTGCTTGCCTGGACATCATTGCCTGTTGATGAGGTCGTACTGGAGGACGTATCTGCCTTCATTCCCTCAAGACAAAGCATTTATGTAAACTGCACAAAATCAATTTTGCTGTAAGCTGCGACAACTTTCTGTGCTTTCTTTCATTAAATGCTGAGTAAGGGATTGATGCCCAAGGCATCTGTAGCTGAGAAGTGATTTTCTTGTCCTTTGTATGCAGAGAAAGGCGAGGGCTTTCTTCATTCCTGTGAAACGATACTGACAAAAACCTGCAGCGTATTTGTTCTTCCCTTGCAATTTTTCAGGGGATAACATGATTAGAAATCTTACACAGGATTGCTAAGGGTCTTAATTAGTTAATAAATCAAATAAATCACTGCTATTACAAGAAGCTGAAAGACTAATTTCCCACTGATTGTTGGTTCTGCTGTTCTCTGTAAGTAGAGCCATAGAGCTACTGGTACAAATTTCCTTGTGCTTTCTGCAATGTGCCCTGCAATTTAATCCCAGAGCATTTTCATCACTAGTCAAGAACACATTGAAGTATAATATGCCTCATTATCATAGTTAAACTCAGGAGTATGGTGCAGGTCTATATGATTTTTACTAGACATGTCTCACTAACCTCATATATTGCTGTATATTATACTAAGAGTCTTTGTGATCAAGTGTAGACATACATGCTGTATGGATGGGGAAAATGCTTCTAAACCACTGACAGAGAATAAAATTCTATATACAAATTCCCTATATACTTGGCTAATATTTACAGGAGCTTCCTCTAAAAGACAGCCAAGGGACTTCTGGTGACAGAATTTCCACAGAATAATACAATCTGTGTTACTGTTGGCAGATAGAGATGTCCTAGAACAATTGTTAGAGGAAAAAAAATACTTATACAAGGTTGTTAATGGTAGTTTTCTTGCTAACCAAAACTGATGAAAGCTGTGTAAAAACTTATTCAATTCATTACAGGGTTTAGTTTAGTTCTCCTATGGCACTGCAAATCAGTTTCAACTGTGAGGCTTAATTTTGCAGTTTCCTTTGTTTCGTTATAGACAGAACCTTAATAAGTACTTCATAAATTGAACAGTAGCAAATGTGTGTCAAACTAGATTATTCCTTGGTTTTCCAAATACAGAGTTCAATTGTTGCTATGTCTAAGCTTGTAAGGGATCCTGCACAAAGTTTCCACCCAAACTTTAAGATCTGTTATAATTTAGGGAGCCTGTTTTTTGAATTTAATGTGGTTACAAAGAACTATGACAGATTTTGCTCCCTAGGAAACATCTGAAAAGTCATTGAGAATGCTGAATCCAAGCAAGAGATGATGAATGCTTTAAAAAATATACATTGCATCCAGGAGAACTTTAAATATTCTGGCACCTGAGTGCTTTAAAGTAGGTGAAAGATACCACGTTCCTCCCTGTCCCCCCAGTAACACGTCACCACCGAGGCTGCAGACCAGCCCTGGGAAAGCCTAGGATGGACTTCTGGAGTCAGCAGCAGTCAGGAGATGGAGGCAGGAGCACACAGATTCAGGATGTCATGGATTGGGACTGCAGGCAGGCAAATGGACAGAATCCTCCAAGGATACTGAAGAAGGAAGAGGGCAGAAAGAGGGATTTACACTCATGATACCTCAAATTTTTTACTGAGTATGACACTTACAGGATGGAATACTCTGCTTTGTCATTGTCTTGTCTGCTCCTCTCTAAAGGAGGGTTGCAGGTGTGACCCCTTTATTTGCTTTCTCTTTTCAGGGCATACGAGGTTTCTCAGAACAAGCAGCGGCTTTGATTCTGCTTATCATTCTCTAGTCTTAACTAGAAACATCAGATGTTAACCATCCTAGAAGCAGACACTCACTGAGAACCTTGCTGTTAATTTCATCACATTCAGCTACTTACAGGAGGCTTAGCTGAAAGTAAAATTGCAGGATACAAAATTAATTCTATCCTGGTCCAAATCATGACACTTTAATTTTTAATTTACAAGCTTTGTTTTTTGCTTACAAAACAGCTTGTAAGAAAGTTTTCTGTATAGCACTGCAGAACAGGTACAAAAAAAGAGCAACCCCAAAACAAAGTCTCAGTAAAGGAAAAGAATGACAACAAGGACAACCACAACTCAACAGGACACAACAGAGGGAGAATAATTTGCAGACCACAAGGAGGATGTACACTCAGTTGTATTTTTCCATCAAGTCCAGAATCTCCCTGCTCTTCTGAAATTGCATCTCTCTGGTTTTATGCTCTTTTGGAACCCTGTAATTCCTAGGAAAATAAAGAGAGAACAGGATCAGGATGGAGAATAGAATTTTTCTGGACATTATGGTAAACTCTAATGTCTTGCAAGAAAAGTATATGATACTGGTATCTCTAACAGCTGAACTGCTGCATAGTTCTGAACTACGAAAAAACTCCCACTCTAAAATCAACACTACTTTGTGAAAAATTTACTAACAATGGAGATCAGAATTAATTGACTCTATCTGTGTGCCCTGCATTGTTTACCCAGCTCTCACAGTTCATCTGCAGATTTGTTATTAAGGTCTGATTAATTTTATAACCACAATTCTTAATCAGAGATTGAAAATAAATGTATAGATGATTGACCAAACTGGCTGAGCAAGGGGGGGGGGTGAAGTGGGTGATTGGTAGCTAAAACAAAAAAAATTAAACCACCTCTGAATGTATCACTAAAATCATCATACTAATATCCCATTACTCATCAAAATGAAAGGCAAAATATTCATTATTGAAAAATAAAGACTTGATTCCACACACAGCTAATAAAAAGGGAAGCCTAGCTATATTTTTATATATATGTATATAAATATATTTCAGCCATGTTCGAAAGTATAATGTCCTACTTTTTCAATAGTAGCAAGTTGCTGTAGCTTTTAAGTATCTCCCAAGGTTGTATGTGTTTTTTAATTAATTTTATTGGACTTCTTTACATCATAGTCTCACCTGAAAATATTCTACAGTATGAACTACCCCTACCCTGAAATCTGGAAAAAAATAGGAGCTGGATGATATCATGGTCTGCAGTACTTTGTTTATGAGAACGTCCTTCTAGCAAACTGCTGTATGTCAGCTTGGAAATGGAAATAACATTTCTTTTCTGTCCTTGAGACACAGATCAAACAATATTGTCAGAAGAGAGGTTTCTCCGTCAAACATTCCTTCGATCTCACTGGAGACTGCTCTGCTAAGCTTGTGTATCCTTCGGATCAGAAAATGTACTTCACTATGTTTTGTTAAACTGTTCTGTCTATAGGTTCTGCTGTTGTAATCATGGCATTTATTAATAACAGGGTACAAGAAGAAGGTGGCAATGCTATTACACTCTTCCAGCAGGCTTTGTGTTCTTTTATTGGGGTTTTTTTGGAGGCTATTCTTGAGTTTGTTTTTTCCTCAAGGATGAACCTAGTTATAGAATGTTTTTTCAGGACCTAGTCGTTCGTATTTGTATTTAGTATAGGACCTTTTTTTTTTTTTTTTTTTTTTTTTGCCTTGAATTAGGAGAAGACTTGCTGTGTTACGGAGAAATTAATGATCCGGACAGGGAAAATATTATATATATATATATATATATATAAAATATATTTTTGCTCCCTTCAGTAGCAGCAGTTATAAACGTCTTTCACCAGCTTAAGACAGGGACACTGCTTTATTTACTTAGCACACGTTTATATATGGGTTTGACCATAGTCGTACAATTTCTGTTTACTTTTTGCTACCTCAATACTAACATAAACAAATATGACAAGCAAATAATTTCATAGAGTTGTAGAATTTTCAGGGTTGGAAGGGACCTTTAAGATCACCTAGTTCCAAGCCCCCTGCCAAGGGCAGGGATAACTCCCACTAGATCAGGTTGCTCAGAGCCCCATCCAGCCTGGCCTTAAAGACTTTCAGGGATGGGGCTTCTAATACCTCTCTGGGCAACTTATTCCAGTATTTCACCATCCTCACAGTGAAGAGCTTCTTCTGAACATCTAATTAAATCTACCCTGCTCTAGTTTGAATCCATTCCCCCAGTCCTATCACTACCTGACATCCTAGAAAGTCTCTCCCCAGCTTTCTTGTAGCCCCCTTCAGATACAGGAAGGTTACAATAAGGTCTCCTCAGAGCCTTCCCCTCTCCAGACTGAATAACCCCAACTCTCTCAATCTGTCTTCATAGGAGAGCTGCTCCAGCCCTCTGATCATCCTCATGGCCCTTCTCTGGACACACTCCAGCACATCCATGTCTTTCTTGTAACAGGGGCTCCAGAAGTGAATGCAGTACTCCAGATGGGGCCTCACAAGAGCACTTCCCTGGACCTTCTAGCCACACTTCTCTTGATGCAGCCAAGGATCTTGTTGGCTTTCTGGGTTGCAAGTGTACACTGATGGCTCGTTGAACTTCTCATCCACCAGCACCTCCTAGTCTTTTTCTTCAGTCTCCTCTCAAGCCAGTCACTGTCCAGCCTATACCAGTGCTTGGGACTGCAGCGACCCAGATTCAGGACCTTGCACTTGGTCTTGTTGAACTTCCTGAGGCTGGCACACTCCCACCTCTCCATCCTGTCAAGATCCCTCTGGATGGCATCTTTTTCCTCCAGCATGTCTGCTGCACCACACAGCTTGGGGTCATCATCAGCCTTTCTGAGAGTGCATATACATCACTACTACTGATGTGATCATACAGAAAGAAAACAAAAACAGTGTTGTCTGTTAAGAAAAATAAAAGAAACAATTTTAGTAGCAGAACAAACAGCTTGAACTTCAAGACCTCAGTTAACATTTGGCAGAAATTAGTTGATAAGGAATGTTTTCAGTAAGTACATAACACTACCCTGTGTATTTATGTTCCTTTTCCATCTATCATAGATGTACAAGCTATAAGGTACACTATCTATTCAAGGATACTGATATTTTTCCAGTAGCCTTGTATCTTCCAAAGAATCTTGTCTCAGATTAAAAGTGGGAAGAGATATTACTATATATCCTCAGTGTAATGAGCAGCTGAAATACCTTTTGAGCTATTTGCCACTTTCAAGATTTTCGATTCCTAAGAGAGAAATTTTATAGTATGAAAAGAACAAATAATATAGTTACCTGAACCAACCTCTTTGACAATGTCTGCCCAGTTCTATCTGCCAGATAATTTAACGAAATAAAAAAAGTAAGGACAAAGTGTACGAGTGTTTTGTCTTGAACCAGAGCTGACAATGAAAATTAAATTCAGCTCTAATGCAGATGTATCTTCAGATTGAGTCCAAGGAAGTCTTTAGGTTTTCTCTAATGTGCAAGGGTATCTCTAGAGACAAAATTTTCTGACTTTATCTCAAATTCAGTAGCCCTGCTAAATAAAGCTGAAGGCTTGTTCCTCACTGATGGATGCTGCAGGAACACGTTGATCATATTGTACTCTAATAACAATGTTTTTGTGTATTAGCCCCTGCAATATAGTAGTTCTCTCTTTTTGCAGAGAAAAATATATTCTTGGGTATTATTTTCCTTCTCAAAGAAGAAGAAGGAATCCACTAGGGTCTCAGCTTACTTGTTTTTTTAAAAATATTTGTTTAGAAGAAAAATGGGTAAAAAACAGGGCAGGATATTGTCTGAAATACATACATTGTCTTGTCATACATAGAAACCTTCTGCTTTCCTTAAATTCGTGTTTTCTGAAAATCATCCTTTCCTGGTCATGTACAGTCTGTTCTCATTGAAACTGTGTAACTGTTAATGGAATCTTGTGAGTAACATTTATTATTATTATTATTATTATTTATTAATTAATATATAATTTAACTTATCTATCTTTTTACAATTTTGTCACATTTGTGGCCAATTGTTCTGGCATTGGTCTTATGAAACTAAATTTGTAATTTCAAACTGCTTTCCAAAACAATATAACTTCATTTTTGCCCCTTATTTATTGGTGTGAGACATTATCTGCTGCAGCATAGCACATCAGTGTATTTAGTTTTTCAATTGCTTTATTTCAAATTTGATCAAAATCATGTGAGCTAGTTCTGATGCAGGGACTTGCAAATCTAACCTAATATTTTACTTGCTACTCTTCTCTGAAAATATTTGCAGTCCTTTTGAAGTAATTTGCCTACTAGAATGCTTGGGTTATTTACAGTAATTCTTTCCTTGAAAGTGTGGATTTGCTCAGTGTTTCCAACTATTACTTTTGACCACCTTACATAAGCAATTACTGTTGTGGAGAAAGTTATTTTCCATGTCTAAGGTCAGTAAGAGATTGCTGGTAGAGACTCTGAGCTCTTTTTGGAAATCAGCAGGGAAGGCTTTTAGTCTTCATTGTTCTATACTATCCTGGAAGTTATATCCTTAACCATCTTTTCCATCAGAATTAACTGCTGCTGCTAACATGCATCTTGAATTTGAAGCCAGCTGAAGCCATTGTCAAAATAGATAACAGCCTTTTTTTATAGGCAGAAATCTGTGTCCTTTGCATGTGCCAGATGAAAATAAGGGGCACTGTGGCCCTGCACAAAGAGATTGATGCCTGCTTCCTGCCTTGGCAGCCCCAATGAAGTGGCTGGCAGTGGAGGCGCACAGTGCCAGCTCGTGGGGTGCAAGTGGGCACAAACAGATAGCTATGGCTGGGCAACAACAAGGAAGGGTTTCAAAGACTGGAGTTGCAAAGAAAAGATATAAATTGAAAAGTGGGAATCAGTTTTCACAAGAAAAGGAGGCCTTCAGAGTAAGGCGTGATCTATGGAAGGGAAGAAATGTAAATTTCCATCCAAAGCTTCCAGGAGACTCTCATCTCTCTCCAAAACTTCCTGTTCTCCTACACTAGCTCCTTTCCCAGCTATAACAGCCACTATCCTCTCCAATAGAAACCTCAGTTCATCCTTGTTGTCTGCTCCTACACCACCACCACCATCGACTTTTGTCTACAGTTCACAAACCTTGAACTGACACTATGACTTTCAAGCACTTCTAAAAGCAAACCCTGTTGAGTTTTGGTATTGCCATCAGTGCACTGAATTTGCTTAAAGCCAATATTTTGAATTAATATTTAAGTTAGATTTGCTGATTGTTTAGGTTATTACTGAAGTAATCATATTTGTACAGAGAGCTTTATCTTCAAACAGGAATGCCCATAGTCCCTGTTGTGACATTTTGTAGGTCACTGGGAAATTTCCCATTGATTTCATGCAAACATAGTGGTTAACTATGGTGTTTTCATATAAAGTAAAAAACTGGATATTTTTACAAATATAAGCATATTTTGTTTCCTGTTGTCACAGTTTAATATTGGGCTGGAGATTAAACAAATGACCAATGCCCTCTGTTAATTTCCTTCCCCTACAGCAAGAATGAGAGAGAATAGAAGAGAAACTTACAAGCTGGAAGTTAAACTACACAGCTTTAATGAAACAGTGATGATGAAAAGGAAAATTATTCAATATATACAAATATATACAAAAGCAATATTATATTACTCCCCTCTTCCCCATGCTAATGCTCCTGTCACCAACGAGGCTGCAGGGGCAGCCCTGGAGAAGCCCCAGCCTGGGCTCCTGGACTGGGCAGCAGATGGGAACTGGAGGCAGGAACACACAGATTCAGGAGGGCAAGACTCTGACTGAGAAAGCTGCTGTTGATTTCAGCAAGTGCAGCTACTTAGAAGAGATTTAACTGAAAATAAAAGTACTGGAAGGAAAATTGTTTCTATCCTGGCTCAAGCCAGGAACACCTCTGTATCTGTTGAAATACAAAAGGCATGAATTAGCCTGTCTATGGAAACAGCACTATCTACAAAAGGTGACATTTTAATTTTTCATCTTAAATCGGGGTTCATGACATTCGTTGTCCTCATTCTTATTAATGATCTTCTAACCACATTGTTTTGAAATGCAATCTAGGCATCTGTTTATTTGAGTCTAAATATGAGAACTCATTATTCGAAACTGCTATTAAAAAATAAATTTCTTTTAATATTTTTAACCATAATAACTGACTTAGCAAGTTGGTTCTCTCACTGTGAGTTCTAATTTATCTATCAAAATGCAACATAATATATTAAAAAAAAGCACTCTATTGGGATAACTTTCTTTTCTTAAATGCAGGTGAGTTATTCTTACAGAACTAAGTAGACAAAATTTGGCTGAAGGGAATTAAAAGATTTTTATCTTTTCTGAATCTGTATTTGACACCTCAAATACCATGACTACATTTGCAGTTAGCTGTTTTGTGCCACTTGATTTCCTCACAATTCTGTGTGGCAACACTATACAGTAGCTGTCTTCTCACAGTGAAATTACGATGCATGACTTTAAGATGTCATTCAAAACTAGGGCACCTTTTATTATTCTTAATGTATGGTTATATATATTGATGCCATTAGGTTGTCATTCATGGGATGCTGAAAAGTAGAAGGAGAGCATCTCCATTCAGCAAAGAATACAGCCTTTAGTCAACTTTGTAATCTCTCTGACTATGAAGAAAGCTTATAAAGTCTTTGTGTTGATAATGTCTTTTGGTGATAATTAGCTTGTTGGATATGTTATAAACCAGTTGGAGGAAAGACCTGTTATTACAGTTAATTCCTATGAGCTTGTATGGAGAAAAGAGCACAGTTATGGTGGTCCTTGGCATGGGTTCAGGCATTTCTATGACCGCTGTCATAATTAAAATATTAACAAAATTATTTGTCACAGTGTTTGAATATTGAAAACTGCAGTCCAGCCATTTTCAAACATGCAGAAATATACTTATTTGTTAAGTAAAAAGTGATAAACTTGCCTGCATACTTTGGGATTTGAAATTTAAAGCATCTTTTGTGATTTTTTTTTGTAAGTGTACAACACATCTGTGTTCTGTTGTGCTGTGCTATCTAGAAGAGTGTTTTGAGTTCGTTGTTGATGATGTGTTTTTTAGAAGCGTTTGAGAAGTTTTGTAAATAATTTTTTTCTTATTACAGCCGCAGCTTCAGCTTGTTAAGAATATTACTGAGAATGGGATACATAATTGCACAGTACTAATTCTTATCTATTGAAAACTTCTCTTACTAATAAATTCTGGTGTATCTGCAGACAGTTCATCTTCTTTAGTTGTTCTCTTCATGTAGAAAAGTTCTGAAAATCATAGGTTGTCCTGCCTCAAACCCTGCTATTGTAATTTCAGATTCTTTACTGTCAGTTATTCTAAACTGACAATGAACTTTGAAGTAATTCTTGTAATTTTTCTTTTTTCCACAAGAGTAGAAAGACTTTTTTTTAGAATGCTTTTCCATATATAAGAATTTTAAATAATTAAGAAACTCCTGATTTAACTGTCCCCTTAATTTTCTGATTTCTGGTAAATGCTTCTAATTGTTAAACATTGCTTTCTTTTTGCCTTTTCCTTAGTTTGTTTTCTTTAGATATGGAAAAATACTTTGAAGGAGGTTAGGAGAGAGAGGTCCAACCTGTGTCTTCATCTGTGAGAAGAGATCTTCTCATACAACACTTGTTGGAATTTTCCAGAATACAATTAAGATTAATTGTTGTTGTTTTACTTTCTGAAGAGGACAGGGTGTCTGGAAAGACTAAGTGGATGAGTTTCCTATACGTATATTTTGAAACTCTTTCCCCTGTCAGAACCTTGCTTTCTCATTTTTTAGCTTTTTGTTTTCCTGCTATAGCTTGTTACAATTTCTCTCAAGGTTTTTTAATTTTATTTCCTCCATGAGGACATCTTAGCTCCCCAATGTTTCTTAACAACAGTCTTCATGACTCTACATTTTGGTCAAAAAACCCTTATATTAGTGTCAAGCAGCATTCACTTTCATCAAAACAAAAGTCTTTCACAACATCAAAAGCCCCACAGATATATAAAATTTTAAAAACTTGACAGTTTTTCTCATGAGGGCTTTATCCACAGATTTTCTTAGGAAATATGACTGAAATTCTTTGAATTGATCCAACCTCAATGCCATTTACATTGTTAATTACTCTGTTTTGCAGTGTTCTTTCTCCTGAATAAGACTAAGCTTCACTAAATATTAAGCTACTACTTTAATAGTATCTTCAGGATTCTAAGAACTGAAAAACCTGCTATGATTCTAACCAGCTCAGAAAATTCATATTTTACAAGTTGAAAGGTTCAATTTACACTTTAAAAAAAAAAGAACAAAACCACATAACTTCACTATGAAGGATTATTTCTCATTTGTATCTCTATTTTTAATATAATATTAGTATATTCTCAAATGAAATCTGGGCTCTTAAATACAGTAGATGGATTTACAATTGATTTGATTCTTAGCAAACTACTTCATTCTTCTATGCTCCGGTTCCTGATCTGCAGAGGAGATCTCAATGCTTCTGTCCGTGGAAGTACATTGTGAGGATAAATTCAGTAACAGCAAGAAGTGTTCATAGATAAGGAGATGAATGTACAAATGGATAGTGTGAAGGAAGTGGAAGACAGGGAAAAGTTCCAAAGTAATGAAATTAGCACCTGATATATAGCAGCAACTTCAACATACATTCCAGTCTAAAAGATAAGAACAGCAGGCAACAGTTCATTTAGTTATGATACTTTTAATTCTATGTTTTAAGTTGAGAGCATATCAGACATTTTTATTCCACAGGTAAGACAATTGTTAAATGTTAAGTGCCTACAGCATTAAAGCCTTAATAGAGTTCATCTTAATGCATAACAGGAATGTTCTATAAGCTCAGTTACTCTCTTACATGACTGTTGTTATTAAAGAGAACAAAGAATTTGTGTTAGAGTATATTTTAGGTTTACCAGTTACCAGAGCAGAACAAGCCATTTTCTATGGGTTACAAATGAAAACTATTTATCTTCTCTCTTTTATTTAAACCATATTTCACAGCTCATGAGACACAAATGGGGAGATACTTACAAGAAAATGTTCCTGGGGTTCTCTCTGTGTAAAAATAAATTAATAATGGAAAACAAGAACATAGCAAGAAACAGGAAGAGGGGTTATAAAAATAATTCATATTTTAAGAGAGATAAAAATTAACAGTTCTGAGTTTTATAAGAGGCAAAAATTATATAGAGTGAGGTTTAACTGTAAAACACCAATGTGTTACATTGAGTGCAATAAAAATGACTCCTAGCAGCTCAGAATCTGTGTTTTTAAAATGCAGTCCTTTTTCTTCTCCTCTATGTATTTTTTCATATTTGCTGGTGAAATATTATTTCATTTAAAGATAAATCTGCAATAGATATGAAACAAGTGGTAAATATAGACTAGAAAGTGAAAGGATATGGCAGAAATCTATGGCAGAAGCAAATTAGGAATATTTTAGAAGCTTCATAGCTCTGCAAGAGAGAAGAGGTCAAATACTTCTACTGAGTAAAACAAATAAAAGATGCAAGTACTACAAAAAAAAAAAAAAAAAAAAAAAAAGGAAAGAATAGTATAGGAGGACAAGGAAGGAAGGAGGCAGTAAAAATGCTTGAAAGAGCCTGAGCCACTTTGGCAACCTGAAAAATGCTAAAATTTCCCAGGCCATATCCCATCATCCCAAGGAACCTACATGAATACTTGGCTTTTACAAGCTTCAGTGCTAATTTTATGAACTGTGTACCAAAGCTGCTTTGGCAAACGAGTAGTTACCCCTACTCTTTCATACTGTGGCCACTACTATCAGGTTGAGGACTTGCGGGTCGTGGACCTGCAGCTGCTCTTTGGTTTGCCAGTGGCTTCATGTCTACCTGGAGCTCTCTGAAGAGCAATCTCTCTTTCCCAGTATTTCCTCAAATTCTGTTCTAAATGCGGACATGAGACTTTCTCTCTACAAATACAGGTGTCAAAATGATCTTCTCAAAAGCTAATAAACACGGTGATTGACCTGCTAGGAAAAGTTCAGATGTTAATTTTTGTACCTTTAAGTTGTAATGTAGATACATTGAAAATAGAAAAACTGCCCCTTGAATCAGCAAAACCCGGGCTCCACCGTTTCTGTTTATACTATTTAAAATGTATTAAACTTATTTCCATCAGCAAAACTCCCTCTGCACCAGCACCACCTTTTCCCTGTTTAAGATTTTTAAATCTATCAAGATTAATCTCATCAAAATGCTAATCAGAATGACTCCTGATAAGCAGCCAAACAGCTAATGCAAATTGGTAGCAAATACAAGAATTAAAGAATTCCGGAAAGCCTGAATTCAAAGGGAAGACCTGCACTTACCAATTTGCAACTTCTGGAAATAATGGATGAGAGGAAGGAAACGCATCAGCAGCATGCCAAAAGCCTAAAGAGCAGCAAGCACCAGCGAGACCCAGGAGAAGGAGCAGTGACACCGGTGGCCCGGAAGCTGGAGGCAGAGATTTTCTTTGGAGAATGAAAAGAACGCTAATTGTCCTCTTTCATTTCTTAATAGCCCTTTCCCTGGGGTGATTAATTTGTTTAAAAACATTTTCTCTGGGTTTCTGTCCCGCTATTAACTCCTTCCTAAGACTCCTTTCAACATGGTATCATTTTCCCTGAAATAAACTTTGTAATTCGTTCAAACCATAAAGCTGGTTACTTTTGAAATTTGTAGGACATATATGTGTAGTGATTAATATTTTCTCACAAACAAAATACAAAATATTAATAGTTACAGACCGTCATATAAGTCAACACCATTGAGTGAAAGAAAAAAAAAAAACAAGTTAATTGAGTTTGTATCAGCTCGTAGTGGCTGCAGAAGGAGTTGTAACAATAATAATGCTGCTGAGTTTACTTTCAATTCATGTGGCAGAGGGATGAATCTCTGAAACAGATCATAGTGAATGTTTAATTATTATTCTGTCTGAGTTCAACTGTTTTTCGATGCAGGCAGAATTTCTATCATGTTGTTTGGTCCAAAGATTTTAAACAAATTCTGGTGACTAGAGAGACAAAAAGCATAGCTATTAAACACAGGATTTGAAGTCAAGAGAACTGACTTATGTTCCTAACTTAGAAATTACTTTCTGTTCATGATTTCCCTTGACCTTTTTATCTTTCTGTGTAAGAATTAAAAAGTGCTTTGACACGCTCTGCTTGACTCATACCTGTGTCATCAACAACTGGTGTCTGAGTTTCTTAATATTGCCTGTGCACTCCTTAGCATAAACAATATCATATACTTGTGGAAAGTCAGATGTCCATATCTGCATTTTGAAAACTATTGGGATACAAGGTCTTGGGCTGATTTCTAAGCCTAAGAATAGCCCTATAAATAACCCAACATATAAAGTCCAATAGGGGAAATTGACTGATTTTATTACAACTAATTACCATTTGGGTGCATATAAGTTAACGAAAATTGCAATTATTCCGATTTTACATTCATTCTATCCACCAACTGGACTAATACTGCAGATACTTACAGCTTCAGTGCTCTCTGTCATTATGAAATTGGTTCATATAGGCATCTGATTGCTATAGACAAAAAATGGCTTTCCCCAGACTGCCTACATTAATTCAATGTAGTTTTCATTAGTGAAAACAAACAGAAGATATACTTTGACATGACAGCATTTTTGGTACTCATGGGCATTGTCAGTGGTCAAAAAGAGGAAGAAAAATGTAAGTATTCTCAAATTGAAACAGAAAAAAACCATGGAAGAGTTGCATGGAAACTGTGTTAAGACTAGTCCCTTGATTATCTGAACAGGGTAAAAACCAAGAAGTCCATACTTCTCAGTAACTTTATTTCAATTGCCTGTATTCTAATATCTGATCAAAGAGAAATTTAACATTTTTTCTATTCTTATTTGTTCTTTATTTTGGTCTAAATCTGTTGCCTACAGGGCTAGCCTGGTAAGCCTGCTGATTTTAATTCCTAATGGATCACATTCCATATTAAAAAAACCTATGAATATTACATGCTCAGCATAGTTACTGGAACAATGAAGGTTGTCATTTCAGTTCTGGATATCTCTACAGTTAAATCTTTTATTTTGGTGTTTCTTGAGAGAGTGTCAAGTTCCCCTTTCTTCATTTAGTCCTGATTCATCTATGAAACTCCATCTCTTCTCTCCAGCTGGGATGATTTCTTGGAATTATTTGAGCTCAGCATTTCTTGCAAATGCTATACCTTTATGGTGTAGCATAATGAAAGCTGCATCTGTGGAAAAAAGTGAGTGCCCTGGGAGTTATGGATCTCATCCTGGGATGGTTAATTTCATTTATGTTCTCTTTGAGCTTACTTACATGAAGAAAACTTAACAGTTACAAAGTGCTGCAAGTACTGCTTCCTTTTAAGACAGCCTAGTATATCCATTAAAATGGTTTTACTCAGTCTAATTGAAACACTTTCTTGCATAAGATAAATCAACTGATAAATGCACTTCTTTTGAAATAATCCTTACAAGAGATGCAGTCCCCTTCTGGGAAAATTCTGTTGGGTGTCCCGGTTAAGCGTGTCACTTCACATTCCTGCTTTGAAATTTACTTTGCACCATGCCACTGTACACAAAGGTTGTGGTGTCAATATTAATGAGCCTTAGCAACAATACTGAAGACAAATACAACTTCCTCATTTTATACTATATTTTAATAATCCTACATCCTACAAGCCCTAGTTTAAAACTTGAAATAACAACTTTCAGCTCATGATTAAAACTCTCAAATAGGATTAAAATATTTTTCCTCCTTCATGTTAAGTGCCAAATATAGGTAACATTTTCCAAGAAAATGTAGGTACAGACTGTTACAGCACCTTGAGGTTTAAGGACCTTGTGTCTCAAATAATAATGATTTCAAATTTAACAAGATGACTAAAGACCTTGCTTAGTCCCTTAAGTCTTCAGTGTTCCAGAGAGGGCTAGCCATAAATCTTTTTCCTTCGGAGTTCAAAAGTTTTGACTTAATCTGATGAAAAACATTATTGCTATTGAGTCTGACACAAGCCAAAAAACACACTGTACTCAAGATAACTGTTACTTGAGTAATCAAATAATTTGCAAATTAGGATTACATTCTAGAGCTAGGTATATCAGTGAATTCCACAAAGGGCAAGTATCTGTAAGAATATTTAATCTGTAAAATTAATCTTAATATGTATCTGTAAAAAATTTAACAATTATTCTGATAAAATCTATATTCTGCTTTTAATCATGTAACTATACTATGTTTTCTTGTCAAAGTTACTAAAAATTAATCCTCTGTAGGAAAGATACTTGGACAAAGCCATTATTTAAGATGAAATAAGCTGACCAGCAATTCCTCTGTAAATGAGGGAAAACTCCCTTTATAAAGAAAACATATTCAATTGTTTTCTCTGTGTTTCTGCTATTTTTCTTCTGAGACTGATATAGAAACTCAGAAGTCCAGTACTGAGTGTTCCAACACCTAACTTTTTGGTGTTCACATTCAACCAATGGTTATGGGGTTGTGCATCTAGATAGCTTTAGTATCTCAAATAAACATGACATTTTTAGGGTTAGGAGTCTTGAGGAGGAGCTGGTGCTGATGTAAGGTTTAATATATAATGCCTGCTAGAAATTGCCTAGGGGTTACATTGATCTGATAGAAGCTAACACAGAATCCTTGTTTAATAGAATCTAAGAAACTGTTTAGGTAGTCATCCCCTTATAAAGGAAATATATGTGCTAAACTGATAACTATAGCAACCTTGAGATAAGAAACAGAATTTGTTGTCAGCTTGGCTGAAGATTGAAGGAATGTTCATGCCCAGGGAAGAAGAGGTGAAAAGTTTACATAGAGAAAGACCCTTGCTTCATTTTTACTTCATCCCCACGACCCTCATGACCACCACCAGGAGATGCTACGCAAGTACAGGAGGGAGGAGATTATGAAAATGACCTCTTGGGACTAATTTTAATACAAAACTGGAGAAGGTGATGCATATGTGTAGGCATATTGCAGATCTAATGAATATGTAAAACTTCAGAGTATGTAACAAAAGCCTCATTGCAAGATTGGTACACATGGATTTCGGAGGAATTATCCCCTTGTGCACCCAGTGCTGAATAAACACACCTCTCTCTAGAACTTTCCAAGTTGTAAGGTCATTTTCCGCAAGTCACTGGAGGTATGGTGGTTTTCCGTGAGGTCTTAGTGACTATCAGAAGAAAGGAAGGAAGTGCCAGAAGGAAACAAAGACACAAATTTCATTGCTTTTTGTAGTGTAATGAGGCAACCAGTTGCCACTAATTGCCAGGGAGTGGGCATGAGCTTGTGTCAAGCCCACCTGTGCCCAAGTAGGGTGGGCCCCCACTGCGCATGAGCAGGACCAGGGGGCCAATAAAAGGTGAGTCCTGACACACAAGCTCAGCTCAGTCCTGAGCACGCTTTGCAGAGAGGTCAGTTGCTCATCGCCACTAGCGCTCATCGCCCACAGGGCGAGGCTCTGAGTAGTCTCCAACCCAGGGCCTCGGCATTGCAGTACTGGGTCTTAGCCAGCTGCGCCACCAGAGCCTCACCCTGAGGGCGATGAGAGCTAGTGGCGCAATGAAGGTAATTGCTCCAAGAGCAACTGACCTCTCTGCAAAGCATGCTCAGGACTGAGCTGAGCCTGTGTCTCAGGGCTCACCTTTTATTGGCTCCCTGGTCCTGCTCATGCGCAGTGGGGGCCCGCCCTAATTGGGCACAGGTGGGCTTGACACAAGCTCATGCTCACTCCCTGGCAATTAGTGGCACATGGTTGCCTCGTTACACTACAGCTTTTAGTAGCCTAGGGATGTAGCCTATTCAAAACCAGATTTTTTCCCTAGTGCTACCTGACTACTGATGAAACTTCACTTGTATTTTTTTGTTATCCTTGTATCTTCTTACCTATTACTGTTAAAGGAAAAAAAAATCCTGCACTGCTACATGTGGTTTGTTTCTTATTATTCTGTGTCCTCACTAAGGTTTATACAGACAGGAAGAAATTTAGATTGACTAATTGTTCACAGGCTTCACATTTAAATGGAGCCTCATTTTACCATCACTTATGTACATAGCTCATCATTTAAATTTTCACACCTCTTCAGCATTACAGTGCTCTTATTTTTATACTCAATCACAGCACTTCAACTGTGATCAGCTAAACTGTTTCTAATATATTCTTTAATTCCATTTGCAAATGACTAAAAATATTTAACAAGTGATACTTGATGACCTTGTTGCATTCCCATCACATGCCTCACTGCAGTCTGAAATGGTTACATATTAATTCTGGTTTTTGCAGCCAAAATATGATTAATTGTAGTTCTTGCATTCACAGCCTGTTCTACAATGTGTATAACTTCATTATTATCATAATAGAGTATTTTTCTGGTCTAAATGGTAAGGGGTTTGTAGTGGGGAGGGAGCTCGTTCGTTCAAATTGCTGCTTTGGTGTTTAGATCAAAACCTATTTGGTTCATGAAATTGAGTCATATGCAACATAATGTTACACACCTATTGTAATTCTAGCCCAGTTTTGAAGGACTTTACTTTCCAGACTTTGTCTTCTTTTCTGTGGTAGTATTGTGCCCACAATATCAGAAATGGTTTCATTATTAGCATGTGCATTCACCTGTGCTTTCCTGCTCTGGTTTTAATTTTTCCCTGAAGGAAAATGATTGCTGTAATTAAGTAATGCAAGAAGCTATTATTGAGGGAGGCAAATTTGCTTCAACTTCTTTAAAAATAGGAGTTCATGCTATGTAATCAAAGGAAAGTTGCATGTGGTAAGCTCAAACACTTATTCAGGATATCTGTAAATACCGAGTAGCTGAAAATAAATTACAGCTATGCTATCTCACCAAGAAAATACACAGAACAAAGGGGCTCTTGAATGCAAAAGCAAAATTGAGATTACTATGTGGGATGTTTGCAGAGTGATTTTATCTTAAATATCTTCCAGAACTGTACAGATTTTCTGTTTATGTTGCCAACCATTTAATCTTTTTTTTTTTTTTTTTTTCTGTAGGTCACCCACTCAGAAAAGCTATGGAAGTTTGCTGTTAAATGTGAAATGATGAGGAATAAAAGTATGTTTTGCAATCTTCTTTACATATGGGAAACTCAAGTAACTTGAATATCACTATAAGAATCTTTAACATTTTACTCTCAATTTCTAATCCACTCAAGGAATTACGAATTCATGCACCAAAGTTCATATTCAGCAATGTTCTGATCAATACAATAATATTAATAAATGTTTTTATGCAATTATATAAAACGGACCACTTTGTAGAAGTAGGTGTGGATCCAGACTTGAATTGTGTTCTTTTACTGAGGAACCATTATCAGAGATATGTGACCTATAAAAATATATTTAATTTCAAAAAATATACTCTTTTTCCACTCCTTGTGTAAGATTTCACCCTTAATTGCTCTTTAATGTAATTTTTATCTTCTGTAATATTTTCAGAGGACATTTTGAAAGATTTGGGTAAAAGTGAGCAACATCTGACAGATAAAATACCTTGAAATAGTTCGAGCTACAGTTTGCTGTAGGTAGTAAAAGCTATCATCTTCCATATACCTATCTTTCATAAATATAAATAGATAAAACACACACACATGTGCGTTTATTATCACACACACAAGGGTTTTTATAATTCTTATATAAATGTATATATGTATGCATATAAGTGTAGCTTTTGATCCATCAAATACTTAATCTAGACATTTTTCATCTTCGTGTGTTGAACAGAAGTTAAACAAAGAATAAACAACCCTGTGTGAAACTGAGATGAAAAGTTAGTGACCTTTAAGAAACCAGTTCAAAATATCACCCATTTCTAGTTGTGAAGTTATTTTTGCATGTGTTTTTTGATGTTTTAACCACACTTCGCTATTTCTGTCCTTTTTAATGAGGCTCTAAGACAAACAGTTAGGAGATTAGGATAAAATAACTCCATCCTGAACAGCTTCCTTTCATTATCATGCACTTCTTTCTCAGGCTTCCTAAGGCTCAGTAAGGCAGGTTACTGAAGAGAACAGAAGTTTTGAAGCTCTCGTTTTTGTCATGATAAAGAGTGGCAAAACTTGACCATTTAGCCATAAGAGGAACAGTGCCACTGATTGGATTAGAGAAGGAGAGACTAATGCAGTAATGTCCTTAAGGGTTAGATGAAAAATTAATCTTTCATGTCTGTGAGTGAGCACAACCAGGAATTCAAAAGCACATGTGTGAGGTGTTTTGCAGACCCTGTTCTATTTGTCACTGGAGTTGGCTGTAGAGCATTTGGCAAAGTGTGAGCTGTTTCAACCCTGAATCATTATCCCGAAGTCTCCTTCTGTGCTTAAACTCTAAAAGTAGTTTGGGGACATCTAAAAAGAAAGGGGAAATCATGACATCTTTCTGCAGCTTAGAGCAATAATATTACTTTAATACTGCTGAAAACAACTGCCACTTACAGTTGCATAAGATTTCTGTACTATCAAATGCACAGCAGCATCTATGAAAAATCTCCCAAGATTAAGGATACTTTCCAAGACATCTAAACCAACAAGCTGCCCAAGCATCAGTGACAGCATATATTTTCCTTTATTAGGGTCACTTTTATTTTCCCAATTATTTTTTCTCTCTTTATCTTCAGAAAAATATAATACGACGGTTTTTGTGACTATTTCCAAAAAATATGATATTTATATTATAGTTTGATTTCTATTAGTTTATATATTTATTTATATTTCTTTTTAATTTTCTTAATGCCTTTTCAATAATGATACATGGTTTTAGTTGTGCATTTTATCTGATACTGCTGCCACTTTGTTCCACAGATGCTATGAAATTCAAAAACAATGCAGTTGAAGTCATAGGACAAGTTCTGATGATTTCTTCCCCAAGTTTGTCTGAACAGACTATTCCCAGGTAATTATATTCTTTGACTTACTGTAGTCTTGATCAAATGTAAGTACTTGATTAACACATTTTTTATTAAATAGCATAAGATCATGACACACATCCATATTCTCATAAACATGTAGTTTAAATTCTCTTCTTATCTAGTAATTGGTCTCATTGCACCCTTTGTTATATATGCTATATTTTGTACTTTTTCAGCTACTTTGGTTGCTTCTTTATTCAATGCATGCCTTTTTATCTAAATAGTAGAGATTCTAGTTCTATGTGAATACACATATATTTTACAT
Source organism: Calypte anna (assembly GCF_003957555.1). Lineage (NCBI taxonomy): Eukaryota > Metazoa > Chordata > Aves > Apodiformes > Trochilidae > Calypte > Calypte anna. The sequence goes on along the minus strand of NC_044244.1, from coordinate 102,995,705 downwards.
GAAAATCTGGAATTTGAAGGATTACAAAATATAAATGAAAGTAGATTAAATTTTACAATTGTTCTTGAAAATTTGCCTTGAAACCCAAGATCAGATCCTCATTTTTTAAATTTTTGTAAGCTATTCTTTCACAGTACCATGCATTCTTTGACTTTTTCCAAAGGGACTGGTAGATGTGGTGGACTTCAGAAATTCAGTCTGCTAGGAAAATCCGTTCATGCTCTGACCCGCCCTCCCTGAACCATGTCAGGCAACTTCTACCGTGCAGAAAATGACTGCAAGATGGACATATACAGTTAAAGACTACAAAGACATTAGTCTTTGTTAAAAGACATGGTAGATAGCTGTGACTATTGTGCTAATATGCTAACCATACCACATGAGACATTTAGTCTCTTGTGGCCTTGCAGGATCAGATGGAAGATCATGAGTTCACCTTCAGTATCTCCACTCTAAGGTACATTGTCTGTGTTGCTGAGATCCAGTCTTTAAATTCTCTTTTTTTTTAGGGTTTATAACTCTTCATGTCAGCATCTTTTTCCTTGAGCAGTTAATATCACTGTCTTGACAAGGGCACTATTATCTGGGCTTTGTACATCTCAGAATCACTACCTTTAATTTACGTATGTCTGGATCACATTGATCTCAGATGATAGGCACCTCAGTGTACAGGGAGGGTACAGAGTTTTGTTCAAACAAAATGAATGAGGTGGATGATGTGTTTATGCAGATTTAAAGTCACAAATTCATTCTGACATTTGTAACATATATTAGCCAATAATTCCATTTAAAATACTCTGAAGTTCTCTAATAATTCTTCTTGTGAAGACTGCAAATACGGCAAAGGACTTAGATGTAGCTCACCTACAAATGAATTATCACTAATCTGATAGGTGGGACATTTACTCATCTTTGTCCTTATACTATAGTTTTAGAAAGATACTAATTGCTGTTTGTTTCAGCTTGTTTCTACACCAGTAAAACAAACAATTTTGGGAACACTCTCTAGAACAATAGCCAAGTGACATGGAGTAGTCTGTGTCCATGCCGCTGAATTCTTTAATCCATCAAAACTGTGTGGCCCTACCTGAACTCTTAAATGGAAAAAGCCTGTGGTACCTAATCCATAGCTATGACTAGAAGGATGCTAGTGAGCTCAGGCCAAAAGAACAGATTTACTTCTCAGAAGAGATGACCACCCTCCAGCATCCTTCAGTGTTCCCCAGCACTGTTTTGCTCTTTATAGCTAAGTGGCATGCATTATGACTGTAATAGAAAGGACTTAATTTTAGTTACTTTGATACAAATATTCGACCTCTAATTTTTGCAGGATTTAAAGATTTGCCATTAGAAAATTAAAATATTAAAAAGCATTTTGGTTTAGTTTATCTTATAATTTGCTATTGAATTATTTATTGTACAGTTTAGTGATGCAAATGATTTTATGATGAAAGCATGAAAGCCAAAAGGGAATCCTAGACCAAGGTCAGCCTAACTTTCCATACGCAAAAAAACTGGTAAGTGTATCACTAACCATGAGGTCACAGATCTAAAGCATGGGTTAAATATTGTTCATTTTTATCATAAATGTCCCAGAAAATTAAAACAGCAATATGCTGATTTTATATGCACTTCATACACATAAAACCTTGAAATTACCATGGAAGGGAAATAAAAAAGGGGCTTTGGTGAGCTTTAGAGTAATTTGTAACAGATAGATTGTGGACTAGATATATAGCAGCTCTTCCTGTACCAAGGAGATGTGTTAAGTCTGTGAGAATAAAATCCTTCAGTGGGTCATTTGCTTCCTTTGCAAAGGCCTCTGGGTGAAAGAGTCTTGCTGGGTCCACTGCAAGATGCTTACAGAAAATTCCCTCTCTCTCTTTCGATTTCAGGGAAATGTTATGCCATTCTGTGAAGCAGGAACACTTTTTCTTTTGGAGGAACAACTCCTCTAGATTCCAAGAAACTTTATCAGTTCTGATTGCAATAGTCTCAAAGCCAACACAAAGTAAAATATTGTGTATTTTGTTTCTCATGTAAACACTCCCCACACAAATCACATTTCTGCCTAAATATATTTAAGAGTATGGTGTAGAGAGGGACAGGAAATTGTGCCCCACCTAAAAAAAATTTGAAAAACAAGATTGAGATTGCTTAACATGTTGCTTTTTTTAACAGAAAATAATTATTTTGTAATAACAATGTGCATGAAAAAAAGAAAATAGATTATTGCTATCTCTCTAGTACTTTCTGAATTTTTAAAGTTTTCTTCAGATGCCATTATGTAAATGACCAATGGCACTCTTTCAGGGAAGCACACTGAAGTCACAGGAATGACTTAGCCCCTTTTTGGTCAGTCTCTAGGTCTTTTTTGCAAATGACTAACAGGAAGATGACAGGAGCCTTTGAATGTCTTTTGGGCTCTAATTAGGGTCTGACGTTTTCTTTTCAGTCTTCTCATATTTTATTAAAATGTTTTTCTCCTTGGAAATAAACCTTGAACAGCTGAACTATGTTCTTCCTTAAAAAGAGACTGGGTTACAAGAATGGCTCAAGTGATGAGGAGCAACATTTGTCAAGCTCCTACTATAAATAACACATCATTTTTTCAGGAAAGGAAAGAGGAGGATGAAAAAGCAAAGCTTTCTTTATATTGTTATTGTGGCTTGAAATTACTGTGCAGCTGCAGATCGAGAAACAGAAAACTGATATTTTCAGCTTGGTTTTTTTTTTTTTTTTTTTTTTTAAATAATCACTATGCATTGGAATTTTTACCTAATCACTTCAGTATGTGCTAATCAGACTTTGTCACTGGAGACTCAGCAATGGCAGCTGCTCCTGCACAAGACAGAACAAAGCAGTCACTTAACTCTAGTCTAGTTCTTTTTCTCTTCCATGCATCTCTATCCCCCTGCTGTTTTTGGATGATCTAAGATCTGCCTCTATGTCAAAAAAATGTTGTGAAACCTGATTATCTCAGCACTAAACATAAACTTGCTATATAAATTGCAAGGATGCAGGATGTCTGCACAGAAGTCTGGTGATACATTTTTTGCTCTAGATGACTTCCTTTCTTTAAAGGAGAGAGAGGCAGCAAAGCAGGAACCCTTTCCAACAGACACCTAGGGTTACTTTTTGTGCCATGCCAAGTCATTTCTCCAAGTGCAGCAGGTACAATCGCTACCATGTAGTAATGTCCTCTACCAGTGTCTTCTGGGACAAGGTGCTTTCTTCTCACTTCCTTTCTTCGGGTACAATCTCATTTGGAAGTGGCAAAGAGCTGGAGAAATCTGGAACTTTCCACTTGAAATGTCCTACTGATTTTGTCTTTTAAAATAATAATTCTGTCATCTGCAGCAGGAGGGAGAAGGGGAATTGAGCACCATCTGGTCTAGTGGGTCACCGAAGGCATTTTTTAAAAATCCCTGCTGTTATTTTTTGCATATTTTGGTTCAGGTCTGTCTAACATGACACATAAGCCACTAATTAGCTGGTTTCTTCTCACTTGTCAGAAGCATTTTTAAATTAATCCTCTTGCTATTGTGATAGATGTGAAAAAGGAATAACATAGATTTTGAATGTAAGAGATTTCTATTCATTTACAAAGGAAATTAAACTGAATTAGGAATATTCCTGGGCATGAAATATTCTTCATTTACATGCAAAAATTTTAACGAGACATCCTTAATATCTTTCTATGTGAGAGGTAAAAAATTCTGTTCATAGTCTGCTAGCTAGACTTTAGTACCTCCAACAGCCTAGTGACTCCTACCCACATGTACGTTTGCATCATTTTGCCTCCTAGTTACACTTCATTACAGAACAAAGAAAATGACCTGTTAAATATTGCCATTAAAATTGTTTTTTTCCTTCCTTCGTGCTCCTTTCCTAGACCAGAACTAGCCCTGTGCTTTCTGGGCATGCAGTTTCATCAGAGGAGACTCAAGCAGCTGTGAAAGTGTGGGTGTACATTACCAATGGTAGCCAGTCCTGTCTACCATTTTAGCAAGGAAAGAGGCAATGAAGCTGAGAACTACTGCAAGGTAAAATAACTCTGTGTCTTCCATAATTTGTTTATTTGCTTGTTTGTTTAGTTTGTGTGTTTTCCAAGCAATTCTGTCATGTGCTCCAGTAACCAGCTGAGCTGGCACAACAGACTGGGATTGTTCCTGAGATTGTTTCCTCTGAACTGCAGTCTGTACTCTGTTGAGATCCACCAGGAAGAAATGTGGTGGTAAATCCCACGTGATTCTCTACCCCTGATTGATCCATGCTCATCAGTCAAAAATTAAAGGAAGTCTCATAGGATGCACACTTTAACTGAGTATGCCCTCTTAAACGTCTACAGGAGAAAGGAGTTTGGTATCCAGAAGCTTTACTGGTTTATTAATGATGGTTATGAGGCAGTATATTTACTGCAGACTCTAAAGAAAGTTCTTTTGTCTCTAATATGCTTCATTGATTGCAGTAGAAACTAAACTCTATACATTGAGTTCAGTTTTTCTGGATAAAGTCTCAGCATTGGAGAGGGATTCAGAAGAAAACATTTTGAGAGAGTCAGTGTTTGAGCAACTGTAAGGGTTTGTCATGGTTTAACACTGGCCCGGCAATTAAACCGAGTGACAGATGCTCTCTATTAATCTCTCTCTCCTCCCTGATAAAGAAAGGAGAGAGAATAAAGGAGAGAGACTTATGGGTTGGAAACTAAACTACACAACTTTAATGAAACAGTAATGATAAATAGGAAAAATTACTAAATATATACAAATATACAGGAAAATTGATACCACGTTCCTTCCCCCCTTTTCCCCCAATAACTCTCACGTCACCACCGAGGCTGCAGGGCAGCCCTGGGAAAGTCCAGGTTGGACTCCTGGAGTCAGCAGCAGTTGGGAACTGGAGGCAGGAACACACAGATTCAGGCTGGCACGGACCAGGACCACAGGCAGAGGAAGAGATAGAATCTCCCAGGATGCTGAAGGAAGCAGGTGAAGAAAAGGGAAGACAGAAAACGGGTGAAGAAAGGGAAGCAGGAAAGGGCAGGAAGCTGAAAGCTGGAAACATGGCTTGGCCCTTGTGATGCCTCAAATTTATACCGAGTATGACGTGTATGGGATGGAATACTCTGGTCAATTCTGGCATCTATCTTGTCCATTCCTCCCCAAAGGAGGGCTGCAGGTAGGATCTCTTTCTTCCTTCTGGAGGGTAAAAGGTTTCCTCAGAGCTGAGTAGTGTCCTAGAAGCAGATACTGACCGACAAACTTGCTGTTAATTTCAGCAAGTGCAACTACTTACAAGAGACTTAGCTGAAAGCAGAAGTACAAGACAGAAAATCACCTTTATCCAGGCCCAAACCAGGGCAGGGTTGCTAAAAGTGTTGCAGACCTGGGAACCAGATCTGCCTCAGTGTCAGCTGATGATACCCCAGGAATCACTCTAGTAAGCTACTGGCATGCACAAATGTCACAGTGTTTTGTTTCTTTGGTGAGACACAAGGTTGGCTCAAGTCTCATTGTCAGGAATACAAGTTCTGGTTTTTTTCCTTGTGTATGTATGAGCATGAAAGACAATAGCTTGTCCTTAAACTTTTTTCAGTGCAACAATGAAAAAAAACCAATGATGTTACTTTGATGTCTACAATAATATCACTGGTTCTACATCCTCCTAGATGATTACTGATGGTGGAATTAAAATATCCAGTGGCTGTCCTCAGTCATCCTTCAGTGGTTATTAACAAATCTTAATGCTTTACTTGTTTAGTATACAAAGGTAACATCCTCCCAAGGCATGAAGTTGTTATTAGTCTAGAGAAGAAAAGTTGCAGAATTGGACCAATGTAAAGATCCATTTTGCATCTTCTAGAGAAAGTGGAAAAAAAGAGAGGTAAGTTTACAATTTCCTATCGTGATATGGAAATCAAATTTCAATTTGTTGTGATCCCACAGACTGTTCTGCCAAAATTCTTCCAGATATATTTTACAGTTTTGTTGAGACTAAGATTCTCTCTACATCTCCTAAATCCCTGCTTCATTCTTCATATTCATGTCTTTCAAACAAAAATAAAGAAATCCTGGTAAACTGTTTCTCTTTAACTTCCAAAGTGGAGTCTTTATTCCTATTACATTAAGCCAAACTGTAGTAGAAGAAATTATTGTATTGGCTTTATGTGGCCATGTTTTTGTAGCACGGGTCTGACTTCTGTGAGAAGCTTCTAGAAGCTTCTTCATGTCTGACAGAGACAATGATGGCTTCAAGACAGACCCACTGCTGGCCAAGGCCATGCCCATGAGTGGTATTGGCAGTGCCTCTGTGGTACTGTATTTAGTAAGTAGGGAGGGAAACTGCATAACAGAATCAGCAGTCAGAAGGGAGGAGTGGGAATATGTGAGAGAAACAACTCTGCAGACACCTGCGTCAATGAAGAAGGAGGGTAAGGAGGTGCCTGAACAAAGATTTCCCCTATAGCCTGTGGTGAAGCACATGGTGAGACAATCTGTCCTTCTGCTGCCCATGGAGGATAAAGTTTGAGCAGATATACACCCACAGCATGCAGAGGAGCCCACACCCAAGCAAGCAGAAATGCCCAAATGTGACCCCATGGAAAGCCCACATTGGAGCAGGCTCCTGGCAGGAAGGACCTGTTAACCTGGGGAGAGAGGAAACCACTGTGGACCAGGTTTTCTAGCAGGACTTGTGACTTTGTGGGGGAACCACACAGGAGCAGGATTTGTGACCACACAGGAGTAATGTGTAACTGAAACTGGAGAAGTGGCCTCGTGCAAACTACAAGTTCAACAAGACCAAGTGTGAGGTTCTGCACATGTGTAGAGGAAATCCTGTGTACAAATACAGGTTGGAAAGAGAAGGGGTTGAGGACAGCCCTAAGGAGAAGGATTTTGGGGTGATAGTGGATGAAAAGCTTACCACAAGCTGCCAACATGTGCTTGCAGCCTGGAAAGCCATGTCCTGGGCTGCATCAAAAGAAGCGCAGCAAGCCAGTCAAGAGCGATGATTCTCCCCTTTTACTCTGCTCTTGTGAGAACCCACCTGGAGTACTGTGTCCAGTTCTGGAACCCTCAGCATAGGAAGGACATGGAGATTCTGGATTGTGTCCACAGGAGAGACATAAAAATGATCAGAGGACTGGAGAACCTACACTGTGAAGACAGACTGAGGAAGTTGGGGTTGTTCAGCCTGGAGAAGAGGATGATCCAAGGTGACCTTATAGCAGCTTTCCAATATCCAAAAGGGCCCTACAAGAAAGCTGGGGTAGGGCTTTTTGCATGGGTGTGCAGTGGGAGGGCAAGGAGAAATGGTTTCAGATTTGAAGAGGGGAGATTTGGATTACTGATTAGGAGCAAATTCTAGAATTTGAGGGTGGTGAGACACTAGAACAGGTTGCATAGGGAAGTTGTGACTGCCCCCTCCCTGCAAGTCTTCAAGGCCAGGTTTGGTGGGGCCTTGAGAAACCTGGTCTGGTGGGAGGTGCCCCTGTGCATGGCAGGAGGGTTGAATCTAAATCATCTTTAAGGTCCCTTTCAACCCTAGCCGTTCTATGATTCTATTATAAATCTTTTTAACCTGTATATTGATTCAAATAAGCACGTTGTCTTTCTGTCCTAGTAGAAGATATAGGAATAAAAGTAGAGAGAGAAGAGAACTTAAAAGAAAGAATAAATTTTTGAAATCTTTGGAAAATTATAAACTGACTCAGTCTCCATCTGAAAGGATTATTGGATTGATAGTTTAACATTGACTTTAGTCCACATTTTGTGTTATTCCTAGAACTCAACCCTATGATGTCATACTGCTTTTTATAACAAAATGTGAACATGCACATGTTCTGTGTGTCATTTAAACAACAAAATAACTGTTTATTTGACTTTCTAGATTCTTTCACATAAACTGAAAATAATTCAATCTTACTGTCAGAGATCTGATCATGGATAAGTATAAGCTAATTTTTTTCTCCCCACAATAGGTGAGGTGACCTAAGTTATTGCCTTTCAAATAAATGTAAAGGAAAGTAATTCACTAAAGATGCCTATGCAATTATTAATCCTTTGTTCTAGATGACATGAAGTCCATGGTAAAACTTAGTAATAAAAATGGGGAAAAAAAAGTACTATTTAAATTAAAATGTCATGAAACAAAACTGATGAATTGTTGGTATAAAATGCATTAGATCATCTCTTTGAGGGAAAAAAAATTATATTTACTATGAATTATAGCAAAGCACGAAAAGGCTTTTCTGAATTGCAGTACTTGATGATTAGACTTCCTTAAACTGTATGTTGTTTTTCATTCATCCATTCATTTAGTAAATTGCTTATTCATAAACCACATTCTGAAATAGACCATAAGGAACAAAGATGTTTAAGATTAAAAATTCTGGCATGAAGATGACATTATCAGCTGGTAGGGAATTCAGATATTCTGTACTTACATCTTCTGAACCTGATCTAACCCACACAGAAGCCTATGTAATTACTGCTTCCAATTACAGTGACATTTTAGATGGTATTCTGAGCTTAAAATGCTGAGGCTATCCTTTCCTAATGATTGTTCTATATCGGAAGAACATGATGAAATCTGGGTTTTCGCTAAGAGGGAGCATAGGATTTCCTATTACGAAGTGGCTGAGATACAAAGAAATATAACGTCATATTAAGTTAATATAAGTACTGGCAATTTTGGGAAAACTAATACTCATCAACTGGCTTGCCATTTAGAAGGGAATTTGTTGGTGCTTGTGGCATTTTTAATGTTGAAAGTGTAATTAATTGTTTTAATTTAAAATTTATTTTAATAGTTCAGGTAAAACATTAAACAAAAAATATGCATTTTCCTAAAGCTTGTGCTGCCTTCATAAATTGTCAGTTTAACAATGCACTTTCAGGCACAGGAACTGTCAGTTCATAGTTAATGTTAAGAAAGTTCATCTGTTCTGGGAGTTTGAGATTTTTTGCTGTTAGCTAAGAAGAAAAAATGTTGAAAAAAATACTATTCATATGACAGAAATCACAGAAAGAATGTGAATTCCAGATGACAACAGACCAAATTTTCCTCCCTTATTCCATTTAAAGCCTTTCTGAATATACTCATTATCAATTATTTATTCTGTCTGAGGAATGAACAAAGAATAGTAGGACAGATTTAATGACAAACTCACCCCTCTGTGCTTAGCTGTTTTGAAGTTAGCAGTGAAGTTAAAGGAAAAGCATATGAGGTACAGCAATGGATGGAGCATTTGTTGCCTTGACAATCAGACTTATAAATGTTCATATTTGTATGTAGAACATTTTAAAATATTTGATGTAGATTGTTCAAAGGTTATACAATCATTTACTAGAAGATTTAGCAAATGTATGAGCATAAAACCAGTTCAAAATCTAGTCAGACTGTCTCAGAAGAAGATAGGCAATTGCCTAAAAAAGCTCTATGTTTAGGTGCATCAATGTTAACAGAACTGAGGCCCAGGCACCTTAGTGTGTGCTACCATACTCTGTATGAGTCACCAGGGGTATCCTGTATGGATACTGCAGGCATTTTATTTAGAATTTTGTTTCATGAATGGAAAGTACTTGAGCTTGGCTTGTCAAAATGGAAGTTTGCATATTAAAAAAGAAAAAAAAAAAAAGAAATATTGCAGACTTTTGATGTAGGCTGTGGAAAGTACTAGAATAAAACAAGCAAACATTTATGAATTTAAATCTCTACTTTACATACACAGGGAAAGAAACAAATGCAAAACATTCACACTGTTTGCTTTGAGGCAGAGAAGAGAAGGGAGATTAATTGTCAGCAATTTGCTCTAAATTACGCATGCAATTGAAAGCACAGCCGCGAACAGAAAGAGCTAAAATGTGCTGTGGAGTAATTCCCAGGCCAGCCTAGCATTATCAGGATTTGTTATCTACCTCAAAGTATCAGCTGTTAAATCTTTCCAATGGCAGAGCAGTAAGGGAGAGCCCAGATGGGAGCAGTCTTTATCACTTTTATCACTTCTATTTCTTCTGCCACTTTTATCACCTTAAGGTCCCTTTCCTCTAGGGTGAGAAGCATCAGAACCAAAAGTTTTGAGAAACTGAGAAATCTGCACAAAACAGAGGCACTGGGAACAGTTTTTTGCAGCTGCAATGAAGACACTTATAATGCCAGCAGTGGGATGACTATCTGTTTATTTTGTTTTGCATCCATTATCAATCAATAAATCCATCAAAGTAACATTCAATTACTTTGCATTTGTTTCTTTCAGTTTGCAGATCTCCTTCAAACAAGGGAAACCATCAAAGGTTGACTATTTGGAAAATAAATTGTTTGAAACAGATATGGGAAAATAGGAACAACTAGAATAAGACAAATCAATCAGTTTGAATGTTATGCTTTCCTCTACATTTTAACTATTAATGATATTGCATAAGGTTTTATAAAACCTGGAATACACTTAGCTCCTCACACAGAAAACATGATCATTATTAGAAAAGTTGCTGTTAGTTTCTATTCTACAATTTTTAGGCCTTCTTTTTCTTTTTTACATTACTGACTGAAATATAATTCTAACATACATTTCTGTTTCTTTGATACAATGCTTTGTCTCCTCCCATGTGGGGCTGTTTTGAATTTAGCTGCTTATTCCTGGAGATAGTGATGTCAGTTCATTATTGAAATAAGTAAAATTTTAGGGAAAAAATAACGTTTGGGGGCAAATCTCATAAAAGATAACAAAAAAGACATGCAGAATAAAAATAAGGCTCACATAGCAGTGAAACACCGAGAATTAGAAAAAAAAAATCAAACAGATTCCAACTGGAGAAACATATATCCCACGTGGTCAACCATCCAGGCTTAAGATATCTGCAAAAGAGATGAAAGGGATACTCCCCACATGAAAGTATGTATGAAAGACATACTCCCCACAGCTCCCCACAACTCATCTTGGTTATTTTTTCATTGAGCATGAGTAGTAAAAGTTTTGATCATTGCCACTTTAAGTGGAAAGAAGGAATTAGTTAACCAATCATGGGTGTGAATGATAAAACAATATTAGAGATGAAGTTCTTTCTCATGTTTTGAGGTATAAAAGTAGCACTTGTTTGGGGAAATTGAGCTTGCTTTGTGGAATACCACCCTGATGTTTTTTTCTGTGCAGAGATGGTTATAGCAAATATCTTGACTCCATGTGTGGGTCAGCTTATTGCACAACAATTTGGGGCAACAGTAGTATATATCATAGACAGAAAATGTTTTGTTGAAATATGCTTGATACATAAGAAAAAAATATTGAATAAGCATTTAGATTTTTCCAGGAGGGTACTGAGGTGACTGCTAATCTAATTCTACTTAAATTTAATGTGTTCTGATTTCTATAATAGTAAAATAACTTTTAACCTCACTGACTGTGACTGAATATATATGTTTTTTTGATAAAAGACAGTAATTATTAATAGAACAAAAAGATAAAATTAGAGAATTTTGCCTACTCTAACTTAAAATAAAAATGTAATGATCAAAAAATAAATCAAATTAATGGTTTTATCTAAGAATACATAGTGATTAAATTTCCATGCTCTACTTATTCTCTTTCTAATAAAGGAAATCTATTAAACAAACATTACAATTTAAAGAAACAACAAACACTCAATGAACAAAAAGCCCAATATTCACTTCCCTTTTCTAGCTTCCCTTAAAAGGATTAAACTGCAGTTTAAATTAATCATATAAAGAGAAATCTAAACTGACTAAAACACTAGGAGTGTCCATTAGATAAACATTAATACAGTAATTTAAAGTAGAGATTTGTCTTGGTAATTAAAACTATAAAATGTCTTCTCTCTAAAAACTGTATGGAGTAAAAGAAGCCTGAACTCTCTTATTTTTTTAATGACTATATCTCAGCACTTTCTAATAATAATTTAAAAGTTCAAAATTAGAATCAATTTATGATCCACAATTTTTTTAATGGATTAGCTCATGAAACGTGAAGTTAGAGAATATTGAGTTAGGAGCAAAAAGGGGATAAATTATTTTATGTATAAGTAAATCAGCTTTCCATAAATATATAGAAAGGTACCTCTGGATTTCGATCCTATCTATCGATATCTTCAGATATTCTGACATATTGAAGCCTTCTGTTTTAGTGTTTTGGTCCTCTTTCTTTTAGAGGGCTGTTGAAGGATTATTAGCACCTCACTGTAATGCACAGGGGAAAGTAATACATGGGAGGATGGATATGTGAATGTGAATGGACAAAAGGCATCTCAGAGAAAATGTAAGAGAGGCTATATATCACAAGCATAACTGAGAAATTATAAACACTGAAACAAATAGATACTGAAATCACTGATTGTTTAAGCAGGAAATCAATGTAATTAACTGTAAAACTGTAAACAAGGAGACAATAGAACAATGGATGAACTAGATCATGTAAACAAAGATTATAGTATACAGACAATTCCAAGTATATAAGTTAGAGACTGTATTAGCTAATTAATTAGTCAGGTAGTAGATAAATTAAGTGAATGATCAATAGATGAATCTATTAATTATGCAATAAGTTTGTTAAAGATCCATGCAATCAAAAGAAAATGCTGAGTAAAAAGAAAAAGATCAGTAAGAGTAGGACAGAAGCAGGCTAAAGGGTGAGTTACAATGCCAAGAGTGAACAAAACCATCCAGGAATGGAAAGGCGATGTAAAAGATGAATGGCAGTGATGGGTGGCATGGACAGGGTGCATGCAGGCTTTGGCAAATGTGCAGGTGAGCTCTTTTCTGTTGGAGAGCATTGCTGCTACTGTGATTACTGATATTAACAGGCTGTACTTAGAAATAGAAAGCCACATCCTAATTTCGAGGACATTTGTGAGTACTTGTAATTTTCAAATTTTTGGTTCAGAGTAATAATCACCTGGCATACAGTTTGTTTTATATCATATCGTTTTGCCAGCAGTAAAAATACAATATGATCAGAGGAAGTTTGCTGTGAAGTGATGACCAATAATTTGACTACTGCAATATGAATGTTTGGTAATGTTACATTTTCAATGTGGAAGATATTTTCAGAGTTTTCTTCCATCCCGATATCTCTGAAAAGTTCAATATTCAATGTTGTATTCCAATAAAGGTGATAAGACTTATCACCTTCAAGGTGATAAGACTTTTTTGAACACATCACTTTTATGCACCTATCCTTTTCCCATTGTGTATAGAAAATTTCTACAAGTTTGCATGGAGGTATAATACCAAGCACCAAAGGTGTGTGCTGACTAAATTCAAATTTAACCTGTTGTCATGGTTTAATGCTGGGCTGGCACTTAAATGAATGACAGATGCTCTTTATTAACCCCCTCCTTGATAAAAAAAGTAGAGAGAATAAAGGAGACAGAGGTTGGAAATTAAACTACACAATTTTAATGAAACTGTAATGATGAAAAGGAAAATTATTCAATATATACACATATATATTAATATATACAAATGTGGTATCAGATTCCTCCCCCCTTCCACCCAACACTGCTCACCACTGAGGCTGCAAGGCAGCCCTGGAAAAGTCCCAGTCCGGTCTCCTGGAGTCAGTGGCAGACTGGAGCTAGAGGCAGGAAAACATGGATTCAGGAGGGCACAGATCCAGATCAAAAGCAAACAGACAGAATCCTCAAAGGATGCCAGCCATGGGCAAAGAGAAGTTGACCCCTGGGATCCCTCAATTTTTACTGAGTATGATGTGTGTGGGTTGGAATACTTTGTTTGGTCAATTTTAGTCACCTGTTTGCTCTGCTCCTCCCTTAAGAAGGTTTGCAGGTGTGACCTCTTTACTCCCTCTCTCTTTCTGGAGCATAAGATGTTCCTCAGAACTGGGAAGTGGCCTTGGTTCTGCAGAACATTCTCTAGACATAACTATAAACACCAAGCAGTCTTCAAAAAACACACTGACTGAGAAACAAATGTTGTAGAGCCACTTAGAAGGGACTTAGTTGAAAGTAAACTTACAAGAAAGAAAATTAGTTCTATCCTGGCCCAAACCGTGACACTATTTTAAGTCATATTTGGAATAAATCTTTTTCTGAAGAGAGACAAAATTCAAATCCATTTGATTTTATGATATTTTAATCATATGAAGCAACAAAAAAACTGGCAAGCAGCTCAATAATCTCTGTAGGAACGTTAAAAATTTTCAAGGACAAAGTAGTCAGAGCAGTTCTTGTCTGGTTTCCAGGTTTGTCAAATGAATTTTTATCATCAAGATGAACCTTTAAAAGAATAAAGAACCTGATGCTTTCTTCAGAAATGCTTTAGGAGATAATCAGGACTTTTTAAGTTAAAGATATGTAGCTTATTTATTTCATGATAGTAAAACTGACTCTACTGGTAGGTTCCTTACAAATGCTGAAGGGCAAAGCTGGTAACAGGAACCCTCTTGGTTCTTTTCAGATTTGAGCCATTCTGCCACAGGACTTCTCACAGCCTTCTCAGTTCCTTTTCAAAATGGACCCTCTAAGCAGTGCACAGATACGGGAGCTGAAATCACATCTGTGCATCTGAATTTTGTTTCTAAATTATACTGAAACCCAGTTTTGTGATGTGAAATATTGTAAGGAGATGAATGTTTTTTGGAAACAGTATAACATGAAGTGGATGCTCTGTTATACAATCTTTAAAATTAAAATGTAAAATTTTATTATATTATCTGGAAGATTCTATTATTTGGTTTAGTGTCTTAAAAGATTAAATAGTAATTCAATGCAGTCTCAGGAAATAAAATGTTTTGGTGCTCTAGACAGATGACCATAAGATAGGTAGATAGTTCAACTTTATAGTATAATAAAGCATAGCTGTATGAGACATACCAATAAATGCCTTATTTACTCACTGTGACTCCATATGACCATGTGTAGTCCTGCCATCTGTTTTTTTTATGCAATAAATTAAATATTTGGCAGTTTCAGTATGTCACTTTTGACTGAGAGATAATGCATTCCTCTGATGAGCTAAAAAGCACATATTACTATTTCTTTTTTGCTGCTGCGTGCTTAGTCCAGAGGTAGGTTGAATGTACTTCCATATTTATGACTTTAAAACATTTCTAACTTAACTCAGAAATGGAGCTTACTAGGACAAGATATGGTTCCCAGACAACTGGAAAGTTTCATAGCTGTTAAAACACTAATTAGAAAAATCATTAGTTAGACCAGAGTAGACTAGAAATTATTAAACCTACTTTACTCTTTTATCACTAGTAAAAGCACTAATAATTTTATTTAAAAGTTTATCTTCATATAAACATAACTATCATAGCTGTGATGTTAATGGCCAGAAGTGGTGACACTTTACAATATACATTAGTGTATAGATTATCCAAAAGAAATTTAATTGAAGAGAAGGAAACTTAGAGCATTACCAGTCCTAGAAGCAGGCACTGACTCAGAAACTTGCTGTTAATTTGCAGCTACTTACAAGGAACTCAGATGAAAGTAAAATTACAAGAAAAAAAAATTCTATCCTAGCTCAAACCAGGAAAACAGGGCATCTGCCACATCTGTCGGCTACCTATTCCAGTGTTTCATCACCCTCACTGTAAAGTACTTCATCCTTACATCTAGTTTAAATCTAAGCTCTTTAATTTTAAAAGCATTAGAATCATAGAATCATAGAATCATAGAATTAGCCGGGTTGGAAGGGACCTCAGAGATCATCTAGTCCAACCCTTGACCCACCGGAGCAGTTGCTAGACCATGGCACTGAGTGCCACATCCAGTCTTTTTTTAAATGTCTCCAGGGACGGAGAATCTACCACCTCTCCGGGCAGTCCATTCCATAGCCTAATCACCCTCTCCGTGAAGAAATTCTTTCTAATATCTAACCTAAACCTCCCCTGGCACAACTTAAGACTGTGTCCTCTTGTCTTGTTGAAGGTCGTCTGTGAAAAGAGTCCAGTTCCCACCTCGCTACAGCCTCCTTTCAGGGAGTTGTAGACAGCAATGAGGTCTCCCCTGAGCCTCCTCTTCTTCAGGCTGAACAGCCCCAGCTCTCTCAGCCTCTCCTCATAGGGCCTGTGCTCGAGTCCCTTCACCAGCCTGGTTGCCCTCCTTTGGACCTGTTCCAGGACCTCTACATCCTTCTTAAACTGAGGGGCCCAGAACTGGACACAGTACTCAAGGTGTGGCCTAACCAGTGCTGAGTACAGGGGCAGAATCACCTCCCTGGACCTGCTGGCTACGCTGTTTTTGATACAGGCCAGGATGCCATTGGCCTTCTTGGCCACCTGGGCACACTGCTGGCTCATGTTCAGCTTCCTGTCAATCCAGACTCCCAGGTCCCTTTCTGCCTGGCTGCTCTCCAGCCACTCTGTGCCCAGCCTGTAGCGCTGCATGGGGTTGTTGTGGCCAAAGTGCAGGACCCGGCACTTGGCCTTGTTGAACCTCATCCCGTTGGAATCAGCCCAGCTCTCTAGTCTGTCCAGGTCCCTCTGCAGAGCCCTCCTGCCTTCGAGTTGGTCCACACTTCCTCCCAGCTTGGTGTCATCTGCGAATTTGCTGATGATGGACTCAATCCCTTCGTCTAGGTCGTCGATAAAGATATTGAACAGAACTGGGCCCAATACTGATCCCTGGGGGACACCACTAGTGACCGGCCGCCAACTGGATGCAGCCCCGTTCACCACCACTCTCTGGGCCCGGCCCTCCAGCCAGTTCCTAACCCAGCACAGGGTGCTCCTGTCCAAGCTGTGGGCTGACAGCTTTTTCAGGAGAATGCTATGGGGGACGGTGTCAAAGGCTTTGCTGAAATCCAGGTAGACCACATCCACCGCCTTCCCCTCATCCACCAAACGGGTCACCTGATCATAAAAGGAGATCAGGTTGGTCAGGCAGGACCTGCCCTTCCTAAACCCGTGCTGGCTGGGTCTGATCCCTTGCCCATCCTGCAGGTGCTGTGTGATTGCCCCCAGGATGATCTGCTCCATAACCCTGCCAGGCACTGAGGTCAGGCTGACGGGCCTGTAGTTTCCCGGGTCCTCCTTCCGGCCCTTTTTGTGGATTGGCGTGACATTCGCCAACTTCCAATCGTCTGGGATGTCCCCCGTGAGCCAGGACTGTTGGTAGATGATAGAGAGAGGCTTGGCGAGCTCTTCTGCCAGCTCCCTCATCACTCTTGGGTGGATCCCATCCGGTCCCATAGACTTGTGGGGGTCCAAGCAGCTCAAGAGGTCACTGACTGTGTCCTTCAATATTACAGGGGGGCTGTTTAGATTTTTATCACCTTCTATAGGCTCCAGAAGCCTGCTGTCAACAGGATAACCTGTCTTTCTGTTGAAAACTGAGGTAAAGAAGGTGTTAAATACCTCAGCCTTTTCCTCATCTTTGATAACTATATTCCCACCCATGTCCAGTACAGAATGAATGTTTTCCTTGCCTCTTCTTTTGCTATTGATATATCTGTAGAAGCATTTCTTATTGTCCTTCACAGAAGTAGCAAGATTCAGTTCATGTTGAGCTTTTGTCTCTCTGATTTTCTTTCTACATGATCTGACTATATTCCTAAATTCCTCTTGAGAAGTTAGCCCTTTTTTCCATAATTGATAGGCCCTCTTCTTAATCCTAATTTCTTTCAGAGTCTCCCAGTTCAGCCAGACTGGTTGCCTTCCCCGCCGGCTCGCCTTCCGGGACTCTGGGACAGCCTGTTCCTGTGCTATCAGAATATGCTCTTTGAAGTATGTCCATCCCTCCTGGACCCCTCTGTTTTCAAGGGCTGTTTCCCAGGGTATACTCTGAACTAGTCTTTTGAATAGTCCAAAATTTGCTCTCCGGAAGTCCAACACAGAGGTTTTACTGACAACCCTCCTTGTATCCCTGAGTATTGAAAACTCTATTATTTCATGGTCACTAAGTCCCAGTCGTCCATCAACCACCACATCTCCCACCAGCCCCTCTCTGTTTGTGAAAAGAAGGTCAAGTGGGGCTCCGTCCCTGGTGGGCTCATTTACTAGTTGGAGCAGGAAATTGTCTTCAATACACTCTAGGAATCTCCTAGACTGCCTCCTCTCTGCGGTGTGGAGTTCCCAGCAGATGTCTGGCAAGTTGAAGTCACCTACGACTTACCCATTGTCCTGTCAAAATAGGCCCTGCTAAAAAGTCTGTCCCTGTCATTCTTAGAGATCCTGTTTAAGTACTGAAAGGCTGCAAGAAGGTCCTGTGGGAAGAAATATTTCTTCCATCATGCCACATCAAATAAACAAGTGCCTTAAAATCAGAAAAAGTCTAAATGTTACTAAAATTACTTCAGTAATGTAGTGCAGAGAGCTTCAAAACATTGTAAGAAAATAATCAATAGTTGTTCTTGACCACTACATTTCTACATCACTGTAGCTTTGGTTAGTTTTGTTGTTTTTTCTTACATGTGAAATTAGAAATGGTGGGAATGTGAGAAATTAATACGAGAAATTATTTATTACCCTGTGCTGTACTGATACTTCCATTACAGGTGCGAGTGTATTGCTAGCACTATGTGCAGTAGGGATTCATTCCTGTACAAAATATCATGTATGATCTTTAATCTATCAGAAGAAAAAAAATGAAGCTTAAGTACTAGACCCACTTTGTTTTCAAAAATGTCATTATAATGATTGGCAGGAATGGAGAGATAAAAATTCCTCATTTCCTTCTCTAACAAAAGAAGGCTGAATGCAGTATCAGCGTTCTATAAGAATATGTTTGTATGGCAAATGTGCTATGCAAAGAAAATACATAGACATGAAAGCAATTTAGCATAAATATTCTGTGGATAAGTTTAGGTTGGAAACTAAAGGAAGTTCCTAGAAATCAGTGGAGTTAGGATCTGGAACACTATGGGAAATTCAAAAGGAGATAAAAACCTAGCTGATTTTAAGACAAAGTGACACGTATTCCCTGGGTCACTACAGCAGCTATTTATGTGCCATAAGTAGGGTGCTCAATTGAGTGATTCAAGACATTTTTTCTTGTATGAAGGTCGAGATGTAGCAGCTAATCTGTTTTTTGATAAGCCCCTACAAATGTATCACCTAAGCCCACACATTACAGTAGTAAACAAGGATGATGTAAGATTGAAATGAAGGAGCAAAATTGGATAGAAATTTAAATGTCTCTTATAAAAGGTACCATCTTTAATAAGTGTTTTATTTTTTTTAGGATTTACGGAACATGTATTGTTTTAAGTCAGATAGGTCTTTTTCAAAATTCTGTTTAGGCTTGTTTATTAATTTTCATTTTGAATCTGCTGCGTTTTTACCAATGAATGAAACTTAAAATGTTTCAATGGCTTGTAAAAAAATCCTGGATAGTATACTATCTTAAAATTAAAATGGCATTTATTTCTAGATAGAGAAGTGTCTTTTTAAAAAAAATTATTTCCTGGAACTTGATGTGTAACGTTGTAGAGATCAATTTAATCTCATTTTTCACACTGGCAGAGCTTTCAAAATATGATATCTTAATGACCTTTTACATTCATGAAGAAAGTTAATCAAAATCACAGAGACAAGCTTATCACAATGAAGCTTGTAGATACCTTTGATCTGAAATTAATTGTATTATTAATAATAATCCTTCTCCCTTAATTGAAAGGATAAAAATTAGCATATTCCATATAATTTAAAATTCATTTTCAGAAGCCATATTATATATTGCCTTTTAAATTCAAGATTTCTTGTTTTCTTTTTGACTCGATGACCAGAAATATAATAATAGTAAAAAAAAATAGAAATGAAAAAAGCTAAAAAGATAATTTTCTTTAAATTAAAAGACAAGATGTTAATGGTCTGAACTAAGTGTTCTCAGTAGGTGTCACAGTTTAACACTGGCCCGGCAATTAAACCGAATAACAGATGCTCTCTATTAATCTCTCTCTCCTCCTTGATAAAGAAAGGAGAGAGAATAAGGGAGAGAGAGACTTATGGGTTGGAAACTAAACTACACAACTTTAATGAAACAGTAATGATAAATAGGAAAACATTACTAAATATATACAAATATACAGGAAAATGGAAACCACATTCCTCCCGCTTTTTCCCCCAATAACTCTCACATCACCACCGAGGCTGCAGGGCAGCCCTGGGAAAGTCCAGGCTGGACTCCTGGAGTCGGCAGCAGTCGGGAGCTGGAGGCAGGAACACACAAATATGGGCTGGCACGGATCAGGACCACAGGCAGAGGAATGGATGGAATCCTTCCTGGATGCCGGGTGAAGGAAGGGAAGCAGGAAATCATGGCTTGGCCGTCGTGATCCCTCAGATTTATACTGAGTATGACGTATATGGGATGGAATACTCTGTTTGGTCAATTCTGGCATCTATCTTGTCCGTTCCTCCCCAAAGGAGAGCTGCAGGTGGGATCTCTTTCTTCCTTCTGGAGGGTAAAAGTTTTCCTCAGAGATGAGCAGTGTCCTTGGCTCTGCACACCAGTCTCTAGCAGTAAATATAAACATCAAGTGTTATCAGTCCTAGAAGCAGACACTGTGAGAAACTTGCTGTTAATTTCAGCAAGTGCAACTACTTACAAGAGCCTTAGCTAAAAGCAAAAGTACAAGACAGAAAATCACCTTTATCCTGGCCCAAACCAGGACAGTAAGGTTTTGTAACTAGATTTTTCATTACTGAAGAAAAATTTTAAATATTCAGACTACCAGAGTAAGTGAATAAGCCAAGACTGCAGAAACTTTCAGGGTGGTTATTTACAGCAAATAAAATGAACCTCAGCAATTTTTTACTTCTATTGTCTAGGAGGCAATCTTTCTCCTTTTTATTTTTTATAATCTGTAGTGCAACCAAAATATATTTATCAGGAATGTCTTCATATTAGAACTTAAATTTTCTGTTTATCTGTTCCTCTGTAAAATTCTAGCTTCTGTAATTAACAAGAAATACTTAATTTAAAATTTTCACTCCAAATTTTAAAATTTTATTATCAGTCAGATCAAGGCTGAGAGATGTCATGATGAAGAGAAATTAAAAATATCAATGAAAATGTAATGAAAAAGTAAGGAAATAAAAGGATGAATTGTGGTAGTTAAGGTTTGAAATGTGGTAGTTTAGGTTTGAAATGTGGTAGTTAAGGTTTGGCGGCCGGAAGATATCGTGCTGTATGGAAAGATAAGATAGGGCTTGCCTCCTGAAAAATGTGAAAAAAACATTTTAATGACTTTTAAAACAATGTAACAGACTAGTAAACCTGAATTTGTCCTATTACTTGGAAGCATAATTCTGCCCTGCTAATTCAAAGATAAAGCATGAGCCTTGGAGGGCTTTACAACCTTGGTTTCTCTTTGCTTTCAGTAAGTATCCAGCACAACACAGTGAATCTGTTTCCATTTCATATATTGGACAATTGACTTTTATTGCTGTGGCACAACCTGCTTGAACAAAACTAGCAAAACTTTTCACTCCTAAGTTTTCTCATTCATGTCTCTCTCCAGAAATACTAGCATCAGTCTTTTTACAGCTCAGGCTTTGCCAGTCAAGTAAATAATTATGAAGCTTTTTTCATGCTCCACTGAAGAAATAGATTTATGCTGTAGCTACTGTAGGATATGTTTGTGTAGGATTGTTTGTCTTTTGGTCCATTGCTTGTCTTTGATCATAGCTTGAAATTAGTCATAGAAAGGAAATCCTGCTGTATAGTGTGGGTAGCAATCTTTTGATATTGAAAATCAACTTTCTAGTCTCTTCTCTTTTTTGACTTGCACAGTTGTATACCTCCAGAGGAATAAAAAATAAACTAATTTAAAAAAAAAAAAAAAAAAAAAAAGTAAATTAGGACCATTGATATAACACTGCGAGATTCCTAAAATAAAACTGTAATATATAAAAGATTATCCCACAATAGCTTTTATATTATACCCACAACAGCTGTTTAATGTTTGGTCATATTCTCTTCTTCAACTATTTATAAGCTATCAGAATTCACTCTTTGAGGACAGGAGCTTTAACAGTATGAAGCCCTGAGACATCCTCTGTATCCGTGGAAAGTTGTGGTTTCCTATACAGAACGTAGAAAACAAGTGGGCACCTACAAGAAGACTAATTTGGGCCCTACATGTTTTATCTGTATGTATATTAATGTTATTAAATTCTGTTTTATTATCTCTAAATAGATTATGACATACCTTATGAGTATGTTTGTATTATTTGGTAAATTCTTGTATAAAAATTGATTCTCACTATAAATTGGAACAATCTTTTCCTCTCAACATTGAGGTTCCAAAGAAAACGCTGTAAACCTGCAGGTCATTGATCTTCTTAATAGAGACTGTTTTTTTGGAATGATACAAGTGTCTTAATAAATTGTAAATGCATATAGTTAAGTAAATAAAATATTTCCAGTGTGTAGTATTCGGCTGTAAAGCTTTACTATGTTCTTATAAATCAGCCCTAACATTCATGGCATTTTCATTAATGTGCGTATAATAAATAAAGCAAAGGTGACATAAACACATTAATAATACATGTTACACTTAATAGCTTTTGCCCTTGCAAATTCTTATCTAGCTCCTACAAAAGTCAATGGAAAACCTGCAGCTGAATGCATTTGAAGAAAACGTGAGCTAATATATGAACAAGCACATTCAACATAAGAGTTCACCTGCTGAACTGCTACTCTTCCTTGTATTCACTGCCTTTTGTTTCAACATCATGACAGACTTATTGGACGTGCTTAGTAAGAACAACAGGAGTAATACAATCTGTAATGCAGACGTGATACCTAATGAAGAATGCTTTTTTAAAAATAAAGAGTAAGGTTTTATTTCTTTGGTATGCTTCAGAGATAAACACTAATAGCCAACTGAATATGCCCATATCAGAATAACTTGATCAACTTTAAAAAGCTATAATTAGTATCTTTCCAATTTAAAGAAATAAAAATATCAGATTCATTTAGCACAAACTTTGAGTTTATTTTTTACTTTGTGTTTTCTGGAAGCTTATAAGTAATCATTTCTTTCCACAAGAAATGTTTTCTACATGTGCCCACACAAACGCGTGCAGGTTTAGCAGAATGTCCTCAGTTTTCATAAGGATATTGCATAGCCTCCAGCATTTATTTCTATAGCATTCTACTTTTTGTAAGAACTGTTAAGAACATATCTTAATGGGAATGTGTGCAATTAGACAATGTGGATTAAAAGTTATAACAGTTAAGAGGTACTTAGATGTTCAGTAAGTGCTGAGGTATTTTATGAAAAATGCATGGAAATTGCTGCCATTACCATGTCTTCATCAAGCCCTCTAAGGGACATTTTAATCACATCTGCTTTTCTCTTCATAAAGGGTTATTGTGACCAGAAGCAATGTGACAAGGAGAAATTTTAAAAAGAAAAAGTGTTACTTCTGAAAAGAAAATGGAGTTGGAAACCTGAATAAAAGGCCACCCACTTTTTTCCCTTGAGGAAATGAGAGGAGCAAATAAGAACTTGAGATCTAATGCTAAACTCTTGTCAACTCTAAACGAATTTTATATGAACCCCATTTGTGCTTATTTTTCCCTCTGGAATCAGACAGAAAGATATACTTATTCTCAGTGATAATTGCCTGAAGTAAGGAAACAGACAGTAAAATACAATGTATTTCATACCTCAGTAACCTTGAATAAGGTGATAGACTATAAATACAATGTAAATTTATTCCAGTGCCTGACACCTACTAACTCGAGTTTACTGGAGGAAGGAGAAACCATGTAAAAGAATACCCTTCGGTGTATCATAAGGTAAGAAAGACGAACATGTTGAAGGAAGCACACCCGAGTAGTTCTGGCATCAACCATCAAATGATAACACCAGAAAGAGAGCTGGAAGCTAACACAAAGAACATGGACATCAGAATTCCATAGAAGTGTAAATCTCTTGCATAGTTTTCAAATTATTTCAAAGCATGCTAGAGAGTTTTTCCTGCAGAAAGGTATATTTTTGTTTATTTTTAAAGTGCATAACTGTTTCAATAAGAACAAGCTCTGTCAGAAATATATTTTGCAGCAAAGTTGTGCTGAATGTATTCTAGAACTTATTAGTAAGCCTAACCTGCCCAGTTATGTAAATAAACAAAATTATGATACATTTGAGAGTGTAACTTTCAGTTCCAGAGGACAAGAGGCTGAAGCAACCTCCTCTGGTAAAACAACAACAAAAACAAGAAACGTTTTAAATATAGGTTACATATTCATTTGCAATGGTTATATCTTGAAGTAGAAATTAATTGTCTGAATTATTTATTATAGGAAATACTACTGTAAGAAGATGAGCCTAGCAAGAAGGCAGAAAAGTGCAGCAGTGACCCAGCCTCATCACACTGGCACCTAATAGTGCAACACAACATTCCACCTCTCCTCTCAAGAGCACCCTCGGGAACAGAAGAAACCCAAGCCATGAGTTCCATCGGCTCTACATTTTGTGGACATTTTACCAGGGTGGCACATGTACTGAAGGAATGATATATGTGTATATATCAAAGGATGGGGAGGGAGAAGGTGGTCATTGAGGGTGTAGTGTGTAATGTTACCCACAGTGTAAACAGTAGGGACTGAGGGGTGGTGATTATATTTTGGCTGTCTGAGATGTGCTGAATTTTCTTCATAGCAGACCATATGTGTTTTGGATTTGTGACTAAAGCACAACAACTCTTAACAGCATACTGATGTTTCAGGTATTGTTGAACAGTGTTTGAACATCATTAAGATCTTCTTCATTTCCCACACTGCCCCCGCAGTAAGTAGGGTGGTGAAGTGAAAGATGCTGGGGGGGCACACAGGCAGTACTGTTGACCCAAATTGATCAAACGGGTGTTCCATGCCGTATGACCTGGTGATCAGAATTAAAAGCTCAAAGAAATGAGGAGAAAGGTGGGACATTTGAGATTATGGCATTTGTCTTCCCAAGTAACCATCAAGCATGCTGAGGCACTGCTCTCTGGGTACCAGAAAACATCTGCTTGTTTATGGGAAATAGGAAATTAATTCCCTATTTTGCTTTCCTTGGATGTGCCATTTTTCTTCACTTATCAAACTGCCTTTTTCTTGACAATGTAAGTTTTTCTCCCTTTGCCCTTCTGATTCTCTCCTGTATCTTGATGGGGTAGGGGACAAGCAAGTACCTTGTTGGGGCTTAACTGCTAGCCAGGTTAATACATCACATCTGATACATTTTAAACTCAGTTTTGAAGTGTAGAGAATTGTTTGCACAAATCTACCATAAATTCAGAAGTTGTACTACTTCAGAATACTGTTTAATTGCAGAAAATCTGTGCAGAATTTCTGGGTGGGGTTCTGGAAAAGGAGGCTATATTTTGAAGATTTGGTGTCTCCTCCAGACATGCTGCCAGCTTAGAAAGAAAATGTCCTTCCATGTTATTAACCTTATTGTTTTAATTAGCAATGTTTTTTCCTCACTTTCTGCAGTTGTTAAATTGATACTGAAAGTAATTTTCCAATCTCTTTACAGGTGACCTAGGGTTGGAATAGAAAATACATTCAATTATTACTTTTCATATGAGCTGTAGAAATAGGCAGATGAATTTGAATGCTGACATGGAAAACATTCTGCTGGAGGAATAAACAAGCTGCAGCTAAAATGAAGTCAAGTGTCATATGTGAATATTGACACTGTTTCTGAAAGAGCTTTGTTACTCTAAAATTGTCAGACTAGTCAAAGAACAATTTGCATTATTAAAGAAATAAGAGGAATTTGAGGAAAGCGGGGGGAGATACAGCGGAGTTTACAGAGAAAAATAAAACAATACATGTGATATTAATGTAAGATATTAATGGTATATCTCTGTGGTTACTATGAATAAAATTTTCATTTATGTTCTCCATAATATTATGCCATTCTCCTAGTTTCTATGGAGCATCATTATAAACTGAGCAGAACTTGGAGGTGAAAATTTGATCCTTTTGAGTGATGTTCAACCACTAGAGAGATAACTGAAAGTACTAAATTGACATTTCTGAGGTAATTTTTTATTTTCTTTATGCATGAAGGAGATATGAAAACAAAAGTCTTTGTTAGAAGAAACGTGGATTATGTCAAAAGCATCCATCCAATCCAGGAAATAGACTTTCTGTAGAAAAATTCCTGTATTCTGCAAAAATATCCAGCTGTGTAAATCGAATGAGGATCTCTGCAGCTGCATAATTTACTTCAACCTCAATATGATAATTTACTATTCTAATAATCTCTCTACACAATAGTTAAATTAAGAAGGAAAACATTTCTGTCCAAACATCTGAGTTTGTGTAACATATAGTAATTGTGCTTATTTTAATTCAGAATATAACTTGCTGGTATTGGTCTAGATTTAAATCTGAGGAATAGGAAGAAACAAATACACCAAAGACAAACCTAAAGATTGAATTACCTTGCTAAACTACCTCTCCCTATTTACTGATGTCTCTCTAACAGAGTACATAATTTTAAATCAATATACTCATACTGTGTAAATGCTATTTATGGAAAATGAAAATGTACAGCATTAGTGAACTTGGTCATATCAGTGAACTTGTCTGTAATGCAATTGCATATTGTTAAAGGCTGAAAAAAAGGGAAAAAATATCACATAAAAATGAAAAGGTGTTCCAAGTTTAATTCAGTATCCTTATATTTCTGCATACATTTCCCCCATGGTGAAAATTTTAACATGAAAACAGCAGTCTAATGAAGTATCTTGTAGACAGCAATGAAAAATACTGGAGTAGA
Organism: Calypte anna; assembly: GCF_003957555.1. Taxonomy (NCBI): domain Eukaryota; kingdom Metazoa; phylum Chordata; class Aves; order Apodiformes; family Trochilidae; genus Calypte; species Calypte anna. The sequence continues at coordinate 102,968,990 of NC_044244.1, read as the reverse complement.
AGAAGTGTATATCAATAATTTTCCAGAAATGCCTTTGTATTTAATCCTCAATGGATTTTTCTGTACAAATTTGTACAGGCAAGTTAAAAATTCTAATTTCTGAGCCAAACAAAAACTTTTGATTTCTATAGCACACTGAGGATAGGAGTTTCAAAACTGTACAAATATTGCTATTATTGTTTTCAGCTTCCTGCCTCTTTGTTTCATTTTTGTCATCTGAGATTCTGCATAAGAAATAAACATTCTTTGTGCTATCCAATATTTAGCAGACCTCTATTAGCAGAGTGGGGCTATACTCTGCTAGTGTTAATGCCTTCTCTGTGAAAAGTTATTATTCATTCTAATCCTTGGTTTGTTTGGTTTTTTTACTTTTGACCTATTACACTTCCACTTCAATATTTTCCTTCCTTTCCTATGGCAACTTGGTTTTTGTAGGTCCTATTGGTAAGGGATTCTGTTGAGTGCTTGCAGGAACCCACCATTACCCACCCAGACCATCCTTCCCCTCCCACTTGCTGGCTGAAGAAGTTTTTAGAGACCACTTCTCCCTAGATTATGTGACATCCCTACTCTTTAATAAGCCTGTTTTTACTTTTCCCAAGTTATGTTTATCCAGATGGTGATTGCTTCTATTCTGTATAAAAACTGCCACTAGTTTACCAGTACTGATATTTAACTTAATTGTTCATAATTCTCTGGATGTTTCCTTGAAAGCTTTTCAAGTAATGATGTCATTATAGGGAAATTATGTGGGCATTTTCCCCACTAAGCCTGATAACTGTCCAGAGGACATCTAAGTAACTTGTTGACATTACTGTTTTATTACAACATATATGATTTATATTACAATAAAATTATATATGTGTATATATAATAAAATTACAATGTGAAATATACTCAACATATTCAACACATAACTGTAAGATTGCTTTAACATGTATAATCTTTTCTCTATAAGCATGATCCACTCTAAATTTCATTGCAAGTCTGTACCCTCTTATTTCTGTTTCACACTCATTGCAAGTCTTGCTGGGAGATTTTTTCCTGCATTTATTTCTTAGACTTCAAATTTTTTGAAGAATACAACTACCACTCTATGATTTAGCTACTCTTGCTATATATTTTCCACTTGAATCAAAGACATGCTTGCCTGACCCAGGAATATGGAATAAGTGTGTTGCAACCTCAGCCTTGTCTCTGTGATCAAATCCTTTCAAGGTAGACGATAAACAAGCAAAATCCTTTAATGTGTATGACTTAATAGGTGAGAGATGCCAAGAGGGCTTAGATGTCTCTTTGAAATGTCTTATGTATTTGATTACACAAGACAGTTTTGGCTTATTCCTCATTTTAAAATGAAAGTAATATTTCCAGTCTCAACAGGCTTGTTTATGACAGTAAATGAAAAAAATGCTTAATGTACTTAGCTACTGCAGTAAAATCTTCACACCTTCTGGATGCAAATAAGCTGACTTGTAAAATATCATTTGCTAATTAATTAAAATTATACTTCACTCAGGAAATTTGTATAATATATCTTCCTTGATGGCAGTGTGTGGCAAAAAAGTGCCAATTTTGTAATTCATTAAAGGAAAGAAGTATAATTAAAGAAAAGTAAGTATAGCTAAACTGGAAATGTACATTACATTCTGAATGTGAATGTGTTCAGTATACTGACTGTCTTAACTGGTTTTGGTTGCAATAAATTTAATTTTCTTCAGAGTAACACATATGGTGCTATGTGGATTTGTGACCAAAATGATGGAGATAATACAGGGATGTTTCAGCTATTGATGAATAGTGGCTTCACAGAGTCAAGACCTTCCCTGTTTTTCACACCACCCTAACAGAAATTGGGCTAGAGGTGCATAAGAATTTGGGAGAAACACTGCTGGGACTCTTATATGTGATGTCCTGGTGATAGCTGAATCCTGCGTCCTGAGGGGAAGTAGTGAATTTTTTTTTTTTTTTTTTTTTTTTTTTTTTTTTTTTTTATTGCCTTGTGTTGTAAAGCTTTTGCTTCACCTAGTAAACCTTATCTCAACCTACAAGTTTTTGCATTCTTGAGCTGTCTGTCACACTCAAACCATGACAATTTGTTTGGAATAAAGCAAGGAACAGAGATATGATATTCACTAGTTCTTTGACATCATGATGTACCCGTAAAATGTAAAAAACTCAGTAAACAATGAATTTATAGTGTTTTATCAGCATTTATATTCTTGAAATAATAGGAAAACAAGTTGCACTGTTTTTAAAGACTTAAAATTTTTAAAGACTTATTTTTGTTTTTATCCACAACTTTGCGACTTCTAGGATTCACAAAGGATTGGAACAATTTAGGTTTCTGGGAAAACCATGAACATTCTTAATATGTTGTTTATTAGAAATGTAGCAAATATAGTTGGAATAAAAATATCAGAGCTTAGTCCTAAGCTTTTTTTAAAATTTATACTCACTCAAAGGTAATCAAAGGCTTAGATCTGTCTCACTGACACATAAACTGAAAGTAAAATTTGGAATAAAAAAGGAATTTGTGATATAATTTAAGTTTGTTCAGATCCTATGGTTTACAATAGATTCATATGCTTGATATTTTGGATGCTGAAGTCTTCTTTTTTAATGCTAGAGCTTTGAAGTTTAGATAAAAGACTCCCTAGAAGAAGAAGGCTTTCTTTTCCTAATAAACTATACAGCACTGGACATTTTACAAAGTGCAGCTCTTTAAAAACAGCAATGAGAGATTAAGTCATTTTCTTGCAGAAAAATATCACATCCACGATAAAAGCAAATGTTATCATGTCATATTGCTTAAGTCATATTTGGCAGAAGAAATGTTTAATTCTATTTTATTAAGCACTGATTGACCTAATTATGAATACTGCAGAGTTCTAATCAACTGTTTTCAAGAATGATTAACTCCTACTGAAAGAAGAAATAACTTCAGGATCATCAAGAATAGGAAGAGTATACATAATAAAAAGAATAGATGAGTGTTCTTCAATTAGTCCAGTATGTTTCAGAGGGTCTTGATTGTTTTGTACAAGTATGATGGGGCCTGGTAAGAATACGAGGAATTACCCAGGAAGTAAAAAGACCAAGGTCATGTTGACACAAACAGGGGTGAATTGAAGCTGATGATAAATAACTTCTTTGTGGACATTAGAAGGAAACATTTAGAAAGCAAATCATCATGTGTCTGAATAATTTATAAAATCACAGGTTGTGGAGAGGAATAACAGAAAAAATTCAAGATTATTTTCAAAGTGAAGTCCATAACACTTATAAAAACATTTGTATGATACAATACCAAACACCTGGATCTAGAAGCCTCCCAGTACTCCCATTTCCTTAATTTTTGCAGAAATTCTGTCTTGAATTGTTTGCCCTTGAGCAATTCATACAAACACATGCGCACACAAATATTTTCCTATTAAGAGACTTGTTTGTCAAATATTGTTATTTCACAAAAGTAATGTTTGCTTAGACTAGTAAAATAGTAATTACTATGTAGAAGATGGTTCACAGTGAGGAAAATGTTGAAATGCAGACATTACTTAAAGCTTACAAGTAAGCCTTACATATTTCAATATTACTTCTTGCCAATAAAGAGCAGTATGCATTTTCGATTTATTCTGTGAGACAAGAATAATACATAAATAAAACAAGTGAATAAGAGAAACTTATTGCAATAGAACAGAAAGGAAGAAACTGTTTCTTTTTATCTATGTGTCTATTTCTTTTGTACATGTGAGCATTTGATGATATTTTATTTTTTTGTATGTTTCACTTGTCTTTAGTGATTTAGATTATTTCCTTTTTAACTGGACATCCTTAGAAAGAGCATTTTCTTGAATTACCAGAATTTATTCTCCTACTTTTAACTGCAGGTGAATTTGCTTGTTTAGTCTGGGACAAAAGCTTCTTAAAAGTACCCTTGGAAATGTTTTGTTTCTCTCATTTGTTTATCTGTTACAATACAATGGAAGCAATGCAGAGTAAATACTACAGGACCCTATAGGTTGATAGGCTGCAAAGACCTTCCAGTGTCTCAGGCACTATAGGAACGGATTACCTCTTGAAAAAATCTTTATTAAACCTGATTCTTTTTTTAAGCAGTTTTCCCTATCATATCTAAATATTGGCAATATGGGTTAAAATCAAGACAAGAAATAATGTCATTTTCATCCACTGTAAGAAAAGAACCTTCAAGATGATTTAAAGTTTAATATATAGAGATTTTAATATCTTCATTATTAATATTTTCATCATTCTGGTGTAATTTTGATATTAACATGGAATTAGAATAAGCTAAGAAAATAGAAAAATTGACCACTTACAATCTGAAGTCTGGTGATTCTAAAACCGAATGGTGCTCAGGATGCAGAGGGTCCTAAATCCTTTCTAAATATACTTTCTAAATTTACTTTTGGAATCCAAACACAAATTCTGATCTTGCCATGAACTTGCCATGAACTTGTGCTTGCTTAGAAGAATCTAACTTGAGTCAAGAGGATTAATATATTTTAAGAGAAAAGGTTTTTGTTTTGGCCTACTAAATTATGGTGTATTGAGGTTGGTAAAATTCCAGCTGCCCACCCAGCTGCTCTCTCACTATTTCAGAAGGATTATAAAAGTTGAAAAAGCTCCTGGTCAGGCATAAAGACAGGGAGATCACTTACCAATTACCATCATGGGTAAAAGAGATTTAATTTTTTTAAAAATTAGTTTATTGCCATTTAAACATACAGTTGGTTGTTGAAAAATAAAGACATAAACTAAAACTTAGTTCCCTCCAGCCTTCTCAGGACGATCTTCATTCCATTACCTTCAGCTTCTCTACTTTCTCTCTCCTAAAGTGGTGATGGATGCTGAATAGGGGATTATGGTCAGTCAACAACAACTGTTCTCTGATGCTCCTTCCTCTTCCCACTTTTTCTCAGCTCATGGGCCCTCTCCACAGGATAAAGTCCTTCAGGACAAAAACTGCTCCCATATAGGTCCTTCATGAGCCACACTTCCTTCCAGAAAACCTGCTCCCTGTGCAAATTCTCTTGGTAGCTTTCAATTACTGTCAGGAGCCTGCTTCAGTGTGAGGTGTCCACGTGACCCAGATTCCTTCAGGAAATATCCACCTTCTCCATGTGGGTTTTCTTCAAAGACTACAGCATGCAGAAAATAAGCTCCACCACGTTCCACTCAATGGGCTGCAGGGGAATTTCTACTTCTATGTCTGGAGCACCTCCTCTCCCTCCTTCTCTCACTGTGGTGGCCACAGGGGTGTTTCTCACACTTTTTGCCCTTACTTCTGCATAGAATTTTGGCCCTTCTTAATTGTGTTTGTGCTACCAACTTGTATGACAAGCTCAGCTGTGTCCTGCAGTGGGTCTGCTGTAGCTGCCTGGGATTCAGCAGCCTTTTGCCAGAGATCTCTGCTACCCACTGCTGCCAACTGTTTGACACCTACACCCAAGAGGATCTCTTTAAGTATGCCAGTACAGATAAGTGTTAGGTAATTCTGTAGAACAGCTTATACCTCTGAGGAATAGACAAAGGTGTCTGTTATATATGGCCCAATTACTGATATTTAGAAAACATTCAGATTGTTTTGAACAATGTAGAAGTTTTTCTGCAAAAGTAAGCTTAGGATGTAACTTGAAGAAAGATTTAAATTCTGTCAAACTGAATATGATTAGTAGTTTGGACAACTTTGTCTTTTTGATACATTTTATAATCAAATAAGACAACACCGGTGGATTTGTAGATTGCTTTGTTAATGCTCCTGTGAATTTGAAAATAATCTAACGTTTATTTTAAAAGTAAATCTGATCACTAAGGAAGATATGTTTTGAACAAAGTGAAATGGAAACAAATTAAAATGCATTTTATATAAGGCAATTTCAATCTGTATTAGTTTTGATTTTCAAAAGTTTGTGGATTCCAGACTGACAAGGCAGGAGTGTTGGGCAGTCTTTACTTTTTTTCCTGTTGATGGCACACTGTCAGCTATTGCAGAAGTAGACCCTGCAATATCACACAGACAATAGTAATGATCAAAGCACATTTCCACTACCCAGCTCCTATTAAAGATATACTGTAGCTTGAGGCCTCTGCCTGCCACTTTACTACCGTGAGGTGCGACTTGTGACTTTCATGAGGTCACGTTGTTACCATATTGTCACAGAGTAAAGAAGGATTGAGAACTTACTTCTATCAGCAGCTCTGCTCTGAGGACAGAAAAATCACTGAGTCTTGCATCATTGAGTCTTGTATCAGGGTAGGAACAACCCCAGGAACCAGTCCAGGTTGGAGACTGAGCTGTTGGAGAGCAGCACAGAGCAAAGGGACCTGGGGGTGCTGGTGGATGGAAGGATGACCCTGAGCCAACAATGTGTCCTTTTGGCCAAGAAGGCCAATGGGATCTTGGGGTTCACTAGAAGGGGGGTGATTAGCAGGTTGAGAGAGGTTCTCAACCCCCTCTGCTCTGCCCTGGTGAGGCCACATATGGAATATTGTGTCCAGTTCTGGTCCCTCAGTTCCAGAAGGACAGGGAACTGCTTGAAAGAGTCCAGTGCAGAGTGACCAAGATGCTGAAGGAAAGGCTGAGGGAGCTGGGTCTCTTCAGCTTGGATAAGAGGAGAATGAGGGGTGACCTCATTAATGTTCATAAATACATAAAGGGAGAGAGCCAGGAGGATGGTTCTTAGTTATGCCCAATGATAGCAAGAGGCAGCTTGAGTATAAGCTTGAGCATAGGAGGTTCTATATAAACATGAGGAGAAATTTTTTCACTGTGAGGGTGACAGAGCACTGGCACAGGCTGCTCAGGGAGGCTGTGGAGTCTCCTTCCCTGGAGACATTCAAAGCCCACGTGGATGCATTCCTGTGTGACCTCCTGTAGGTGACCCTGCTCTGGCAGGGGGGTAGGACTCAATGATCTTTTGAGGTCCCTAGCTTTCTGTGATTTCTATGATCACTGAGCCTTGCAGGCAGCTTATTTACATGATAACAAGCTCTTCTTCCTAAGCTCATCATCTACTGTCAAACATGTAATATGGGTCTTCTGACTCCTCTCTTTATCTTTCAACAATGAGTCCAAGTGTTCCCTTTATATAAACAGGGAGAACAGGTTGCTGTTTTTCAAGTCAGTTTCCCATATTCAAACAACGTAAAATGAACCTTATTCCTAGGAAATGAGTTCATAGTTATAGGTCAACAATTCCTCAGCATTACAGTAGTCTGAACAGCAAAATTATTCCATTGAATTCTAATATTTAATGATATATAAGTAAAGTAAAAAGGCTTATTATGTCTCACTGGAGGAAAGCTTTCTCTCAGAAAGTGGACTAATACTAATACTAATGCTAGGAAAAATCTGTTTAACAATTAAAATACTTCTAGCTTGCATTGTTGAAAGACATTCTTCATGTACAGGCTGCATTTCTACTGTCTCTTCTTGATTAGGTCAAAAGCATTTTGTCATAGTGAGTGCAGAAAAAAAGGTGACTATTTTATAATGCAATATGTAGAGCAGGCTAGTCAAACTTTTTAAACTTTAAGACCTTTAAGATTTTTAAGACTTTCTTTGCACTGACTAATTCACAGCTCAGACGGTTTAGTGTTTTTTTTTAAACTTTATTTTAAAAAGATTATTATTAAAAATGAATTATAATGTTTATGAAATACGATGAAAATATTATATCAGGTATTCTTCATCATGTATTCAGGCAGTTTTTGTTGACATGGCTGCACTGAGGGCTAGGTAATATATTTAAAATATGTCAGATACTGAAGCTGAAGCCTAAAAAAGAAAAAAAAAAAATTGATTCAAGATGCCTTTTGTCTACAAATCAGTCCTGTTCTGGAATGAGGGCATCAGACTATCCAGACCATTGAAATCTTCTCACATCTGGATTGCATTCAGATTTCATTCTGTAGATCAATGAGAAAGTCTGCTCTTGTAGTGTAAAATTCACAATGCTAAAGTTAAAAAAAAAGTTGGGCTTTTTTTTCAGAAAGTCCTTGCTAAGAAATAACATGACAAATGTCAAATTTGTAATTCCATGAAAAAATGAAATGACAAATCATTCCATTTAACTCCACACAGCCATGACCTTGTAAATTACCTTTAGCCAGTGATTATTACTTATTTTTGAGAGCACAGACATAACTAAACAATGTTAAGTAGATGTCTGAAGGGGAGTCATGATGTTGATGCATTCCCGGTACTTTTATTTCTCCTTTATATATGGCTCTCCCTGGCACAAACCCTCCCTGACCTCCCCCCACTCCTCACTTGCTGGTCTCCATTTCATAGAATGGCTTAGGCTTGTTTTCATCTTGGACCATTTCAAGAGCTTCCGTGTGATTACACCAGTATTCATCTCTGTCTTCAGACCTGTTTCCTGGTTATGTATTGAATCTATGCCGTGGGTGACTTTGTCTCCCAATGTCTCCTTGGCCCTATACCCTTTGCAGTAGCTTTATTCCCAGACCACTCTCTACACTTGGATTTACTACACCCAGGTGTAAGGATGACAGGCAAAACAACTGCAGACTATGGCATCTGCATATTGGTTATGTGGTGATCAATTAATTTGAGCTTGGGATTGATATTAAAAGGAAAAGATACTGACTGTGATACTGAAACAATTTTTTTTTGTCTGTGCTTTTTCTCTATTTTTTCTCTACTTATCTTTCTTATCCCTAATTGCCTTACCATTTTAATGCACCTCTAGGTAGTGATTCCCCATAGACAGCAATTGCATCCTTTCCAAGGATGAAGGTGGCCTGTACTTTCTGGGTCCTTCTTCTTGCCCTTTTTGAAGACTGGAGTAACAATGACTTTCCTCCAGTCATAAGTCACCTCACCTGTTTTCCATGATGGATAATGCAGAGTATCTCAGCAATGACTGCAGCTCCTTCATCACTAATGGGTGTATCCTATCAGGTCTGATGGACTTATGGATATCCAGTTTACTTAGATGGTCTCTAATTTGATCCTTCTCAACAAAGGAAAAGTTTTCCTTCATCCAGACATTCTCTGTTGCCTCCAAAGTCTGGGACTTTATCATCTTGTCACAACAGCATTTGCCTTATTCAACAGCAGGCCTGCACTTTCTATAGTTTTCATTTTGCCTCTGATACACTTGAAGAAACCCTTCCTGTTGACCTTGACATCACTTCCCAGGTTTAATTCCAAGGGGGCTTTGGCTTTTCTTGTTTCCTCCCTGCCTACTCTGGCAGCATCCTTGTATTATTATGAAGTGGTGAGTTGCTTCTTCCATACACTGTGAATTTCCTGTGAACTATTGTGCAAACTATCTTTCACCCTAATTAGCTGCCATCAGAGCTTCTGCCCACTCCTTACACTAACTGCTGGACAATCTGCCACCCCACACCCTGGCTGACCTGTCATGCCCTGCTTGCTCACTCTGTTCGCCACACTCTCTGGGGCGTCCTTCTGCAGGAGTGAGGAGGGGGAGATGCTGGTGGTGCTGGTTCCACCATACCACCAAGTTTGTACCAACTTGTGCTCTTTTATATGTTCTTTATTGGCATTAGAATAATTTTGATTGCAATGTATTAAAGAAGAAATGTACAGTATTTTAGAAGTGTTTTATAAGATCCAATTGGAATTTTTTTTGGTCACATTTAGATGTGAAAACATTACTTAGTTATAACTAACACATTTAACTGAAAATCCCTGGAAATCCATCAGAGACAGACAAGCTGGCCATGCAAACTTACCTTATGTTTTTACATAATGACAGAATGTTAGGAGCTGGAAGTGACCTTGAAAGATCAGGGACTCCAACCCTCCTGTCAGGGCAGGATCACCTAGAGTATGTGACACATACTCTATCACAAAGAAATGCCTCTGGGAGGGTTTTGAATGTCTCCAGAGAAGAAGACTCCACAACCTCACCGGGCATCTTGTTCCAGTGCTCTGTCACCCTCAAAATGAAAAAGCTTTTCATTATTTTTACGTGGAACCTCCTGTGCTCCAGCTTGCACACATTGCCCCTTGTCCTATCATTGGACATCACTAAGAAGATCCTAGCTCTTTCCTCCTGACACTCATCCTCTGCATATTTATAACCATTAGTGAGGTTGCCCCTCAGCCTCCTCTTCTCTGAGCTAGAGAGATCCAGATCCCTCATCCTTTAATCATCAGGGAAATATTTTAACTTGACTAAACAGACCTAGATTTGATTGCTTCTTCTGCTAGATGTTGTATGGCCTTCAATCAATGCATCAATACTTATTACAAAGACAGCATTGTCACCATATTTGCTTTGTTCCTCTTCCAGCCACAGAAGTTTCATGTACAGACAGATTTTTTACCATGTTGCCATCACTACAGAAGGTTCTAACAGGCACAGTTGCTGAGGGCAGAGCCAAAATACTTGATAACCTGTTGCAGCAAATAGTTGTAATTGAATCTTGTATTCTTATATTCATACCTTACAAACTTAACTCTAATGCTAAGAAGAGCTGAGAAACAAGAGATTGAAAAGATAAATTTAAAAGCAATCTGCCCGTAACAACTATATTGTTCATTTACTGATAATTCGCTTGTATGTACAAATGATAAGTTGCTTAGGAGTGCTACAAAAAAATGTAAATATTTAGGTGTTGAGCTTGTCTTAAGTTACTTGTTGCCATGTCCAAACTGTTATCGGAACCAGTATTAGTTTCTCAGAGATAATCTATAATTTGTCCATACCACATACCAGCAAGGATACCATGCTGTGAGAGCATGAGCATAATGGAAATTCCACTGATCAAAAATGTGTTTTTCACAGGAAAAAAACCCTATTTCTAAATCCCCAGGAGCAGTTTCCTCATACTAATGTTTTTAAAAATATTATTATGACTGGCTAGTTTAATTGCAAGTTTGTGATTAACCTGCAGAACTGCTTATCCTTATAGTTAAAAATACATGTTTATTTAAAATTAGAAGCATTTTAAAATACTGAATAAACAAATCTGTATAACACTGTCTAAAATCCTTCATGTTAAAATGTAAATAGAGAAATTAAAACAGAATCATTCTATTTGTACAGCACTGTACAAGAATTTTAATCATCCATATCCTTTTAGTATAGTTTGTGTAAAAATTCTTTGATAAAAGATAGCACTGGATAATCATAAAGGCTCATCTTGCAGTTATTTAATGACATTAAAAAGCATTTCATTATAGCAAAATCAAGGTACAAAACATGATAGAAAGAAATGGTCATACTGTGTAACATTTCAGTTTGCATATGCAAACTCAACCCATGCTGAGGTTATTTAAAAGGCTAGGATACCATGAAACCATTCATCCCTCACAAAATCACACAAAAAAAAGGGTGTATCTTTTCATTAAAACTGCTTTCATTTTAGTTAAAAATCTTTTCCTGTACTGCAGGTATTTTAGACATACTGTGGAAACAAAGAAAGTTCTGTCTTTTATAACTGCTGCCACATACAATACCATGGTATAATGACAAAGTGTTCCACATTCATATCACATGACTTTCCACGTCTTTGAAAGTCAGAGAATAATTTTATTGATGATCTCATGAAATATCAGTTCACATTCATTCTATTGTATATAAGCATTGAAACTTGATCAAAGTCACCTAAATGAAAGATTTTTCATAAAGTTAGTTTTGTCACTTGTGTAACTCTGAACAGACAATCAGTAAAGAAACCCCAGTAAATCCTGTGGGAAATGGAAAACAGTTTTATGATTCAATCAAACAATTCAGATTTTGTATTTCTACATGGCCCAGCCAAGACACAAACATGTTACTTTTCTAAAACTGTGTCCTGGTTTGAGCCTGTACAGAACAAATTTTCTTTCTTAGTAATTTTACTTTTCATTTAAATTCTTCTAAATAGCTGCACTTGATGAAATTAACAGCATGGTTTTCTGTCAATATCTGCTTCTGAGACTGATAGCACTCAATGTTTATAGTGACTGCTGGACAATGGTGTGTAGAAAGACTCTTGCTTATACATATTCCTATGGAGATTAAGATCACTGCTTGGTTCTACTGAATTTATTATATAATAAGTTGAATGAATCTCAAAGCTCCCTCCCCTTCCCTCCACTTTCTTTGATGGCATGCCTTTAATTTGTTATATGCATTCAGACAAGCACTTGGTATAAAACAGTAGAAAGGTGCTTTCCAGATATTGCATAATCTTGACTATTTCCCCTCCCACCCCTTTTCCAGTCTATGCATAATGCTTCGTGGGAGGAAAAACATCAATTTGATCTTTGATTTCCAAAGGACAGTTGAGATTACTGAAGAGAAAGCAGTCAAATATGGGTATACCAATTATGCTTTGTGGGGCTGAGTTTCATCTTAACTAGTCATTTATTGTATGAACTTCATGCAATTGGAAGAATAGTGTATTCCTCTGGAGCATATTGAGAGATGCCTCTTTTATCTTCTGATAGAGAACACAAAAATGAAATAATTTTCATGGTTTGACATATCATAGCATTCTCCAGAGATTCACAGGCCCGTCTAAATCTCTAATTTATCTGAACTGGGCTCCAGCTCAAGGAGTGATTCCTATATACAGGGGAAAAAAAAGTGTGAAGATACATAGATTTCCAGAACATGTCAACTTAATAATGAATAAAAAATAAATTACCTGTGTCTCCTCTTGAGAGGTTACTTAGAAGATTAGGTTAGTATGGTAAATCTGCCTCTGTGTTGTTTTTGATAGGAATCTTTAAACACAAATTAAACCCTCTGAAATTTAACTGCTGCTTATACTGAATAGTGGCAGTGGGATGAGAAAAGCATAAACAGGTGGTAGAGATTAGTTTGTTGCTGAATAATTAAAACAAATTTCTAGGGAAAAAAACACCAAAGGGTCTTCAAGACTCTATCAATCAGAAGAGAGATGCTTGAATAAACATTTGCTTAACACTGAGAAGAAAGCACAGAAAGAGGGAAGGGCCCTCAGGAGGTCTCAAGTCCAGCCTCCAAAACAAGTCCAGCTTTCGGATGATCCCAGGGTGCTCAGGGCTTTTCTTACATCTCCTGAAAACTCCAAGTATAGAGCCTTACTGGACAAGGAAAAGGGTATCTGTCCAGTATAAACTGTTTACCACCCACCAGTGTTGACAGGCTGTCAACTCTAAAGGTACTGCTTTCTCTATCTTATTTTCTCTAACATCCTATTTCTGAGCTATTGCATATTTCCATGTTTAAGTAATTCAATACAAACAATTTTAATTTGAGAAAAATGAAACTGAAAAGTTTGAAATCTGAAAACAAATTCCAAAAAATTTTCTGTTCACTTCCTACACTTTTCCCACAAATAGCTACCCTGGGTTAGGCTAACAGCGTAGGCAGCCCTTCACCCTGTCCATGGCAGCATCGGTAACTGCCAGAGTATAGGGAATATGCAGTATTCTTCTGTTTATTCTTCTGCCTTTGTAGCAATTTCAGCATCATCACTGCCTGTACGAGGTTAAATGCACAACTCTGCATAACGATTTTTTAAGGACTTTTCTTCTCGAATTTCTCTCACTTCTTCAATAAATATTTATATTTCCAGTATCCACATTTGCATTGACTTCAAATATATGTGAAAGAACCTGGAATTTACTAGCAGAAATAAGAACTAATCTATGCTTTAGCATTTTTCTGTTTTTATAAAGAAAATTAAATGAGAAAAGTATATGCCCACTGATAATGAATATTAATGCATTAATAAAATATAGTTAATAAATCCACAAAAATTAATTTGTGTCTGCTGTTCATCTTCAATTTTCAAATATATTAATCCCCTATTCATGTGACAATTAATAAATGTCAATTGAAACCAGAATTCTAAGGGTATTTCACTAGAATACTGGTCAGAAGCACCCTTGTCCACAGCTCTTTGTATAATCATATTGAAATCCTTAAAACACTGAAGCACTGGTACTTCTGCAGCATGCCACTGTGCTACTAAGCTCTTCAGCTCTGAATTTTAAAAACATGTAAATTAAAAAAATTAAACACATGTTGCTGTGTACAATTGTGAGGTAACCAGGGCACTGAATGAATCTATTATACACAAATTAAAAGTATAAGCTTATTAGGTATTTCACTTGGTACCTACGCTAAAATAATAAGCTCTGCCTCAGAAACAGGAATTATTTCTAGAGCTTGTTAAACTGGTGGCCTGAATGGGCAATGAAATCTTTTCAATTTGCAGGTAACTCTTCTAAAGTTCTTTGGAAAGTGTTCTGAGAAAACATCACTAAGTGAAAATGAGTGTTTTAGAAGGCAGTTTTTGCTGGAAATAAACTTTCATCACATCAGGATATGTCACGTTCTATTTCCACTTTTGTTCTTTCAGTGCAATTGACAAGAGAAGAGAATGAGTCTCTGTGATCATACTGCAAGATAATTCTAGGTCAAAAAATAGCTAAAGAACTATGAACAGGATTTGGGGATAGGGGAAAACGTTCTTCTTCATAATACCGCTTGCTAGAAGTGCCTAGGCACTAAATACTGACATATCCACCCTCAGTACTGTTTTGATAAAGTAAAACAAAGACAGAAAATCTCACATAGTGTTTGGACAAAAAAAAAAGCTAACACAGAGTTACCTGAAGTAGTTCCTTTGGATGAAAACTGCAGTCAGTTCATTTTTGGGAGAACTTTCTGATGTTTTAACACTACAGCAGACATCGTTTAGTCATGGTATTAATCAAAATGAAGTGGGCACTACGTTAGATATAGAAATACCAGGTTTCCTGTGCACTTACACTGAGCTGCTAATGGAGTTTTATTTGACCCTGCCAGCCACTCAATCTGTGTGTGCCCTAATATAGATCATAACAAAGGACATTTCATGTGATTTATTTCAACCATGTCTTACAAAAGATCTTCTCCTAATGTGTTATTATAGATCATATTTAAGAGAAAGGAACCTTATGGCTAGAGAGGGCAAACTAGGTAGACAAGATCTGCCTGAAATGCTTTTGATATTATCCAAGCTCTGCAACTATTATATTACATCAATGTTAGCTGATTACTCATTTTTAGCTAGCATATCAGCTAACATAATTTTTAAAACTTAGACTGTTACTTTTAGCAGTGTAAAGGAGAGGAAGATGCAATGCTCAATATGAGCTGATAATGTTCACTTGCAATCCAGAAAGACAACAGTATCCTGGGCTGCCTCCAAAGACGCATGGCTAGAAGGTCTCTACTCTGCTCTCATGAGACCCCAGCTGGAGTTCTGGGTCCCTCTCAGGCTCCCAGCAGAGGAAGGACATAGGGCTGTTGGAGCAAGTCCAGAGAGAGCCACAAAGATGATCAGAGGGATGGAGCACCTCTCCTTGGAAGACAGGATGAGGGTTGTTTAGACAGGAGAAGGTTCTGTGGAGCCTGTATACCAACATTTTATGACCTGAAAGAGTCTACAAGAAAGGTGAGGAGGTACTTTTTATAAGGGTATATAGAATCATAGAATCACAGAATTGGCTGGGTTGGAAGGGAGAGATCATCAGAGATCATCAAGTCCAACCCTTGATCCACTACCACTGCAGTTGCTAGACAATGACACTGGGTGCCACATCCAGTCCCTTTTTAAATATCTCCAGGGATGGAGAATCCACTACTTCCTGGGGCAGCCCATTCCAATGTTTGATCACCCTCTCTGTAAAGAAATTCTTTCTAATGTCCAACCTAAACTTCCCCTGGCACAACTTGACACTGTGCCCTCTTGTCTTGCTGAGAGTTGCCTGGGAAGAGACCAACCTCCACCTGGCTACAGCCTCCTTTCACGGAGCTGTAGAGAGTGATGAGGTCTCCCCTGAGCCTCCTCTTCTCCAGGCTGAACACCCCCAGCTCCCTCAGCCTCTCCTCATAGGATCTGTGCTTGAGTCCCTTCACCAGCCTGGTTGCCCTCCTTTGGACCTGCTCCAGGACCTCAATATCCTTCAATATATATATATATATATATATATATATATATATATATATATCGTGATAGGACAAGGAGTAATGGCTTTTAACTGGAAGAAGGTACATTTAGGTTAGACATTAGGAAGAAATTCTTCACTGTGAGGGTGGTTTTATACTGGTTGTGGATGCCTCATCCCTGGAAGTGTTAAAGGCCATATTAGATGGGTCTCTGAGAAATCTGGTCTACTAGGAGGTGTCCCTGACCATGCAGGGGGGGGTTGTTTATGCCAACCCAAACCATCTTATAATTCTGTTTCCATGAAAAGGCAGATCCACTAGGAATCACCTCTGGTTAAGCCACTTGTGCAGCTGGTAGGTGTCATCAGAAACAGAAGCTAAAAAAGAGTAGTTTTCTTTTGCTGTGAGTTTGCAAAGTATTTATTTCCTCTCTGAAAAATTACCTAACAGGAGTAAGAGTAACTTCAAGTTTGTGTTTTGAGGTTCATTTTGTTAGTTTTCCACAGCTTTCCCAGTCAGAATGATCAGCAGGAATGGGTGACTGCTGTGTTAGCTTGAGGGCTCAAGTAACTGCCTTTTCTTTTTCCTTCTTCTGTCAGCACACGTTTTTATTTCAGCCCTTCCCAATTGCTTCTTTCTCACTCTCTGTTCTAATGCCTACCTTTTCTTTCTTCCCTCCAATTGATTTTGAACAAATCAAGCCTGTGAAATTTTTCTTATGAAGAAGCTTGAATCCATCATAATCCATTGAAAATAAAACCTTCTGAGGTCTCTCATCAGGATAAAATACTCTCTCCCTTGAACAAAGATATCAGGCTAGTAAGAGAATGCACATCTCTCAGAATGGGACACAAATTATCTACTAAAGTTGATTTATTCATGTTGATAGTTTTCAAAGTAATCCACCATACATTTTCATTTAATTTCTTAACTCTTTCACCTGAAGTTTCACCTGAATCCACCTCTGCTGGCTTTTTATCCCCATGATAGCAAGGATAATTACTAATGCTTTTGTGGAAAACTAAGCAGATATTTTAGAACCTGTGCTATCTATATAAATCTGTAAAAAAGTAGCATGCATTCATTTATTTAGTAGTTCTAATATTCTCCTAGTACCAATCCCAAAATAGAGGAAAGAAAATTATTAATCTTCACAGCTTGCTCTAAAACAGAGGGGTTTTTTCCCTCTTATTTGTCTTGGGGTTATTTTTTTGCTTTTTGGGGTTTTTTGGGTTTTTTTGTTTTTGCAAATCAGTCAATTAAAATCTCCGCTTGTTACTTTACAGAGCCAAGATTCTCACTGTAACAACATGCGCAGATGGTAAACGCTGTTTTATTTGCTGGCTGTACATCAATAAAAATTAAGACTATTCCACTGATGTAGCACAAAGCTTTTTAGTAAGTCAGCAGTTTTGAAGATACAAGGAAAATTACAATCTAAATGTCATATTACATCAGCATATATTATTGTTTGTCCAGAGAAAAAGTAACTGGGAAAACTTGTTAAAGTTTCTGGTACAAAGCTGTTTTAAAATCCATATAAGTCTAATCATTAAAACCCAGCTATTCTATGCACAGTATAGAACACATGAAAATTTACATATATACATAATATATAAATGACTAGTAATATCAATAATTCAATTTCAGATGTAGGTTATTTTTGTGTATGTGTGTGTGTGTGTTGAACTGTTGAATTATTATTGAAAATTATGAATATTTTATTGAAAATCTTCAAAAGAAGCTATCTAATAAAGTCAGCCTATATTGTCGCTGGACATTGTGTAAAGCAAAAGTATAAACAGGTTCAAAAAAGAAAAAATTATGAAAAATAGATTATTAGCTGTTAAAACCAGTGATTTAAATGCTATCTTACAAATAATTGACAGAAACTGAAAGAATATTCTAAAGGGCTGCCCCAAAATTGAGCTTTTCTTAAAGATCTGCTAGTGACAACTGTCAGATTAACACTGGAGAGCGAGATGGATAGTCTGGCTATGCTCACCTTATTTCATAGTGTGATGCAGTAGAGGTGGATCAGCAAAATGAAACAGCGGGTGCTGCATTGCCTAAATTCCAACTGTGAACATTAACTGGTGATTTATGTCTGACTATGTTTAGTTTGCTCCCGTATATGGAATACACTTAGAAACCTGAAGTACAGAGTGTCTGAAAGAAAGTTATTCCACAGACCCCTGTTTTCATGACTTTGATCTGGTGAGGACCACCTACAGAAATGCCAGATCAACCATCCACCACCTTCCTAATGACAATTATTTCAGTACTGCCACAAGGACTCATAAGCCTGGTTTCAATTTCTGTTTGCACTTCTTCAATTCTTATCCTCCTCACTGTTTTCCTGCTCATTTCTAAGTGATGCCATGCTAGCTGCTGCCTAAAGTGCCCCTGAGTTGGTCACTGGTGTAAACAAAGGCACTTCAAGTGGAAATAGTGGACTGAAATCTGCAGAGGCAACAGACTGCTAGGGCATCTCAAAGGCTGTTCTGATGCTCTCAGATTTTTTTTCTTTTACACCTGTCCTGTCCTCTTTGTCACTGCATATGCTTAGCTTCAGCTCAACTTGAAGTACTAGACCTGGTAAACAGACGTGGACCAGCCCTACCTTCATGATGCTACATGACCAACAAGGGCTCCTAAACTTTTTGATGTGAAGGAATAAAATTGACACCATGTGTTGTTGGCTGATGTCACAGAATAGAATCATAGAATAATAGAATCATAGTCCTCTCACTACACACCTGTGCAAGATTTTCTACCCCAGCCTTCTTGTAGGCCACCTTCAGATATTGGAAAGCTGCTATAAGGTCACTTCACAGCTTCCTCTTCTCTAGGGGTGGGTGAAGACTTGTGTGATGGATGCAGTTTGAAACCCAACTCAGCTGCCATTTCCATGCTCATTTCAGTGATGTAACTGAGGAGAAGGGATCCACAGTGGTGATCACACTGGAGGACCCTTTGTTTATCAACAAGAAGACCAGATAGACAAATGCCTGGCTCCAGCTATTAGCAGAATTTTATTTTTTTTTTAAATCATGGTTTGATTTATAGGACACCAGGCCTATTTGCAATGGATGGGAAATCCTCATGCCAAAAGGGAAAAGGGTAATAGGGCAAAAGTTAGCAGGCCTCATGGACAGGGTTTTAAATTGGGCTTGAAGGGGGATAAAACCAAGCCCAACAGTGATGAGCCTAGTGGTACAGGGCCAAGCATGTGAGTGAAATCACTGGACTCTCTTCCCGAAAGAATTCTTAAAAGTCCAGGAGTGGGCTGTCCCCATGTGTTCTTCCCCTCTGGCTTGTCTTTTGACACAGGAGGATGGCTTGTTAAAGGTATTCTTCTTAAAGAATGTCGCCCATGTTGAGTCAAGGGTTCTCTCTTCCCATGGAGTGGGGGGGGGAGGGGGGCTGGGGCACCTTTGCACTCTTGCCAAGCTTTTCCTTTCCATTAAAGAAAGGGTCTCTTTGAATTACATTCTCATGGAATTACTGATTAAATATTTAATCTTCAAAATGCTACAGGAACAAAAAATCATAAGATGGCCATGACTAGTCTCCTTTGAAAGTATGATAAATATTTAAAATACATTTAACATAATTTTTACTTTCCTGTGTCATTCTGATAATAAAAATCTTAGCCAAATTCCTGACACTTAATTAGTGTGAAATTAAATATCTTTGCAATATGAAAAACATCAAGTTTTTGCACATATATCTGTGGCCTCAACATACATTTCTATAGAAGTGAGCTTTTAACTCTACCCCCGTCTTCTAACAAAATTTTTCCCCAGTTTATCATCTTCTGAAAATACACAAAACAGCTACACTATTGTCCAGATCAAAAAGGGGGAAATTGGAATGGCAATATATGTAGGACAAACTACATTTGAATCCTGTTTATAGCATCGTCCTTATAATGAACTACCAATTATTATTCTCTGAATACACTTTAGCATTAATGTAACATCTACGTGGTAGTAAATTCACTTACAGTGGTGCAACCAGATACATTTTTAACTAATTTGTGCTAACTTTTTTAATTCTGTGCTTACAAAAAACATCTGATTATTTTATGAAAATATTTATGAGCACTGAAATTATTTTCCAAAAGGTGATTCCTGTCTTTTCCTGTTACCTAAAAGTCTGCATCATGTATTCCTGTTTCTTATCTTTTCATATCTTTCTGTCTTGTTCTCAGTGGCTCCAAGTCTTTCTCAGTCATTTCTGTGACTGAGAGGTCCAGACATATGTGTGACACATCTAACTTGTCTGTATCCTATCTAACCTTTCCCTTTCTCACTCAGTGTTTTCACAGATGCTAACTGTGTTAGCTGTATGTCAGCAGCTGACCTTTTTAGTGAAAACTGATTCAGAAGACATCATCACTTGGGCTTTTTTTTGGTTATTATTTTCCATTGCACTGATGGATTTATGTATCTTTTCCTTGGTCTTATACATTCAATGTTTCAGCAGTGTTAGGATGTTCTTGATTCCTGATTATTGAATTCCATTGTAAACATTGGATTCCATTATTTTGCCTTAAGTACATATTGCTGTAATTTTGTTTGGATTTTGACTATCCAGTCAGAAAAAAAAAAAAAGTGAATAATTCTTGTAATTTACTGTGTAGACTGTTCAGCTGTCTGCTCTTTTTAGTAAATATTAAGACAGATAAAATAATTCATTATCACTGATTCCTTTTCTCCATAGAAATCACATACTTAGGAATAGATTAATCTGCCTGAAGTTTCTTGAGATAAGGTCAAAGGTCCTCACAATAATAACAGGTACTTTTTTTTTCTCCCAGTCACAACCCACAATGTTGGTAATTAGATTAAGGGGAGTCATTATTTAACAGGTATGTTTTCCTACACAGGCCCAACATAATTTCAAAACATCATATATGTCTCTATATAAATATAACAGTGTGAATGATTCAGCCAGGTTCTTTGTTATAACAGCTTATTTATAGCTACTGGTCTCCTATTAATGATTCTAGGTTGGTCTATTAATACTCAATTTTATTTTCAGTAATAAGCATTAATAGATCAACTTTCAAATATACTGAGGTTTTCCTTCTTATTTGGATCCCTCTTCAAATTTTGACTTTTTTGTTCACACTTTCTCCAGATCTTTCTTGAGGACATTGTTTGCATCTGCCTGAGGACCTTTATTTATTTTAAGAGAGGTGTCCCTCTACTTTCACTTCCCAGCTGAATGAACCAACTTCTTTTGTGAGACACAGGTTTACAATTTAATGCAATACCGGGGAGCTCCAAAGAGCCTCCCACTTAGGACCAACACTTATAGTGTCATAGTGTCTCAAGAATGATTTTGATATTTTTTCCTGTTGACCATGATTCACACTAGGTCATCTTTAGCAATTTTCAGAGTGGGTCCATGATCCAAGTAGGAGGGGTCTCACGTCTGTTTAAATCAATTGTTTAAACTCACTGCTCTAGCGGGCAGAGACAGGATGTGCTGAACCATCTCAGCCCACTGCACTTACTATTGAAACACATTGTTGAGCCCACAACCCTTGTAACTAAAAAAAGAACAATATTGGCTGGTGTTCACATTGCAATGTGGATCTGTGAGATGGAGGTCTGCAGCCCCACACATCCACAAATTTTTGTTTCCTCATCTTTTTTTATGGCTCTGTGACGGAAAGGTAATTTATTGAATTTCTCTGGCGTTTGGATGATGTTCAGCCTATTCAAGGAAAGGTAAAATGGAAGGAGCCATCAAACACCTTCCAGATACATCTTTGTCTGACATGACAACATTATAAAGTTTTTTCTATCCTTACTTTTAAATGGTCTATAAAATGTTATGTTTGCTATTATTTAACCCCTCAAGACTTCGTGATATGAAGGGTAACTGAAATATAGATTCATTACTGGCAGCCATAGCAGCTGTTGAGGCACAATATAGTCTTTCATGGCCTATAACACCCTGTTAAATGAGCATTTAGTATATTAACAATATACTTGTGTGTATTGGGTAGTGTGGGAGTGTGGCTACTGGATAAGGCCAACCCACCATATTATGCAATGAATGGTTTAATACTTCCAGAAATGTCATGCAAAATGATGACGTTTCTGATCACTGAGTACCTGTATTTTCATGTCCTATGCCATGACAAGTTTTTGGGGATCTTTTTTTTCACTAGTTTTAGTTTTTGTTTTTTTGATTGTACATTAGCACTATTCTCTAGAACATAAGAATCTGCGCTGCATTTTTAAGCTAATGTTTTCCACTTCTATAGCTATGTTGTGTACATTTTTTATAAGATGCTGTCTAGGTTCACAAGAGCATTTGGAGGATATAGAGAATGATCTTCTACTGATGAAATATTCATTACCACAGAACACTTTTTCTTTGGTTGTGTCTATTTCTCAATTAACACATTATGTGGAAAATTATTTAAGATACACTTTAGTGCAGTAAGTAATTATAAATGATTAAATCAAATGAGAGTACAAATCATAAAGATCACATCGTACTGGCAGAAAAAAATGCCAGCTTCTTGTCAGACTTTTTTTTTTTCAAATGGTCTCATTAACATTTTTCTGCCTTCTAATGCTTGTCTCTCATAGTTTATAATAAACAATGGTGAACATATGACACCAGATTCTTAGGACCTGAATATACCTTCAATTATTGAAGAATGGCACTAAAGGTCAAAACTGGAAATATTCAAACATTTTTAAAAATATGTGTTCAACCTTTCTTTGAAGTGAACTGGGAACTGTGGATGCAAGCATATTTTATCTAATGACAATGAAATATATGGCTCTAGACTGCTTCAGCAGCTTTGAAATTCCAGGACATAAAGTGTATTTCTCTTTTATGGAGCACTGATATTAAATATTGCATGTGGTCAAGAACAATTGCATTGTTGTAGGAACTGCGAGGAGTTTTTGAGTATTTCCCCTTTCTAGAAAAAGATTTACAAGCATTTTTCAGATATTTTTAAAGTTGGAGTTAAGAATTCATGGGTGTTTCTGCAGATGTTAGGGTAAGTGCTGGTGTTCAAAAGGAACCACAGCTAAGAAATGAGCTTAAGAATTAAAATTCAAGAGCCTTGTTTCTTCCCATACAACATTATATTTTCTAGACCTTTCACACAAAGAATAAAGTAACGTGTATTGTGATCATATAAAGGAAAAAGTGATCCAGTGATTTAAGAAGTGATCCTCACATAGTGACCAGAAGTTGCGTGATCTAGGAAATGAACTACATCACTGCTCCAAGTTTTCCCATTGCATCTATGATACTCAGTAAGACTTCATTTTTAGAAAAACACCTCAATTTTTTTTTTTTTTTTTAAATAAGAAACTATTATTTTCCATCATCAAGGATCATAAGGGAAGAAGAATACCTATTTCTTCCTTGGAGGATTGTTTAGATTAAGGAGAAGAATAAAATACACTTCCCATTGTTTATCAGACAGACTCCACTCAGTTTTAAAGCAGGAATCAGAAATGTAGTACATCTCATTAAAATAGAAATGTCAACTCTAAGATAAGTTCTGAAGGACAGCAAAAGGTAAAGATCTTTTTTAAATACCATGGCACTCCTAGTTCATTAAGCTGAGACTAGAATTGTTAACTCAGTTGTCAGCTGGTACTCAGATGGAATTATACTAAAACAGCACTTTGACATATTCAGTGGGTGCAAAGATTTAAATACCATCTTTTTGTACCTAATGAGAACTAGATATTGAACAAAATGTCTTAAAATGTCAGTCAGTAGAGCATATACTACTGAGAAATTTTTCAGGAGGTGAGTAGAGAGATATATTCATTGTTCTTATTCTACAGAAACTATCCATTTAGATGGTCTTTAAGAAGAACAAGACAAGATGGTGAAATAATTGAGGAATCACCAACCAGATAGGTTCTCATATTGAAGGTTGATAGAAATCATAGGATTCTATTTTGAGAATTGGGAACTCATTCTCTGCCATTTTGTTCCTGTGTAATCATTCTTCCTGTGTTTTATTTTCATACATATGTGATGGCAACAGTAGCAGAGCTGGTTAGATTAGGTATTTCTGTGCTATGATTTTTGTGATTTCAACAGATATTTTTTTCCATCATTAATTGCAATAAGAGGTATCCTGATTGAAAAGTGATTGAGCAGACTGAAAGGTTGAATTTTAGTATACTCTACCTCTTTTTATGATTTGATAATTTTCTAAACAAGGTTAATAACAGCCTGTTGATCCATTAAGCATCAAATTTAAAAGTAATACACATCCTAATGTTTTGAAATTATTTTCCCCTACAAATTAAATGTTATCTATTTCAGCATGTGAAAAAAAAAAAAAAAAGTTGAATAATATTTATCACTGGAAGGACTTCCCTCTTTTAATAATCACAGAATCATAGAATAATAAAATCTGTTGAGTTGGAAGGGACTCATCAGAATCATCAAGTCCAACTCTTGTCTCTATGTAGGACACTTCAAGAATCTCACCATGTGCCTGAGACCATCATCCAAATGCTTTTTAAACTCAGGCAGGCTTGGTGCTGTGATTACTTCCCTGGGGAGCTTGTTCAATTTCTCAGCTGACCTCTGGGTGGAAAACCTTTTCCTAATATCTAACCTAGACCTCCCCTGACTCCACTTTCTGCCATTTCCCTGACTCCCGTCTTCTGTCACAGGAGTGAAGAAATCAGAACATACTTCATATCTTACCCTCATGAGGAAGCCTTATACTGCAACAAGGTCACCCCTCAACCTCCTTTTCTCCAAGCTGAACAATCTCAGTTGCATAAGTCATCCCTTCCAGACCCTTCATCATCCTTGTGGCTCTCCTTTAGATGTTCTCCAATAGCTTGATGTCTTTTCTATACTATGGTGCCCAAAACTGCACACAGTATTCAAGGGGAGGTCATACCAGTGCAGAGTAGAGTAAGACAATCACCTCCCTTGACCAGCTGGCAACTCAATGCTTGATGAACCCCAGGGCATGGTTGTCCCTCCTGGCTGCCAGGGCACACTGCTGGCTCATATTCAGTTTGCCATGAACCAGGACCATCAGATCCCTCTCTGCCGCACTGCTCTCCATCCACTCATTCCACAGTCTGTATTACCACCAGGGTTGCCCCACCCCTGGGGCAACCTGGGATGCAACCTGCCCTTTTCAACATGTGGTTGAAAATTGTCCATCTCTCTAACCTGTTGAGATCTCCCTGCAGGGCCTGCCTGCCCTCAAGGGAGTTGACAGCTCCTCCCAATACAAAAATATAAGAGCAGATTGAGAAGTGTTCAGACTAAGAGAGTCACATAAATACTTTAAGCCTTAAGGCAACAACAACAACAAAAAGAAAGGAACCTGGACAAGAGTCAAGGGAGAGTAAAAATGCAAAGCAAGGAGGAAAATATGTAATGTCTTGTTCTTTATAACATGGAGTGTCTGAATTTAAGAAATCGTATTGTCCCTCGTTAAATGAATAGAGTAGCCAGCTCAGCATAGGCAAGGGAGTAAAATGTTCAATTAAATGAGGCAAGCTGCTCTTCTGAAGCAATCCAGAACAGATCAGACACTTACAATCACTAGGCAAGAAGGTACTTCTGAAGATCATATAATTCAACCCCCCTAGTCAGAGAAGGGGTAGCCAAGGTGAGGTGCTTAGAAATGTATCCAGTTGTGTTTCGAGTATCTTCAAGGATGGAGAGTCCATAACTGTGGGAAACTTGTTCCAGGTTTTAAGTTGAAATGAGATCTCCTGTACTTTAATTTGTACCCATTGCCTCCTGTATTATTGGATACCACCGAGAAAAATCTTGCTCCTTCTTTTTCTCTCCCTAATGTCAGACATAAGTATATATATATGTATATATATATGCCTTAGTAAGATTCTCCTGAGTTTTCCCTGATACAGACTGAATATTTCTCTCAGACAATTCTTACATAAATATTTTTTTAACCTCCACCAAAGATAGTATCTAAACACCCATGACCTGGTGGTTTGACTTCCTCAGTTTTATTTGATTTAATTTTCAGTGAGTTTTTTGTTTTGATTTGTGATGGGTTTTTTATTAATTATTTCTGCATGGATTCCCTCCTCCAGAGACAAAAATAAGAAAACCTCTCTGTTTCTGATGGTTGTGCAAAAATGCTGAATTTTGCCCACTACATAATTTGATTAAAATGTACATCATTGAAAGGTCGCATTGCACTGCAGTTTCTCTTCAGTGCAAGAGAAATGAAATTAAATTTCTCTTAAAACAGAAATATTTACATTATATATTTTGGATAAAAGGGAATAGCAACACTGTCTTTCTCTATTGAGCTATTTTTTAATTTCCTGTTAATTTCATACAGGTAAATGTAAAAAACCCACAAAAGAAATTGAAACTAGTTATTTTATCTTGCTGAAAGTATGTACAACTGCGTTGGCCTGATCTGAGCCAATTTTTTTCATTGTTCAGGTAAGGCAAAGAATGTGCTATTTGCACAATAGTAATCCTAGTTCCAGAAAGCTGAACGTATCAATGTCTTTCTTGAAGTAGATTTTGAACAAGGAGAGAAAACTTCTACTGATATAAAAATGTCAATAATTTTCTTAATATGTTTTTTAATGAGTGCTCCTCAAGGTTGTTATTCCAATACCTTATGAGCTACTGGAAGTGACTGGTTACTCTTCAGCCCTTCATCTCTTAACTTTTTGCAGCAAATATTGTAATATTGCAATACTAGCATTTTTTTCAATTTTTCAGCAGTAACAGTTTTGAAAGTTATGAAAATACATTTATATATACTATAAATTATATAATTACATATGTACCTTTAACTGTAATTTCCTGACTGGTAAATATCTGTTAGGACTTAGGTACCCTATGACTTTTTCTATTTAATAGAGAGAGAATGTGCCCCAGACCCTGTGAAGTATCAAATCAGTTTGCATGATTAAATACTTATATTTGGTGCATATTTAATAGATTAATAGAGAATTAAGTTGCCAAGCCTTAGATGTACTTTACCCATGTAACAAGAATTGTTCTTAAAAGTTCATCAGACAACTAAGTATCATTCAATTCTGCGAAACAGGAGTCTTGGACCTATGCTTAGTATTGTAACCGTTGCTTTACCCCTAAAATGCAAAGTACTGATTTTTTCAATATGTTTTTAGAAGCTTTCAAAATGAAAATATAATTCTGGTCAAACATCAAAAGGACAAGGGCAAGGCATATTTCTCATTCTTTATTCCCCTCTGAGTTCTTCGAGTTGCCCGTAAAACAGGCAAGCACTATATTTCACTGTCAGTCATTCAAAAAGAAATTACTTTTCCTTGCATCTTTTCAAGACCTTTCACTATGTATGCCCAGCTGCTTTTCTTTATTATGTGTTTGCTCAAAATACGCTGAACTATTTGAAACAGCTTTTCGTAGAAACACAAAGGGCATAAAAGCAACATCTTGCTCAAGTTTTAGTTTGAAATATGAGCCATACATGTGGAACAAGAGTAAAATAGCAAAGATAAGTTTTGAAATGCATAGATGGTAATAAAACCTAAGAACCTTTAAACCAAAAGGACATTTTTGGTCCGTTTGATTTATGATCCTTGGTTTCTGGTATGTGCCAAGAACAGTGACTGAGATGCTCTAAAAACTGAATTACTTGTTTTCCATTTACAGATGTAGTGCTACAAGGAAGTTTAAGTAATATTTGACACCAGTAAGATCTGCCACTAAGGCACTGGCCAGCCTATTTCAGTCTCTATAGAATTTAGGTTTTGGAATAGTATAACGAGACCAGATGATGTTAGGACACAGGTCTTACATGAATTTTATGAAGGTCATGTGATCAGTGCTTGTAGAGTGTGTGCTGTTCATTTTCTAGTCCCAGGAAAAACTGCTGAACTTTATTTACCTTTTAACTTTGTAGAAGTTTATTATATGTTGACATATAAGTACAAATAAAAATTAATTAGGATGGAATATATTCAAATCAAAATAGAAAGAAAAAGAAAAGACATACTGGAGGACATGATTATCCATTAATTTTTGGTCCTCCTGAACAAAACCACTGATTTTGAAAATTGATGTACTTGCACTGACAACACTAATAAGTGCACTAATAAGACCACACTTACTTTAATTAATGCAAAATAAAAAGTGGCTTTAAAATTCTGAAATAAATTTTCAGGTTTTTCTCTTCATAAATTTTAAAGAATTTTAAAACCATAATTTAATTTAACACATTTAATCACTTGAATTAATCTTGAACACAAAATCCATTCAGTATCTTACAAATAGAAAGAGAATATCCTATTTTATAAATTAGTACAGAAAAATATAATCCAACCTCTTGAATCAGAAACAAAAACATATTGGAAAACCTAAATAGGAAAACTCAATAAATAGTTTAGAGAAATGTTTTTTGTCCTGTAGTAGGACAGCCTTTTTGCATGATGCCAAGATGGAACAATATTGTGAAACATTTTAGATATTAAATTAAAATTTCTGTTCCCAGTGATCTTCATATTTTAGATTTTTTTTCCCCAAAAGCCTGTTGGTTTTGACACAGCAGTGCTAAACATTTAAAGCAAAATTTCTACAAAGAGTAGAGTAGTCCTAAGAGAATACAATTTATATTTTTAGTGTCGCAGTTATTTTTTATGGCAGTGTCTTATACTGATCTTTCAACTTGTATATCTAAGAGGAAAAAATATAACTTGGTTTTTGGAAAGGCAGATAATTCAAAAGCAACTAACTTAGTACTTAAAAATATGACGAATTTCTGAACAAGAAGACATACACTAGTTTAAATTTATTTAATCTTCATTTCACAGGAGGATGCAAAGGAAATTATTAAACCAAAATGACGAGAATATGATATAGTTTAAGAACTGTATGATGGATAAAACAGGTTTATAAGCTAACTAATGTGGTTTTACCACAAGACAGATAACATCAGTTTTACTGAATGATGAACAAAGATGGAAAGTTTTATAAGTGGAATACCACAGACTGTTCTTCAACTGTATTCAATATATTAACAAATTTGGCACACAATCTGAAAGAAGAACTTAGCAAATTAAAAAAAAAAAAAAATTAAAGTAATTCAGGAAGAAGAGAATAAAATTCATCAAGTAGAAGTTGTAGACACCAGTAGTGAAATTTTTTTCATGTGTAGTGGTGTGTGCTTTAGCTGAAAGTGACAAGGAGGAAAGAGATGCAGTTACATAAATGAGTATGGGATACATCTGCACCTTTTCTGATTAACTGAAGGGAAGCAAAACGGATCATACAGATTGCTAGGTGGTGCCAGTGCAGACATATTGGCTCTATTTTTCCATATAAAGTTGTAAAAATGTTCCAGATAACTCACAGATGGTTTGACCATCTTTATGTCATTCTTTTACAGAAAATAACTTCAGCCGAGGATGAGTACCTTACATATTGGATTGCAGTTTACCTAGTAGGTAAGAAAGAAATTACATTATTGGTGTAAGAGGAAAAGGATCCATTTTACCACTAAAAACATTAGAAGAGAAACAAGATTCTTTAATAATCATATCAAGGACAAAAATTAGATGTACCCCAGTTTTTCAATGTCTTCTATTTCTGATAAACTGTCAACCAGGTGGTTTTATAGATATAGCCTCCTTAACACAAACAGAAGGTGGAGAAAACTTCTATGGTGTACTAGCTCTTCCCCTCACTGCTTCCTCTAGCCCACAAAAAAACTGCAAAAATGTTGTCTTTAAGATATTGATTGAATTTCAGTTTTGTGTAATTTTTGAGCTTTTGATTTTATGGAAAGATTTATTTTTCAGTTAATTTTAAATTAGATATTTTTATAATTTCCTTATAGAAAATGTGATAAAAAGTAATGAATACATATATATATTTAAATATAGTATAAAACCGTATCTGGTTTGAGGAATTACTGGTGGCACCTGCAACCAAAGATAGAACTGTAATGTAGTAGGAAATTGTATTATAATTTCAGATAACTGCAAAATTATCTCATGTATAACCAGAGAAAATAACATTCTTCTTAAGTGAATGATATTGCATCTAGGCAGGCGTAATCAAAACTGTCAATAACTAAAGATGTAATGAATCAGAAGTACACACGATGTAGTAATGTGCAAACAAGATGATGACCCGAGAGTTTGAAATCTGAGAGGGAAATATTCAGCAGACGGTACCAAAAACATCTTACAAATTACCATTTGTAGGTTTATCAGATGTTCAAGGTAAATCAGTGTTCCTGTCTGAATATGTCAGTAGGAACTCAAAAATGATCTGGGAAAATAGTACTTATGTTGTGGAACTATTTTAATATGACCAGTTTTACCAGACTTCTCTTTTTTCACCTGCTCCATTGCCTTCTACCTAACTGTGCATATTTTGCAATAAATTGAGTCTAAAAGTTTCTAAGTATCTAGAATAACTGCAGTGGCTGAAATAGATTTAAAGTACCCATTATGATTGATTATCTTATTTATAAAATACTAAAAATCAGTTTGGGAGGAAAGATTAATAGTATTTTGATTTAAAATTAAAAACAAAATCATTAGCTCAATTTAATTTAAATTTAATTAAACATTATTTAAATTTAAATTATTTTATTTTCAGAATTCAGAGATATCTCATCTCTCTAATACTAATTATTACCTGATTCAAAGAAAGTGGAAATGCTTCAGCAAAATAAAGTAATTATTAGAGACAATAAAAATCAAAGACTGGACCTGCATTTGTAATTCTTCATAGATAAGAAAACTTGAATCTGGAGTTCTGAACTTATAAAGAAGAATGAAAGAAACTATAATGTTTGCATCCAGGTTAAACTCAACTGTGGCAATAAGTGCATTATACAAATGTTGGGCAAATTAGTCTTTTGTGAGGGATCACATTATATGTGTCAATTAAGAGTGTGAAGACAGGATTAAATCCTTCATTGTGATATTAAAGGGTGAAGTAATACAGCAGTCCTCAAATTATTTTGATGAAAAAATCACTGTCAGGGCCCTCATTTTCTAAATCATAATTGGTCACATGCTTCATTTTTTTTCTCTATGGATTAGGCCTTTAAGACAAAGACATTGTTCTGACACTGTGCTGTACTTCTGGATATAATAGACTCTCACATAGCTTTTAGCTGTCTTCACTAATGTGAATTTGTATACAAAAGACCATGAATTTTGAAATTTAAGACCTCAGTCTGTTCAATTCTTCAGACAAAGGTCCAGAGCCATCTGAACTGATGAAGACTCTCTGGAAATATAAGATTAGAAGTGACCCCAACACACACTAAATACACTTTAAACCAGTTCAGAATCCCTCAAAGAAATATTGTGTCTTCTTAGAAATCTAAATTGTAAACTAAATTAGAATTTCTTCAATTTGTGGAAGGCAGAAAAAACAAGAATCATGTTACATTTTTTATTTATTATCTTGAGAAATAAAAGAAATGTCAGTTATAGACATCTTGAAAGAAATCATTGTAGTGAGACCAAAAAAATTCACCACACTAAGGAAAAAATTCCTTTTTGATGCCATAAAGCCCACAAAAAAGTAATTGATAATTCTTCATTTGTAATGCATTTAAATAATAATAAAATATACATTGACTTAATATAAATGAGAAGAAAAAGAAAAAAAGAAAAAAAATAGGTGTATCTGGAAAGTACACACCTTCAATTAGCAAATCTCTACATGTACTAGGAGCCTGAATAACTTCTACAGCCACAGGTAAAATATAAAATTAAAAAAAAATTCTGCTAGCACACATAACAGCAATCAAAAACATTGCAAGAAACAAAATGGAAAATTCAGATACATTTGTACAACCTTGGTTCATGCACAGGAACTCTGTCAGAGTACAGATGTTACAGTTGGGTCCTCACATACCAATGGCTGGAAACGTAGGGATTCTTGTTGAATACCAAAAGGACAAAGTCAAGGTAACACAGTATGGGGTAAAAACAAACAATTTTATTGAACACAGACACAACTTGTAGGAAAGGTCCATCTGCATCCATGTATGCTGTTGAGTCCTGTTTTAATAACAATAGTCTTTTTTAGTCTTCTGCTCCTGATAGCAGCATGAGCTTTTATTTAATTTAGAAGAACGCACTGGCTTTCAGATCTTTCTCAGTACCAAAGAACTATCTTACCAAGGCTTTTATGATTGTATTTTTCTACCTATGACTCATTTTGGTGTAGTGTCTATTAGAGCCTAAGCTACAGAAGTGTTTTATTCATTTATTTACAGTATTGGTATAAAGAACTATTTAACATCCCCTTCAAAATTACTTACTTGAGCTGTGTTTTCATTTCATTGAGGAGATAAGCTTTTCCTTAAAAAGACTTGATGACTCTGAAAGTGGAAGTATCACACCATTAAATTAGGAAACAACATGAAAGACCTGGTGACTGTAGCAATAAAAGTAAGATATGTCTCTCTTAAAAGGAAGCATGTTTAAAAAGGAAAAGAAAATTGTTCTCCAATAATTCACAGAAGCTATTCATAGCAAGAACCAATTATTTTCTCTCGCTTTCTTTAACATGGAGGATATGAATATGAATATTTTCCCTGATCATGGTACTTTCCTAGTCTAAATTCAAAAACAATTCATTGTTACAATTCTTCAGCTCAATGAAGGTACATAAAATGTAATTTTCAGATTTCCAGACAGTGAAGGTGGTGATTATCTCTACTGGGTGTAGATATGAAGTTTTTGGTAGTAGTGGGTCTCTGTGAGGAGCTGTGCCATGCTGGACACATCCAGTTCCAGATGGCTCCAGCTGACACCCCACAGGGCACAGCTGAGCCTCACAGACACGACTGCAGCACCTTGGGAAAATTCTCTATAAGGCAGGGCAAAACACTGCTCAGTGGTGAGGGAGAAAAGTGTGAACAATGCTCCTGTGAGCAGCAAGATGAGAGGAGGGAAGAGAGGTGCAGAGCAGATATTCCCCTGCAGCTTTTATAGAAGAGATCATGATGGAACAGGTATTTCATTGCAGCCTACAGAGAGACCACAGTGGAGCAGATGTCTATTCCATAGACCATGAAGGGGTCCATGCTGGAGCAGGAACAGGATATGCCCTGAAGAAACTGTAGCCCATGGAGAGCCCATGCTGGAGTATTCTTATCCTGAAGGGCTGCAGCCCAGGGTAAAGGTCTTAGACTGGACCAGAAGAAAGGCATAGGGAGGAAGGAGTAGCAGGTAGGAGACCTGTTCCCCATCTCTGCTGAACCACTCAAAAGGAGGCAGAGGACAGAGGAAAGAAGGAATTATTTTGAGACTGGGAAGAGGGGAAATAAAGGAAGGTATTCTGTTTTGTTTGTTTTTTTAAATTTAATTTCTTTTCCGTCACCATTTGACTATACTTTAAATGCCAATAAATTAAATTATTTTTTTCAAAGTTGACTGCTTTGCCCATGACACTAACTGGCAAAAAATGTCGTTGTCTTTGTCTCAACCTGCAAGTCTTTTCACCTTGTTTACTATTGTCCTGTTAAGGAGGAGGAAGAAGTGAATGGCTACATGGGCATGTGGCTGCTGGTGAAGGTTAAGCCACCATATTATGTCTTACTGCCATTCTTCAGCTGCAGTCAGAAATCATGGCAATATATGTTTCATGTTCCTTCCTACCTAATAATTATAAAATCACATGTATCACATGACATCATACCTGGAAGGATGCTTGCCACATAGAATGGTCGTTCCAGTTATTAGCTAATACCATATTCTGTATTCCAGTATTTCATGTAGTATTTCCTATGACATATGTAGTATTTCCTGAGCTACAGATCAGAACCTACAACATCCCCTCTTTTTTAATGGTGTATAACATTAAGAGTTTGATGTTCTCTGGTCCTTTCTTTCCAGACCAATGAAACCTTCAGTCCAAAAAAGGAGAGAGAAACTACACCATCACCAGTGGATTAAGGAGGACAAAAAAAAAAAAAAATCCCAACAGGTTTCTTATATTGTAGATGAATTCATCAGTCACATAGCTCAGTTTTGAGTATTTGTAAAATCAGTACAAGACCTCTGGCCTATTACCAGAGAGGTTCTATTTTGGTATTTATTGGGTTACAGTAGTTTTTACAATTGTTAATACTACAATCCCAGCTCCTCTCGGGTGTACATATAGCTGGTAGAATTTGACAAAGTGATACTGATTTTGGTCATTTGCAGAAGCAGAATTTTGGGTCCTTGGAGCAATAATTAATTTTTCCATATCTGTGCATTTATAGGGGCCAGGGGTTTTAAGAAGTATTTTATCTGTCTGAAATATTTACTAAATTTAACTTGAGCACTGCTTCAGCTGGTAAATTTTAGTGAACCCCCCAAAATTTACCTGTGTGCATCTATCCATGTATGAATGTATATACCCAAATACCAACAATTTTTTTTAGAAGCCTGATGCTTTTTTTTTCAGTAACTTTCTTTACTTTTATCTGTCTGCTTTAATCAAGAAGTTGAACATTACTCTAAACCAAGATTTCAGTTTGGTGTTAGTAGAGTAAGAGTAGCTCAACACACTCTGGCATAGTAATTTTTGTTAGCTGTTGTTAAAACATACAGCTACCTAAGGTTGCTTTTAAGATTGCCTTTTATTGTTAAATAAGTAGTTTATAATGAGTTAGCTAAAGTGCCTTTAACATAGACTTGAAAGGCTGAGTATAAAACCATTTCTAATGATATAGTTTACAAATCATGACTAATCTAAAATGAGGTAGCCTCTAAAGTGCAATCTCTTCTACTTGCATCAGGATTAGAATATATGAGTGTGTCCAAACAAGTACATAAATTAGTTGATATGCTGTAAACTCCAACTTAATTTGGACTCCTGGTAACTTGGTAACTCATATCACACTAGTGCTTGCTATATAACTTCAAAAAGTTAATAAAAATCAATTAGAATGAGAAATTTATTTGGAAATCATTAGTTCAAAGATATTTTTCTGCTATCTTTAATAATCTTATTGAAATATTAGTTTATATAGAATGAAGAGTCAGGCATTCACATTAGGGAATGTTCAGATATTTGTAATTGAATACTATTAAAGAATGTTATTCATAGAATCTATTAAACAGGAACAGGATATGCCCTGAAGTAACTGTGTCCCTATTAAAGAATTTATTCATAGAATCATAGAATGGTTTGGTTTGGAATGGACCTTAGAGATCATCTAGTTCCAACTCCCCTGCCATGGGCAGGGACATATTTCACCACATCAGCTTGCTCAAAGCACAGTTTAACCTAATCTTGAACACTTTGAGGGATAGGCCATAGACCTGTGCTGCCTGTTCCAGTGTCTCACCAACCACACAGTAAAGACTCTGGGGACTCCAGAGATGGACACAGTACTCCAGGTGGGGATCTCACAAGAGTGGAGTAGAGGGAAAAAATCTCCTCCTTCAACCTGCTGATCATGCTTCTTTTGATGCATCCCAGGATATGGTTGTCTTTCTGGGCTGCAAGTGCACATTGCTGGTTCATGTTGAGCTTCTCATCAACCAGCACCCTGAAGCCCTTTCCCTCAGGGCTGTTCTCAAACCATTCCCCACCCAGCATGTAACTGTGCTTGGGTTACCCCCGCCCAGGTGCAGGACTTTGCACTGGCCTTATTGAACTCCATGAGGATGGAATGGGCCCATCTCAAGCCTGTTAACTCCCTCCAGATGGTATCCTGTCTCTCTAGCAAATCAATTCAGTTTGGTAACATCATCACACATGCTGAGGATGTACTCAGTCTCGCTGTCTATGTCAATGACTAAGATATCAAATAGTATTTGTCCCAGTACAGGAAAACCACTCCTTACTGGATTCTACTTAGACACTGAACCATTGAATGTCACTCCTTGGATGCAACCATCCAGTAAGTTCAATATCAGTTGAACAGTCTTAGTCTGCACTTCAAATCCATGTCTTTCCAATTTAGAGACATGGATATTGTGTGCTATTGTGTCAAAGGCCTTAAAGAGGTCAATCATTTGCAGCTACTCCCATGTCCACTGAAGCTGCTACTCCCTTGGAGAAGGCCACTAGCTTAGTTAGGCCTCCATTGCCCTTGGTGAAGCTATGTTGGCTGTCTCTAATCACCTACCTGTCTTCCATATGTATAGACACATCTTCCAGGAGTATCTGCTCTGTGATCTTTCTGCGTACAGAGGTGAGGATGATCAAATATAGATAAAATGTAAGAAATAGCATGGAATGCAGAAGACCATACTGCCTTGTGTTTTTTTTTTTTTATTTATTTTTGCAAGCTCCATGTAGACTTGGAATATTTTTATGATTTTCTGCCTGATTTAGATATATATTCTGCTCTGCCTTCACTGTGAAAAGAGAGAATCTGAAGCACAGCACTATGATTCAAATGGAAAATATGAAAAATATATTGTGAACAGATTGTAAAGCATGTCATATGGAACACACTACTAGTATGAATGACTTCACCAAGAATTTTTCAGGAAAACACTGAAACTATGTTTTACTATATCTAGAAAAATAACTTACATATAGGAATTTTCCAGTTTATTCATGAAGAACAGTAAAATTAGATTAATAATAAAAATGCCTCTGTTACCTAGTTATATCACTGAGTATTTTTGTTCATAATATAGGTAAGGAATAACAAAAACTATTGCAAGATAAATTAAGAATTATTTTGGATTTTTCAGATGGATAGATTAGAAAGCTGATATAGTTTGTTATCCAGAGTATCAGGAATTAATTCAACTTCATATTATCAAAATAAAAGTAAAAATAAGACTTAAATAATGTGCCTTTGTGAGCCTCATTTTTTGGTAGTTGTTTCATATTAATTGCTTTATAGTTTATAAGCTTAACTGCTTTTAGCATTTTTGAGTAGTTCCTTGATTAAAACAAACTCAGAGCTGCAAGTGCCCAGAGATTTAATCAGTGTGAAGAGGTATTCAGAAGTTATCATCTTAACTATTTTAGTGATTCTGTGGAAGAAAACTGTAAAGATATGTACAACAATTGTTATTCATATGCTTTAATAAATTATGTAAGAAAAAGCAAGTATAAAGAAATAAATATTTGTCATTTAATAAAAATATTCTCTTTCAAATCCTTCACCTCATTATGTTAGTATGACATCTGCACAAAGTCAGATCACTTCAAACAATGTAAATGTGACAGATAAAATATGTTCAGTCAACTGTGTATTAAGTCAATTTAAAAATAGAAGTGATGGTAAAGCATAGGTTTAACGGCTACAGCTGGTTCATATAAAGGAAACACTTTCATTCCAACACTTGTAGTGAAAATATTAATTTAATGACTCTGTTTTAATTTGTCAATCTTATTCTTCATTAAGAATGACAAGCTTGATAGAAACATCAAGAGATGGAGAATATATTAGATAAAAGACTAACTAAAAGAACTGTTCCGAATAAATGTGGTTGTTAAAAGTGATGGAATTCATATCTTTTCTCAGCCTCTTCAGGTTCCAGAAATATCAAGGTAGGTGGTGTCATGTGTGTTCGGTAGGCACAGATTGACTGGAATAACTAGTACTTAATTTCATGATGTAAGGAGAGCATTGCCGGAAAAATGAAAACCACCTTCTTAGCCAGAAATTCTGCAGCATATTAGAATTGGTAGTTTCAGGGGCAGAGGTTTTTACAGTTTTACCTGAACGCTCAGACCAATGAGAGGCTGGATATCCACAGGGGCAAGTAACAATCAATGCTTCTGAGATGACAAAAAGAGATAACTTACAAAAAAAAAAAAACAACAAACAAACAATGAAAACCACAAAGTCACAAGTACCTTGCATCTTGGAATAATAGGCTAAAAAGTTGCAGGAATGGAGCAATTCAATCTGTATGGTGACTCTGGGTTAATTACATTCTTTTAGAAGATTTTAGGTAGATTAATGAGCTTTTATTCTTCATCAGTCAAAGGAGTATTCTATAGAAACTGTACAGTTTAAGTATGAGAAAGATCAGAGGCCTTGATTTTTAATAGAGAACATCTAGTAACACCTGTTCTACTGTGTCCCTAGGTAATTAAGGGTTGAGAAAGAAAATTCAAAGTGAGGTGAACATGATGAGAATAAAATTTGCCTAATAAAGGCAAATTTTCTGCAGTACTAATTTTCTTTCTCTAAAAAGAAAAATTCAAATTTTGGTATTATCAAGAAGTTCCTGATAGTGAGGGTCCAGTAATAAAGCTTGAGCTTCTCTTTTTTCCCCAAAACACTACTATTTAAATCTACAGTTTATTAATGAACAGGGCTGAGTTTATTAGGTTTATGATTAGTACCTCTTGCTTGCAAAAAAAGGCAGGGAGATAAATCAACAACTTCTGCAGGAGGAGCTTTTGCTATTTATTCACATCAGAATGTACGAATAGGTTATGGGGATCACAGAACACCTCTGCAGGTCTACATTATATGTTTGCAAATCACCAAACCTTTGTTTAGAAGCCAAATATAAAACAAAACAAAACTAAACCACTGTATGGCCTCTTCAAATGTTTTGACTGTGTTCTTGTGATTGGTCAGAGGTACATAATCTGATTCTGTGTAATAAAAAAAGCTGCCTAAAATGTTAAGTGTGATTGATAATAATTACACTTTTATGTAGAATTTCTAAAGCTGCTTTAAGTTGCTTTGACAAGAGATATAGGAAGTGTGATCCAAAATTAATCTCTGGGAGTAAAATCAGAAAAACAACATCCATGAGGGGAGGAAGTTAGAGGTACACTGGAATGCAAATTTCTGTTGAACACTTTGGAGACTCAAAAACTATGAAATTGTGAGTCCTTGATGGTGTTGAACTGTAGATTTTTCTTAAGTTACTACAGAAGGAGGTAGAGAGAATGTGTAGTTTAAAATACTGGTGAAGCACCTAAGTTCTCTGTGCAAACCTTTACTATCTCTTGATGGCTTGTCTGACGTGATAATCACTTTGCACTCAAGAGTAGAGCACTGTGATTGATGCAGTGTTTCTATTTTGATCTATTAATGTTGTTGGGTCAGTTCAGTGAAACACAGTGAAACTCGTCTTTCTCATCTCACTGCCAAACTGTCACAAAACCAGTCTTCCCTTCTCTATGCACTGCCTCTCACTAGCATTTCAAAATATCTTCTAAAGTCACATTTGCAGTATCTTTCAGATATTCTTATGTATCTTATGTTAAACCTGACTGTTGTCTCCGAGCATCTAACTTGTTCCAGAACTGTGTTCCGTGTATGCTGCACAAATGTTTAAACTCATTGTTTTTTTCCTAGATTTCCCATAGGATTATTACATCTGTTAAATAATGTATGGATAACATACACAATTCATGTAGTTTGATAACAAACTTAGATGAGATGGCAAGTACCATAAAGCAAATGCGTATTAAGAAGAGTTTATCTTTAAAATAGTCTAACAGGCTTGCTACAATCATAAAAATATTGACTGGGGAAAAAAAAGTACTCAGTGCTAACATTTAATGTGTTGCTACAGACACCACTATCTTAATATAATGGTAAATAGCGGGAAGACCTTTTACTTTGAAAAATTTTACAGTTGCTCACACATCTCCGAATCCTTCTGAGGAGTTTTGTAAGCAGTTTCCAGTAATAAAACTTTTGTCTGGGTTTTAATAGCCCACTGAGAATACAGATGCACATCTACATTTTTTTTTTTTTTTGTGATAAAATAGGAGAAAAAAAAAGTGTGAAACCTTAAATGGACATTAGAAAAAGTTATTCTTAATATACAAAAGGCAGTAAGTTTCATAAAGTTAAGATCAGTACTAGCATTTTAAGACCAATTTCTCACTGAAATGTTAACAGCTTCTCAAGGGAAAAAAAAAAAGGTTTTGGGGTTTTTTTTATGTTCCGAGAGAATGAGCATGTTGCTGATGAATCTAACTAGACACGAGTGTAAACCACAATATTTTTGCTTCCTCTGCTCTCATGAAACATGCAAATACAGAAGGATATTAAAGGTACTTACAGCTGTATTTATGGAAAGACTAATCAATTTGATCCAGATATGTTTTTTCTTTTGCATGCCAGTGAAGATTCTGCTTATTTACTTCTCCTAGAAAAATAAAATTCCATTAAGTCCTCTTTATTCAGTAGACTGCTTTATTCAGTAGACTCTTATGTGCATTAACTATAGTTTGGACAATACCTTGAATGTCTATGTCTATCAGCAAAGAAGGGGGAAAAACAACCTAGCAACAAAAAGTATGGAAAAGTATGTGACTATTCAACATACAGTCAGAAGTGACTTGAATTCATATTCTTACTTCCAACATCAGCTTTTTTTTCTCCAACAGTTCTACTCTCGATCATCAATAAACTTCCAAATTGTTCTAACATTGTCACAGGCCTCAAAAAAACTGCTAGAATAACTAAGTATTAGTTATTGCCTCTTCACTGCTAGCTAGCTTCACTCCATTTGGTTTAAAAACTGCTAAAAAAAAAAAGAGAACAGTCAACCCAAAGCCAAGTACTCTGAAAGCAAGGAATAGCAAATATTGCTACTTTTGTGTTAGTAACTTACATTAGAGGAACTGTGTTTTGCCAAAAAACTTGGACAAAATACATACAGAGTTCTTCTCGTTTTTACTACTGTGAAGGGAAGATAGTGTGGTTAAAAAAAAAAAAAAAAAGCCATAGCAAAGCTGAAATGTGCCAGCAGTACAGAAAAATACAAAAAGCAAGATGGGAGCAAGAAAGGAGTTGGAAAGAGATCAGATATACAGAAAAATCCTACTGCTGACTTCCAGTTCGTCCTTTTGCTATTGTTGGAACAGCTTTTTCTGGCTTCACTTTACAGCTTCTTTTCCAAACCTGGAAGATTTATTTGAAGAAAAAGTAATACTTGAAATGTCTTCAATGGCATGAATGAAGGAAATGTCAAGGAATTTACTCTCAAAGCAGAAGCAAGTGCTTAAATGCTGTTCTTTATTTTGGTCTTGAACTCGTGCCTTCCTCACAGAATTTTTGTCAGTGGTCTTTTATGGAACATGAGTTTGACTTTGACAAGAATGGTGCCTAGATATATCCTGTGCCTGAACTTGGAAGGTTTTATTTGTTGGGCAAAGTGTACAACCAGAGACTGATGGGGAAGAACCATAATTTCCTCAGTTCATTTTCTCAG
The DNA here is from genome assembly GCF_003957555.1 of Calypte anna. Classification (NCBI taxonomy): domain Eukaryota; kingdom Metazoa; phylum Chordata; class Aves; order Apodiformes; family Trochilidae; genus Calypte; species Calypte anna. The sequence continues at coordinate 102,927,913 of NC_044244.1, read as the reverse complement.
CTTCAGCACATAACTTGGTATTCCCTTATACCTCTTGAAAATATTTTGTAACCTTAACACCTGCAAAAGAATCAGACCCATTCCTTCAATGTCTATTTAAACTTTTTTACGTGCAAGCTCTTCTCTTTCTTGTCTGTCCAGTTTGGGAGTTTTTCCCGAAGTTTCAATATCTTTAACTATCTTTAAATATCTTTAACTGCTCTTATATTTGCTTATTGAAGAAATTAAAGTAATTATTTTTAATTCCTCAGTAATTTTTTGTATTTTTAAAGTCTATTGAATCCTCTGCTCTCATCTTCCTCCTTCTCCTTTCGCTTTATCAATCAAAGAATGAATACTTTACACTTATTTCTTTATTTATTTACGCTGGATTTACATAGGTTTTTCTACTAGATAATGTAGTAGAAGGCATACTAACAAATACAGTAAAGATTATAGCAACAAACAGATTATTTTTTCTCCAGTGAAACAAGAATGCTTTCCGTTTAAATTAAACCACACATTTCTAAGTCTTTTAAGCATTTGAGTATTTAAAATAGTATATATATATGAATATAAAAAGAAAAAAAAATGCACAATTTGATACTAGGACTTCAGCTGGCTGATAGGAGTTGAAAACAAATATGTTAAATACATAGCTGCCTAACAGTGTTTACAAGCTGTTTTGTGTATTGTAGAAGAAAAAAAATCTTGTGTTTTCCCAGGAGCATACACTTAGGCAATTTATAAAAGCACCAAGTTTATTTCACAACACAACATGTAAGCACATGTACATCAAGAAAAAAACCTAAGTGAACCACCTCAAAAAGCACCTCAGAGGACTGCATTGGTATGTACTGGCTTGTTTACAGATTTTAAAAAAGCATGTTTCTGTGTCTGGAGTGTAAGATTACAGGTTTCTGATGAACCAGAAGGATATTCCAAACCCCAATATGCCACACTTGGAAATGAAAACTCCGGGTTAGAAGGACTGAAGAGTAGTTATAGCATTTGTCTTCACAAGTAATTATAAATGTGTGCTGAAGTCCTGCTCTCCAGGAAGTAGCTGGACAAATGCCTGACAATAAGAAGTAGTGAATTTTTTTTTCCTTTGCATGCAGCTCTGCTTGTGTGGCTTTTGCTTTGCTCAATAGACTGTCTTTATATGTATCCATAAGACTTTTGTCATTTTTCTATTTTCTTCTTGTCCCACACCAGAGGAGAGTGACAAAGCGCTGTGTGGTGCTTAGCCCTTGGCCACAGTTAACCCATTGCAATCCTTTTTGACACCCCAAGCAGGACGTTAAAAGAGCAATTGGGTCTTGCTTATCACTCCTTGGCTCCCAAGGTGACAAATCAACTCATGTGTAGGAACTGGGAAGTTGAAATTGTTGAGATATTGCTGCCAGTGCACAGTCATAGTAACAATCGGCACTTGCTGTTCTTTGACCTGCAGCAACTCCAAAACAGAAAGATCATCCGAGAGGCTGGGCAAGGTATACATTTGTTTCATGTTTGTATCCTCTGTGGCTATACCTAAATCCCACTGCTATCTTCTAGAATAATCCTTAAGACAGCTTTTCTTAGGTATTCTCTACCAAGACACACAGTGCTTCCAGGATGGTCATAATTCTGTCACTTGTGCACTCTTAAACTCACCCCTTTGTCCAGATCAGACAGTGGCTGAGATTCCCTAGCCATTAAGGGCGGGTAACAGGATAAATAAGTAATACAAACACTTAAAATTTTGCTCATAAATCATAATTAATGTTTTATGCATTATGGAATTTAGGTACTTCAGAGAAGAAAATGACAAGAGAAACATAGTAAGGATTTGGTGGGTTTTTTGCTTGGGTTTTTTTGGGTTTTTTTTTTTTTTAATGGAGAAAACCAGCATCTCAAAATGCTTTACAAAGTACATATTGATGGATTGAAATAGTAATAAGAAGACTTTGAAGAATTTTACTGATTTTGAATGGCTTTAAAAATTCAAAAAGCTCTGCCTTAATTTGGAGAAGTATGGACAACTTTTCTCCTTCTTAAGGTACCAGATAAATGGCTGCTACATTTATCAGTCTGCTTCTAACCTGCATGTGGGTGTTCCTATAATTAATTAAGTGCAGGAAAAGAAATTTTAAGCAATTCTTCTTTCCTCCCCTGCAGTTATTTAAATAATTTGAAGCTTGGGAGTTGCTTTAGAAAAATATTTAATTGCTACACTTCTTCAAACTATTATTCTCATTTAACAAGATTTTTACGGAATCATAGAATGGTTTGCATGGGCAGGGACACCTCTCACTAGACTTGGTTGCTCAGAACCCAATCCAACCTGACCTTAAACACTTCCAGGGATGAAACGCACAGTTCCCCTTTACAGCTTGTTTGAGTGTCTCACCACCCCCACAGTAAAATATATTTTTCTAATGTCTAACCTAAATCTATCCTTTTTGAGTCTAAAACTGTTCCCCTTCATCCTATCTTTACACACCCCTGTAAAATGTCCCTCCCCAGATTTCCTGTACACTCTGTCTGGAAGGTACTGGAAGGTCTCTCTTCTGGAAGGCCTTCTCTTCTCCAGGCTGAACAACCAAAACTCTCTGTCTGTCTTCATAGGAAAAATGCTCCAGCCTTTTGATCATCTTCATGGCCCTCCTCTGGGCTTTCTCGATCAGCTCGGTGTCCATCCTGTGCTGGGGCCTCCAAATTAGGTCTCATAAGAGTGGAGTAGAGAGAGAGAATCATCTCCCTTGACCTTCTGGCCATGCAGCCCAGGATGCAGTTTGCCTTCTGGGCCTCAAGTGCACACTGATGGTTCATGTTGAGCTTCTCATCACCCAGCACCCCCAAGACCTTTTCCTCAGGGCTGTTCTCAATCCATTCACTGCCCAACCTGTATCCTGTATTTGTGCCTGGGATTGCCACAACCCAAGTGCAGGACCTTGCACTGGCCTTATTTAACTTCATGAGGTTGGCATGGGTGCACCTCTCAGGCCTGTTAACAAGCCCCTCCAGATGGTGCCTGTTCCCTCCAGCATTTTGGCAAGATCACAGAACTCGGTGTCATCAGCAAACTTGCTGAGACTAGATAAATTGGATAAGATTTTATAAACAGTCTTGATACTATGCATGTACTTTATGATTGCTCGAAATATTTTCTATTAGAGACATAAAATTATACTAGTAAGTACATTATCCCCTTAATAAGATCTGATTTACTTTCTTTTTCTTTTTTATAAGGTTCATGGAGTATTTTAAAACACATTAATGTGAAGGTAAGTTAAACATCAAAAATTAAATAAATAAGACAATGCATGAAAAGATACTGCATCGTGTAACTGATTTCTGGAAATTTTATTCACTATTTTTGTAAGTGTACTAAGAGCTTGGTTCAGAATAAGGGGATGCAGGTGTCAATAGCTGGTTATGAGACAGGTAGAAGCATTGCCAACGTGAACATAATTTGCTGAGACAGGTAATATTCTTTGTTTATAGAAACCTGTCTGAGCAAGGACCCTAACACTACAATCCTTAAGCACAATCAATGACACTTAGGCCATTAAAATGTTGTCTCTTTGATGGTGATGTATATAAATAACATCATATTATTGGCTAAACCTTGCATTAAACAGGAAAAGAATGTGATACTACAGGAGTATAGTAAACATAAAATACATAATTACAAATGTGTGTATTACTCTGCTCATTATGCTACACTCATCATTTCTCATACTGAAAGAACTTTGAGAAGCTATTGAACTCACCCTCTGTCATAGGTATTTATATGAGACCTTGAAAAAGAGGTATTTTAACATAAAATCATTAAAAATAAAAAGCTTTTATTGTGTAGGCCATAGTCTTCATGTTAATATCATGTTAATGACTGTCCAAATGTCAAAGTTGGAAAAGACCACTAAAAACACCATGTCCAACTTCCAGCATCCCCCACCCACCCAAAAAAATATTTATCAATATCTGCATCACCCACTAGTGCATGTCCTGAAGTGCCTTTTCTGCAGTTTTAAAATACTTCCAGGGATGGTGATTCCACAACCTCCCTGAGCAGGCCATTCTAACATATAAATATTCTCTCTGTAAAGAAATTCTTTCTGACATCTAGTCTAAATCTCCCCTGGTGCAACTTCAGGTCATTTACTCTAGTCCTATCATTGTTTATTTGAGAGAAAGTGCTTCACCCACCTCCATAAAACTTCCTTTCAGGTAACTGTAGAGAGCAATAAGGTCTCCTCTCAGCCTCCTCTTCTCCAAACTAAAAATTCCCAGTTCCCTCAACCTCTTCTCAGAAGGCTTGTTATCCAGACCCTTCATCAGCTTGATTGACCTTCTCTGAACTCACTCCAACACCAACATATCTGTACTATAGTGAGGAGCTTAAAACAAAACATGGGACTCAAGATGTGGCCTTATCAATGCCAAATACAGGGGCATGATCATTTCCCTTCACCTGCTGGCCACAATATTCCTGATACAAGCCAGGATGCTGTTGACCTTCTTGGCCACCGGGGCACACTGCTGGCTTATATTCAGCTGTCTGTCACCCAGTACCTCCAGGTCCTTTTCTGCCTGGTAGCTTTCCAGCCACTCCTCCCCAGGCCTGTAGCATTGCTTGGGGTTGTTGTGACTGAAAATGCAGGACCTAGCACTTGGCCTTGTTAAATCTCATTTTACTGACCCCGACCCACTGGTTCAACCACTCCAGGTCCCTTTGCAGAACCTTCCTACTCTCGAGCAAATCAACATTCCCATCCAGCTTGGTGTCTTCAAACTTATTGAGGAACAAATGAATTTACTTACTGAATCTTAGAATCTGCCGAGGGACCCATCAGGGTCATCAAGTCCAAATCCAGTCCCTTTGCAGGGCACCATCATGATCACACCATGATTGTCATCCAAACAATTCTTGAACTCAGGCAGGCTTGGTGCTGTGAACACTTCCCTAAGGATTTTGTTCCACTGCTCAACCATCCTCTGGATGAAAAAACTTTTCCTAATACCGAACCTAAACCTCCCTTGATTCAGCTTCCTACCATTTCCCCAAGTCCTGTCTTCTGTCACAGGAGTGAAGAAATTGGTGCCAGTCCCATCTCTTCCCCTTGTAAGGAAGCCATATACTGCAATGAGGTCTCTCCTCAGCCTCCTTTTCTCCAGACTAAACTATCCAAGTGACCTTATACTCTCCTCATAAGTTATAAGTTATATGCTTATACATAGGATTAATCCTAAACAGACAAATGGATTAAAGGTGGAAACAGAACACAAAATAGAAGTGCTCCAACTTTTCCAAGATTTTTTTCCAATCTTAATCACAAACTGATGAAGTCTATGTGTTATCTCTACACTACTGTATATACTGTGTGCATACTGTGTATACAGACTACCGTACAAGAGCTTAAAAGGAACCAGGTTTTCCTAAACCTATTTTTGTACCTCTATAATTTTGTCAGGTTTTTTTACCTTTGCAAGATCAGTTCAGTAGTCTGAATTAAAAACTGAGTTGGCACTAGGTGATATAAAGATGTTTCAATTAAAACTTTTGTTTCTTCACCATCTCAGACTTCATAGAATCATAGAGTTTTCAGTGTTGGAAGGAAGCTTTAGGATCATTTAGTTCCAACCCCTCTGCCATGGGCAGGGACACCTCCCAATAGATCAGGTTGCTCAGAGCCCTCTCCAGCCTGGCCTTAAAAGATTCCAGGGATGGGGCTTCCACCACCTCTCTGGGCAACATGTTCCAGAGTCTCATCACTCTCATGGTTAAGAACTTCTTCCTGACATCCAATCTAAATCCAAACACCTCTAGTTTGAATCCATTCCTTGTAGTCCTATTACTACCTGACACCCTGAAAAGTCCCTCACCAGCATTCTTATAGGACCCATTCAGATACCAGAAAGCTAAATTAATTTAGTTATACTAAATTAGTGTAGCTAATAGGCCTTATAGTGTAGCTACATTTAACTTGGCTACACTACTTTATCAAAGGGATATGAGGACTCACCCATTTATTTTTTTTTAGTGTATGAAAGGAAACTTAGATATTTCAGGTCTATGGATTGTTCATAACTTTCACAACTAATACATTTCCTAGCAGAATTTCACTAGTGTGGTTCTTGCAAAAACACCTGTCCTCTACTTGCAGCATCTCTGACCTTGAAACTAAAATTAGATAAAATTGAAAAGTTATTTCTAGAGTCTTGTAGAGGAGTGAGATTTTTAGAGAGATGGCCTTTTCGCTATAAGTGTCCTTTCCAGTGTTTTCCATTGTACTATCTCTTCTTTTATTTGGTGGAAGTTTTTTTCTTTTCCTCTTCTTCCAGAGAAAATTAGGTACATCTCATGTACTACATTGCTCTATACCTGAACTGAACAATAAATTCCCTAACACGAGTCTGTATGCTTGAGACCTACTACTGCTTAGAATGCTTCAGGACTCTTTCAGGAATCCTCTTGCAGCAATGTCACAGTTTTACACTGGACTGTCAATTAACCAAATAAAGAAAGGAGAGAGAATAAGGGAGAGAGGCTTACGGGCTGTAAACTGAACTGCACAGCTTTAATAAAAATGTAATGATAAAAAAGGAAAAATTACCACCTTCCTCCCTCCTTCCCCCAGCTTAATGCTCACATCACCACTGAGGCTGCAGGGCAGGCTCTGGGAAGATCCCAGGATGGCTCCTGGAGTGAATGGCAAATTGACTCTGGAGCTGGAGGCAGGAACATGTAGATTCAGGATGGCATGGATCAGGAACATAGACAGCCAAATGGATGAAATCCTCCCAGAATGCCAAAGAAAGGAGGCAGAAGCAAAGAAAGGCCTGACCCTTTGTATCTCATGAAATGTGTATGGGATGGAATACCCTGTTTGGTCGATTCTGGTCACTTGTTTTGTCCACCTCTCCCTAAAGAGGGTTGCAGGTATGACCCCTTTATTCCCTTTCTCTTTCTAGAGTGTAATATATTCCTCAGAACTGCAAGACAAATTTTCAAGTTCAAGGGAGCAGCTCAGGCAGGGTTCATGTTTAGGCAGTATAGTAATTTATTAGTCATCTGCTAGGGCAGGATTCATGTTTTTAATGGTGTTGCATTTGTTTGGTTTTTCTTTTTTTTTCTTTTATAATACAAACCCCTTAGATCTTTATTTTCACAGAATCACAGAATTGTCCTTTTTGGAAAAGACCTCTAAGATCACTACATGCAAATTTAAACATCTCCCCACATAAAATAAATTAAATATATTCACCAGTATCTTTATCACCATTCCCACTAGTTCATGTCCTGAAGTTCCTCATCTACATGGTTTTTAAATACTTCCAGGGACAGTTATTTCACCACCTCCCTGGGCAGCCCATTCCAACATCTAACTTCTGTCTCAGTATTGAAATTATTTCTGACATCTAATCAAAACCTCTCCTGGTGCAACTTCAGGTCATTTCCTCTAGTCCCATCATTATTCACTTCAGTAAGAGGCCAGCACCCACCTCCTAACAATCTCCCTTTGGTTAGCTGGAGAGAGCAATAAGGTGTCTTCTCAGCCTCCTTTTCTCCACACTAGATATCATGGTATATGTTTAATAAAACTACATTCCCAGTATGGCATTCATAACTATGCATGAAAAAAGCAAATTAGATTAAGTAAAAATCAAAGAAATATATTTCTTGTAGGGACCCCCTTTATATGGGTCTGCATATTCAGTATCTATCTCTTTGATTTAAAAGAAGAAAAAAGCTGTTTCCAAATCTGACTGTACTAAGCTGATGGTGACTACTTGGAGGATTTGTGTTTAAGCAAAGTACCTGCTCTATTTACAATTAGTGCTACAATTTTGGTTATTGCAACTTATTTTGATTCTGCTTACTGCAAACAGTAGAAAGCCATCTCTTGCTCTGCTTATTTTCTACTGGAAAATAAGTGACATTCCCATAACAAAAACTCCTTTCTCTCTTTGAATTCCATGGAGTAACTAAGTGACCCTTTTATCTGTTTTTAATGTAACCAGAACACCATGCTACCTACAATAAATGAAATCAGACCACTGTAGTGGTGACACTGATATACAAAGCTATTTTTCATCAGATTCTTCACTGTAAATTAGACTACCATTATTCAAGCAAACTTCTTTTTACTAAACTATGCAAGCACTGTTTGAGCAGTTAAGTTATTAATGATCTCTAAATCATATTATAATTTACTCAGGAAGCAATAACCCATCACTTTTCTGACCTTTTAGAAATCTTCCATTACATTAGCCAAAGTTCTGAGGAACTGGCTTTCCTTGATCTTTTCCTGTTATTCCTAGTAAATACTTCCTGTGAACTGTATAAGTTAATTTGCATTTATATAAGCATGAAATAAACTCTGATGTTACAATGCCATTTGTTTTCAAACCTTATCAAGGGTTGCAGTACTTACTGAGAGCTATAAATATGCAAAATCTTGTTCTTTCTAGTTTGAGCTCAAAGGTTCAGAACTATTCTTCAAAAGTACTGTGCATGGTTTTATCATGCTTTTCTAGCTGTTGCTGACATAAAGCAGTTTCTCTACCTTGCTAAGAGAATTATGTTGACCTTCTATCCAGCATTTATAAAATTCATGCTTGATTTTTAGAAATATAACAAACTTAACTAAAGCTGCTTGTCTAGGCCTTCATTTTGAACAGATTTGAGATAGGCAAGCCAGTTTAATTCTGACTTTTGACATTCAGCAATAGTCAGAAAAGGAAGTTACTTTTATAATAGAGCTTTCAGGTTTTTATTGTTCAATGTGTCTTCTGACCTCTCATTTCAGGAATACACCACAGTAATAACAATACAACAATTAGAAATGGACTCTTGTCTTGGAAAACATGAACAAAGTGCATGACAAATGCAGGCATGCCTGCCTACATCAAATTGCCACAGTATACCCAGCTGCAAATTTAATGTTTATTTATTGAACTGATCAGGTTGGTAGATTTTCTGGCACACTTATGTTTTGCTATTTACTCTTTCTTCTGTATGTGTATGTCAATATTTTGATACTCTAACATAGTCTCTTCTGGCTTTTTTTTCCCCTGTTAAAGTGGATTCAAACAAATGGGTTGTGATCATCATCCTATTAGCTGATGAGATGAAAATATTGCGAATTTTGACATTTCAGAGCTATAGAATGAAAAGAATGTCTTTGTCTCTTTTTTTATAGGTTTCCTATAAATTTTATTCATGAATTGAACTCAGCTTTGTGATCTATATAGAATCACAGCATGAAATTTCTACACACAGACTTGTTTCATATAGAGTAAAATAGAGGATAAAATTATATAAAAATTTATTTGATTTTGTAAAATAAATGTTAAACGCATTTTCCTCTATGTATAAAGTCATCAGGATTCTTCAATACATAATGTAATTTATACAGGAATTAATTTAATGAGCAGAATAATCTAAACATCTCTGAAAACATAAACAACAATGGATTTGAGAGAGAACTGGATTATGTCTTCTGAAAAAATTATAACATACACTCAAAGATAGCTAGATTCCTATTGCAAAGTAATAATAGTATAAAATCTCTAACCTTGGACAAATTTAAAAAAAAAAAAAAAGTCTGCACAAGGTCCTGGGCAGCTGGCTTCAGGTGGAATGAAAATTTTGGAGTTTCTTCTGGTTTTGTCTATGTTAGTACACATTCCAAAAGAAGGGCAGAAACTGTTTAGAACTCTTGGGCTTTCATCCTCTAGGTTGCTCTGTAGTCTTTTCTCAACAATGACTTTGTTGTCCAGTTGTATTGTTCAAACTTAGAAAGCTTCTGTCTTCAGCTTCTTACTGGTTCATTTTAACCTGGAGTGGATATGAACGACTGGGCAGTGGCAAGGTGGCTTTTCTACATCACAAGAACATTTATGTACTACAGCTTTAAGGAAACTGATTTCAGTATGCTCAAAAAGAGGAGGCTGAAGTTTCTGCCAAAGATTATGTTTGCTAACATTTTATTTTTTTTATTGCTCTGTATTCCTTTCTCACGTTGTCTTTTTTTCTTCAGGTTGTGACCCATACAAGTTTTTGCATATCCTGTCAGAATCAATTTAGTGCATTTCAGATGTGCATTCAGCTTGAAAACTACAAAGCCTATGTCTTTACTGTAAATATAGAAATAAATGTTTACAGCGAGTATTGCAATCAGTTAAGACAGTTGTGTGGTGAATTCTTCAGATCATCATGTTTCAGTCTTCTTGAACATCTGAAAACATGCTTGTTTATTCCTCAATAATACTCATAGCCAACATCTTTACTTCCTTTAAAAACAAATTAAAAACATAGCTTTTGAACACCTGTGTCTACCTAAACCAAATATCTTTGAGCTTTTTAAAATTTTGATGATGCAACAAAGATCTAAACATGTAAATAACGTCAGGAAAAAAATGTTGAACATATGGGGTTTGTTTTATGTAAGAATTTAGATTTTTGATTCTCACAGCAGAAAAAGTAGTCTGCAGGATGAGGACGACTTCCTGTGAGTGCTGGTGAAGTCCTTTGAAAACTTGATTTTAGCAAGATGATCACTCTAGGTCTCATTCAACATCAGACAAGTGCACTTTGCAACAGACTCTTCCTGTGTTTTTGCCTCAATTTTAGGACATAACTTCTCACCAAAGCCAAAAGAAAATTCAAGCAGCTCAGGGTATTAAGGTTACTCTTCTGTTATCCATGATGAGGTTTATGATAGCTGTGCTTGAGTCACAGGCACAACCATACTAGATCATTCCTAAGTGGTCAATATGATCTGTGAAAACAGAGCTTAAGTACAGGTCAGGTTCCTGCTCAGTGCCTGAGTGTCCAGACATGCAGACCTGTGTCTTTGACTAGCAGCAAAGAGAGACAAATCAAACATTACTTCTATGTATTATTAGGTAATTCAGGGTCAAGTTCATCTTGACCCTTAATCTAATATAACAATATGATTGTGATGATGATGTCCAGCACTGTATCAGGGATTTCATCCTCTCCATGACTGAATGTTAGAAATTAGTATTTTAGAAATGCTAAAATACACTTCTGATGAGAAGTTTTCTCCTACTCCATGATTTTAGGTGAGTGCTTGTTTTTTTCTTCAACCAAAGTCAGTAAGGCTCTGCAGAAACGTTCAGTGATGTGGAATAAACCATATAACAAAAGACAAGTTGTCTGAGGCATTACCTTCTTCCTGTCTTGAAAAACCCTCAAACATTTAGATTTTTAAATGCCTAATATAAACAGCTGATCTATGCAAACACCTGGTTCCTAAGAAAGCAAATCTTGTAAAGGCACTCTTTTTTTGATACGACATCATGTTCTCTGAAAATATTGGCAGTGTTATGCGTATTATCTCTCTGAGTACCTACAGTGATGGGATAGCTCATAATCTTTACCTTATCAGTTTTAGTCTTTGGGAAGCTACTAACCATATCAAATGGTGTATTGACAGTTTCAGTTTGGTTCTTATTATGTATAACTATCTCTACAAATCCAGGCATGGATGCTCTGGGAAAGATTATGTCAACGATATCAGTAAAGATACCTAGGAGGGTAAATTCATTGAGTTAATCTATTAGCATATAGGCAAGGACTCTTATTTTCTGTATAAGTCACTTTTTCTTAGCTCACCATAATTAATTCTAGAAAACTTTTTCTAGAGCAGCTTTTTCCAGTGTGAAAGGAAGGTCTGCACCTTGTGGAAGGGACTCATGCTGGAGCAGATTGTGAAGAAATTCTCACATTGGTGAAGTTCCTGGAGGGCTGTCTCCTGCTGGAGGCACACACACTGGAGCAGGGCAAGAGGGTGAGGAGTCCTCCCCCTGAAGGGGAAGGAGTGGCAGAAAGCAACATATGACAAGCTAACAACCTTCGCTCCCCATTCCCTTGTGCCACTCACGGGGAGGAGGTAGAGAATTTGAGAGTATAGCTGGGCCTGGGAAAAAGGGAGGAGAAGGTGATTTGGGATTTCTTTTTATTTCTCATTACCCTTCTCTGATTTGAGTCATAAGAAATTAAACTTATTTCCCCAAGTTGAGTCTGTTATACCCATGACAGTGACCCCTTATCCTTCTCTTAACCCACAAGCTTTTCCGTACCTTTTCTGTCCCTCATCCAGAAGAGGTGGTGGAATGATAAAGCAGATTTGGTAGGTATTTGGTTTCCAGTCAGAGTAAATTCACTGCAATCATTCATTAAAAAAAAATGTATCAAAAATTTAAGCCAGACTGGATTTTTTTTCATCCAGTATATTGAATATAATTTACCCTTGAAATACTGGAAGAATACCCTTGAATAACCAGAACAAGAATAAAATTTCATTAAATAAAAAAAAAATTTCCAATCTCATTTACTATTGATAATTTTTGCATATATCACTGTGCTTCAGGTCTTGGTTTTTTGTTATATAATCCAAATATCTTAACCATGAGTTTTGTTCTGTTTTCATGAGAATGTATTAAGCAATGGAGATTTAGAGTACATTACAATTAAGTTCCCTTTTATAAAAACATTTGATATAATTAGAACACTTCATTGATTGGGAAATGCTTTACAGATCATAGGATAGCTATGTTTAAAATTTTAATTAGGTAAATCTGTGCACAGCATGGCTCTTTCAGTCTGAACTTAAATTAGATTCTGTGTTTGTGTCAAAATAACTGCACAATGACTTGAATAAGAGTCAGGGAGATGATGTGTAACCTTAACTAACCCAGGTGAAGTGTTAAATTATTCTTTTACTTTATACTGTGATCATTTTCCCACTTCAGAATATTAAAAGCCAGAACTGACACTTTATTTGCTTCATATAAAGCATTTAATCACAGTAAAAAACATGCTTAATAGCTTAGTGTAGTTGTTACTAAATATGTAAATTAAATATTTATTTATTTATTTATTTGTGTGGAAATTCCATTACCTTATAACAATTTCAAGCCAACCATATTTACAGGGAATCAATAACCCTTTTTCAGCTGGGAAAAATGAATGCACTATGTGTGGCTTTTTCACTGTAAGTGTGATCGATATCTTTATTCATGTGGGTTTTGTCTGTGGAAATGTGTTTCGACCTGTGAATATAAATCCACTCTCCAGCATGCTTGTGAAATACCAATTGATTTTGGAGAAGGAAACTTACCGGTATAAATAGTATAGTTGATCTATATTGTAGATTTGTATCTTCAGCAGTAAGTAATATGTGTGTGCTCATGGTAGTATTTTGTGCATGAATATTCTCTCAGTGCAGCATTAAGGAATCAGCAGTTGATTTAGTTAGGTATGTTTACATTCTAGAAAGATAAACATGGAAATAAAAGCAGTATAATTAATTGTCAAACTGGTTTTTGAACATTGAATCATCACTACCTGCTGTAGTAACACCACAGTTATAAATTATGAACACCAGAAAACATAAAGGCTAAAGAAAACCCTAGATGAGCTATTAAGAGCTGTCTTTGTAAGTCACTGATTACAAATCTGCCTCTTTCACAATACCTAGGTTTCAACATGTACTAGTTGTAACATAGCTTACCTTGTAAATCCCTGCTAAAGGATTCTCTAGTGAAAATTTTATATTCAAATGGAAAGTGGTAAAGGCTGTTTTGCAACATGTTTGAGTATGAACTCATAGTACATGTCAATGTCCTTGGATTCCTAGGACGTTATCCATCTATGTTTATAAATGCCTCATTCCTATAAAAATTATTCCTTAATTGTGTCTTAAAATCTAGTTCCTTACCAACATTTGAAAGCATGTTTGTAAATCCATTCACCTGACCACAAAGATATATAATCTTGGGATAAGGAGTTGTTTTTGTCAGGATAAAAGTTATTACTTAGTTCTTTCCACCAAAAAAGTGATGATTTTTGTCTGCCTTATCCTTTCTTTACAATTTTTTTTTCTTCTGGAGGAGCTATGTCGTATATTGCTTTACAAGCTGGTACCTTAAATATGCTACTAACTTTACTTTGAATACTTTTTGACAGGACTGACAATAATCATGGTCCGTCAGGGAACCCTTCCACATTTACCACAGACAGTGTGCAATAATCAATTGAGACGTCTTTCTTTTTATATATGTATATATAATAACTGAAATAATAACTGAAATAATAACTGCATATATAATAACTGAAATACTGAATCTGTAAATATGTTGTATCTGCCAAAGTATTTATGATGTAAGATCCCTGATTTATTTGACTGTTCTACCTTTTTTCTAACACCGTTTAGCTGATTTTTGGGATTTATTTTGGGGTTCTTGCACATCTTTGACAGCAATTCAGTAATATTTGCAGTTCTATAGCAAATTCTCATCAGAGATCTCATTTTTAAAGCATTAATTTCTTTCTTATCTTTTTTTTTTTTTTTTTTTTTTTTTTTTTTTTTTTCAACATGAGTGCTGCTGAATATCCAATTGTTTCTGTTTAGAAAATAAATCGTAGTCCTTGAATCTAACCAGGTTCCTGCCATAACACGGCTTTTTGAAGGTTTTTTTTCAGAAAGCAGTCTTCAGTACTTTCTGAGGAAGGAGACAACCCTTTGTGGTTGGAGAAATTTTGGAGTGAATGCCTTGATGTTTCTCTGTGGTTATCAACATTGAGGCACACAATCCCCCCCCAGCTTTTAGAAAATCCCCTATACTGGAGATTTTTGAGCCAATTAATGGACCATTACAACTCTGCATTACATGATGGTGATCAACAAATACTGACTGGTGGATAAATAACAAAATCTAATCTATATCTTTGTCAGACATGTCTTAGTATAGATATGCTAAAGTATAGATTTTTTTGTGTTTACTTTGTGTTCTCCATATTGAACTATGAGTTCAAATGTTCATCAATAAACCTGAACTTCCATTCAAAATGTAATCCCCAACTTAATGAACTAGTTCTTCTCTTACAACAGAGTTCTTTCAAATTCTGTCTTTTTAATCAGACCCAGGTTTGAGAAAAACGAAGAGACATAAAGGAGAAAAAGGAAAAATGTGGTGGGTTGACCTCAGCTGAATACCAGGTGGCCGCAAAGCTGCTCTATCACTTGTCTCCTCAGCAGGAGAGGGATGGGAAAAATAAATGGGTCAAGATTTAGGGCTAACCTAGCAATTAAAGTAATGTCAGATGCTCTCTATTCATACATCTCACTTCCCAGAAAGGGAAAGAAAAGAAAATAAGAAAGACTTACAGGTTGGAACCTAAACGACAAACTTTTAATGAAATAGTAATGATGTAAAACAAAATTATGAAATCTGCAGAAATAGACAAAATCCACTATTGCTCTCCCCTGCTACTAATAGTCATCACCATGGAGCCTTCAGGGCTCCCATTGGTATCATATCGGATGTAAATGCCATTTTCTTCATTGAGGTCTCATGTGGCCCTTTGGAGCACCATGCTGAAGAAGACTGTGAATGGAGTGGGTGCAAGAATGCAACTTTATTTCACACCATTATTATTGGAAAGGATTTAGAGAGTGCATTGCCATATCTGACTTGGTCCTGATGATCCTCATGTAGCAGGATGATCATTTTGAGGAACTTGGGGGGACATCCCAATCATTCCAAGATTTGCCACAGGTCCTTTCTATTCACAGTGTCAAAAGCTTTAGTGAGGTCAATGAATGTCACATAAAGACCTTTGTTCTGTTCCCTACACTTCTCTTGCAGCTGTTTGAGAACAAATACCATAGCTTGCAACCTCACAAGGGCACACAAACTCCTCTGCCATGACAAGGGGGTGCCTGTGGAGGGATATATATACATATATATAAAATATATATATATATGTATATATATATATTCCAATCTCCACACTGTCCTGAAAGCAGACACTGACTGAAAAATATGGTGTTAATTTCAGCAAGTGAAGCTATTCTAGGTGAAACTTTAATGAAAATAAAAATTACTAAAACAAAAATTGTTTCTGTCACAGTTCAAACCAGAAGTAGTGGTAAAATCTCATAGGTCAAGATAAAGGCAGTTTAATTAAGCAAAAGCAAAGGCTACACATGAAAACAAAATATTTATTCTCTCCTTCCCATCAGCAGACAATGTCCAGACAGTTTCTAGGAAGGAGGGCTTCAGTATGTGTAATGGTTGCTCCAGAAGACAAGTGCCTTAATAATGAATGCCCCTATTTTCATCCTTTCTCTTAGTTATTATTCCTGAGAAGATGTCCAATAGTATGGAATACCCCTCTAATCAGTCTGGGTCAGTTACCCTGGATAGGTGCCCTCCCAACATCTTGTCCACCCCCAGCTTACTGGGTGAGGAAGGGAAAGTTGAAACAGCTTTGATGCTATGGGATCACTGTTCAGTCAAAACATTCGTGTGCTATCAACACCTTTCTAGCTACTAATAAAAGGCATAGCACTATGAGAACTGCAATGGGGAAAATTAATTCCACCTCATCCACACCCAACACAAAAAGAAATCTTTCATCATGTGGTAGAACACTAAGGACGAGTTAATTCTTTGGAGAATATAGAAAACTTAAGAGGAATTTGCACTGAGGTATTGTTTTTGTACAAGTCTCGTATTCTTCATAGCATAGAGCAATTACACTGGTTTTGTAGAATATAATCACAATATCTGAATTGTTTTAGTAGCTGTTGAACACTGACAAAATTTTAGCCCTGGGGAGAAAATGGTAACATGAAAATTCACGGCCTCAAACCTTTGGACTCTGTCATGGTATTGAGGCAGAAGGAGCTCAGCTCTAATATTAATTTCAGGTTCTAGAAATTAATTCCTGCACAAGAACACTAGAGGAGGATAAACGTTTTTTTTTTATGCAGAGAATATGCTTCTATTCTTCAAGTGTTTGTATCCATTTGGTAGTCAGTCACAAGCCGTGGTCTCCAGCATCCAATATTGGAGCCAGTCCTCTTGAATATCTTTATCAATGGTCTGGACAAGGGAATTAAATGTATTCTTAATAACTTTATTTTATGTGGAAATTACCATTAAATATTTTGGACTTGAATGGGACTGAAGTGCAAACATTTTTGGTTAAACTTCTCTCAATTCTTTGCCATAAATTGTTCAAGAAGGAATTCAAATAACTGGGAAAAAATATATTTAGTTACTTCAAATCTACTTCTGTTCTGATAAATTCTGCAGGAAATTATCTTTGAAAACCTATTGGAAAAAAGGAAATTAATTTCCAGTTTTAACTTACCTTTATGAGAATGCAACTCATGTTTCCTCTCTCCCGTCATTCCCCTTCCCATTCACAAAGTCTGGACCCAAGTGTCTTTTCTATTTTCAACAGACATTTATTTAAAGAGATGCTACTTCAGTGCTGCTGTTCTTTATAAGTATTCTGATACAAGCAAGAGAATACACGGGGTAAGCTTAGTGATTAGAAAGTGACTCTTCTTGAAGCTACTGCTTTCATCATTAGCTTCTCTCTGTGAAACTGCTGCAGTCATACAAAACACTCTTGAAAAAGTAGCATGAAAAGTTCCCTATGTTAGCAACTGGAGAGGAAAAAAACTCAAAAAAACACAAAGTCACCTTAAAATTGCCAAGTTCAAAAATTCTATGCAAAGAAGTCATAAGGTTAAGTTCAACAATTTCATATTGACTTCATTTGATTGCTATTTTGACCTGGAACATGAGTATGGAATCTCTAGATTCAGAATCTCTAGATATCAGTAGTAGCCTGGAAATGAGTAGCTATTGCTACTAGTATTGCTATCTATTTATTTAACAAACAAACAAGGAAATCAAAACCAATACAAAACAAAAACAATGGGAAAAGAACTTATATCTGATTGAAGCTACCTTGGAGCTGTGGAACAGTTTTTTGAGGAAAGAACTGACAAGCTGATTACACTCTATTTTCTACAAATTTATAGTCTCTCAATCTATATTTCCCCCTGTTTTCTTTTTTGTTTGTTTGGGGTTTTCTTGTTTTGGTTTGGTTTATTGTTTTTTTTTCCCTCAGAGTAGAAGAAACATATAAAATTGTGAAGGATATTTATGTGCTTTTCTGGCAAGTGAAACAGGGAGAAGGAAAATATTATTAGTGTGCCCAAAAAACTGCAAAATGAACATAGAATATTTCCATTTTCTAGACTTTACTTCTGAAACCTTGCATTACACTACATTTAACTATTCCCTCTAAATTTAGATATACAAATAAACAGACATAGGACAAAGAATACTAATGCTAGAAAAATATCTGCCTACTCTAGGTGATGTAAATTGTCCTGTAGAGAGTCTGTATAAAGCATCTTACAGCTTCTCATCAGAATTAGTATTCTTCTAAATGGGAGATATGGACTGGGAGCATCCTTTCCAAATATGTATGAGGGATCTTAGAGTTAGCTGTAAGGCTGTTGGGAAGTGAAAGATGGTGCTATATCTGCTTCCTTGTCCTTAGGTTGGCGCTGAAAATAAGATACATAGTAGGTAATTAAGACTCTCCTGTTAAGACTGTCTGTATTATGACAAAAAACAAGATCTAGGCTTTGGAGCACAGACTGCATGAGTCCCATGCTCTTAAAGATCACAGCTATTTACCTCCTGGCCAGGATGAGGATATCAATAACCTATTCATTGCAAAACAAAGGGATGTTGCTAGGTCAACTATCCTTGTCCTTATGAGAGACTTCAACTTGCCAGAAATCACCTGGGAACAACATACAGCTAGGACAACCTGGGCCAGAAGATTTCTAAGCTATCTGGATGACAGCTTTATGGAACAGGTCATAAGGAAGTTAACTCAGAAGAATGCTCCCCTTGATCTGATGCTCATCGACAGAGAGCATCTCATGAGTGAATTGGAGATCAGAGGTCATCTCAGATACAGTGACCATGCGTCAATTGAGTTCAAAGTCTGTTGACAACAGGAAAACTGCCTGCAAGATTTCAACACTGATCATAAGGAGAGCAGACTTCAGGCTGCTCAGGAAGCTTCTGAGTCAAGTCCCCTGGGAAAATATTTTTGCAGATACTGGGGTTCATGAGTGCTTGTCACTCTTTTAAACATAACCTCCTAAAGTCACAGAAGCAGGAAACCCCAAAATGTCTGGAGTCAAGCAGACAAGGCAGAACACCAGCTTGGCTGAACAGGGGTCTCCTCCTACAAATCAGGCAAAAAAGGAAGGTGTATGCCCAGTGGAAGCCAGCTCAGGTGACATGCAAAGAATACAGAGACACTGCTAACTACTGTATGGAGACAATCTGAATGGCCAAAGCTCAACTGAAGCTGAAACTGGCCAGAACTTGAGGGTACAATAAAAGAGGGTTTTTTCAACTACATTAATGGCAAAAGCAGTGTAGAAACAACATCAGTCCTTCACAGGACAAAGATGGTCACCTCACCAACAGGGATATAGACAAAGCAGAGGTATTTAATGCATTCTTTGCCTCCACCTTCAGCACCAATGATGGATCAAAGGGGCCTCAGTGCCCAGAACTGGAGGACCATGACTGCAACAAGGATCCATGGGGCCTGATAGGATTCATTCAAGAGTTCTCAAAGAGCTCTCTGATGTCATTGCTAGGCCTCTCCACATCATTTCTGGGAAGTCCTGGCAATCTGGAGAGTTCCCAGTCTACTGGGAACCCACCTAGTTGATCAAGGGAAGCCAGACAATGTAATAGTTCTGGACTTCAGGAAAGGTTTTGATACTGTCTCTCATAGTATCCTCCTAGATAAAAGACAACTGCTTCAATTTTTTAGTAATAAATGACCATTTATTGGTTTTTATTAAAGTAAATGCACATGCTTCCTGTAGTAATGTTATCAGTGGAAAAACTGACAAAGGCCTCATCTTCCCACCTTCAATGATTTATCTGAATTGAGTTACATTTTTATCTTTTCAGTTACTAATATGCTTAACATTTTGAAATTTATATTATTTACTTTCAAGTTTTACAGCTAACTATCAGTTTTAAAAGGAAGGATTATACTATATGTATTTCAAAGTTCTGGGTTTGCTCCATGTATTCTTATAAATGATGTTCAGCACTACCACATTGAGCAAAATGCTTTTGGAGCTTCCTGTTGCTGCAGTGTTCCCTATGAGAATAAGCCTGCCAGCAGGTACTGAATTTGCCCAGTACTCTTCTACCAACAGAAGCAACTGCACACAACAAATGCATTTTCAGTGCCCGTGTCTTCCTGTAGGTCTTCCTATAAAAAGATCTGGACTTGCTATTTTACTGCACTTGATTTTCATTTTGAAGTTTATATTGTCTCCACAGAATAGGCAATACTAGCAAAAACATCCAAATAACATTTCTTTCTATTTCTTTTTAGAAAATTAAGCTGCTGTAATTCTGAACATGAAGCAGGAATAACGTTACCATTTTGCAGATGTTTCACGACCCTAATCACATCAACTGAGTCACTTCTTTTTCCCCAGTATGAGCTGATGGTAATGGATGGCTTCATAAAACATTCCAAGACAGGTACAAAAAGGTGATTTTGGGAAGAAAAAATATTTTCTGTCATCCTAGCAATGTCAAAAGCAAGACATGAGTAGCAGAGAACTTGAGGATAATGGGTAACTATTCTACTGGTACATAGTAGCTTGTTTTTGAAGGATGCTGGAAACTACAGGAGTTTAATGATCTTAAGGAACTTTCTGTGGCCACTAAATCAGAGAAATCACATCAAAAGGGAATGATGTCAGTGCTGCTGATGGAAACTTTTATGAGCACCTTGCTGTTTCACATGGTGGGCAGGGATGGTATAAACTAACAACTGGCAAAAGGTCAAATATTTCATGTGCATAGACACCAACTGATCAGATGTTGGTCTGAAGTTTACCCAAGATTTTTTTTAATATTTTGGGGTATGCAAAGTTGTATCACCATCGCAAGCAGTGGTGTCTATATTTTTTTGCTTTTTTTATTTATTTTCTTGAGAAGGTTTTTTATGTGAATGTGTGACCATTACTTACATATAAAAAGCATAATAGTTACTGCTTTTTAAATATATTCAATTCAAATTCCAGCCTAAATTCAGAAATATAAAATTTAGTAGAAGTAATCAATTAATTTTTTACCATGCATACATTTTTGTGGGATTTTTGTTACGATTCTGTTCATACACTGCAGGATGATATCAGTGTTAACACCCACAAGCTGTTTGTGCTCACTCTTTTTAGAACATCTGAAAATACTGAAGTTTAAACATAGTTTTTTTCTTTTGATTTTTATACTTAACCTGCACAAGTTGAATTGCCTGATGTGCAATAGGGACAAACTGACAATATTGCACTGACAATAATTTCTATCTTCAATAATTTAGTAGGTTATATAATATCCTTTCTCATTGTCCTGATCTTCAGAACTATTTTGTACACACATAAATTCACCGTAATAAGTAAAGTCCATGCAGTGAATATGTGAAAACTGGGCTTCACTGAGAAAAAAAAAGGTGAAGTTTAGTAAGATCAGAATTTCATTCAAAAGGATTATTTGCAACACCTTAGCATATTTATACTTAATGAATTTACATCACAGAAATATAATATTTGCTGTAGTGCTTATTATTTCCTTGATGAAAAATCTATTTTAAAACTCCTTCTGTAAGGTGATTTCTTTTTTCAGGTACACATTATTTATACTTATAAAACTTACAGAAAAATGCAGTATTTGGGGCATGTATTATTAAAAATAACACTTTTTTAAAAAAAACCTTGCTTTAACTTGAGAGATACCTATAGTGGGAAAGTAGAATTTATTCAGAACAGCTTAGCAGTCTGTCACTTGTACCTTGGTAGAGTTATTGTTCAAGAGTGGATAAAATCACAAAAGTAATCACATAAGCAATCACATAAGCAAGATAAAACTATGTTTCTTTTTTACCCTTTTAAGGAACAGATCCTACCAGCAACAAAGACTTCATTTGGCTTCCGGAATGGGTCTTGCTTTCATTAAGCAACTGCACATATTCCAGGAGGTCATGGTCACGGCGAAGTTGAAGGAAGCTGACAGTGGATAAATGTGAAACTCCGTAAGAAAGAAATGTACTGGACTAGATGATCTTTTGAGGTCTCTTCCAACCCCTAACTTTCTGTGATTCTGTGAATTCAAGGTATCAAAACCCAAGACCTAGTATCTGTTGTCTAGTGCAAGTAATAGCAGGCACTAGTTTTAGAAACTCTGAAAGGATTTTAAAACTCTAATGCATATCAACCCCCAAAATGTCCAGCACCTTGAAGCTAGTAAGTTATCTTTCCCAGAGAAAATTATACTTCATATATAATGGAAATTGTCATTGTTGTGAGGCTTTCTACTTCTGGCTGTCAAAGGTTGTTCCTCCTTGTCATCAGGTAGGTATCAGCAATATTTTTTATACTATTCAAGAAAAGTCTGTGACATTAAAAAAGAGAACTTAGCTGGCTGATGATCATACCCTCAAAAAATTCATTGCTCTACTTCCATCCATGAAAGAAGTCTTAAAATGTTGAATTTACAACTACCCCATGAACCAGTATATGCTGGGGGTATATGCTGGGGGTTGATTGGCGTAAAAGATGCTTGGCAGAAAAGTTACTGTAATTACTGGTGGGCACAAGGTTGAAAATGATCCATAAATGTGCCCCTTGCTGCAAAGAAGGATAACAGTATCCTGGGCTTCTTTAGGAAGAGTGTTTCCAGCAGACAGAGGGACATGATCCTTCCTTTCTCCTCAGTGCTGATGAGGCCACACCTGGAGTGCAGTGTACAGTTCTGGGTTCTCCAGTAAAATGTGTGTTTGCTGAAAAGAGTCCAGTGTTGGGCCACTGAGATAATTAAGGGGAACTACTTAGGATAGAGAAGGGAATAGTTGGGAGTTGGGAATATCTTATCAATGTATATAAATAGCTGAAGGGAAAGTGCAAAGAGGATAGAACCAGGATCTTTCCAGTGTTACCCAATGACAGGACAAGAGGCAGTGGGCACAAACGGAAACACAGAATGTTCCCTCTGAACATCAGTAAACACTTTTTCACTGTGACAGTGATTGAGCATTGGGATACGTTGCCCAGGGAGGCTGTGGAGTCTCCATCCTTGGACATATTGAAAAAATCATCTGCACCTTGTCTTCGGTAACTACCTTTTCATTTAACACTGCCATTTAGTTTGTTCAGAAAAGCTCATCTTTAGTTTTGTTACAAACCAAGAGAAATACCCACAAGCTTGGGTAAGAATTGTGAGTGTCTGACCTCACTGACTTGAAATTGTCTCAAAAGAGCAATTTTAAAGTGAATAGCCCTGGCTAGGGTGGAGGACCTGGCTGGCCAGAGCTGAGCAGGGGGTGACACCTTGGGAAGAGATAAGACCTACTGGGTGGAGACTACTCCCATTTTCTGAGGGCCTTCAATTCTGGGACATCCCTCCAGGCACAATTACCTTGGCTAGGGTGGAGGAAGCCACCGTGATTGTACTGATGCTGATGTACCTGGCTGAGGGGGCTGGAACAGAGCAGATAGTGGTGCCTGGAAGGAGATAAGAACTGATGAGTGGGTGGGGGACTGCACCCTTCTGCAGAAGCTCCCCCCCTCCATGCAGCCTGTCTGCAATGGCTCTGATGCCAATGCTCATGGCTGCTTCAGCAGCTGACTGACAGCTGCTCCTTTGGAACAAAAAGAACTCAGGGGTATAAATGGCTGTCCAGGCTGTGGCTGTTTGGTCACATCTTGACCCACTGCCATCTTGCATTGGGCCCTGTCCAGGATCAGCGACACCTTGAAGAAACTCGCTGGGCAGCTGCACGAGAGAGTGGTGACTCTCTCTCGCTCTCTCGCTCTTGCTCTCATTCTTTCTCCCCACTTTCTTACTGTTTTTCTCCACTTTTCTCTCTCTCTCTCATATCTTCTTTTCCTCTCCCTCTTTTGCCTGGCTCTATAATTTTGCCTGTGTCAACTGTCAAATAAAAGTCTGCTTGCACCCGACCCTTCTATGGTTGGACTTTGTTTTGAGGATAAAAAATAAACCTCAGACCCAAAAAAGAATGAATATTCTGAATAAGATCATAGCATAGAATGAATCATCAGCTTTTCAGTACATTGGTGAAATAATATCAGAACAGAAATTATGTTGTTTATAAATGCTTTTATACAGTTTCACAGGTTCTCTTTGCTACAGTATTTTATAGTATGCTTTCAAGATTGCTATTAGGCACTTACACTTAAAAGAACATTGAAAATTATTTGCATGCTTTCTGATCAAAGCAAGCCTAACCTGAAGGACTTCTCTGCAAACACTTACATTCAAGCTATGATATATGGTGTTGTGCATGATAATTTTAACTGTGGATGTTTGAGAAGATTGACTTGCATGCATATAAAAATTTGTAGTCTCTCACTGTCAATATATTTCTGCCATATGGGCCAACAGGTCTCCTTGGATATCCTTGCAGAAATAATGTATACGTGAAAAGGAATTATTTGGTTCTCTCTGCAAATTCTGGTATCAATTTTTGCTACAAGTGATACAGGGTTGTCATGGTAGGATTCCCAGTTTATTTTCTAGCTCATGCATGATTAGCAGTTGTAGACTTCATGTCAACTGTGATGGAAGTGCACTCATTACTTCGATCATGTTTTAGAGAACAATAACCTTAAATGGTTTCCTGGTGCCAGTTTGACTTTTCAAGTCTGGTGGCTTCTGGAGAAAGGCTCTCTTGTCTTATTAGATTAGAAAATAAACTTAAAAGGGGAAGGTACAAGCTTCACAGGGCTTTCTAGGTTCCTTCCTTCCTTCCTACCTTCCTTTCTTCCTTCCATGGTAATAAAATGACTGAAAAATTGTAAATTAATCTGTCGAAGGGTTAAACTTGGCCTATAAAATATCTGGTCTGAATCTCATTGCATAATAAAACCCATTAACCCACTTCTGGTCCAATTCTGTCCTTGGCGATTGTCAAACACTGTATGGACTCTTAGACCTATTTGCTTTTTTTTATTAGCTGTTTACTTTAATGACTTACAACACCAGGGCATTACAGCAGAACCTAGAGTGCTAAATACTATGCAAAAAAAGCAAGAGACAATGCCCTCCCCAAGATCTTACAATTTAAGTAGATTGAAAGATTAATAGGAGCACACAGATGTGAAGACTACCCATCAGGCCAACAGGAAAACCAGAATTAAATTGGTCCCTATGTCCCAGTCTAGCACCCTGAATATTGCACCACAGGGACTCTGGAAGTAATATTTTTAACTTATGCATACAAACTGCTTTAAAGCCTAATTATGGTAGCCTAAAAAGCAGATTGTTGAGCATAAAACTCCCTTGAGAAGGGAAATGGAAGGCATTATTCCCCTAAGTCAAGGCCTAACTTTTTTCTTTTTATTGTCATTCATCATCCTTTGACAAGAGGATGTTTTGAATATTGTAGACAGCTCTTATAGGAAACCCTTCACGACCCAGGAGGAGGAATGAGGGTCTACATATTTCCAAGCTTCCTGTTTAGTAATGAAATTGTTGTCCATGAAGTTTTCTTGCTGCTTGAGAAATAGTTTTGCCAGGTCACCACAGAAAGCCCACTTCTAGGTGGAACCATCAAGGACATTGTGCCCTATTGTTATGGTCCTATAAACTGTGGTCCTGAGGAAGAAAGATCTAATCAACAGAGACAGGGGAAATCTTATGAAGAAGCTACCCAATATGAAGTATTTCATAAATGTTGAGTCTAATTTGC
Source organism: Calypte anna (assembly GCF_003957555.1). Taxonomy (NCBI): domain Eukaryota; kingdom Metazoa; phylum Chordata; class Aves; order Apodiformes; family Trochilidae; genus Calypte; species Calypte anna. The sequence continues at coordinate 102,902,277 of NC_044244.1, read as the reverse complement.
CATGGTCATTTAGCTAAGCTCTTAGTTAGGAACAGTTGAAATTAAAATCTAGCACTAACTCAACTAAGTCTCAGCATAGGCGATATTCTAATCTCATATTTCAGCACTGGTCATAAGTTTTTTTAAGATACTTGAGTAATAAAGAAAGCAGACCCCAAAACCTACATTTTGTTTCAGTGAAACCTGTTTTTTTTCTCTCTATGGAACTATTACACTATTCTAAACAAGCGAATACTGCATGAACTGGGTTGAATGTGGTTTACTCATGATACGCTATGTGCATTGTAAGGCATCATATTCAGATTTCCCCTGTTCATATAAGTCATAAAAATATTTTTAATCTTTGAAAAATATATGGAGAAAATTGCAATGACTTATTTAAAGCATTGCTATTAGAAACTTTCTTCCTATTTTTTTATTATAATGTGATCTTGAAATTTAGATTTGGAATTTGAAAATTTTAGTCAGCACCTATGAGTGATATTTACCCTTTTCTTTTGGTAAAACCTGTTATTTTGTGTATGTATTTTCAGTGCATACATTGTTATTTTTTTGCAAATGTTCTAGTTTGTTTGTTTCATAACCTCACCATAAGTGTAAGGTTAAGCACCACAGCAGCTTGGTAAACTGATGAAAACAAGAAGAATTACTTTTAGTTTGTCTGAGCACAGAATCAAACAAGATTCATGTTGCATTCTCTTTAGTTATGCTATTACTGCAAAATTGATTTTGGAAGACACAGTGAGGGGAAGGAGACAGCAAAACCAAATAGCTCTAAAATAAAAACACACTCTTCAAAAAGCTCTAGTGTTATATGTCCAATACTGTATAACTGGTGTGAATGGGATATGGAAGCTATTTATTGATGGATATTTTGACTGTATTTTAGTTATTCTATAGAGAGGCTTTCCATTTTATATTTTTTTTCTGATAAAATATTGATAATTTACACTTTGAAGATGGAAAACTAAAAAGCAGGATCATCTTTAAACACTTGAACAAGAAAGACATTGATCAAATCAAGGTAAATATATTTTTTAAAATATTAAATATTTTGTACAACCTTCAGACCTGGAAATGTTTCATTAATTATTCAACAATTTTTTTATTAAGAATTTCCTGGTTTGTATTCTAGGTAGTCCCAATAGTGAGGAGCCTTCCTGAGCAAAATGCTGTGTTCATTTGTCAAAAGGTAGTTCTGGATTAAAAATTCTAATGAAAGAAAATTATATGAAGTCCTAAGGCAATCTAGAAAAAGTAGTGAAACTGAATAACATCTATAATTATCAAAGATGATTAGTATCAAGTGCTGCTCGGTATGTTATGGAAAGGCATGTCATTTATGAGAAAGGGCTGCAATTCCAAATTATTTCTGGTTATATTGGCTGGTTAATTGTCTACCTGTCAGTCTCCGTGTTGCTAGAAATGGGTCTCTCTTTTGTCTTAGTATGACATTTAAGAGTGGCAAAATAGTAAAAACTTCAGTAATGTCTTAAACCTTATCACTGACCATTTTATCATCATCGAATTAAATCTGACACAGGTACAGTCTCTTGTACTGTTCTTTTTATCATTATCTACCTTTTATGCACTTTTTTCTTCTGATTCACCTTTCCTACAATGGGAAGGATTTAGTTAAATGATTGGAGTTGGACACATACTGGTTTGTTTCCTTTCTTAATCTGAAAGCATTACACAGTTTAAAAAAACCCAACCATATCGCTGTAGCCTCTCAATATCTAAATATATTTTAGCCTCTAAATATATTTTTAGCCTCTCAATATCCAAATAATTTCTCAGCTTGGAATCAGATGTTTTCCTGAATTTAAATGCAGTTATCACTTCTCTATCACTATTTCAAGATTAATTTTCCCTATTTCTCTGATCATATACATATCTCTCTCAGCTGTTTAAAGTTCATTTATTTTATTACATGGCATTAGCATCTGTTACAATTCCATGATCTTTATCCACAAAAAATTTTCTAAAAAATATTGCATTACTGATAATGTATTTTTTTAAAATTTTCTTTTCTCCTTTGGTTCTCCTGGATTCAAATCTATTCTTCAAGGAATATATTGTAAAGGACAACTTTTCATAAAATTATCATTCCAAAGTTTTACAGCTAATAAATGCTGAAGTGCATTTTGTGAAAGACAGAAGTTCTTTCCCAGAAATTTTGGTTGGAATACACATAGCTTTCTACTTCAAAAACTTTGAAACATCACATGCCATTATTTTCAGCATTAAAATCAGCTTCACACTAGCCTATGCTCCTCAAAAGCATTAAACTGTTTGTAGAAAAGTTGAAGATCCTTGAGTTGAAGGACCTTTCTTGTTAGATTTGAAGTGTACCTCTGCTGAGGGATAAAGGAGGGAGGTGCACTGGGGCTAAAACTGTGAAAGCTGGTGAATTGGAAATAGTAACCATCTCTTATACTGTTTGGGTGATTCATCTGTGTATTTAAGGTGGAACATAAAGCTGTGGTTCTGCTTTTGTCTTACTTTCACACTTCAGACATAATTTGTAACAAGTATCTGTTGTTCTGCCCAGTGTGTAAGGTATAGTTATGGATGATAATTGTGTTGCTTTTATCCTTATTCAGGTGTCAGCCATAATTTCTTCGCTGTCCACTAACAGGAAATGTCCTGCCAGAATATCAGATTAATGAAGATTTTATGTTAATGGTGTGATTAATGGGAAACAAATTTTAGAAGAGCTAATATTACATTCTACCAATAATTAAGTTTCCATGGCCTCATAAAGCCCTGTACAGTTATGGTCCTATGATTCAGTGGGAGGGAAGGGGTCTTTAAATCCAGCAATGACTGCTGGTTGGAAACTATAAGAGGTAAAATACAGTCCCGCTACCTGCTGAGAACAGCTAGAGAAAGACCAGAAAAATAAGACATTCTTTGTCCTATATTTATTCTCTGCAGAGCTCCCTGAAGTCTGTGTAATCTGTGATTCACAGGGGGCTTGTAAGCGGCCATAAGTTAGAGCTTTGTACATTTATGTGGATATAAAAAGTAGGAGAAAAATCCTTGATGTTGGCAAGTGATATTTGTGCACATCTGCAGAAAAGTACAGGTTATGATAAACAACTCTCTTGGAGAAAAGGAGGTGCTTTGTAGGAATACCTTGAACCAAAGAGGTTTGTCTCAGAGATTTCACTTAGTGAAGTCAAATTCTGTCTTTGAAGAAATGGGCTACAAAGTGCATCAAAAGTACCTTAATGCAATAGTGTGGGGAAACTGCCTTATGAAAAATTACATGTCAAAATACCTTGGAATGGATTCGGCTTTTAGCTTATAAATGCTTATGAACCCATGCTAGGTTTTTTCTGATTTTCCCAGATTTTTTAAAAAGGCAACTTAGGTACAGTTTTTTTATGTGTAAAGCTAATTTTTTTTTTATTTGCTTATCTCAAAAACAACAGCAACAACAACAACAACAACAACAAAAACAAAAAACCCACCCAAACAAAAACCCAAACTACAACAAGCAACTAAAAAAAAAGACCACAAAAAACCCCAAAACAAAACACAACCAGCCAACCAAAAAAAACCAGTGAAGATGTTTCTCTAGTTGTATTGACCACTGTAATGCCCATGGTATCGCTTTGTCTTTCTAAATAGAGATGAAATTGTGACTGGGTAATTCTTTTCTCTGATGTTCTACTAGCAAAGAAAATTCTTACTCTTACTGAGTCATTTTTTTGACAGTGGCAGAAAACAACAGACCAAAATTATCCTGGAAACCTAGAAAGTTTATGTGTTATTTGAGATTTTTTTTTCTCAGAGTGTAGAACAGAGCAGGGAAGAGCTGCTGGCTTTTATATGAGTTTATAACAATTCCACCAGTAAGGGAAGACTAGAATGGGGTGTCTTAAAGAATATATTAGCTGTATCTGCCTTTCTCATGGCACATGGCACTACATGTGTTTCTATGAAACTGGGTCTATGGTTTATGGTTTGGTTTTGGTTTTGTTTGTTAAACTGACTTAGCAGATCAGTAAAGTCTTAAAATAAAAAAGTAAAAAAATGCAGGTAATTGATAAAGGTGCCAAAAAATAGTTAACATTTATGAACATAAAAAATTTAACATTTTCAAATATGCTGTTTGAACATAGAACATAGTCTTTTATGTTGATATAAATTAATAATTTTTAAAAATTCTATTCTAATCCAGTTTGGTTTCCCAAAGTAAAGCCTTCCCTTCAGAGATTCATTTTGTTTTGACAGAAGAGGGCAGTGTTTCTTTACAATTCTGCATGGAAAATATGCATATTATTTCAATGACCAGTCTCTAGAGAGTATTTTGAGGCAACAAATTTAAATGTAATAACTGCCCTCTGAACATGCTACTTAGTAAAAATAACAGGCAGTGAAAAAAGTAAACCTTATGGTTACTTAATTGTTGTCAACACAGAATTGTGCTGACTCAAGGAAAAACATGTAACTTTTAGCAGATGACATAGATGACTTATTTTTGTGTAATATTCAAAGATTAAATCTAAGAAACAGCATCTGAGGTTGAAAATGGTAAAATGGTAAAAATTAAGCCTAATATTACTGTTTGATGGAATATATGAAGCTTAGTAGTATCAACAAAATGGTTTTGCAAGAATTCAATATATGAATCAGTACTGATGAGCTCAGATTAAGTCCCAGCTGACTTACATTTAAGTGTGTGTTTTGTTGGCCTTTTAAGATAGAGACGTTTACTAAGTCTGGGCCTACATGATTAGGATTTCTATATCAGGTTACTGCCTGAAGTAATTTAAGACAGGGAAATGTTTTCTCTCTTTCCTCCTCTTTCCTACCAAAACCTTGTCCTAGATTTTTTGCTTCCCTATATTAACACTTTGTCCCTTTTTTCTGACCATTTTAATTCAACAGAGGATGGCTGAACCTGAGAGCTTTTCTTTGGGGAGTACTGAATCACTCTGTGTCCAAGAAGGTGATGATTGTTCATATGGATAAAAGGAACCAAGTTTCTCCAGTGCCTAATGCAAATGATTTTGTAAACAAATGGTGAAATTTGGTCTACTGAGGGCCAATGATGGAAGTGATGTGTTTTCTTATTTCCGCACAGACTTGTAATACTGCTGCCAGCCTCATTAGCCTTTTGCCCACAGTAAATCTTAATCATAGAAGAATCCTAGGAAGAAAAACTCTGTGCAGAGAACAAAGAGTAAGTTTAATTAAATGATTTATTAATGTAAATCAATGGAAAGAAATTGAGGAAGGGAAAGAGGTATTTAGAAATTAATTCTTTTCTCTTGCTTTCATGTCATAAGCCTGTTTCCTTTCCTTCTCTGCTAATTTCTTATTAAAAAATGTATTTAGTGCTTTTGGAAAGTGATTCCCAAATTCATATGCATTTGCTTGGAAAACCAATACCACAGAAAGTTGTTGGCACAAGAGGCTGTCAGTCTGCTCCTACTGCGGGAAAAAATTCTTCTGTCGTCTTCAGCTTTTCCTTTCTTTGCTACTGACAGAAATACCAGGTGTAAGATGTGGATCACTCAAAACAGGAGACAGTCTATCAAGCCTGCTCATTTGAGCTATGAGAAAAATCCTCACATTTCGTAGGACATGAATTCATGTAGCAATAATGTAAATGCATTGGAAAGCAATGAGCTGAAGTGAGAAACTCCACATCTTATTGACAAATGCCTGAACAATTTTTTTATAAAGCCTGGAGTGGTTGCTGGGGCTGTGGCAGCAGCCTGCCAAAGGCAGTAAAGAGAGATTGACCTCTGTTCTTTAAATGGTCAAATGTCTTCTTCTGCAACTTCTGTTTTGTTTTAAATGTTCATAGATATGAAATGACTTTGTTATAAGACCGCATGGCAAAAAGCTTTTTTTCCTGAAGCCTATATATTTTTAATCAAAATTTCTGAGAGATATAGGCTGCCCCAAATCATGTCAACATTCTTAGTTATTGTAGTGCTCATTTATAAAGTCAGGAAAGGAGATAACATGATCTTATAAAGGGAAAGTTTTTAAAAAAATAATTAATATTCTTTGGAATTAAATTCTAAAGCACTGGGATATGAAAAGTCCTTATGCTAAGAATACTTGAGATCAAGTACAAGATGATAGATGCTGTTCCTGCAGGTGATTGTTTCTGAACACTTTGGGAAATAAAAAATGTTCTTTTTCCTAGTCACGTGTCCTTTGATTATAGTAATTTAGTTCTTTGGTTGTACTTACTTTATGCTTGTTGCTTTTTCATAGTTGCTTTTCATATTTCTTGGCTTCTTTGCATTCATACACTGTGAAACTAAAACGAGAAAATACTAGTTTAGCAATCTGCTTCAGTCGTTAAGCTACAAAATTATTATTCTTTTTTCTCCATGGATTTCTTGAGAAGAATTATTGGCTTCTTTGAGCTGATATCCAAGCTGATCTTAACTTTGCTTCTGAATGTGAGCCTGATGAATTTTATAATTTTTACGTTTGCAAATAAAACTGGAAAAATCCACAGTGGCGAAAAGAGTGAAGTGAGCCTTAAGTTATGAAGAAAGGTTGAATACTAAGGAATTAAAAACATACTATTAACTACTTAATACATTCCACATTTGTCCTTGCCAGGACAGGCAGGGCAGAAGAGGAGGGGGTGTTGCCCTCTATGTCAGTGAACCTCTGGAGATCATGGAGCTCTGTGTGGGGATGGATAAGGAGCATACTGAGAGCTTATGGACCAGGGTTAAAGGCAAGTCAGTGGCAGGAGATATCATCATAGTGGGGATCTGTTACAGGCCAGCTGACCAGGATGACAGAGAAGATTAAGCCCCCTATAGATAGATAGGAGCAGCTTCACACTCACAAGCCCAAGTCCCCATGGGGGATTTCAACAACCCTAATATTTGTTGGAGGGACAACTCAGCAGAGCACCAGCAATGCTGTAAATTCCTGGAATTCATTGGTGATGACATCCTTCTCCATATAGTAGAGAAGCCAACAAGAAAAGGTGGTATTCTGGACCTTGTTTTCACCAGCCAAGTTGGGCCTAGCCATTTCTACCATGAAATGGTATAATTCAGGATCTTTAGGGCAGGGATAAAGATATGAAGCAAGCTTACTGCCCCAAGTTGAAGAGAGCAGAATTTATCCTCTTCAAGGATCTGCTTGATAGGATACTTTGGGACAAAACCCTGAAGGAGAGAGGAGCCCAGGAAAATTGGTCCATATTCAAGCATCACCTCTTCCATGACCAGTAGCAATGTTTCCTAACAAAAAGGAAGGAACACAGGAATGTCAGAAGGCCTTTGTGAATGAGCAATGTACCCCTGGAAATTATTAAAGGTAAAAATAAGGCCTACAAAGGATGGAAGCAGGAAAAGGTAACCTGGTAAGATTACAGAGAAATTGTTAGAGAAGCCACGGATCAGGTTAAGAAAGTCAAGGTGCAGGAATAATTGAATCTGGCCAGAGATGTCATTGACAAAAAAAGAATTTCTACAGGTATGTCATCAATAAGAAGAAGACAAGGGAAAATACAGGACCTCTTAAGAAGGAAACTGGAGTTCTGGTCATGCAGGACTTGGAAAAGGCTGAGGTACTCAATGATTGTTTTGTCTCAGTCTTCATTTAGTGTTGTCTCATTCAAGAAGCAGAAGGAAGGGACTGGGAAAAAGAAGATCCCCCCACTGTAGGAGAAGGACAGGTGCAAAATCATCCAAAGAATCTGAAAGTGCACAGGTCCATGTAGCCTGAAGGGATTAATCTGCAGGTCCTGAAGGAATGGCAGATAAAATTGCAGAGCCACTCTTTATCATATTTGAGAATTCATGGTAGTTTGGAGAAGTTCCCACTGACTTGAAAAGGAGAAACAACCCCATTTTTAATAAGGGGAAAAAGAGAGAACCCAGGAACTACCAGTCAGTCTCATATCTTTGCCCAGCAAGATCATGAAGCAAATCCTCCTAAAGGTTCTGCTAAGACACATGGAAAATAATGAAGTGGTTGGTGCCAGCCAACATGGGCTCACAAGGGGCAAATCCAAAACTGCAAGTATTTAATGAAGAAACCAGCATGCGCCTTATGTAAAGCAGAAAATGTAGCTTAATCACAGACCATAAAGTTAACCTGTTAACCAAAGCACCCCAGAAATTTTTATGCCTCTTTGATGCAAGTGAATTACTGAAAAAGAATAAGAAATTATTGAAAATCTCACTATTTCATACGTAACTTTTTTTCCTTTTTTCTTTTTTCCTTTGACATATTGTATGCTTGTAGGTCACTGAATGGATTTCTGCTTTTCATAAATGAATGAAAAATGTGTTGAAATGGCTTTAGTTTTATCAGAAAATTAGTAGTACATCTCCTCAATTCTATCAGATGCTGAAGATGGGTATTTTATTGGGCCATAGGTTGCCTTCACTGTGCCATATTTTACTACCCTCCGCATATACCTTTTTGAAAGCAATGTATGAAAGGATGTTATATCCATGAAAACATAATTACTCTGATTTAAAATAAGATTTCAGGGAAATTTATGTGTCATGATTTCAAGAGACAAAGAGATCATAGTTTTCCAGGGATGGGTTCAGGGGTGGTTGTTTGTTTAATTTTTAGCAAAGATAAATCTATTAGGGATTAATACATAAGTCTGTTTTGCTTAAAACATGTTTTGAAATACCACATGTTTATTTTCAAATTTTTTATTTCTTATTAATTAAGAGATCCAAGATTAATTAAATTATTTATACAGTAATGCCTTTTCCTTTGACTACAACATTTTCTGAAGATTTTTATGCAAGGCTCAAAGGATACTGTGTGCTTTGAACTACTTTACTTCTACTTTCTTGTTCTTCTGATTTCACTACTTTTTATGCAACTTTCTCAGGAAGATGTGCAAAATTAGTTTCTTCCCTGCCCCATACTTTAGTTGAAGATGTTACATTGTCTTCAACTCTTTGCTGTAACTGGAGCAAAAAAAATGCTGTAATGATAATAAATCGAATTACATTATCAAAAAATAAGATAGGCCAGACATTTTCCTCTTTCTTTTAAAGTTTTTATGATTTTAATTATATTAATAGTATTTTTTTAAATGCAGATACATTTATAGCTGTATTCTTTTCACTTTCCATGATTTAAAGGAAATAATTTGTATGATGAAAAGTAGAACTTGAAATAAATTATTTAATCTGTCCAGGATATTAATTTTTCAAATGTTAATACAATAGCTCCCTGAATGACTAAAGATTGCCTCATGTTCTTTGAATTATGGAATTGATTTTAATGTGGGGGATATTTCAAATGAGTTTTTCATACTCTTGTCAAGTTTTACATAGGGTTTTTTTTTTTCCATATTTTCTGGTGATAGACTCATCCTAGATAGTTCATGTGAAGCAAATATGTCCAATTTCAATTGAGTAGACAGAAAGTAATTTATAGAAATCCGGCTGAATGAGATCAGTATGAATATGCTATTTGCAAAACCTTTCTTTCCTTCTTTAACTTTGTTCAAGAATATTAGGGATTCATCTCAAGATATCAAAGAATAGGACTGGAAGACAGCATCTGACAGATACAGAAGGGCAATGATAGGGAAAAAAACACTAAAATAAAAAGTGAAGCTACTTCTTCAAAATAGCACTATTTATTTCTTATGATTGTTTTCCAAACTAACTGTAGTTATGTCATAGTTACTGTAAAAATTAATGTAGATGATGTCCAGTATGAAGAATAAGGAAGTCTGCAGGAAATGGTAATTCCAAATGTATATATCCAAATAGTATGCATAAAATCAGAATGGCTTTACATCATATATCCATTTAACTGAATCAGTTCAATCAACTGAGGTGACCTGCTATGAGTTCATCAGGATTAGGCCCAGCAGATACCAACCAGGCCCCAACTTGCTCATTTACCTCCCCTGGCATGAGGTTCTTCATGGCTTCAGATCCACATCCATCCATCTCCATGATTCTAGATATTAGCAATATTTTATGATGGTTGACAACTAAAATGGGAAGTACATGACAGTGAATTTTTGTTCAAGATAGTCTTGATATTTTAACTCTAAATATATGTCAGAAGGAGTACTGAAATTCTGTTGTTGTCAATATGATTTTATGCTGTCCTGTAAACAAACAGTAAAACAGCTTTTAGAGTTTTCTGGAATAGGGTATAGTAATCATCCATAAGATTTCATGTGGGACTAGGAAAGAATGACCTAATTTTCAGACATAAAATATCATTAAAATACTGAAGCGTCCATGCTACTAATCTGGTACTTGCCTCCTTTTGCTTTGCACACTAGAATAAGATTCTGTTGATATTGTCTATCAGAAGAAAAAGTCTTAGATCTTCAAATAAGTTGCACCTGTCCAGCTTTTATTTTTGAGGAAAAGTTAATATCCTTCCTTCTTCTTTTGACTCTGGGGTATTAAACCCTGAATCTGCTTTAATGCATCTTGCGCTGTTGAAGAAAAAGCTTAGCACTATAATTTTCTTCAAACTAGAACACCAACATTTGAAATTATGAAAAATTACCTTAAGAGTGAATTAAGTAAAAAATTTAGGTGAGTATTCATATTTTTCATAAGTCCTGAAGTCTACTGAAAATTAAATAGGATACTCTTTCTTACTTGGGATCTTGTGGAAACCACCATACAAGACAGAAAAATGCTTACTATTGTTGTGCAAATGCTTTGTGAATATTGTTCCTTTAAAAAACAAAACAAAACAAAAAAACGAGCAGTGTGTAATACAAGTCAATCATGAAGAAGACAGTGGCTTTGTGAGGAAAAATGCAGCTTATTGACTCTTAATGTTCAGATTATTTACTTTCTGTCCTATTTCTTCAACAATGAAAGTAAAGACAACTTGGAACATTGTGTGTTTGGTGAAAGTCTGTGAAACATTGTAACTATACTATTGGGAACACCACTGTTTAATTTTTTTTCCCATATGTTTTTTTGTTATGAGTAACTGAATAAGTTACAACATAGATCAAGAACTGTGGTATGTAGGAAGACAAAATATATGGAGACATAGAGGCCTGAATAATGGTATGATGTAGAACTTCCTTTTTAATTCTAAATATTATTGTATATCATATTGACTACTCGTGCATAAGGACCTATGTGTAGCACTTTGTTAGAAGTAGGCAAGCGCAGTAATGAAAGTGAAATACCCACTATCATTGCAACATGAGGGAAAAAAAACAAAACAAAAACCAAACCAGCGACCCCATGAAGGAAGCATCCCTTTGAGCAGTGCTGTGGCAGGAACTTTGCTTGTTCTATGAGCTATTGTCCATGATGGAAGGCCTATATAAGGGTTTAACTTAACTGAAAAGAAAGGAGGTGCTTCTGAGGAAAGGGGTGGGACCATTTAAGAGATGAACCATAAATTAAAGCTGAGAGGACAAAATCATGTCTGATCTGGTCCATGCAGAAACATAAGACCTAGCCTTGAGAGAGCTGCCGTGGCTATAGAAAGCCATGACAGCACTGCACAGAGAAATAAGTTTTGGCTTTTTGAAATTTACATTACCGTGATCTGTTAAGGTAATTTTAATTATTTCCATCTCTTTCTCCACACAGATACGCATTTTCAATTTTGATAGCTGGATCTTGCAAGAAGAGCTCATAATACCGTATATTGACTGTTGCTGTAGTTAATATAGAAATAAATGGAGAAAAAAAAAGTCATGTGGCATAGAGCAAAGAAAATTAAAATAGAAAATTGGTATATTCTTGGTTTTACTGCTTTTTTTTCCTGAAAGTTAAATCTGTAATTTTTGGGAGTTTTTGCCCCTCAGACAAGACAGTAGTAATTGTCACTGCATGTATGTATGTGTACATTTATATATAAACTCATATATGCTTTTGTTTTATAAACATTCAGTTAGATTTGTCAAGGCATAAAACATGATTGATATTTTACTTCCAAGTAGATGCAAATTGCTCTTATACTGAGAAAGAAGATAAATGGGTAGGGCTTCTACTAAAGTAAATCAAAAACTCTTATTGACTGCAATGACATTATGCCAATTTAAATCATGCTGGGATCAGGCTCATTTAAGTTTCAAAAGTACATTTGAAAAAATATGTTTTAAAATACTGGCCAAAATCCTCCGTTGTTATATTGGTTTTTGTACTTCTGTGACAAGACAGAATAAGTTTGGTTTTACAATAGCACTGAAGCCTTTGCTAAGCAGTACAGACATTCCATCCCATTCCGGGCATCTGCTGTACTTGTTGTGGTTTCACTCAATTCTTAAAAGCTACACAGAGCCCCTGAGGCATTGGCCTTTGGGATTCAGAAGCCCATAAGTCAGACAGAGGTCTCCATATCTTACTTTCTTCTTCTCTCCTCTGCTCTCATTTGTGCTACACACAAAGAGACATTGCAGTGGCAAAAAAAGAACATTTTCTGCAACACACAAGTGACGAAGAAGTGCTGTGGGTAGCATTTTACTGCTGTGTCTTAAAGTGCACCTCACATTCTTGTGTAGAGTACATTCAAATGAGGAAATATGAAATCAGATGAAAGCTTGTTAAGTGCTTGCTTTAAAAAATTGGAAGGCATAACTTTAAAAGACATTTCTTGAATCCTGCTCATCCTGCTAATAAAAAAGATAATTTATCTAATTGAGAACTTGTAAATTTTAAAAATTTGTGTGAAAAAAATTCTCAATTGAAAGGAGTTTGATGGTAGAATTTTAACAGTAAATTTGTTAATGCCTTCTTTAAACAAATGTCAATGAGAGAAAAAAGTTGTAGTTCTATTATATTTGAGTATAAAATAAGCCATCATTTTGATTTTTTCTATTCTGAACAATCATTTGAACACAGGGGAGTTAAACAGGGAAGACAATTAATTTTTAATATTTAAATGAGTTACAAGATATGCTCTAGGTAATTAAGTTATTAAAAGAATGGAAGCAAGAAAACATCCCTAAACATTCCTACCCGACTCTATTTTATTATACCAGTCCCATAATTCATAAATTTTCCTATTTCACCTCTCAGTAGTTACTCAAATGAACCTACGTGAAACCTGTGATTCCTTTTTGAGTAATTAATACATACTGTGCATGTTTTAATTTCAGTTCTATGAGCAAAACAAATGGCTTAACATTTTTCTCCGTAGTCTCCTTCTAATGCTGTTAAGGGCACTGGTGTGTTCTCAAATTGAATTTTTCAAATTATTGTTGAGGAAAAGATGGAAAAATGTGATAGTTTTGGCTGCTTTTGGGTGGGATAGATTTATATTTCCTTATATTAGCTAGTATGGCACTATGGTTTGGATTTCTGCTGAAAACAGTGCTGATGGCACAGAAAGTTTTTAGTTTAGTTCTGAGCAGGGCTCACAACACGCCATCAGTCACCAGGCCAGGGGTGCACAAGAAGCTGGGAGGAAACACAGCTGGAACAACTGAACCTTAACTGTTGAAAGGGATATCCCAGACCTGATGATTTCATGCTCAGCATATAAAGCTGGAGGAAGAAGAATTAAGGGTGGGATTTTTAGAGTGATGGTGTTTGTCTTCCCGAGTCACCATTATGTGTGGCTGTGCCCTGCTGACCTTGAGATGGCTGAACATCTGCCTGCCAATGGAAAGTAGAGAATGAGTTCCTTGTATTGCTTTGCTTGTGTGAATGACTTTTGCTTAACCTATTAAACCATCTTAATCTCAGCCCATGAGTTTTCTTGGATTCACCCTTCTGATTCTCTCCCCCATCCCACTGGGAGACAGTGAGCAAACAGCTGCGTGGGGCTGAGTTGCTGGCTGGGATGACAAATAAATTTGGTTGTTTTGGGGCTTTTTGTTTGCTTCGGTTTGTATGTTTTTTTAAATTCAAATGATACAAAGGAATAAATTTGTCTCAAGAATTTTAGAAGAACCCATTATTTTTATTCTGTTCCAATATGCATTCTTTGTAATTTCCTAGCTCCTATAAAATATAACTTTTATATCATCCATTGATCTCTATCTGGAATTTTGTCTATAGCCATGACACTGCCCTCTTCCTGTAATTACACTTTCAAAAGCTGTTATTTGCCACTCTCTAGCTGTAACTCTTTGTAGGAGGAGGCTTGTTGGTGGATCAGGAAGCAGGTGGCTGATACGGTGGATCATAGCTGAAAGCTAAGAGTGGAGTTGGACAGTCCTAAAAAAATAATTAGTTAATGAATGCATTTCCCTGCTAGGTAATATTGTGTAAATTAAAAGTGAAACCCAAAAAACTGAAAATTCATCTTAGATTTTTTAATGATTTCCAGAGTGGAATATGATTTAATAGGGTAACTCTATAATGGGTCATCACTGGTTGTAAGGATGCTCTTGGATGCTTCTATACACATCTACCCCACTGGCTAGGTGTGGATTCCTGAGGGCATAGGATCTGGCCCCAGGCTTAGTTCCCAAGGGTGTGAACTTCAGCAAATACAGATTCCTCCTGTTTCTCCCAGTCTTTATGCCCTTTTTATTCCCATCTGACCGGACACAGGTCTTCTCTACCAGATCTTTTTCTTGATCCAGAACCTACTTATCACACTTTCTGTTTATGTCTCTGTTTTTTAATTCCTTCATTTCATAATCTGTTTCTGCTCTTGATGACCTTAGCTCAGTCACTTCTGCTTGTTTTTCTTCAATACCTTGCCTCTTACCCTTTCCTTGCCCTCTTGCCCCAATGTTTTTGAAAGCTGCACTCCATTCTGTGTAGTTCAATCTCTTATTACAATACCTAATAACTCTTGTTACAGTTCAAAGTAACAGTTAATTTTTTTTGTTTGTTTTTTGGTCTGCAAGAGCAAAGTCCAAGGAGGGTCAGGTGCAAGCACAAGCTTTTATTTGACAACTGACACAAATAAAATGATAGAACTCCATGGAGGTATGGCAAATATGTTGCCAGGCAAAAGAGGGAGAGAGAAAAAGGAGAAGATACAAGTAAAGAGAGGAAGAAAGAGAGAAAGAGAGAAAGGGAGAAAGAGAGAAAGAGAGAAAGAAAGATAGAAAGAACGAAAGAAAGAACGAAAGAAAGAGAGAAAGAGAGAAAGAAAGAAAAGAAAGAAAGAAAGAAAGAAAGAAAGAAAGAAAGAAAGAAAGAAAGAAAGAAAGAAAGAAAGAAAGAAAGAAAGAAAGAAAAAAGAGAGAAAGAAAGAGAGAAAGAGAGAAAAGAAAGAAAGAGAGAAAGAAAGAAAGAGAGAAAGAAAGAAAGAAAGAAAGAAAGAAAGAAAGAAAGAAAGAAAGAAAGAAAGAAAGAAAGAAAGAAAGAAAGAAAGAAAGAAAGAAAGAAAGAAAGAAAGAAAGAAAGAAAGAAAGAAAAAGAAAGAAAGAAAGAAAAAGAAAGAAAGAAAGAAAGAAGGAAAGAAAGAAAGAAGGAAAGAAAGAAAGAAAGAAAGAAAGAAAGAAAGAAAGAAAGAAAGAAAGAAAGAAAGAAAGAAAGAAAGAAAGAAAGAAAGAAAGAAAGAAAGAAAGAAAAGAAAGAAAGAAAAGAAAGAAAGAAAGAAAGAAAGAAAGAAAGAAAGAAAGAAAGAGAGAAAGAAGAAAGAAAGAAAGAAAGAAAGAAAGAAAGAAAGAAAGAAAGAAAGAAAGAAAGAAAGAAAGAGAGAGAGAAAGAAAAGAAAGAGAGAAAGAAAAGAAAGAGAGAAAGAAAAGAAAGAAAGAAAGAAAGAAAGAAAGAAAGAAAGAAAGAAAGAAAGAAAGAAAGAAAGAAAGAGAGAAAGAAAGCAAGAAAGCAAGAAAGCAAGAAAGCAAGCAAGCAAGAAAGAAAGAAAGAAAGAAAGAAAGAAAGAAAGAAAGAAAGAAAGAAAGAAAGAAAGAAATGGAAGAGTAAGGAAATGAGAAAGAAAGGGAAGAATGAGAGAAAGAATAAGAGAGAGAAACAGAATGCCACCACCAGTGGTCCAGCTGTGTAGTGGAACAGAGCGACCAGGTGCCTCTGATCATCAAGAAGTGGGTGTGAGCCGCTATCAACTCCACCCGTGCCCAGCCAGGGCAGGGCCCCTATGGAGCATGTGCAAGACCATGGGGCCAATAAATAGTGAGGCTCACACCCACCGAGGCAGCTCATTCTGGAGCTAGTTGAGAGAGTGGCTGGTTGCTTCCGTAGCAGCAGACCATCTTGCTAGTTCCACGCTGTGGGCAATAGACTCAGACCACATCTTGCGAGTCTATACTACCATATTGACACTTCGATCTCGGACAAGAGACTCCTTTCCGGCTATATCTGGTGGAGAATGCGGGCATAGACCCCGGTCTAGCCCAAACCTCTGTCGAATCAAGAAGGAACAGGACCTGACCCAGGACAAGCAACAACCGGCTTTCGGGTAGGAGAATCCATTATCCTCCAATTATTACTAAAAATGGGACTCTCCTCCAGCACCCCCTCTGCACAGGGACCTTCCTATTCCCCATCTGCCATCACCGCTCGAGCACTTTGGAGGGAGGTCGGAGACTTACTAAATGAACTCCACGAACAGGAGGTTCAAAAGAGCATAACGGGGGTAGAGGCCACCTGGAAAGTAATGGCTAACGCCCTAGAAGGGGTAAAGAATGAGGCCAGGGCTGCCGTCACCGCAATAGCAGCAGTACCACCAAACAGCAGTTTTTTTTAAAACACCGCCTCCTGAGGTAGATACCAGCGTGGTTCCCTCGGCACCCCCACTGCCGCCCGAGGATGAAGGAGCCCAGAAGGCATTCCCTATTCTAAGCGACAACAGCTTCGCCGTCAAGGGCATGAGAGGGAAAGTACATCATACTGTAGCTGAGTTCCTCTCCGACCTTGGTTTAAAGGAAGAAAAGGCTTCAGATAATGTAAAGACATCAACAAGTGGCTCTAGTAGTGATGTAAAACCGTCCCTACTGTTACCTCCCAGCCCAGAAAATAACTGTGACAAAACAGCAGTCACTCCATCGACCATACCCGTTGGGCCAGAATCAACGATAAAAGCACTGCTAGAACAATCCACCCAAGCAATGAAATCCCTGGAGAAAAGAATACTGAACCTAGAACAACGGTCATCATTTAACACTTACCGGGACCCACCCTCCCTCCCCGATGATGATGATGAAGAAAACATACCAGCACCACTGTTGTCAAAGCAAACCAACCAGGGCGTCGGCAAATCCCGACCCGGAAGATGGTCCGGCATCATTCGTGATGCCATCATCGAAGGAGATTGGGAGCCTAACACCATAGCCTACCCTATCCTGTATGACAACAACAGGCCACCCATCTACGAGCAGCATAGCTGGAAGACACTCCAACAGGCGAAAAAGACCCTGAGGGAGGGGGGATTAAGATCGGAAAGCGGCCAAGCCATCTTAGACTGGCTATTCACCGCGGACACCAACTGTCCTCATGATTGCCGGAATCTAGCCAGGTACCTACTTACTCCATCCCAACAGATTGTATGGGTAAAGGAGTGGGAACGCCTGGCCCATATAGAGGCGAACCGCCCGCGTGCAGTCGGTGACCCATTAGCAGGGGTAACCGGTGAAATGCTCACGGGCGCAGGACAGTACGCGGACATACAGGTCCAGCTCCAATTCCCGGCCGTACTACATCATATTACGGCGCGCTTGGCCCGCCAGGCGTTTAACGTAGTCCCAGAGCCTACCCCGCTCCCTTCATTCACCGCTGTGAAACAAGGATTAAACGAGCCATACCAACACTTCGTTGACAGACTCTGGCAGTCTGTCACGGCTCAATCTGAATTAGGGGCCGAACAAAGGGACTCGATGTTCAAACTTTTGGCATTTGAAAACGCCAACCCAAAAATGAAATCGCTATTTTCTACATTACCAAAAACAGCAGGGGTCTCGGACATGCTAGAGGTTGCTGCCAGAGCCACCCAGACGCAGCAGCACCAAGGGATGGCCAATGCTTTTGCTGCCGCCTTAGAGCCCACCCAAAAGCTTCTTGCGGCAGTAGCACAGAAACTCGGTGAAAGAAGAAACCATTTTAAGAAGAGAGGTCGACCGAGAAATTCCATCCCCGTCTGTTATCGTTGCGGGACTTCGGGCCACTCAGCGAGGCAGTGTTCAGCCACCGTCTGGTGTGACCACTGCCAGATGGACAATCACAACACCCGAGCATGTTGGTACAAAAAAAACGGACGGCGCAGCGCGCAAGGCCCCCGCGCCATGACACAAGTGGCAGGGCCAGCGCTTTACAACAACTCCCCGCCCCAGTCACAAGAGGGAGCTTGGGCTTCGATGTCCCCTGTGCAATAGATATAACGTTAACGACTAACCAAGTTTATCGACTACCGATGGGAATACACGGACCCATACATCGGGAAAATGGCACGGTAGGGGCTCTGTTAATGGGACGTTCCTCCACAGGGATCGCAGGACTTATTGTGCTTCCAGGGGTAATAGATGCAGATTCTACAGGGGAAATAATGATTACATGTTTCACGTTGACGCCTCCCCTGATAATCGAAGCAGGAACCCGGATAGCGCAACTAGTCCTGCTCCCAAAAATGACTATAGGAAAGAACGTCCCAACGGCACGGGGCGATCGAGGCTTTGGATCATCTGGAGGCACTCTAGTAAATTTAGTGCACCAGATGAAGACCAGGCCCATCATCATCATAAAGATGATAGCTGGAAAGGAGATGAAGACGCTTTCCGTGATGATGGACACAGGGGCTGACGTTACGATCATCAACCTCAACGTGTGGCCTCGTCACTGGAAACTTGTTACCGCCCGTGATGCTGTCCAGGGAGTAGGTGGTGGTTCCACTCCCCTTCAGGCCCTAGAACCCGTGCAATTACAGTTTCCCGAAGGTCAAAAGGTAACCGTACGTCCCTATGTATTATCCTTGCCTGGACAACTCGGAGGTTTGATCGGGAGAGAAGTAATGAGTCAACTCGGAGCTGTCCTTTCCATTCCCGAGCCCACCCGATCCCTCCAGAATTTTCAGTAGGGGCCACTGCAAGAGTGCCGCCAACACCCAGACTAAAATGGAAGTCAGACACCCCCGTCTGGGTGGAGCAGTGGCCTTTACAGAGAGAGCGGCTACAAATTGCAAAAAACTTAGTAAAAGAGCAACTGGATGCGGGGCACATCCAACCATCAGTAAGCCCATGGAATACGCCAATATTTGTGGTCCCCAAAAAATCGGGAAAATGGCGATTAATACAAGATCTACGAAAGGTCAATAACCAGATGTGGCCAATGGGCGCCCTCCAACCTGGGCTGCCCTTACTTACGATGCTACCAAGAGACTGGCACCTTCTGGTCATTGACCTTAAAGACTGTTTCTTTAATATTCCCCTTCATCCAGAAGATACAGCGCGCTTCGCGTTCACCATCCCTTCAATCAACAAAAGTGAACCTGCGAAAAGGTACGAATGGGTTGTCCTGCCACAGGGGATGAAAAATTCCCCAACGATATGCCAGATGTACGTGGCCTGGGCATTATCGCCAATCCGCAATGAGATGCCAGATACATTAATATATCACTATATGGACGACATACTGTTTTGCCAAAAAGCCCCATTCCCCGAAGACTTCAGTCAAACAGTGACCAACCAACTAAAGACCAAAGGATTAATAGTGGCTCCAGAAAAAGTGCAAACGAAATCACCTTGGAGCTACTTGGGGTGGAAAGTCACCCACACGATGGTAAGACCTCAAAAACTGGAAGTAATAAGTTCAATCAAAACCTTGAACGATGCTCAAAAATTAGTGGGTGAACTCCAATGGGTCCGACCCATAATAGGTCTTACCAATTCAGATATCCACCCCTTCTTGTCACTGTTACGGGGCACGCATCCAGGTACATTAGTACACTGGACCGATGACCACACCAAGGCATTAAAGCAGGTCGTCCACAAACTGGCAACCAGCTACGCGGATCGGCGGGATGCCACACAACCCATTGGGATCTGGGTATGCAACCATCCATCATACCCATTCGCGCTACTACTCCAGGACTTCAGCTGGAATAAGGAAAATGGGGAATATTTCCGTGACACCGATAAACGACAACGCGATCAGAGTTCCCTGAGATCGGACTCCATAGCCATCTTGGAATGGCTATTTACATCGCACACGCCACAGAAGGGTATCTGGCAACAGACCGAGATGATAGCGTTCTTAATACGGAAGGGACGACAGCGTTGCCTGGAGGTAGATGGTCAAGAGCCGGGGTGGATCAGCATCCCCATAAAAGCAATTGACTTTGACTGGCTACTGCAACGCTCCGCGCCTCTACAACTTGCCCTATTCGGGTATTCCGGGGAAGTCCGCCATGGAGGCCCAACACATAAGCGTTTACAAACCATCAGCCAGCTTCATTGGATTGAGCGCCCGATCGTGTCAGAGCGCCCAGTGCCTGGCATCACAGTTTTTACCGATGCTGGAAAGAGGTCGAAAACGGCCGCCTGCGTATGGCAGGATAAGGGTCGGTGGAAACAACACCTGATTCCGGGCACTGTGGAGGATAATCTACAGACTCTGGAATTGCTGGCTATTATCTGGGCCCTAACGCAATGGCGACAGGCTCCCCTTAACATTGTCTCCGACTCACAATATGCAGTTGGAGTCGCGAACCGCATTGAGGATGCTATCATCAAACCAGTACAGAATAAGCGATTACTCGAACTCTTCTTTATGTTACAACGTGTGCTGAAAATCCGGACGGAGCCATGCTGCATCCTGCACATCAGGAGCCATAAAACCTCTCTGGGACTGGGTGAAGGAAATGCAAAGGCTGACTCCCTGGTCAGCCTAGGAATACAGAGCCCGGTAAGCCAGTTCGCGAAGGCTCAGAACAGCCACTCCCTGTTCCATCAGAATGCCAGGGCATTGAAGCGCATGTTCTCCATACCGTGGGAAGACGCGAAAGGAATTGTTAGAGCGTGCCCTCAATGCGCACAATTTGGCCCTGCTCTGGGAATGGGAGTAAACCCACGCGGACTGCAAGCAGGTGAAACTTGGCAAATGGATGTCACCCATGTCCCAGAATTTGGACGTCTGAAATATGTCCATGTAACAGTGGACACCTATTCAGGCATGCTCTGGGCGACAGCTCAAACGGGGGAAAAGGCATTACATGTGGTCCGTCATCTAACCAACTGCTTCGCTGTCATGGGGGTCCCCCAAGTAGTAAAGACTGACAATGCACCCGCCTATACAGGCGGAAAAGTCAAACAATTCTTTGCTACTTGGGGGGTGAAACACATCACAGGAATCCCCCACTCGTCTACAGGCCAGGCGATAGTAGAAAGAGCTCATCGCACCCTGAAGACATATTTGCAAAAACAGAAAGACAGCAAAGACATGGACCCACAGATGCGGCTGAGCAAGGTGCTTTTTACACTAAATTTTCTTAGCCCAAGCCGTGATTCGCATCAACCCCCTGTGCTGTTGCACTACTCATCCCAGAAGATCAATCGCATGCCAGACGTTCAAATTAATTACAAGGATCCATCGACAGGTCAATGGGTAGGGCCCAAACCACTACTGTTCACCGGGAGAGGTTATAGCTGTGTATCCACAGACTCTGGACCTCTCTGGGTACCCAGTAAGTGGACACGCCCTGCCACAAACAGACCTCCAAGAAACAACGATGCAGCATCCGGCAGTTCCAATTGAGCTATTTTGACAAATTTGCCTGGATATTTCATGGACATGACTTTTTTACTTGTTGATTGTGTGCCCCCCCCCCCTAAAAAAAAAAAAAAAAAAAAAAAAAAAAAAAAAAAAAAAAAAAAAAAAAAAAAAAAAAAGAAGGTGAGAGGGATTAGCACTTTTTGTATCAAGTTTATTCACAAAAAAAAAAAAAAAAAAAAAAAAAAAAAAAAAAAGGGGGAAATGTAGTGGAACAGAGCGACCAGGTGCCTCTGATCATCAAGAAGTGGGTGTGAGCCGCTATCAACTCCACCTGTGCCCAGCCAGGGCAGGGCCCCTATGGAGCATGTGCAAGACCATGGGGCCAATAAATAGTGAGGCTCACACCCACCGAGGCAGCTCATTCTGGAGCTAGTTGAGAGAGTGGCTGGTTGCTTCCGTAGCAGCAGACCATCTTGCTAGTTCCACACTGTGGGCAATAGACTCAGACCACATCTTGCGAGTCTATACTACCATATTGACACTTCGATCTCGGACAAGAGACTCCTTTCCGGCTATACAGCTGTCTAGACAGTTTCTTGTCTCCACCTGCTTATCTGTTCTTCTCTCTTTCAAGGCTCCACTTCTAGCTCTGCTCAAGTCACCTTTACTCACTTTAAAATTGTCTTTTGTAGCAAAGAAAATCCCAGTCAGCGGAATCTCACAAGTGGAATCTCACAATCCATAACTTCCATTTATCTGAGGCTCCTTATGCTGTCTTACTCCTGCTTTCCAGTTCTGTTTATTTTTCAGCAGGTTTTGGTAGTCTCATATAGATCCTTTACCTCAGCATTCTCTCCAAGATAGCTCTTGACCTCATCTTTCACACATATATCTGCTCAGAATCTGCTCAGAACCTGTCTGACTGCAGCTCTGAAGTTCGAAAAGACTTAACTGGGCTTGATGATGTGACACTTACGAGTCAATTGGAATGTGGAGGCCTCTCCAGTGACAGTGACTTGATCTCTCTGACAATCGATGTAGACTCTCTTGCTGAGCTAGATGATGGAATGGCATCCAACCAAAGTTCTCCCAGTAGAGCCGCTGGCCTTTGCCTTACTTCTGAACCCCCAGTACAAAGCACACTGGCACCTGAGCAGGAGTGGGGCAAACCTGAGGGAGAGAGGGAAAGCTATAGTTTGTTTACTGGAAGCCTAAAACCCTCAACCTTTGGAAGAATCAGCTGGAGAGTGTCCCTCGAGGGCTTCTGGACCCTCTGAAGAAGCTCAGTTCAGTGTATCTGAGCGAAAACCCATGGAGATGTGACTGCAACCTCAGCTACCTGCACAGCTGGATCCTGGGCAACAGTGAGAAGGTCAAATTGACCACCCGAATGTCATGCAAGAGTCCACCTCACCTGGCAGGGCAAGCAGTTATGTCACTGAGGGAGCTCTTGTCCTCATCTTTCTGAGCAGAGACTGAGCAGATATAGATAGACAAAGATAGCTTTTTGTCTTTGTATTTGACATTTGCTGTGCATGTCTGAAATATACCTCCTGGCTTATTTCTAGTGCTAGACTTCAACAGCCGTGGTGTGTTGACTCTGGATACCTGGTACCCACCAAAGCTGCTCTATCTCTCCCCTCCTCAGATGGACAAGGGAAAGATAATATGACACCAGGCTCATGGATTGAGAAATCACTTACCAATTATTGTCACTGGAAAAATATACTTGTTTTGGAGAAAAGTAATTTAATTTAAATAATTAACTAATCAAATTATAGTAGGGTAATGAGAAACAAAAAATAAATCTTAAAACACCTTCCCCCCATCCTTCTCTCCTTTCCAGGCCTAACTTTACTGCTGGTTTTCTCTACCTTCTCCCTCACAGCTGCACAGAGGGATGGGGAATGGGTCTTGTGGTCAGTTCATCACACATCATCTCTACTGCGCCTTCCTCCTCAGGGGAAGAACTTTTCACAGTCTTCTCCTCCTGCTCCATCATGGTGCCCCATCCTCAGCAGGCAGTCTCCATGAACTTCTCCATTGTGGGTCCTTCCCAAGTGCTACAGTTCTCCACAAACCTCTCCAACATGGGTCCCTTCCACAGCATGCAGTCCTTTAGGAACAGTCTGCCTCAGAGTGGACCCCCCTCAGGGTCACAAGTCCTGCCAGAAAACCTGTTCCAGCATGGAGTCCTCTCTCCACAAATCTACAAGTCCTGCCAGGATTTGCTCTGGTGTAGCCTTCCCACAGGCTTACCATTTCCTTCAGGAGCATTCACTTGTTTGTGCATGGGGTTCTCCATGGGCTGTAGGAGGATAAATGCTCCTGCATTAACATCCATGGACTGCAGGGGGACCGCCTGTCTCACCACGGTCCTCATCACGGGCTACAGAGAAATCTCTGATCCAGCATCTACAGCACCTCCTCCCTCTCCTTTGATGACCCTCATGTCTGCAGAGTTGTTTCTGTCACATATTCTCATTCTTCTCTTCCTGTTGCTGATGGAGTTGTGCAGTTTTTTTCCCCTCTTCTTAAACCTGTTATCACACAGGTGCTACCAACATTGCTGATGGGCTCGCCATGAGCCATCAGTGGATCTGGCATTGAATCTATCAGAGATGAGGGAAGCAGTTAGCAACTTCTCACCCAAGCCACTTCTGTAGCCCTGCTGCTACCAAAACCTTGACATGAAAACCCAATACAAAACTGAGTATGAAATACTTTTCCTCTCAGTTTCAGCAAATGTATAACTAGTGTAGGCATCTTATTGGAAACATTAATAGTGAAGTTTTGCAATGCCTACCTCTGCAAATGTGGAATAGATTCTTTTATTATTATTTCTTTTAGAACAAGCAAACATTTAGAGTAGAAGAATTTTGGTCCCAATAAATTAGTTATTAGTCCCATAAAATTAGTTATAAGTTTGGCACTGTTATTTAGCAACTGAAAACATGATATTCTAATAAATAATGGTGGAGAATCTTATTAAGATGTGTGGGCATTTTTCTACTTATGTTTTGTTCAGCGTCTTGGCTTTAGTGTGATTACAGCACAGTAAGAGGGACTAAAATAAAGACAACTTTGGGGCTTGTGGGTAGGGAGTTCTGAACACAATGACCAATCAGAAAATAACAAATGGCATAATTACTGTTTATAATGATCAAATAACACTTAATACACTTCATGCATTCTGGCTGATAATAGGCTTGAGCTAGAGTGGATTTGCATTCTGAATAGTAACAGATAAACAGGCTGATTGGGTGAAAAAACCCAAAACAGGATATTGTTATTTGGTCATCACTTTATTACATGTCTCAGCATAAACAGGAGAACTCCTTCCATGGCAGTATTCTTGTATAGTATACAGCCCTATCAATAAACGTTTAATATGGCTTCATGTATTCTAAGAGAATTAAGAAACTTTTAATTGCATCTGTTGGAATTATTTTAATGTTCACCAGAGTGCCCTGTATAACTTTTCATTCTGATGTTTTTCTGGCTATTTCTTTTACTGACTTCCAGTGAATCCTATAAGATATGAGATGGTTCCAGTCAGGACAAAAAAATATATAAAAAAACCAAGGAAGTCTGTAATTAGAGACCATGTAATATGTAATCCACGTAGTTCCTGAATTAATATAATTGGGTCTGTCTTCCCAGAACACTTCCAAGAGACGATGAGAGCAAGAATGTCAAAACTCATCACTTTTCATTATAAAAAAGGCTTTGGAAAGAATAGCTGGTGAAAATAACCTTGTGGTTATCAAAATTATTTTAAAATTATGTGGAAAATAGTATAGCAATCTAGCAAAAACTGTTGTTTTGTGAGTTTATTTCCTTATGCTTTCACCCTCCTTTATATTTTTATGCACTCAGATTAAAGTGAGAAGTTACATTTGAAAATAGAAACATGTTTAAGTAATAGATTTATATATTTTTAATAAGCTTGTCATGCCATGTTAAAGTAAATGTTGGAAAGGAATGGTTTTATCAAGTTTATAGCCAACAGTGTAATGACTTCCGAGCACATTTTCTTCAGAAACATATTGTAAAATCATACTGCAGCCAATAACTAACACATATCCTAATGGATACTGGTTTTCTTGTTTTGCTTGCCATTCACATATGATCCCTGCTAGTATGTGAATGAACATGTATAGTACAGATTCATGGAGTGTGCTCCTCAACTATCTTGAATGTATTCTGTTTTAAAAATTATAGGACAATAGTGTATATGTATAAAATGAATTATTTTATTCTGAACCAACATAGAGTATAGGATCTTAAAAAATAAAATTTAATTGATCTTTCAGTAACTTATTCATTATATATGATTAAACTCCAACCTAAAGCAACTTTGATTAGACTAATGAAGAATAATTATAATAATTTCCAACCCCATTAGGAATATCACTTCAATAATTTGTCTACTATGTGTTTACCTTCTGCCTGTATATGGCAATATAATTTTTTAATAAGGTGGTGTGCTGCAAACATAAATGATATTGTTGCATTGGTAAATTAAGACAGAATCATGCAAAGTAAATAAATGAATGACCTGATAAAATGTTACTGATCTTTAGAAATTTATTATATATGTTGGCAATGTCCTTGCAGTATATATATATAATCCGTATATGCCCCCTATTGTTGTATAGACTTGTCATGAAAAATCATGACCATTATATTTATAGTACCAAAGAAATAGAATGCGAGAAAACAAAATAAGATTCATGCTCCTTAGACAAAACAACAAATGAAAACTTCCTATTATATGACCATAACTGATTATCTCCTACCTTCAATTGATCATTGTCTGGAAGTAACAAGCTTGAAGTGTGTGAACAGATTCCCTAGTACACTAATTTATTTTTTTTATAGAGATTCTCTAACAATATTTTTTCTAATGTTAACAAGAATATTATTTTACGCTGTAAACTGGTACTAATTAAATACTATTTTGGTGGTACAAGCCCCCCTGTTCACTGAGACACTTTTCAATATTAGCTTTAAGTTAGGAAACAAGAGGGGTGGGTCTAATATTGTTCTTGTTTCAGTAGCAAGTGTTGCAGGCTGATACCATCTATCCTACTATAATTTAATTTTAGTTCATTTAATTATAAAGACAAAATAAAAAATATTTGCAAGGCTTGAAAAATTCTGAACATATTCATCCCAAAGAAGTCCAAACCCTGGTTTATAAAAACACACAAATGAGATAAGGAAAACTCTGACAAACCCGTATATGAATATGCATCTTTTGTTTTTCTGGTATTAGTGAGTTATAGTGCTGTTATAGATCTATGTCTTACATTTTAAATCCTCATCAAATCTTGTTTAAAAAACATATATAAAAATAATAAATTTGCAGTAATTTTTTTCCTTTGAACCTTGTTGATCAAATATGATGGGACATGTACATATTAAAAAATTTGAGTTTTGGAAAAATACTGATTCTCAGGATATATGTAAGGGAATTGCTTTCTTCCATCATTTAACTTGATACAAAAGACTTGAAATTTATTTTGGCTGTTGATGAATTTAGCCATCCTCAGCAGGTATGATGATTAATGAATAGGACTCTGACTTATCCATCAGGTTTTCTAAAAGGAAAGAGAAATGTACTGGGAGCTGTGTAAAAGCTTTAAATATTCAAGTGTATTGGTTGTTTATCTGTCTGATGCTATTTCTGTGAGAAACTTCATATCAACTTGCTTGTTTCTTTGTCCTTACAAGTAGTAAATAGCATAAGTATTATGCTATTATGTATAATAAGTGTTATTCCAGACTGGCATCTGAACTAGTGGTGTACTTTGCTTGTCAGAGTACTGAGTAATTTTTATTTTCAGTTTGAGTGCCTGCTCTGTCTGCTTGGCATGTGCCACCAGGACAGGGGGAAAGTTGGTTTTAGTTTTTTTTTTTATTTGTGACTATCTTACTCTGTTATTAATTGGCAATAAATTACATTCATTTCTTCAACTCAAGTCCTTTTCGACTGTAACTTTAACCAGTGAGTGACCTCCCACTCCTTAGTTTGACCCACGAGCTTTTTCATTGTGTTTTATCCTTCTGTCCTGTTGAGGAGAGGGAGTGATAGAGAGGTTTGCTGGACACCAAGGTCAACTCACCATGCAGTATTACACATTCTGTAGACCTCTTTGTCACTAGTTCTATACTGTATTAACATGGATTTTTCAGGGAGGCATAGACATGTCTTAGGAGTTTTATATTGTAATGCTATATGTGGGGTTTAGCTGTATTTGTTTCTGCCAAGTCTCCCAAAAAAACAAGGAGAAGAGAATCTGAAACCCTACTGAGCTGCTTATAGAAGCAGCTTTCCCTAACTTTCTTCTCGTATGGCTTCATGTTTTGTACACTTGTAGAAAGCCTATGTCTAGTACATACATTTGAAGTATTAAGTACAAGAGATATAGACTGATCTGTCATTTAGAACTACCTTTGCAACAGCTTACAAGGTAAAATCAAGTCACATCCATCTAGTTCCTGACACATTAGACGCTCTTGCTTTGATAACTTAGACCTTCAAAATTTTGTTATCGCTAAATGTAGCAGGTTTTTTCCTTTTTTTCTTCCTCCCAACACAGAAAAAGACAAAATCTTGCAAATAGTTAAGAAAAATGAAAAGATGTCCACCTATGGTCAGAAAAAAAGGAGAATTATTGTATTATTGTAAGCAGATTTTTACTGATTTTTTTACAGATTTTTACTGCTTGCTACTGTAAGCAGTATTGGTATTATTGTAAGCAGATTTTTTTTCCCACAGAGGTCTGCATTCTTGGTAGTGAGTATTATAAGCTGCATTACTAGTGAGGGTAAAAAGAAAAAAAGTTGAGTAGGAGAGTGTAACTTAAATTCAAAGCTTTGTTAATGACAAAATTGTCAATTATATGTGTCTAATTGAAAAAGTGGTAAAACAATTCAAGAACAGTTCTCTGGTATGATGACATTAAACAAGTTTTAAATAGTAATTCAGTTAATTTTATGGTTTGTTATGTGTTAAATCAGATTAATTATGAAGAAAATCAAAAGAAAATACAGTGACAAAACAGTCGTGGGCTCACAATTTACGTTCAAGCAGAATGTTTTAGCTTGGTATCTATAAAATGTGTGTAGCTTCTAGAAAAATACTGATTAATAATAATAAATTATAATATTATGCCTTATATATTTTATTTTCATATTATATGTAATATTATGTTATTTCATACATTTATATAATTGTACTATTTTATTATTATTAATATTACCATTATATATTAGCCTCTTAGTATTTCAGCTTCAGTCTTTTATATTTGGAACTCCCAGAATGTTATTTTATAAAATAGAAAAATGTAATTTTTTTTTGTTGTTGTTATAAAAGTAGTTGACTAACTGATTGACAAACTGACTGACTAAGCAAATCAACAAGCTATATAGCAGCTGGAGCAGGGAAATGAGGAAATGCTGGAGGAAATTTGTCAATAGCCAAAACATCATTTCAGGAGAATGAGCAATATCTGCCAGCTAGTACATCAGCTGCAGTTTTGTAGGTATTTGTTAATATCTGTCAAGCCAGTTTGGTAGGTAAGAAGAGCCTTAACTCATTAGAGCTTCAGATGAATAAGTAACCCTAATACTTAAACCTAATTGGAAGGAGCATAAGAATACACAAATGGAACTTTCCCATGTTACAATCATAGAATAATTTGGGTTTAAAGCGACCTCTTAAGGTCATCTAGTCTGATCCCCCCTGCAATAAGCAAGGATGCCTTCAACTAGATTAGGTTGCTCAGAGCCTTGTCAAGCTTCACCTTAAATATCTCCAGGGATGAGGCCTCAACTACCTCCCTGGGCAACCTGTTCCATTTTTCCACTACCCTCATGATTAAGAATTTTTTCCTAACACCCAATCTAAAACTGCTTTTCTTAAATTTAGAACCATTGCCCCTTGTTCTATCACTGCAGGCATACCTCTTATGAAGTGATCTAACTTACTCAAATACATATGAAGTAAATATGATTTTAAAAAATAATTTCTTGTGATAAAAAGAAAGAGAAATATAAGGAAAACAAATAGTAAAAAAGTTTTAGAAATTTGTTTTTAAAGGATGTTTCTTGGCTTTTTGAGCAGAAAAATGTCCTTTAATGAAAAAAAAAATTCCAAGCAACAGATGGGCAGTCACTTGAAGACACTGTGATAGATTAACTTGTGTGAAAATTCTTCAATGCAGTGTGAAAGATATGGAAGTAGTGCTGCAGGAGTGATAGAGCATTTTAATAGCCCCATTCTAAACTAAGGAGTTCAACCTTTGAGAGTTAACAGTTGGAAATTAGACTCTTCAGGCACAGTGAGGTATGAAGGTGTTGCTAATGTCAAAATATCATCCTATAATGAAGTAAAAATTGCATTTGTAATGCACCCTCTTCTGTAGAAGGAAACTTTATATTCCACTATAAATCGTGCATATCTAAAATTGCATATTTAAAGATAATGATAATCTTAGAAAAGTAAACTGAGTTTCAGTGATAGTTGCTTCTGATTTTTTCCTTTTTTTCTTGAGAAACAGGACTGAATTATATATATTCTTCATCTGTAGTTTAATTAAGTAGGGTTCATTCAAATTGATGTTTGTTCAACCTATGCCTATATACACTGAGTAATAATGACTAGCAGAATATGTGTAATGCTTTTTAACATTGTATTGTCTCATACTGAAGTTTACATTCCCATACTAACGATGTTGGGCGATAAAAGGACAAGATTATTTAAGATTAAAAAACACAAAGTGCCTGTACCTATAAGCCTTCGAGAAAGAGAAATATAGCAATTTATTGAAGGATTTTTATCACAGGAAGCAGAAAAAAAAAAAAAAAAAAAAAAAAAAAAAAAGATTAAATAAGACTGCATGTAAGAGAAGTTACATAATGAATAAAAATGCAAAGCATGCACTTAAAATACTAAGTTTAAAGGTTTCTAGTGAAGCATCCTAAGCATTAAAAGAAAAATGAGGATGAAGGAAAACAGCTCCAAATGTGAAAACTCAAAATACCTTGCTGGTATGAACTTCTTTTCTCTTTACGTGTTTCTTCTAAATCTTTTTCCCCAGCATAAATGATATAATAGTAACATGTTTTTAGGTGTACCCAATGAAGCCTCTCTGATCCATTGACATCACAATCTTCACATACTAATGGCTGTTTTCTTGTACTGTCTCAGCAAACTTTTAATGGGAAAGATCTATAATGAGGCTTTATATTTTTAGGCTTCATTACTTTTTATGAAGCTAAGCAAAGTACACCTACTGGAGTAAAAAGATACAAAAAAAAAAAGTATTAGGCAGTTACATCTAAGTAATTACTATGGAAATAAACCACATTTTCAGTATGTGCTGTGCTTTTTTCTAAACTTTGTTTTCAACTTATGTGCTTGCTAAAAACACGTGCATTTTCTTGAGTATATACACGTACTTTTGATGGTGCTCACAAAGTATGTTTTCACACTTTTCAAGTCTAAAAATGAGATGATATTTTTAATTCAAACAGTTCTAATTCTCATGAGCAGTATCATGCAGTTATCTGACCAGGACCTGCAGCTTTCTATATCATCTGCTAAACTCTTTGAGATCCTAGAGAGACAATATACCCAGGAGTCTGCCAAAACTAATGACATTGGTAGCTCTAATCTCAGAATCTCAACACCCTTCTTGGCAAGGTATTTTGTGAAAGCGATGTATGCATTTCAGTAAAATTATATTAGAGGCAACCATTTTGCAAGAATATATGAAGGTATGATTTCAACAATTATTTTTACTAGGAAATTATTTTATATGTTTTAACTATTTAATAAATGGATCAATGAATTTAGTGAAACAAGTTATATAATTTGTAGAAGTGAGATATAGTATAATAAACTTCACTGTCACTTTGAAAATTTTCCTGCAATTGTGTACCAATATTTTTCATTAGTTTTTTATCTTTGTCCCAACACAATTGCCAAAGGGAATATTAGTCAAGAGTTGAAGCATGTCAGTTTCACTATGTACAGCCTGCAACATTCCAGAAGTAATCTGCCCTGTGCCTTCTGGCATATACTACATCTTTATCATTCCGGAAACTACCAAAAGGCAGGACTGACCCGTGCTCTTACTAGAGACGATGCCTGTGAACATGTCAAATACAGCATCAATTCCTATCATTGTCTCATGAGCAATGAGGTATTGTTTTGATTGATCTACATAGTAGCCAACTGCATAATGCTATGCAGGTTATTTTTGCTTTTTTTTTTTTGGCATCTGAGATTGGGGTGAGTTCACAGCCATCGATCAACATAAACATGGCAAACTCTTCATCTGGAAAGTCTACTATTACTAATTTTGTTGAGCTTGATGTAGTAGTCTGAGCCAAATATGATGTGGTTGTATCCAGTGTATTTCTCATTCAATTTCAGTGAGGTTTGTCTATGCTGCAGTCTTCTGTTCCACGGTTTGTATCTGTTACGGTCCAAGGTAACATTAAAATTTATTTTTGTTTTAGATCCGTGAATCAAAGTCCAACCGTAGAAGGGTCAGGTGCAAGCAGACTTTTATTTGACAATTGACACAGGCAAAACTATAGAGCCAGGCAAAAGAGGGAGAGAGGAAATGAAGATATAAGAGAGAGAGAAAAGTGGACAGAAAGGGTAAGAAAGTGGGGAAAAAAGAATGAGAGCAAGAGAGTCACCACCAGGGGTGCAGCTGCCCAGCAAGTTTCTTCAAGATGTGGCTGATCCTGGGCGGGGTCCAATGTGAGATGGTGGTGGGTCAAGAGGTGACCAAACAGCCACAGCCTGGACAGCCATACATAACCCTGAGTCCCTTTTGTTCCCAAGGGGCAGCTCTCAGTCAGTTGCCACAGAAGCCAGGGGCATTGGCATCAGAGCCATTGCAGACAGTCTGCATGGAGGGGGGGGAGTTTCCGCAGAAGGGTGCAGTCCCCCACCCACTCATCAGTTCTTATCTCCTTCCAGAAACATGACCATAACTTGACCAGAAAAGAGGAGTAGTCAGGATATTTCTTCCTGGACTTTGTATTTTTTGCATGGAAGAAAAAAAGAAAAAAAAAAAAAAAAAGGTAGAAAAAAAAAAAGAAAGAAAAAGGAAGTTGCTATTCAGTAGTAAATCTGTATTCAGTTCCACAGGAATTTAAGCTATTTTCTATACCATAGAGATTGATGCTACAATTATCTGGACTGGGGGGGTTCAACCTAAAGCATATGGAGAGAAAGATAGAACAACCACAAAGTTGTTATAGGGTCTCTGACATATTGCATTTGACAGTACAGGGAAAGAATACTGAGAAGCTCACTGAGTGCCCCAGTAAATCTGTGGCTGCCTTGAGACTAATATAGATTCCAGATATAATTAAACTCTAAATATCTGGAGGCAGAGTTTTATCTTGTTCTTCTACTTCTTTAACCTCTACCACAATGAAGGTCTGGCAGTTCTTTCTAAGCACCTGTATGTTTAGATAATACAAATGTACTGCAACCAGATTTCAGGGCCTAGCATTAATTTACTTCAGTGCATATAAAAAAAATCCTAAACAGAGATTTCTTCTTAGAATACCTTAATAATTTTATTTTAATGAGTGATATGATTTCTGTTTGGATTTATTTTTCTCATTAAACTTGCTAGAAAAAAATGCAAAAGAGAAAGAATGGTAAGGAAACGAAGTGCAGAAAAAAACATAAAATGAAAATATTTCTTTGGACCAGGCGTTTATATCTTGTGAGGAACTACTGACCTATGTATTTTTTCATTTACTTATTTATTTATTTATTTTTCATTCACTGTAAGATGATAAAATAATGGTGCTCAGGTGAAATTTAGGACATAAAACCCCCCACAACTTTTTATTATTTAGATGCCAAAAAAATCTATTTTAAATCTTGTAGACTTAAATCTCTCTGAATTTCTCTGCAAATATTTAACTTTTAAAAAAACAAAATATGGGGTTTTACCTTCTCCTACCTTCTTTATATTTTGAGGGGGTTGAGTGTTTGGGGGGTTCATTTGTTTTGTTTTATACGAGTTACATAAAGGCTTTTATTGAGCGTTGCTGGAGCGTGAGCAGTTTTTTTTCAAAGACCATCTTCCACATAAGCATCTCTTCAGGCAATCAGAAAATGTCAGTTCATGTCTTGGCCTCGAGGTTTCCTCAATTGCATGCTATTGTATGCCATAGTTTTTTTTTTTAATATGTTAATTACTAGCCTGTCTTGTCAGACAGATTTAATATAGATCTAAGAAGGCTGTGTGACTTGCATAATATGCTAAGAAAGGTCAGAAAGAGTAGATGAAAGGTGGGTAGAGAAGGACTAGAATAATGCTTCAAACAAGAATGACTCAAGACTTGACTGGAACACTTATGTAACTTTAGGAATGAATAAAAGAGGTCAGCCCAACTGGAGCACCTGTGCCCACTTTGCTCCTCAGTCCTTATCTCTATTGAAGACAGAGATACCCAAGGCCATAAGCTGACCATTTCCATAGGTGGCAGGCAGTCTTTTGGCAGTCCTTTTGGAATGCTAATAAGGATGTCAAGGATAAGCTGATACTAAAAAAAAAACAAAACCAACAACAGAAGTCTTAGATAAGTGATAAGTCAGATGCCATGAAAGGTGTGTAAGTATTTAAAATACAACAGTAACTACTGGAGTGGTGCTTTTTATCTAAATTCAATATTTTCACACTCACCTTTTCTTTAATATTTTTCTTACTGGAATCCTATTTATTTCATTATCTAAATCTAATAATTTAATGTATATAGCCATTTGATAAGTGGCAGATCTTCACTCAAAAGAGAGAAAACAATCAAAAAAAGATATTAATCTGTCCTTTGTTGATGCTTCTCTTTTTGGGATAATTTAAAGAGACCCCCCATTTGAGCCAGCTGGCTGTAGCAGGACTGTAGAAAAGAATTATATCAGTAACACTATTCAAGGAGAACTTAGACACCATTTGAAACTTAATGGTGTCAGAGTCTCAGCAATAAGAGGTAAGAACATCATGAAATATCTGCAGTAAATGGGAAAATGGAACAGTTAAATGCCTCACAAATCGCAGTTGTATTTCATTAGCCTTGGAAAGGTCTTTAGCCAAATTACTTTAGCCAAAATGTCTTTGGGACACAAGTACATTGAGAAATATTCATGCTAAAATATTTTTGGTGTTTATACTATTTTCCATTTATAAAAGTGTCTGAAAAGCTATGAGAATTTTGGAAAGAAATGTACCTCATCTGAAACTAATAAAATGATTTGCACTTTAAACAAATAAAATGATCTGGGGTTTTTTTGGTTTTGTTTTTTTTTTTGCTATCACAAGCAGCATTTTACTTGGAAATATAAAACAACACAACAACACAAACTGACCTTCTTAATAGATATTTTCCATAAAGATTATTTTTAGTTGAACAAGGATCATATAAACCATGATTATTTTTTTTCCATAGGACAAGATAAAATTTTACCACATTTTGATTTTCAACTAACAAATCTAAACCTAAGCATTTGATCTGTGTTGAACTCTACATACTATTTGTAGTTACTGGACTGAGTTACTAATATCTAATACCCTTCTTGACAACACACCTTTTTAATTAAAAATTAATTATACTTTAGATTTTTTACATTACTTCTAGTATCAGCTGGAGTTAATTTGTTTTCCTTCAGATATAGCTACTTTTATCTCTTCCTTCCCTTTTTAATTTCCTTCCTTCCTTCCTTCCTTCCTTCCTTCCTTCCTTCCTTCCTTCCTTCCTTCCTTCCTTCCTTCCTTCCTTCCTTCCTTCCTTCCTTCCTTCCTTCCTTCCTTCCTTCCTTCCTTCCTTCCTTCCTTCCTTCCTTCCTTCCTTCCTTCCTTCCTTCCTTCCTTCCTTCCTTCCTTCCTTCCTTCCTTCCTTCCTTCCTTCCTTCCTTCCTTCCTTCCTTCCTTCCTTCCTTCCTTCTTTCCATGCTGTAGTGTTTCCAACACATGCTTCTGGCAAATTCTTGAGAATCTCATTATGAAACCAAAATTCAAGTTGCTAAGTAGTATTTAGTACTTCAATAGCTGATAGTCCATGTAATTCAACATGGGGAAAAAAGATCATAAACATTCCTTCTTTCTGTTTCTGGAAAATAAACACTTATTGAGTAACTCCCATACATTTCCCCATTATCTAAATACACAATGAATCTTCAGTGCAATGGCCATCAAGATACTGTAATTGGGGAAATGAAATATCATGTAGAAAGACATTCTTATAGTCCTGATAAAGCATGCACTATCAGTAGTAAAATTTCAGTATGCAGTATAAATTCAAGGAAGTGCATCTTTTCAGCATAATTTCAGAAGAACAATAATGCTGTGTTGAGGAACTGCACAAATTCCCCATTTTTTAGGATTAAGAAAGATTATTTTTTTACACTTGCTCTTACTTCTATCCATATTTAAAAAAGTATTTATGGAAATAAATCTTCAGTTAATCTGTAGATTTATATTCAATTTAAGATAGGTTCCTGTATAATGTTCCCTGGAGAAGCATCTGGATTCCTTACAATCATTTGATTAAGGTAATCATTTAGCATAGAAGGAACAAATAGCAATGAGAAAAATATGCCACTGCAAAGTCAGCAATCTCTTTCCCAGGTACAGGCAGAAATACTGATAGCTTCCTATTCTTGACAAAGAGAGCCAGGTACTATCACCAGTTCAGACTAAAAGCAATATTTTTTTTTAGGATTATCTACTCTACTAGACTGTCCCTCTGACTGAATATATGGACTCTTTTAAGTACATAGGAAAATGCACCTGAAGTATATCAATAGCATTTTATACTTTACAATTCAAGTCCCCAGTCCATTATATGCATGTATGGACATTATCCCATATTCATATATCACATTTCACAGTCTTCATATTCATAAAGGTAAGCACAGGAGGAAAAGTTTGCTTAATCAAGATCTAATTTCAGATAAGACATTTGCCATACCTGTAATTTATATTTGTACCACAAAAAATGACATGTAATTAATTTTGTTAATAGAAATAAATAATCAGATGGTAGATAAAAATCTAGTAAACTGTAGAAAAATAATTTTCCCCAGCAACCTATTATAAGTGTGGGTTTGGATAATTAATAGGGCTTGACTTCATTGTAATATAAGTGTACTAGGTTCCATTAAGTGCAATACTAAATAAATATTCATGACAGTGTCTACTCATTGAGATATGGTCACTTAGACAGAGTGTTCTATTAAAAAAACAAAACAAAACAAAACAAAAAACTCATTTCATTTATTTGTAGCTTTCACACAGTAGTTGTGAGAATTGATACTTTGACCAGTAGCCTTTGCCAAGATTCATGGTGAGAGATCATGAAAAATTTATTGGTCAAAATATCAATTAGCTTGCCTAATGGATTGCATCTATGAGTGGTGCAGCCCTATCTTTAAGTAAATGGGTAGCCTATCTCAACAAGAGGCCAGTTGTATGAATATTTTATTGAACATTCTAATTGATGTAAATTACCAAATTATGCTGGACATATAAAGTAATGTATTTGAGGTTCAAGAAAGCATTCAAGAAGTCAATAGGATATAATAGGATATTATATATAGGAAGATGTATTTGATGTATTTGTTAATGTTCTCTGGGGAAAAAAAAAAAATTATCTGTTCCTCAGAAGTTGAGGGATTTGCCTATGATGCTGACTCTAATAACGTGAAGAAGCCAGTGATAAAGAAGCTTGGGTACTAGAAGTACCCAAGTACTAGAAGTATGTGTAGCTCAACGAATAGCTTTGGTGTTCCTTACCTTACCTGGAAGCCAAAACATAACTTAACATCGTGGAGAAAGGGCATAAAGCATTCAGGCTTTAAAGCACAAAGGGAACCATACTAGAGTGTATAATCTGGCAAGTTGATGTTGAAAATAGAATTTTTCAGTTTTATATGTCTCTCTAATTTTCCCTTGTAGCTGTAACAAAAGCATTATAATTATTTTATTCGTATAAGCACACTATATTGACTTTTATGGAGGTAAAAAACTACATTTCACCTCAAAATATGTCAGTGGAGCCTGTACAAACTTGAGGTAAAGCAAGATTTGATAGGATTAAAACAGGAAAGCTAGCATTTTGTCCTAAACATGGTTATAACTATCACTGAGCATATTTCTCCTTCCTTTTCTTATTAGAGAAGGCAAAGACACAGGAATAAAAACTGTGAGCCTTAGTGGTATTAAGTACTTCAGGAGTATTCTTGTCATGTCTGAAAGAGAAGTAAACAATTCTTCCTGGATATTCACCTTCATAAATAAAGACTGTTCTAGAAATGTAAAATATCACTCCAAAATCTTTTCAGTTTGTATAAATGACATTTACTGAAAGACAGGGGTTTTTTGTGTGTTCTGATTGATAACAAGACCATCACAGAGCAGGAGGTAGGAGGGACAAGAATACATGCCAAAGTTCAAGAAGAAAAGTGAAGCTGCAGAAGCTCAGTTTAACGGGTATTCTACTTCAGCTTCAGATGATTAATGGGAGTGGAGCAAAGTTTTTTGGGGTTTTTTTGTTTGTTTTGGGGGGGGGGGTTGTAAGAAAATTACTTGAAGAAACCTAGCATGCTTATACATTTTTTCGAATTCTTTTTAACCGAAAATAGTATTTCCCAAATGCTAAATAAAAACATCTGCATGTTATGCTTATGGTATCTTAAAAGGCATTGCCATTGGATACATTTTCTGAAAGGAGGAGCAATGTTGGTAAAGCTTAATCAGATAATGTAAAGAATTTTGTGCATGACTTGTGGGATAGAGAGTGGCATCCATGTCCTTATATAAATTGGAAGAATAGATCCATTACATATTCTGTATTCAGAGAGGTAAAAAAATAAGTATAATCTGTCTTGCAGCCATGGTGAGGAATAAAAACTGAGACATCAGTTCATTAATATGGCTGTACTACTTTTTTCTAAAGCACTCTTTATAAAAAACTTCTTTGAACTTTTAATTTCAGCATTATAACATGGGTTTGAATTCAGGAGCTGTAAGAAAAAATGGCTGCAGTTACTACTAGCTGTGCTATATGATTTATAGCTATTAATAGTTCCGTTGGCTACTGATCACTAAAACAGACACTACAATTTATAGTAATTTCATATGACAGAACTTGTGAATGCTCTATAAGCACCCTGCCTTTCTGAGAAAAGCAATGGTCAGTCAATTTATAACAGTGTAATAAATTATTTTTCAGCCATGGTTACCAAGAACACTACTTGGACAATATTTTAGTAGCTAAAATAGGTATCATAATGATTGCTTGCTTATAGTCACCTAGCTTGTTATCTATTCTTGCTATCAGATTAAGTTTATTGTCTTTTCAAATAGAATAGAGCATTTTGGAAACAATTCTGCATATAAAGATAGGAAAAAAAGATGTTCAAAATATATTATTTGTCTGGAATTCTGGAAAATAAAAACTATAAAAGGATACTGCAAATTCTATCCAACTTATACTCATTTAAAAACGCAAAGCTGAAAGTATTCGATACAGTCTACACATAAGATTTATTAATTCGTTCATATTGAAATTAAGATCAATCTACTATAATAAAAATATTTACTTGATACATCAGTTGTGTAGGCTTTTTTTTCTCT
Source organism: Calypte anna (assembly GCF_003957555.1). Lineage (NCBI taxonomy): Eukaryota > Metazoa > Chordata > Aves > Apodiformes > Trochilidae > Calypte > Calypte anna. The sequence continues at coordinate 102,863,051 of NC_044244.1, read as the reverse complement.
CATTATTCTTCCTTTTGATATTTTTAGGGAACAAAGTACATGTGGTCTGGTCACACCGCCTCTGCCTCCCCCCCTGTCCTGCTTCTCCTCCTAGTAGCTTTGTGATCAGTTTCTTTCAGAAACATCTGAAACAAGGAATCTTGGAGGTAACTTATTTGGTCTGCATTTTTGTGAGAACAGGTACCCAGGTAGAGGAAGGAAAGACTTTAGGTGTTCCCTCTGGAAGTTCCGACAAGTTAAAGTCAGATTAAGAGAGTCAGAGAACACAGAAGGGTAAATACATTTATCCCTGTGCCAATAATAAGAAAAGTTTCAAACAGCTGAAATCAAGAATAGTTAGAATAATGAATCTCAAATCTATACAAAATTGGTTTCCACCATTTTCCTGGTTTGAGAGGACCAGGATGGAAAAACAACCTGCTTTAAACAGCACCAGCAACAGCCATCCTGTTGATGTAGAAGTTATAATGGGGAGCAGCTGTGCCTATGGGGAGGAGAGGATGCTTCAGGTGGCCCAAATGGACCAATCACAGTATTCCTTCCCATAGTGCTCACTATAAAAAGCTCCCAAGAAAACTTTCTTCTGGGGTGCTGGTTGATTTGGGGTCTGTTTGTTTCTGCTTGTCATTGCCTCACTGGAGAAGAATATTGTCTATCAGTGCAGGTTGTTCTTTGCATTTCCAGGTAGGACCAGCTTGGTTGCTCTAAAACTGTTCTGATCTGTGACTGAGACCTTGGGCCTGGGAACACCCAGTGCTGCCTAGTCCAGTGTGGGACTTTTCTGGCTGGAAACTAATTCATGACTGAGGAGGGTGTTTCCATAAATTGTAATTCAGGATCACTTTTACTATTTATTTCATCCAGCCTAACCTATCTTCTTCTTCCAACACTAAACTCTTTCCCTTAATTCCTTCATCATCTCCCCCTGTGAGGATGGTGGGGGAGTAACAGAGAGCCTCTCTCAGTTAGTTACTGTGACAAGCATGTAAAGATGAGAGGTTACCTTGCCATGTAAAAGACGGGAAAAGAAAAAGAAAAAACTAACACTAAAAGTTAGTGAGAAAAGGAATAATTGCTGTCAATACAAGTGTCAAAGTACATACAAAGTATTCTCAAATATTTTGACCAAAGAGAAAATACAAAAAAAGAGACAAAGTCATAGAAAACAAGTAGTATGGATGTTACTATTTCAAATAATTCAAAGCAATTAGTGCATCTGTATTATGAATTGCAAGGAAAAACTGTAGAACTAGTGTTGTAAGTAGTGAGTGTCTAAGCCCAGAGATAAAATTACTGTTCTTGTATTCTTTTTCTTTTCAGCATCTCTCACAATTGCCAGAAGTTATAATGATGTCACTATGTGACTATTTGGTACAGAAAGATGACTCTTCCTGCCTAAGGAGGAAGATTTGTCTCAATGATTGAGTATATTTTAATTTATTGTTTTAAAATACATCTAGTGAGATCAGTTCTGTATTAATGCTTTCATCTGAAAGGAGTTTTAAATAATTTAGAATAGCAAGGATAGCACCAAAATGTTTTTAATGATAAAAATATGCCAACCATTGTTTTTCCACTGGAGCCATAGCTTTGGAATCTACTTTTATGAAGAAACACCCCCATCCCTCCAAAAAAAAATTTAAAAAAAGACAAAAAAACCCCTACAGTACTGTTTACTAACATTTAATCCCTGTAGTATAAGTCAAAGAAAAATGTTTATATTTCATGGTAGTAATTCATATATTAGTTTTCTTTATAAATGAAAATATCTGGGTAGTAAAAGCAGAAATCCTATCTGAGCAGTTTCTTGTATTTATAAGAACAAGAAGTAGATCTGAAGGCAATTAATGTAAAAGTAAATATGACTAAGAAATAGAAGATGCCTAGGCACATAATCAAAGGGCACTGAAATAAGAAGAAAGAATGTGAGTTGCTGTGTATATATATGGAAACTGTAACTCAAAAGGTTATCAAAGCAAAGAATTAATAAAGGGGGAAATTAGAACCCTTAAGGCTGAAATGGGAGACTAGATTGCAGAGGATGGTGAAATTATTGAAATATTAAATTGATACTTGCCCAATACTTGGATCAAGAGCTGGCAATAGTTTTATGCTTAATTCTGTTCATGTGCAGTGAGGCTTGATTTCTCTTCCAATCTCTCTATAGTTAAATTTGTAAATAAGTTAGGTTTGAATCATGTCAAATATTTTTTAATCTTCAGAAAAATAGAATGAAGGTAGATTCTTTCTGCCACTGTGGTGCTTATCAAATTTGTATCATGTACATTTAGTGCAGACAGTTCTTTGACATCCTGTGAAAAAAAAAAGATTGTTGCAGTCTGCTTCCCACTTGCCCTAAAGCAGAATTTCTAAAGTGAGACAGTATTCCATTTCTATCACTGCTAAAGAAGGGATCAAGGAGGTAATTTCTGACAAAGGGGCATTATTGTGCCTTGCCACTCTCCATTAGCTCCCCAATTTGGCCTGTAAGAAAACCAAATGGTAAATGGAGAATGACAGTAGATTACAGGAAATCGAATGCCAGCACCAGGGAGTTTACAGCAGCTGTCCCAAAAAATTCCGATTTGGTGCTAGAAATACAGGAAGCAGCACATCACCCCCTCGATGTGAAAGATATGTTCTTTCAAATTCCCCCTGACCTGGAGGATCAAAAATATTTTGCCCTCCCTTGGGATGGAATACAATCTACCTTTACTAGATTGCCCCAGGAAAACAAACATTCACCTACACTAGGTCACCATGGGCTTGTGCATGAGCTGGAAAATATCCCCGAGATAAAAGTCAACCCAATTGTGAAGATTTATACTGATAGGGGCCAGAGTGAGACTAGGAGAGCTGTTTATGATGCCATAACTGGGTACTTAATGAGCTTGCAAATAGAGAGTCCTGAGGAGAGTAGGCAACCTCCCTCCCAAGGGGCAAAACTGCAAGGGATCAAATGAAAAGGGGGGGCATGGAATATTCCTCTGGATACTTTGTCTTACCTAGGAGAAATAAAAGCACCCACAAATAAAAAGGAGTTTTATATATATAAGTATATAAATTCTATATGTTATATAAGTATATTCTAGATTATATAAAAATAAATTAAAATTGTATATAAAAATTATATAATATATATCATATAATATATGTATTTTATATATTATAATAATGGGGACCCTCCAGTATTGGAGAAAACATAACCCTGACCTCTCAATAACTGCATGTTCTTTGTATTATTTACTGAAGAAACACTGGGAATGGGACCAATCCCATGATGAGGAATTAAAATTATTACTTTTAGAGGCACAAACATTTCAAATACTGGAACCTCTTCACCCAGATGATCGAATAACAATAGAGAGGGGATTTTCTGCCAGTGTTTGATCATATCACTTTTGGCAATGGGAACCTGTGGGGGCCAAAAGACTAAGTTTCTATTCTCAAGCATTAAAAGAGTTAAAGGCATTCTGTTCTGGAGAAAGGCTTGCTCACAGTAACCACAGCACTTAAGAAGATTAGCAAGGTAATTAAGAAACCAAGGGGTAATTCTCCGAGACCCTTTCAAAGTAGTTAATCATGTGCTGTCTGGAAAGGCTCTTCCAGGGGGACTATCACATAAGGGGGCAATTTGAAAATGGCACTGTCAGAATGAATACTTTTCTGAATATAAGAAGGCCCAGATAAACAATTAAAATTCAGAATCCAATTGGATCCACAAATGAAAATTATTTAATAATGAAAACTCCTAGTCCTATTAAAGAGGCTCTGGTATACAAAAGTGAAATGACAAACACCTGGTTCATAGATGCTTCTTCCTGGATGGAAGGAAAGGTGTGGTTATTTTAAGTCTGCTGCAATAAAGCCTTCCACAGACAAACAGACAGTAAATCAAGACAAGGGCAGTGTCCAGGTAGGAGAACTTGATGCTTTTTAAAATGTTTTTGTGAAAGAAAAAGCCTTTAAGGAGGCTGTATACATTTATACAGGTTCCTTTGAGGTCTTTAAGGGCTCTGTGGAATGGATCGCATTTTGGGAAAATAACTGGGAAATTAATAGGAGACTGGTATGGCACAAAGAAAAGTGGCAGCAGATACTCCAGATTGCTAAAGAAAATCCTAATTTTTATGTTGGACGGGTGCCTTCTCATCTATTTAACTTAAAGGATGAAGCTAGCAGGTGGAATAGCCATGCTGATGAATCGCCTAGAATTAATGTAATTGAAATTGGAGCAGGTCTCAATGAAGGCAAGGTAAAAGAATGGGGAAAGCTGCTAGAATGCCTTCATTGTAAAAGGGGCTATTCTGGTCATCTTTGATCTGTACAAAGAACAAGCATCCAGATGGTCACTTGCACGTGAACAATGTAAAACAATAATTTCATGTGATTTGTGTAAAATCCAACTGGGGGAGCATCCTCTCACTACTGATAATTTGCATCTTAGGGAAGGGAAGACCCTATGGTCTAGTTGGCAGGTGGATTATATAGGACCCTTCCGAAGGTCAGGAAACAAATAATGCATTATTGTAATTGTGGAAACTGTATCTGGATTAATTTGTTCTGAGGCTTTTGCCAAAGCAAACAGGGAAAACAGAGTTTCGTTTTTGAACAAGGTTTTCAGGGTTTTGCCTAAACCCATCAGTATTCAATCTGATAATGGGACCCATTTTACTTCCTACCTTGAAAAAAGTGGCTAAAAGTGAAGATATCACATCATTTCACATTTTCTATCCCCCACAAGCGAATAGCACAGTTGAGCATTCCAATGGGTTAAATACAAGACTAGTCAGACAAGAGTCTAGATGGGAAGAAAGGCTTCCCACACTGGTTTCCACAGTTAAAAAATTGGTGGGGGGGTAAATGGATGCTTTTTTTCCCTTATTGCCCATTCAAGATAACAGAGTTGATAAGAGGCCTCCAAGGAAAATCAGACAGTCCCTACAACCAGGTCAAATGGTTTTGATAAATTTGCCAAATATCAGGAAAGTTAAACTTATTCTACAAACTGAATCCAAGTACATGGGTAGCATCTGATATGAGTAACAAGCAACATAAAGTTAGCACAGATTGGATAATTTGTGTGGAATAAGAAGGGTGGTTTCTTTTTATGTTTACTGTGAATCAGTATTTTCTTTCAGTTGTTTTGTTCACTCAGGCTTTGTGTATTAGCGTAAATATGAGGCTGAATTAATTGTAGGTCACTACAACAATAACTTGAACATCTGCCACTAAATTGAAAAAATGTCACTTGTATCAGTAAAATTACCATTGCAAGGTGGATATGAAATGGCACCATTCTGCTTTTTCACTGTTTACATTCTTCAAAGATAAGGAGTCAGTTTGAGGAGCAGACCAGCTCTGCTTTCCACATGATAAACAGCCACTTTTGAAGTAATAGGCAGATGAGATAAAATGCAAATGGTACAAAGTTGCCAGACAGGTAATGCTAATGGTGCAAAACTGAACACAAGAGCCAAGGAATACGTGAAATGCCTGAATACCAAATAGAAGGCCTGCAGCCCAAATTGCAAAATCCCTGACAATGATTTCTGGAGAAATACCAGAAGGAAAAAGAGACATGAAGCTAATGACCACGACAGCAGATAAACGGTAATGGTTTTTTAGCGTTCTATAATTATTATGTGCTCCCAACACAAGAAGGACATGGAGCTCTTAGAGTAAGTCCAGTAGTGCCAGGAAAATTGAGGGCTGGAGCACCTCTCCTGTGAAGACAGGCTGAGAGAGTTGGGACTGTTCAACCTGGGAAAGGCTCTGAGGAGAGTTTATTGTAGCCTTTCAGAATCTGAAGGAGTCTACAGGAAAGCTGTAGAGGGACTTCTTACAAGGTGATAAGACAAGGGGTAATGGTTTTAAGCTGGACAATGGTACATTTAAGTTAGACATTGGGAAGAGTGGTGAGATACTGCAAAAAGTTGCCTGGGGAGGTTGTGGATGTGACCTCCCTGGAAGCGTTCAAGGCCGGGTTGGATGGGGCTTTGAGGAACCTGGTCTAGTGGGATATGTCCTTGCCCATGCAGGGAGGGATGGAATTAGATGATATTTAAGAGCTCTGAAGAAGTGATTGTCTCTACCTTCTCCAAGGAGAGGGTTGGAAGCTCTCCCACATCCCCATTCCATCAGGAAATTTTTGTCTGCCCAGCTCAGCCCCAGTCGAGCCACAGGCACTCTGTTCACCACCCAGTCAGGCCTGATGCCTGACCCCAGCAGTGCCAATTATAACTACTCTTATATTATCATCTACATGTGTTTTAATTTTGAGCCATTACCCTCAGGGACTCAAAATACATTGTGTGTATATCATGTGATGGTGGACACAGGATTTTGTCTGTATTTCTGTATTTGTTTTCTTCTCTGAAAAAGAAGCATAGTGATCCTGGCAGGAAAGGAAGTTGCACTTATGAGGCTGACAGGTTTTACAGGGAAGACAGGGACATAGATGAGACTGGGGTGGAAGGGAAAGTGTCAGTGATGAGCCTGAAGAAGGTTTTAGCTCTGTCAGACCACAGAGTGTCCCTCTGTATGCACTGAACCTAAAATACATTTAATTACAGGAATTACAAAAAAAAAACAAAAAACAAACCCCAAAAAACAAATCAAAACAACAAAGTGGTATACATGTAGTCAAAGATGACATCAAAATGTCAGCAGACAGAAACCAAATTACAAAAATAATTTGCATCTTCATGTTTATCATTTTGAAAAGATTGACTTCACAATCTAGGTGTCATTTTTATGGAACTTTTATACACAGTTCCAAAATACATCAGGATAATTCTAATAATTCATATTTCTAATCTTGAATGTGGCAATGAGGGAATAAATATATTATCTCAGAATATATTTGTTTAAAAATTGTCTACATGCTAATCAAGCAGACAAACATAAACCTCACAGCTGTATTACTGTGGCATGTTTGATGTGAAAGACCCTTCGCAGCAGATGGGAGTTAACAGCCAATGCAGACCCATATGGCTCAGTAATGGCTTGTTAATTGAAGAATACTTAAAGCAGAGTTAAGGGTAGCTGCACATCCAGACTGAATAAGGGCATGAGCCTTTTTAACTCGGTCATCAAGTTGTAAAAGCAGCTGCAGCACCACAAAAGTTTGAGAAACTATGTCAGATTTGGGTGAGTCAGGTAGTTTTGTCCTATGGATGCATGCTCAAATGTTAAAGGGGCTTAAAATAGAATCAGCTCAATATATATCATGATGTACAGTGTAATGTGGCAAAGATAATGCTACTGGACCCAAACTAGTATAAATGTCAGTTCAAGTACTGTGATCAGCTGCTCATACGTAGTTCTCTATTGTCTTGGCTGTGTTTGCCCAGCACCTCGACTACTTCTGCCTTCCAAGTGCCAGATGTTATATTTTATATATATGCAATATTGACAGTGCCAGATGTTATATTTTTTCCAAAATAATTAGTGATATTGAATATATTTTATACAAAAGGTTATCTAGTATTTTGCTGAGTGAGCAACCTTTTGAACTTGGATTGGACCCACCATAATTGTATCAGAATCGTATCAGTTAGTGTCTTCTTTAGTGAGAGAAAGTGAAGAAACAAAGTTCTGAGCAATCTGCATGAGAGTAGGGGAACTATTACAAAGGCATGCTGGATTTTAATTAGTAGGTTACAAAAACTTCCTTGAGGTTCATCTGAGATGTTGTGATTTGTATAATCCTAAATCACTAGCAAGGCTTGTAGAGATAAGAAAATGAGTTGTATTAGTCCTTACTTTGGTGAAAAGATTACCAGGACTACTAAGGAACTATGTACCATGGATTGATATTTGCAACATGGGAAATAAAATGAATGAATCCCAGAGGAATTTAAGCTCATTGGAAATGAGAGTGCAGAAGCATATACCACCATGCAAGATCTAATCTCCAAAGAGATGGCTCTGTTCTATTGAAGAGTTTTTGTTTTAAATACTGATTCCAGAACCTTACAGAATCATAGAATTTTTCTGGTTGGAAAAGACCTTTAAGATCATTATGTCCAACCATTAACCTAAGTCTACCAGGTCAAGTGCTAAAGCATCTTCCTCAGCACCACATCTCTTTTCAACACCTCCAGTAAGTATGATTCAGCTACCTCCCTGTAAACCAGTGTTTATTACCCTTTTAGTGAAAAGGTTTCTTCCAATATCTAATGTAAACCTCCTCTGGAGCAGATTGCCATTTCCTCTTGTTGTGTTGCCTCTTCTTCTCTCAGTAGAAGAGAACAGCCCCCAAGTGGCTACAGGTAGCCAAGAGTGAGGTGGTCTCCCCTTAGCCTCCTGTTCTCCAGCCTGAACAACTTCAGTTCCCTCAGATGCTTCACATAAGATGCTCCAGCACCTCAATGTCTCTCTTGTATTGGGGGGCACAAAATTAAACACAGTATTTGAGGTGCAATCTTACCAGTACAGGGGCACTTTATTACTTGTATGAGTAAGGAAATAAAGGGTTATGTGCTTAGCAGCTTTCAGGTAGTTTATCTAAATCAGCTATATTGTAATTAATAGAGCTGTTTAAATATGTTTCAGAAACATGATTCCATATTGGTTATGATTTTTTTCCTAAAATTGTTTTGAAATTTTCAGTATGTTGGACTAATCTTGTCCTTAACATTTCATATATAGCACAAGATTCATCAAGATGGGAAGAATGTTACTAGAATTAAGCATTTTGTCCTCACCTTTATCATAAAAGTCCTTAGGATTTTTTGCACCTACATATAGATGGTCATCAGTTGTGTAGCTGCAGGCTTGCATTGTGTTTACTAATTCAAATCCACAGACTGGATTTGTCTTTAGAAGTCTGTCAACCCTTGACACAACTGATACTGTCCTAGATAGGTACCAGACTCTTTATCTACTCTAGTAAACATGATGGACAGATAGCTTCTTGAAACATGTAAGTAAATGAAGGTCAACTTGTGACCTCTTCATTTAAGGAAGAAACGTAGATAGGTCAGGAGTAAAATACACCCTAAATATTTTCAGAAAAGTATCTTGATAGAGAAATTCCTCTTTTAATCCTTTATGAGGTGGAGGTGGACTATGGAGCAAAGGTGAAAATATCTAGTTCATTATCAAAATAAGTACCAGATATTCTGGATCCTTTTCCATATGGAGTTTATCTAGAAAAAGTTAGATGGAATGAAAAATGAAAAAAATTATGGTTCAATTAGGTACAGATTAAATGAGATAATATAGTTTACTACTTTGCATTTTAAAAACCTTCCTTTTTAAGTAGATGAAGACTTAGTAATTTGACATTTGCTTGAAAAAGTAGTCAGATGGGAACTGTCTTTGAAATGTGCAACATATTTGAATAGTCAAAAGTAATTGGACTCCATTATAACAGGTAGTGCCTGCTGTGTGAGTTATTAGCATTCTCATAGCTCAAGTATATGCACTGATAAAATTATGATGAGCTAGCAAAAGCACCAGCTCGATATTAATCCAGGCTTTAGACAAATATTGTAATAGGATTTGCACATTTAAGGGGCAAATTATCCTCTCAGTTTGTTCTCTGTCCATCTAGGGTATTAATATTGATGTGCACTGAAAGAAAAAAATACATTAATAATCACAATTATGCTTAAGATTCAAATCCCTATAGGGCATGAAATAATAAAAATATTAATCGTTTTTTCCATAGTTCTCAGAATGTAAAATAAATATCCATTTTTTTGTCATCTTTCAGAAGACTAAATAATGTCCAAGAAAGTTTTGTGGCATTTTTTTGTTTGTTTTGATGTAAGGATTAATATGTAACGCCTGCTAGTAATGGTCTAGGGGTCACATTGAACTGATAGAATCTAACACAGAATGCTTGTTTAACAGAAGCTAAGAATTGTTTAGGTAGTTATCACCTTATAAGGGAAATATATGTGCTAAACTGATAACTATAGAAACCTTGAGATAAGAAACAGAATTTATTGTCAGCCTGGCTGAAGACTGAAGAAATGTGCATGCCCAGAGAAGAAGAGGTGAAAAGTTTACATAGAGAAAGACCCTTGCTTCATTTTTACTTCATCCTCAGGACCCTCACGACCACCACCAGGAGATGCTATGCAAGCACAGAAGGGAGGAGATTATGAAAATGACCTCTTGGGACTAATTTTAATACAAAGTGAGAGAAGGTGATGCATATGTGTAGGCGTATTTCAGATCTAATGAACATGTAAAACTTCAGTGTATAAAATAAAAGCCTAATTGCAAGATTGGTGCACACAGATTTTGGAGGAATTATCCCCTCGTGCACCCAGTGCTGAATAAACACACCCCTCTCTATAACTTTCCAAGTTGTAGAGTCATTTTCTACAAGTCAGTTTGTTTATGTTATTGCCTGTCTCTCTGCATGGATAACTTCTGTTCCTTTAATGTCAGTAATGTTTTACATTAATTACAGATCTTAATCTTTATGCGGTGGATATACAGTTGAAATATACCAGTGCTACACAAAGATGCTGAAAATAATTCTTTTCTGAGTAGGCACTGAGTGGGCTAGGTATCCTAACAAAACTGCAGTCTTCATTAGCCAATAAGCTCTCTCTTCTCCAGTGCTCACTCTTTCTCCATGGACTTTGTCATTTCCCCAAGGTTTGCTGACACTGCAAGAGGGAAGGCTACTGAGTCCAAACATCTTAGTTCTGAAACAACTGTCTTACAGAAAGGCACCAGTGGGTGAACAGTGGAATAAGAGAACTGTACTCTTATTTTCATTTGGTGCCATGGAGGTCATTCAGCCTGCAATGCCATCTGGTCTCTCAGGTAGCTTCTTGAGCCAAGTCAAGGTTACCTAAGCATGTGGCCTAAACCTCTTTATCCCTGCTAGCAGCTTTACTATTGTTCCCTGTAATAGTGAAGGGATTTTGTGTTTTTCTTGCATCTCCTAAGGAAAAGTAAGATATGCATACTCTTGGGATCTAAGAAAATAGAAGCTTAGGTGTCTCCCTTTCACTACGCGGAAATCCCTGTATCTTAAATCATATTCTTGCTATTACATGTGCACCTCTGCAAAAAATCCTTAGCAACTTGATTACTGACATAATTTGAGTAAATATGAAGTTGTTTTGCACAAAAAAAGAGAATGATCAGATTTTTACACAGGGATATGTATTTAAATTTATAACTGATGTTTTCTGAGACAGATTTTATGTAAATATGCCTCAACAGATGTTTGAAAGTTAAAAGTATGGCTTGATATGTAAGAAAAGTGTCTTATTTCATCAACAATTCATATAATATAGAAAAAATCCTATGAAAAATGAGCTTTTAATTTGAGTTTTCTAGCTCTGAATGGAGTGTTAAATATTCTTACAGAAGCTGTGAAAATGAAAATATTTTCTTTTGCTACTCTGTGCTTGTAGTGAAGCCCAAAAAGGGCTTTAGAGAGAAAAAAGTATTTCCAGTCATTTGTGTCCTTGAAGTCTGAAACTAGATGAACCAAAGAGGATAAGTAACAAGAGTTTCTCTCTTCCCAGAAAGTGGAGATTGAAAGTTTTAGAGAAGATGGACTTTTCACCCAGCTGTATGACAGCCTTCTGGTTTGGTTGCTAGACAGATTATCTGATTTTCCTGGTGTAAAAGAAGAATTAATTGATTGGTAAATCTCTAGTGATGTGTATTTGGCTTCTTTCAGCATAGATAGAGAGCTGAGCTTGAGTCTCTTTGAACTACTGACTTTATTGTAGTTTTGCATGTGTGAGGGTTAAGTGACCTGCAGGAAAGCTGTGAAGGGAATGCAGTGATTACAGGAGGGTGAAGTGGAAAAAGTGTAAGAAAGGCAGCCTGCAACATGATTACTAGCTTGAACGGAAGCTCCTCTTCAGTTAGCACTATCTATAATACAGAAAACTTCCAAAAATACTTTGTACTACTATTTTCATCTAGAAAAAAATTACCCTGCATCTTTCCATTAGTGAAAATAGATAAGGGAAAAAATGCTAATAAGCGTATACTTTAAAATTTTAAACATTAGAAATAAAATCTGTAAATGGAGGAAAAAATTAATTATAGTGTACTTGGTGTCCATGTCCAGCTGCTGTCAGGGGCTGCAGAAGCCCCTGTCATGCGTGTCCAGGGCTGCCCCATGCCAGACATAGCCAGTTCTGGCTGGCTCAAACCACCCCCACTCAGGGCACAGCTGAGCCCTGCAGACACCATGGCAGCACCTCAGGGGAAACCTCTGTAAGGCAGAGCAAAACACTCACTGCCCATTTGTGAAGAGTCACAGAATAGTTGAGTTTGGAAGGAAACTCTGTGAGCCTTCCAGGCCAAGCAGCCTGCTGAAGTGGGACCACCTTCAGCGAGTTGTCCAGGACTATGTCCAGGTAGCTTCTGAATATATTCTGAGAATGAGACACTGAAAACTGCCTGGACAGCCTGCCCCAGTGCTCAGTCACCCACACAGTAAAAAAGTATTTCCATATGTAGCTGTGGAAACTCACATGATTCAGTTTGTGAACATTGCCTCTTTTCCTGTCACTAAGCACCACTGAAAATTCCTGGTTTTGTCCTTTTTGCACTCACCTTTCAGTTATTTGTATACATTTGTAAGATCCATACAGGCCTCCACTTCAATACTTATCTATTCAGAGTCCCAGTTGTCTTATCCTTTCCTTGCAGGAGAGATGCTCCACTCTCTTACAAATTTTTGTGCCCCTTCCTCGGACGGGGGGATTCTCTCCAGTATGCCTGTATTTTTCTTGCAATTATGAATTAAGAACTGGAAACAGCAGTCCAAGCGTGCTCTCACCACGGCTCAGTAGGATCATCTCCTTCAACTATAAGCCTAACACTGCCAAGTTCACCACTAAACCGTGCCCTTAAGAATTGCATCTACACAATTTCTAAATACTTCCAGAAATAGTGGGCACACTGCTGCCCTGGACAGCCTGTTGCAGTGTCTGAAAACCCTTACAGTGAAGAAATTTTTCATAATCTCTAATGTAGAACATCCCTGGTGCAACTAGAGTCCATTTACTCGTCTTGTTGCTTGCTACTAGGTGGAGACAACTCTAGGTAGGAGATCAACTCCAATCTCACAACAATGTCCTTTCAGGTAGAGAGCAAGGATTCCCTTTTCAACAGCCTCAATAACCCCAGTTCCCTCAGCTGCTCCTTATAAGGCCTGTACTCTAGACAATTCATCATTTTTGTTGTTTTTCTTTAGATGCACTCCAGCATCTCAGTGTCCTTGTAGTGGAGGGCTTAAAACCAAATATCATATTCAAGGTTCAACCTCACCAGTGCTGAGTACAGGAGGAAAATTACTCCCCTAGTCCTGTTGTACACAATATTTCTGACACAAGCCAGGCTGCTGTTGGCCTCCTTGGTCACCTGGGTACACTGCTCGCTTGTATTCAGGCTGCTGTTGAGCAATACACCCAAGTCCTATTCTGCCCAGCATCTTTCCAGTCACTCTTCCCTAGGTGCAGGACCTGGCACCTGTTAAACGTCATACAATTGGCCTCAGTTCATCAATCCAGCATTCCAGGTCCCTCCCTCTGTAGAGCCTTCCTACCCTTGAGCAGATCAACACTCCACCCAACTTGGTATCATCTGCAAACTTACTTAGGATGCACTCATTGCCCTCATCCAGACCACTGATAAAGACATTCAAGAGAACTGGCCCAAATACTGATCCTTGGGGAGCATCAGTAATGACCAGCTACCAACTGGATTTAAATCCATTCCCACAACTCCATTGAGCCAGTTTCTTAGCCAGTGAACAGCACACTTGTCCAAGCCATGAGCAGTTATTTTCTCCAGAAGAAGGCTGTGGGAAATGGTGTAGAAGACTTTACTGAAGTCTAAGTAGACAGCATCCACATCCTTTTGTTCATCCAGTAAGCAGGTCCAACCCCCCTGCATAGGCAGGAATACCTTGCACTAGACTAGGTTGCTCAAGGCACCATCCAACCTGGTCTGGAACACTGCCAGGGAAAGGGCAGCCATGACTTTCTTGAGTAACCTGTTCCAGCATCTCATAACCCGCACAGAAAATAGTTTCTTCCTAATGTCTAACTTAAATCTCCACTCTTCAAGTTTTAAACCATTTCCCCTTGTCCTCTTGTTACATGGCTGTGTAAAAAGCCCTACCCTAGCTTTCTTGTAGGCCCCCTTCAGATATTGGAAGGCTTCTATATGGCCAAGCATGAAGGCGTATAAGGTCAAGAGTGAATACATCGGGGAACATCACAGTGAGGAAGGAAGGGGAGAAGGTGCCCGAGAAGAGATTCCTCTGTAGCCATAGGTAAGATGGCAAGCTATTCCCCTGCAATCCATGGAGGGGCATGGTGGAGCAGATGTAGGTTCGTAGCCATTGAAGAGTAATAGGTGGGCAGATGTGGAGTTGCATCTGTGGAGGACCTCCATGCCAGGAGAGGTGACTGCTCCCGTAGCAGCCGTGACTCTGTGTGCAGCCCAGGTGGGAGCAGTCTGTGCCTGAGGGACTGCACCTGTGGGAGGGACTCACATGGGAGGGTTTCATGGGAGGGACCCCTCAGTGGAGCAAGGGAAAGCTGTGAGGAACCCTTCCCCTGAGGAAGAAAGAGCAGCAGAAATTACATGTGGTGAACTGACCCTAAACCCCCATCCCCCTCCCCCTGTGCCACGGAGGGGGAGGTAGGAGTGAAGCATTTTGGGCTCAGGAAGAAGGGAGGTGTGGGGGGAGGTATTAAGATCTCGTCATGTTTTCTCTTTCCCCCTGTAGATTGAATTAGGGCTTTTCTTCTCAACATGAGTCTGGTTTTTGCCTGTTACAGCAACTAGGGAATGAAAACCTCCCTATTCTTCTCTCAGTGAATGAGTCTTTGGGTGGACTCACTGTTCCCCATCCCATAGTGGGGGTGAGCAAGTGGAGGCCTGGTTGATACTGGCTGTGCCTAAGCCATGACACTTACAGTAAAACTTGAGCTTTGCAGACATTTTAAATGTTGCCTCATCTTGCTACTTTGAGATCACTCTGAAGCTAAGAATGAATGAGGAAATAATAGCCTGTTCTCAAATTTCCAGTGCATATATATCTATATAAGTCTGGTCAATATTACACTTTATAAGAAAGCAATTATTTATATTTAATTTCACACTCAGCATATGTACTAGTGAGCACTTGCTGAGGTAAGCAAGTGATTGATTAATATAGTTGTTCAACCCTTAGCCCAACTTTAAATAAGTAATAAATTCAGATTTAAATTCCTATTAGTACATTAGTACTTTAACAAATGGTTCAGGCACTTAATTAGAATATATTAGGCAAGCAAGAGCAATTATTAAGTAATTGGAAGTACAATCTTAAAGTGTGCAGTTGTTTATCTTAAATCCTTACTAATATGTTGCATACTTTCATATTCTTTATAACAATAGTATTACTAAAATTATAATCTCAAATATATCCAGGAAAATATAAAAGCAGGGCATCGATAAGAATGTTATTAAATATTTACAGCATCTTAGTTTAGCTATATAACTGAAATTCTATGTTAAAGCATATATATGAATAATGATTGGTCATTCTGTAATGGAAAAGGTCTCTGCAGGCAAAGCTCTTCCTTTCTCATTTTCCTTAATTACTTTTTTTTGCTTTATAAGGTTTTGTGTTTGAATAATTTAATGAACTACATTCATAATGCAGATATTTTAGATTTGTTTTTGTTCCTACATGAATGTTGACTATTTCCTTCAATACTGGTCTTTCTCTATAAATTTCCTTGAGAGAAAGGATACACTTACATAATAAACAAATTATGAATCATTAAAGTTTGAAGCTATAACAATGAGCAAAAGTGCAAGGCAAGAGACCTGTTAAGTCAGAGGAAAATTGTTTAGAAGGAATTTCTAGAGACCATACCGTCCAGCCTACTACTTGAAGCACAACTATCTTCAATACTGCAACACGGTACTCTCTGAGAGTACATGTATTTTTCCTACTTTGCAGTCTGCACCTCATCAGCCACAACGTGTAGCTACTTCCTTGTTGTATTATTTGTCCCTACTGTGATGTGTTTGTCCTGGACCAGTGTTTCATGACTAGAAGAATGAAATATAAACAAAATTACTGATTTTTCAGAGGAATCACAGACGGAATTATCAACTTGTCCAGTTGACTAATATTTCGAAACTGTCTTTTCATATGTTTCCTTGCACATTGCAGATGGATGGGAATGAGCTCCTTATACCCTTTGCACTCATGCAAGAAACACAAACTGTCTCCTGACTAAAAGTAATTGAAATTACTCTTTACACTATAAATTATTTTGGAATACCAGAGTTTCTTGATTGTAATTTATCATCATAAAATGGCTCGCTATTAGGAAGATCTCATTGAGCTGGGATCACTATTCAGACTGCTGCAGAAGTCTCATTCCCTTTGCAAAAGGGAATATGATCAAAAGGAAAGATCAAAGAAAGATAAGCGGCAAAAGTAGAAGTGTATTATTTCAAAGGTAATAGGAAAAACTCTAATGCCAGTCTTATGTCTGAGAAAAACAGCATTTTTCTTAGAAAGCATGTCTCTTCACGGATGACATTTTGGTTTTTAGTGACACATACAAGAACATCTGCAAATGAAAAAAAAAAAAAAAAAAAAAAGTTGTGGAGGGGAAAAGTTTAACCAAAAAGCTTTAGAAAAGTTAAATGCATTTCTAAGTGCTGTGGCTTCCTACCAACATCATAAAAGAAGGCTATGATATTTTCTTTCTGTCCATTAGAAAAAAAATTGTTAGCAAATTTTTATTAGCAATCTTTGATTTTGAAAAAAAGTTATGATTAAAAAAAATCTCAAAATCACATGAAGCAGCATTTAAAAGAGCATACTTAAATGCTTTTATTTACAAATTGTCTGAGTCATAATATATAATTTTATTTCTCTGTAGTGTTAAACATTAAAAGCAATTACAAATGAAGTGAAGGGAATAAAAAAACCAAGGGGATATGAATAATTGTTCTGTAAAAGCAAAATATAAAGCAAAATGGTATTTCATTGGCTGCTTTATACAAACATTTTAATTTCTAGAGATTTTTAATTGAGTGGTCAGACAGTCAGCTTGACACATTTTACATGCATTTTACAAGTTATTGTCATGTGAGGAGAATGTGTTCCGTAATTACAATTTTGTATTCTATTTTTTTCTCCAACCTTGAAATCTCCGTCTTTTATTCCCCTTTTTATCATTCCCTGGGAAGGTAGTGAGGGGATAACAGAGTATCTGTCACCTAGCTATTGGCTAAAACTATGACATTTTTGTGAGTCATTTTAGCTCATATTATCTGCTTTCTATTTTACAATAGTTCCAAGTCCTGTGAACTTTAAGCCAGGTTCAGACATCTAAGTGCTTTTGAGAGCTTTTGAAAGCTTTTGAAAACCTGAACTTAAGGTCCTCTGTTTTATCCACATACCATGCAAACATAAATAACAGATTTACAGATATCAATACTCTGAAAACCTTCACCTGAAAGGTAAGTATTTTCAATGGATCCATCACTGTTCAAATGAATTCTCAGACTTCGTAACAAATAACTGCAGAGAAGCAGGTTGAGGAAATCCTGTTTTCTACATAAGACTGTTCAGTGAGTATATGCTTTGTATGCATGTGTGAGAGACACTCATGAAAACCATACCTTGATAACAGGTTTCCTCACTTAGAGGTGAATTTTAAATCACTCTGTGACTTAAGCACACAGTTGTTACAAAAAGTAACCAGTCTGAGGACCAGTTGATATTGAAATATCTTAATAGAACAGGTGAAGAACAGAAAAGTTTACTCACAAGTGTTGATATGGGGAATAGGATTTAATTTTTAAAAATATTTTCAAAATATAGTTTTAAAATTCTTTATGTACGTATAGATGAGTGCTGCAACTGTCTATACAACAAAGACCTTTTTCTGCTTTGAAATTTTATTTGAAACCTGAAAAAGGTTTCTCATCAAAATTACCTTGTGGCTGGGAAAAATGTTAAGTTCTATAAACCAGAAATGCAGGTTTTTTTAATGTAACATCTAATTAAAATTTCCTGCTTTCGAGCAGGCAATATATTTTAAAAGTTTTGTCCTTTATTTATTTTTTTAATACAAAAATATTTTAAAATGTAATACAACTTTAAACAGTATACTATTAATCATCTACAAATTGAATGGTCAATGTAGATTCCTTGGCTAGAGTAAATATAACTGTTCTGTGTAAACCATTTTTGTAGTTCATCTTTTGCTTATCCCACTATTTTTTTATTCTCATGCATTAGCAAACCTATTTTGTGTTCTAATCTCAGCTTGTCATGAGTAATTTAAATAAAATGTTTTACTAAATAATAAAAAAAAAGCTTTTGATGTTATATCCAACTGAAGCATTGATATACATAACATAGGTACTGTAAAGAAAACTTTCCCTTGCTATAGACAAAACCTAAGCAACTCCCACAGTATACACTTCTGTGGTTCAGTATAGGGGCAGAAGATCCCTTGATGAGACCTGGAGGTCTTTTCTTTTTTATTTTATGGGATATTTGGGCCTAAAACTACAGAATTATATCTATGGAAAAGAACAGAAATCAAGGACCTGTTTGAATACCTGAGACAGTAATTCTAGTTGTCTCGTAGTGGAAAAATAATACCACCATTACAAAAGAATTTGGTACACTATTAATTATTAGGTATTTCCCCCCCTTTTTTGTCACTTAGTTTTGAATTTGTCTACCCGAGATATTTTTATTCATTCTATGGAATCACCATGGTTACAGTACTATAGCGTACTGTACGCTATATATATATAGCGTACTATATATACTATACAGTACTATATAGATCAGGAATCACTGTAGATGCATTAGCTTAGTTTTTTCTTCCCAATATTTATAATTTTCTTAACCATTATGGGTGTGAGGAGAGTGTTATTACTGATGGAACATTCATATTTTTGAACTTAGTAGCTAAATAAAAGATGGATAAGAAGCTGGAACATCATCTACTTATGGACTGACCTAAATAATCTAGTTTAAAATATACCACATAACGTAATACACATTTAATATTTTAGGCAAAATTGAAAGACATACTGGAATATCTGAGTATGTGAAAAAGTACAATTGTTTTCAATAATGTAAACTTAAATCCCACTTATATGAACACCTGTTCTGGATGTTGTTTCCAGTTTAATGAGTTTAGGGAGACTAGTATCTCTGAACTGAGAGAAGCTCTATCATTTTGACATTTAATTTTGTTTGTGTTTTATAAATCTCTTATAAAAAAGAGAATCATTTAGCATCTGTTATGTTATCTACTAACATCTGTCTCCGTTAGCCATTGTTACGTATATACACAATACATTAAAATTCAGTTGAGTTATTTTCTCTTAAATCACAAACTGCTTTAATTATTGATGCAAAGTTCTTACCATAATGAATGCTCGTTGAAGATTTAATGAGTTCTCACATTTAGACTGGATTTATCAAGGGATCTCTCTTTTTCTTCAGCAAATATCAAGGCATATTTAATAGTTGTTCTTTGCTTTACTTGTACCTGTTTAACATACTTCTTTTTTATTTTTGCTTCCTAATGTTTCCATGTAGCCATTCCAGTAAATGACAAATACAGTAGGGTACACTGATTCATTATTTTTAAAATTTTGCATTTATTAGGGATGGAGGAGTGGCAGCCTTTTTAAGAAACTGTGAGAAAATGTTAGGTTAACTGAGTAAGGTGAGTATGAATGGTATCCTAGTGCAACAGGAATTATATAAAGTTGCACAAGTACTTTCTGCCCAAGGAATTTCAGGATTAAATAGTTGCACACATGCATGAGTGTAGTGAAATGAGGCATCCAGGTGCCACTAATTCCCAGGGAGTGAGCATGAGCTTTTGTTAAGCCCACCTGTGCCTGATTAGGGTGGGCCCCCACTGCGCATGAGCAGGACCAGGGGGCCAATAAAAGGTAAGGCCTGAATCACAAACTCAGCTCACACTGGAACTCACAATCTTGGCATGCTTGGCTTTAACTGCTGCTTTCAGCACTGCACTACCTTCATTGCTCCACTAGAGCTCAAAGCCGTCAGGGTGAGGCTTGAGTGGCGCAGCCGGCTAAGCACGTAATGACACAACCCGAGCAATGCCTGGGGCCGCAGGTTCGAGACTCCTCAAAGCCTCACCCTGCTGGCAATGAGCCAGTGGGGGCCCACCCTAATCAGGCACAGGTGGGCTTAACACAAACCCATGCTCGCTCCCTGGGAATTAGTGGCACCTGGTTGCCTCATTTCACTACACATGAGAATGTTGAATTCATGAGTATAATAGCTGCATTGTGAATTATCAAAGTTGGAACCAAAGGACATTCTTGTGAATAAGACTGTAGTCCTTACGCTGAGATGACTAAACATAAGGTGCAGTCCTTGAGGAACAGACTAATCCTGCGTGGGTCCCTACAGGGTCACAAGTTCTGACAGAAAACCTGCTCCAGCAGGGGCTCCTCTCTCCTCATGATCAAAAGTTCTGCCAGGAGCCTGCTCCAGTGTGAGCTTCCCATGGGGTCACAGCCTCCTTTGAGCATGTCTACTAGCTTGGGTGTGGAGTCCTCCCCAGGCTTGGATACCTGAATATCTCGATATCTATCTTGATATCTGGATATCTGTTCATCTATTAACCTCCATGAACTACAGGAGGACAGCCTGCCTCACCGTGGTCTTCACCATGAGCTGCAGGATAATCTCTGCTAAAGAACCTGGAGCACTTCCTCTCTCTTCACTTCACTGACCTTGGTGTCTGTAGAGTGGTTTCTCTCACATATTCTCACTTTGCTTGCTCCTACTGGTGTGCAGCTTTTTTTCCCCTTCTTAAACATGCCACAGAGGAGCTACCACCAGTAATTATGAGGTCTGCTTTAGCCAGTAGCAGGTCCACCTGCTCCAGTCTACTTGGCTGGCATTGGCTCTGTCGGACATGGAAGAAGTGTCTAGCATCTTCTCACAGAAACCACGTCTGTAACGTCCTTCCAGCAAAAAACTTGCCACAAAACCCCAATACACTTATTTAACACTAAATGCTTCCTATTGTCATATGTCATCATTCAGTCAACAGCTCTTGCTTAGGAAGGCTAATGACATTCATGGCAATTTAAAAAAAAAAAAATACTAAAACTTTATACATTCACATTCCGAATACAGATAATTGTTCTTTTTAATTAAATGTTTCTTATACAATTATATTTTTTCCAACAACTAGTAGATGTTTGTCATAATATCTGAAGATCCATTTTTTTAAAATGCATTTGCTAAATGATTCTGTGATGACCACATCTCAGCACTCCTGACATTCAAGCTTCTAGTTTGGATATACCCAAAAATCAGTTGGGTGTAGCTGACAATAACCTATTTCATCACTTATATTATGTCTCAGCAAACAGTAACTTCAATGTGTTTTTTTCCCAGTTTTGATATCAGTTGTTCAATGAAATCACTCATTCAGTGCTTCTCATAAAAGCAGGAAACATGTAAATGAATTTATTATTCTTTTTACCCTTAATCTTGCGACTTAGTTGCTTCAAAGGGTTCTTTTCATTTAGCACATCATGGTATCACCTATTACAATATTGATCCAATTAATTTATTTCTCTGTTCTGAGTTAGTCTTATAATATAGCTAGCATGCTTGAAGCTTCTTTGGTGCAGGAAAATTGCACCAAAATGCTCAAATACAAAATCAAACAACTGCTTATTTAAGAATAAGCGCACAACAATTTTGCTGGCTAGCATAAAGGAGTCAACATGTGAAAGGGAAAGAGGTGAACTATGAAATGAAAAAACTAAAATGAAAAAAAGGGAGACCAAGTTAGATTTTCAGAGAAGAAGCACTGTATTATGAAAAAGTTCATCATTTATCACAAGCAATCGTCTGCTCCTATGTTGAAAAGGCGCTATATAAAGTTATAAAGTCCAGATAATGAAATAATTACTTTTTTGTTGTTGTTGTTGTTGTTTTTTTAAGTGACCTTCCTGCATTAAAAATAGAAAATGTGGTCAGTAGAGGAGGCATTTTCTCACATTTTTAATTTTTATTTCCTATAGAGAGACGCAAAGACATGAACCCAGGATCATTACAGCTCTTAATGTGATAAGCAGCTGCATTTTCCTCTGTAAGTTTTAAATCCTGTGGTGTTTAGTTTAGTCCTCTTACATGGTAAAACACGCATGTTTTGTTTGGATAGATCCTTCTTCAATTTACAAATGTTCTTTCTTCCTTTCTTTCTTCTTTCTTTATTTCTTTCTTTGGTTTCAGTTTTTTATTCAGTGCTTTTAATTGCAGGAGAAAAAAAAGGAGACTCCCTAAAACAGTAGTCAGAACAGCCTGTGGTAATACCAAAATCAAATTACAAAACAGTGAAATGCTATCTTCGCCTCACATTTTTAATTTTGTAAATTAAAAGGTTTGCTGAGAATTCAGACCTTTATGTTTCAAAATCTTCAACCTGGGTTGTTTCCTGATGCTGCTCTTGGTTACATTGATTCCATACTGGACTCCTGATACTCCTAATGGAATATTAGCCCAGAGTTTGTGAAAGTTGAGTTGCTATGACAACTAGTCATTTTCAAATAACCTTGAATGACATACACAGCAGTAAAATGCATGTAATATAGATCTCAATAAAAACCATCCCTGCAAATCAAAATTTAAGTAACTTGTTTGACTCTACTATTGTTTTACTTATTAGAGAGTAGCTATATGTAATTAAGGTGCTTTAGAGTTGGTGACTTAATTTTTCTTTTTTCCCCTTAAGCATAGACAACATTATTTGCAAATGAGAAGAAATGATGATAAATGAGTCACACAAAGAAATTTTTGAAAAAGCTGAACCTTTACTACAGGATCTTCTCTGTAAAAACAGTTATTTCTGTCTTCAAAACATGTGGCAGGCTGTTAAATAACAATGTAAAGATAAATATCATGTACTTGTCACAGTGAGGAAAACAACTTCCAATGCAGAATAAATGTAGAACTGAGCTCCAAAGTCACACTAATTGGAGCTAAGTCCAGTTGTATGATGAATACATAATGAATTACATATGATTTTAAATTACTACACAAAGTGATAGAGATATATCCATCATATTTTCTTAAAAATAATTCTCTTTAATGAGTGTGTATTTTGAATTCATTTTCAAAGCTGTTTAGAAATGTGTCAGTTTTCCTTCATGAAAAATTTATTAAATAACTGTATATAGTTATATTTGTTATATAACTATAGTTATACATGATATATTACATAATATATATATTATATGGTTTATTTATATATCATGTAGTCATACATTAATATATTTATATACAGTTATATATAATACATATATATTATAAAGCTACTAAAAACCACTTCATATTATTAATTCTAATTTTTCACCATTTCTAGGTATATGTCATATAATATGAGGTAGGCATTGGGGTCCAAGATTCAACAATTCAAAGCTCAGTTATCCAAGAATCTGAAAGTGATTCAAAGTATTGACCCACTAAAGTCAACATTAAAATCAGTTAGAGACAAATAAAGAGCAAAATCAGTTCTGTTTGTGCCATGCTGGGAAAACAAAAAGGGCTGTTTGACTTCAGTAACTCACTCAGCAAGGTTTCTTCAGGTTGGAAAAAGAACAAGTTCACGTAACATGGATGGAGTTAAATTGAGAATGTGCTACACAGTTTTGCATATTCTGAGAAAGAAAAAATACTTTTTGTGCTGCTAGAGTGGTGGTTGAATATGTAATTTTGAGGTTTCTGATGAAGGAGAGAAGGAGATGCTTTGGGTAATTAACATGGTATTCAAGATATAGAACTAGGAAAATCTCATACAGTAACAAAAACTTTATTGTTAAAAAAAACCCTGAAAAGACTCTGCTCTTATGTTTGTAATGATGACACAGCAATAAAATTATAATAACCAGATGTTTAGAAAGCTTGTGTTGTCTCTGCAACATTATAATCCCCTTGTGATTTTAAATATTAATACTCAAGCATATTTCTCTTAAATTTTAAAACATCCCTCACTTTTATATGTGATAACTTAAACATGGAAAATTGGTACACTCAAGTTCATAAATAAGATTGAGTTTATGCATTTTAACTGCAGTAATGGAAGTCATTAATAACTGTCTTCTGCATGAATAAGATAGCAAATTATTATACTACCATAATTTCAACCTCTGGTTGTTAGACATTTGTAAATAATTTGTAAGGAAATTTCAAACCAATATGATACAAGTTTGCCTGACTTATAAATGCAAATTAGTATTTCATCTCTTAAAAATAATTCAATGCTTCAATCTTGGTGGCAAAGTAATGTAAAATGAGTTAGTATTTACTTGTAATATCTAGTTTTATTTCAACTTCATCTTATTAGAATCATTTAAATTGTCTTAAGGACAAAAAAATACCTTGTTTGTATTAGTGTCAGATATTTATCAGAAGCACATCCTTGACATAAAATTACTTTCTCTGTGTTCCACTGAATAAAAAATCTCTAACCTCTGCTTGCTGAGTGCATTCAAAAATGCTCTCTGCAACCTCTTCCAGGAAAGAGACACCGAAGTTACCAAAATACTTTGCTAATTCTTGAACTCAGCAAGTTTTTACTGAAAAATAAAATCAATTAGTTGAGAAATTTTGCATTTTAGTATATGTTGTTCAGCACTGGAAGGAAGCGCTGACTTCAAAAAATGCACCCTTTGCTGATGGAGAACTGAGGAAAACTCAACATGGGCTTCTCTTCAAATCTTTCACTTTCACCACATTTTACTTCACTATTTTCACTCACCAAATAGAACCACATCCCTTTGATTATCTCATATATCTTGAAATGGAGCATCTCTTTAACTCACTGCTTGCAAATATTTCGTTGCCACTGGTAGCCATTCTTGTAAATAAAGAATAGACATTTATGATGCAGTGGTGAAATGTGTCAAGACTTTTTGTTCTGATGGAAAGTGCTATGATAAATATAAATTCTCTTGAATGAAATAAAGAGGTAATGCAGGAAACATTAATTCAATGTTTATAATAAGAGCTGCAAAGTGAAGTTGCAAACCGAAGCACCTGTAGCTTAGAAAATGGCAGGTTTTGCATTGACTGAGCAACTCTGTCCATGTGTGTGCATGATTGTCTTTAAATAATAATATTGAATTATGTGGAAAACTTAGTTATTATAATGTTTCATTCCTCACTGTGTAGGGAGAGATATGAAACAGAAATGAAATTAATTTAAAACTATCAATCAGCATTTCTTATTTTTCACATGCACAGCTTTTTTTATGTACTGAGTTTATAATGCCATAGAAATTAAATCAGATTACTCTTGTGAGTATCGAGACAGGAGAATGTTCAAAAAGTGCTATCCACTAAACTTTAATTTTACATGTTTTGTATGCGTAAGATAGATTTTGATCTATTATTTTAAAAATCAATTAGAAGAAAGGAAATAAAAGAAAATGGTGGAACAAATGTTATACAGTAAGTGGAAAAAAAAAAGAAAAAACAAAAAAATACTTACCACGGTAGGTAGTCTGTTCTTTATTCAGTGAAGCATACAGTTGAAATAAAATTATAAATGACATAAAATATCTACCACCTAAAAAAAAAAAAAAAGTCACTGAAATTCTAAAATTTTTGCTTTCAGAATACTAAAGTATGTCAGTAGTTTATCATCTAGTGGAAATGTCTCGTACATTACTATTTATTTTATGTGTCTATTTACTATTTACTATTTACTAATGTGTCTGTATTTAAAGTTACTGTGTTAGGTTTTTTAAAAAATTATACAGACTAAACTATTTTTTTGGTGAAAGCAATTCTTGCAGGCTATGTAGATATTTGCAAAGTGGTGGGAACTCATACCCCTTATTCTTAGAGTTAGTTTCTCTATTTGGACAAGGCCTTAATTTTTTTGTCTATTTATAAACTCTTTTCTACACTGAGTTAGTCTTTCATTTCATTTTTCAGATCATTACAGACTTAAACAAAGGGCCCAGATATATTCTTATGAATAAAAAATGGAAAAAAATATTTTCTGTTGATAAATAAAATATACTGAGAGCTCTAACATGCTTTCCACTAAAAGTCCTCTATTTGATTATTACAGTGAAAGAATAATAAATGTAACTATAATGAAATCGGGTTTGATTATTTTTATTTAACTTGAAGAAGCTTTTACATGCTTCATAAGATGACATCTAAATGAGGTCAAACTGTTTTATTACAAATTACTACCATGTTTTTAATGGACAATTTAATTAATTTTTATGGAGATAATTTTGCCTCAGGTAATTTTCTATTAATAATTTTATTTTTTCCATTTTCATTTCTATAAATATTTTTTTTCAAGTGAAGATTCCTGACCACATGTCCTTATAACATTACAGGAAATGCTAATTCAAATATCCTTGTCATACATCCTAAAACTTTGTTTAAAATTTAATGTGAGTTCTATTGTAGAAACTAGTACAGCAGATAAAATTAGGAAAGTATCACTATTCAGAATTCACAGTTTAAAACACATAGTCTTAAAATGGGGGTAAACCTTGTATTCTTCTAGTCTTTACACAAAGAAGTCTGAAATTATTACAGAGTATGTACAAACTTTTTGACACTAACTGGAAAATGATACTTGGATTTGGTTTCACTGCACAGAGAACAATTTTGAAAGGTAGTTTATCTCAGTGGTCCCATTCAGTAACTGACAGCAATAACACCAAGACACCATATTGTCTGGAAGGAATTTTATAATTTACTCTTGCTGATAGTCTCAGTTTTAGAGAAAAAACAATTTGTAGTAAACTGATTGTCTAAAAATTCACCTTATGCATATGTATGCATGTTAGCATACGTAGTGCTTTATATGTTGCACTACATGAAACTTCATGAACATTCTCCCTTTTTTTTGCACTCCTATTATATATACTGTAACTGCATTTGTTGTTGAAGCACACAATTTTGCTTTCAAACTCAGTATTTGCATCTTTTAGATACATTCAGGAGTGAATCAGCAGAATGAATTTCTCATAGTGACAGAAGAAGCAAAAAGAAATTCAGAATTGTGGAATTTTATGAAAGTGAGTTTGACTTGTACTTCCCGTTCATAAAAGTGGAAAAATTATTAGACATGATTGCTATTTACTCTACTTCTGTATATCCAGATCTACTTCCTCTTTGATTGCATCGATGCACTTCTCTCAACAAACTTTCCCTTTTTGTTCGCCAACTGCATATAGAAGTGCTTCTTGACATTTACTCTATATTTGTTTATTTTTTTCTTTCTTTTTTTTCTCCTTACATTTGTATCAGATTTCTTAGTGATTTTAAACTGTGACGTTTAAGATTTTTGTACGTCTTTAATTCTGTTTCAATCAATTTAGCTTTAAGTGGTATGCAGATTAGACTCATGCATATTTCTGTTCTACCAGTTAGGTTAAAACTTATCTTTCATGTTCAGAATTTTTTATTCTTGCTTTTAAAATGTTTTTTTTCTTCATATACCTTTTAAGAATTTATCTGCTTATGAGTAGATTAAGAAGTAGGACCAAACAGTTTGTAGTCTGGATTTTTGTTCTTGGCTTCCTTGTGATCAGAAGGCAACTTTAAACGGGAGAAAATAACTAAAACCATTCTGTCTCTTCAGGAAAAAATGCTGCTTGGATTTTCTAGAAATAACAAAATATTTATTAGAGGCTTACTATAGTCCTATCATCTTTACTGAGACTGATTCTTCAGAATTATATGCATCATTATTGCTTTGTTTTTATGAAACAATATTCATCATTGTGAGTTTCAAAACAATTTGTCACCTTATGGAGACAGGGTTACCAGTAAAATCAGAAAACATAGCTCCTTGAAAATATAGAAATTAATATTATGAAATTTACCAAGCTGAAGTTTACATTGTCCTCTATACTACTTTCCAGTATTTTCAGTTTAAGCCCTAATGTAAGCGTCCAATTCCTATTCATACCTTTAATGAAGAAAAATCTGAACTGGCAAGATTGAAATTACCATTGTAGGTTACCCCAAAAATTGCAAAGCAGAAGAGAAGATAGCTTATATTAATAAACGAAATCTGAAAAGTTTACTTCTGAAAGTTCTCAACAGAGCCTCTAGTTGGATAATTCAGGGCTGAGATGCTCACAATGGTTAAGGTTTTCAATGACAAAAAGGAGTCTTTCCTTTGATTTTCTTTTTAAGGGTAAAAGTTGAACTGTATTACCTCACTGTGTTATCTCATTTTATATTCTTAGCTAAGTTTTGTATTTTGGTATTATGTGGGCTGTGTTGCATCCTCACATCCACCCAATCTGATAAAAGATGAGTGTTTGCTACCTGTACATTTTTTAGCAAAATACCTCCTTAAAACAGTATTAGATGGCCAATGGCAAAAGCAGAAACCTAATCTTTTCTTGTAGGTCTCATGCTCATCCTTTAATTGTATGCTTTTTTCCAGGTTTTAGTTATTCTTAAATAGTTAACTTTGACCACAAAAGCTAATAGAAACCTGTTTTCCATACTGCTCCTCAGTAACGTGACCATTATGCTACAAGGATTACGAACCTGAAAATCCACCTTTTCTGAGGAAGTTTTGATGGATTTAATAGTTTCAATATTCAGTGCCAGTGTCAGTTCCATATGTGCTTTTGAAGATCCTTCATAAAGAAGGAACATCATATATCTTGTGAGAGTGCATTTTATGTTTTAAGTGCATTTTATTTAAAGAAAATTATCGGGTTTGTATCTCCCTAGAAAGTCTCATCATGGATAGAAATGACTAGTGATTTTCCATGCTCTCTGATTGATTTTTCTTCTTTATCACATAAGGATCACCTTGTGAGAGTAAAGCATTAAGAAGAGGTATATTTAAAATTTTAGAAGCTAATGCACCAGCAATCACTATACTAAATCGATCAGGAATGAAGCCATGTTAATCACAGTGACATGCGAATCTTAAAGACAAAAAAAACTATCTTAAAAACTATCTGCTGCAGCTAGAAGCCTCCAGAATCAGTATTTTTCACTCTTTTTTGCTAATATCTGTCTTGAAACAGCCGTAGAAATGCCAATTGTGATGATGACTTTTGTTATTTAGATACTTGTAACACAGCTACTGGGCACTGAGATTTCTATCAGCTCCATATAATTCATCAAATAGCATTCAGATAGTAATAACTTGCAATTTCTACCTACAAGTATTGGATTTTAATGGATGATTCAAGCATTGATCAAAGAAGATAATGTATATCATAGGCACTGGGGCCTTTCTGCTGAATGCTTTCTATTCTGATTGGGTCATTGATCAGTACTATTCTGAACATAAGTTATTTGAATAAGTGTTCATTTTTTAAATGTTCAATTATTTTCAAAAGCCTTATTACACAATGTCCAAGTCATGAGTGTATGTAACATTTGGGCACAATGGGCATGAGTTCTACATCTTACTAATGCAAAGATAAATTTGAATTTGCGTGAATGAGAGAGTCAGATAATTAGCTTTTTTTTTTGAACAATACATGAAGACTGTAAATTTTAAATATTGCTTAAAATGAGAGGTTATAGTCAATGAGGAACGTACCTATCCAAAATAAACTGGAACATCCCCTCTTCTGCCCTTATTTCCGTTTAATATCTGAAGTACAGACACCATAGTGCTAAAAACAAGGAAAGGGATAAAGAGTGGATTTCTGATTAAGTAATTTTTTATGCACATTTAAGATGAAGTTGGCACTTCAAGTCGAGGTTTACATATATTTGATTCATGCTAAATGCATATTTTATGGCAACTCATAAACAATATATAAAGTGGACATACTCAACCAATGATTTGATTTCAGAAAATAGAAAAATACAGCATAAAGTCTGCAGCTATAATATTATTTTCTGTCTCAGTAAGGAAAGGTGCTGTAAATAATTCCTGAGAATTTTTCTCCTCCTATATATATATATTTTTTTTTTTCCTATGGAGAACAGAAATATTTGAATCCCTAACTGAATGACTTGTGCAAAACATTGTAATTAGTCTTTCATAATATCTTCCTACCACATGAAGATCAAGAAAATGGCAGAGGTCAATCTTCCTCATCCTTACTTCTGTTAAGAAAGTGACAGCTGAAGGAAAAAAACTGACAGAGAACATTGTTGCATTAATAATCAAATAACTCAATCTGGCACCTATAAGTGAGCTTTGCCTATGCTATAATTTTATTCCCATGTCCCTAAATGCAATCATAGATTTGCCTATGTCTTCTCTTTTAAGTGATGTCTGTTTCAAGGCAACCATTTATGTGTTTGCTTGATAAGTTTTTACTTAGTGACCTAGTTCTCCTTTAGTTAATATTACATAAATACTATTTATCATCCATAGTTGACTATTATTAGGATTATAGGTGTTGATTTTTTAGTTGGTTTTGGTTTGATATGGTTTGGTTTTGTGCTTTTTGTTTGTTTGGTTTTTTGTGGGGGTTTTTTGGTGTGTTTTTTTGTTTGTTTGTTTGTTTGTTTTGATTTTTTGACCTGAAAGTAAGTACATCGTCGCTTTTGCATTGTTTCAGAGCACGCCTTTATATTAGTTCTAAAAAGTACTTTCTCTTCTCATCTGTATAACTTAAAGTTCTTTCTCGAGGCTTAATTTATCTGCTTTATCTGCTAACGTTTTCTTCAGCTTCTGCTTCAAAGCAGCTTCAAGAGCCTCTTATGCTTCTGTGGCAGTAAATGAGTCTGCTAATAAATATGCCTGCATCTGAATACAAGTCTGATAAAACAATTAATGCAGGTCAGCAGCTAAAATTTGTTTTCCGGTTGAGTTTGAAGACCTTTACAAAAAGTACAGAGAACTTCTACTTTACATTCAGATAAAACCTGCGCTATATAAGCTTTCACCAAGGGTGCATACTTTATCTACCCATCAACATTTAGTGGTCAAGGCAAACAAACACACAGGGAACAAAATGGCTCTCTATTACACAGCCTCAACCCTCTCAGAGGAAGATATTGAATAAGGAAGAGAGACTTCAAAGTTGGAAATTAGAACTCAAAAGAGTTTTAATGGAACATGGAAGGGATAGTAACAAGTAGGAAATACATGTATATATATACACACACACACAAGACCGGATGCTAATGGTGGCTGACATAAGAGTCCAAAGGTCTCTTGTGGCAGAGCCAACAAGGGATAAAGAGCCAGGACTGTTCTCAGCAACAGAGAGTCAGGTTCTGCAGAGCACATGGATAACTGAAGACAGAGAACTGGGAGCTTGCTTCCAAGATGTATGCCAAATGGAGCCTAGGCCCAACTTTCCTACCCTTCTGGCATTTTTCAGGGTATGATAGAAAACGGGAGGGAATATACTGAGGTCATCCAACTCTTTTGTCTTCTGCCATAGAATTATTTTCTACCCCATAAACCATAACAATACCTTTACTTGTGCTTTTAGAGCCTGTGTTAAAAGATATTAGAATTCTACGTCTTTCAGAGCTAGTTAACATGTTTAAGACTTAAATAGGGATGCAGTAATTCACTAACCACCAGCAATGGTTTAAAAATAAAGTTAAGCTCTAAGATCATGTGGGAGGAGAAAAGGTTCAGAAATAATTATCCATGTGTCTGTAGTTGCTGGACTAATAGTTTCCTAAGATAGGACTGTCAAGAGACAGATTCTTTCATCAGACTCCTACTAGTATGATGAATTTCGCAGGTCTGTCTTCTTTTTTAAATTATACCAGCTCATCTTATAACAGCTATTGCCTCTCCCGACAAACCTCATCTTGCCTGTTGTGACAGTCATGGCTTAAGCAACACTACACTAGTTTACTGCAATATCTATAACACTGCTAATATCTGTAGCCAAGCCTTTCATATATCTTTTTTCACTTCTCTTTGTGTTTGTTACAAATCAGACTTCACAACTGAGCAATGCTTTTTTTCTTTTTTCTGTCAGTGGGTATTAGATGGAGGGATCTCTTTCATGCACTCCTCTAATCTTTTACTGCTAGCAGGAAATGGTTATGATGATAAGGACCATATTTTCAGTTCTCTGGTCTGTGCTGTGACCTCCTTTGTCTACTGCATCAGCTTTATTCAGTTTCATTTTAAATGTTGTCTTTGTTGTAGGAGAAAGAACAAAAATATTGACTTTCCTATAGTTACCAATGATCCCACGCCTTGCTTTAGCCAGATTATTCCCCAGATTTGTGCTTTTTCTGTCAGGATTTGGTAATGAGTGCTATATGATACCACCCTGACCCTGAATTCAGCAATTCATCCTCTGAAAATATGGTATTAAGAAATATGCTTCTGCTTTTTAACTCTTACACTAAATCCTTGGTATATTAGTGTAAACTTGTAACATTTAGCACTATCAAATAGCATTCTTGATGCAGACCTAGTTAAAAAGGAACCAGGTCATTAATCCTTCATTATTTTAGCACTAAAAACCATCAAAGAGTATTTTCAGAATTAACAATCTTTCATTCACCTTGAGCAAAAACACTGAGAAATAATACTTTTAATCAAAAGGGAGAAATAGCCATTTATTGCTAATTTTCTTCCTGATTAAAATTTTATGTTTGAACTTTCATTAATTTATTATGCATAGAATCATAAAATAATTTATTGTTAATTTTGGAAAAAACCTTTAAGAACATCAAGTCCAACTGCTAACTAACACCACCAATTCCACCACTAAAATCAGGTCCGTAAGCATGTAATCTATATATCTTTTGAATACCTCCAGGGATAGTGAATCCACTACCTCCCTGAGCAACTTGTTCCAGTGCCTGAAAATCCTTCTGGTGTAGACATTTTTCCTAATATCCAATGTAAACTTCACCTGGCACAACTTGATGCCATTTCCTCTCGTTCCATCAGTTTATACTCTGAATAAGAGACCTGCCTCACTACAACCTCCATTCAGGTAGTTGCAGAGAGCAAGAAGGTATCCCCTCAACCTCCTTTTCTCCAAATTAAACAACCCCAGTTCCCTCAGCCCCTCCTCATACAACTTTTTACCATCTAGACCTTTCACCATTTTTATTTGCAGAATCTCAGGATTTTAGGGGTTGGAAGGGACCTCAGAAGATTATTGAGTCCAACCCTACTGCCAGAGCAGGATGACCTAGTGTAGGTCACACAGAAACATGTACAGGCAGGTTTTGAATGTCTTGAGAGGAGCCTTCACAACCTCACTGGGCAGCCTCTTCCAGTGTTCTGTCACCCTCAATCTCCAGCACCTCAGTATCCTCTTTTAGTGAGAGGCTCAAAACTGAACACAGTAGTTGGGCTGTAGCCTCACCAGTACCAAGACAGAGGTATAATCAATTCCTTCTAAACGCTAGACTTGAGGCACTAACCACCTCTCTGAAAGCCTTTTCCAGAGTCTGACCACCCTCTTTGTAGAGAAATGCTTCCTAATGTGGAGTCAAAAATCTCCCCTGACACAGCTTTGAGCCGTTTCAGCACACTGGTGTTAATTGATTCCTGTCACTGGATCCCAGGGCAAAGAGATCAGAACCTTTGTCTCCACTGCTCCTCCTGAGGAAGCTGTAAAGATCAGTAAGGGCGCACCTCACAGGGTCCTTTTCTCCAAAGTAGACAAGCCCAAAGTTCTTAGCCACTCCTCATGGGACATTTCTTCCAGCCCTTTGTAAGGGATCATTGATTAGTTAGCTCAAACATCAGCATTATAGGGGAAAAATATTTTTATGTAAGAGACTGTGTGAGAGTTGTTTGCTTCAACATTGCTAACCACAGAGAAAAAATGAGGTGTTTTCTCCAACATTGCCAACCACAGAGGAGAATCTACCTCAGAAATTTCCACAAAAGATCCCTTTCCATGAAACACTTCGGAAAGCACTGTAATGGAAGGAATTTCATTAGACAGTGCCCGCCTATGAGCTGTACATGAGCCTGGGCCCAGGATCATTCCGAGAGACTCCCGCAGTGATGGTTCTGGGGATGTGCATCAGAGGGCAGGGCAATGCAAAGCAGTTCCAAAAATTAATTGACTATACATAAGATTTCCTGGAAGAGAAGGAGACATGGAAAATAAATGATGGACACAGGAAATGAGAGTCTGGCCAACAGGATGCTGTTAGAAAATCACCTATTTTGACCTGCTGGTCATGGTATTTGAAGAATCCCAGGATGCATTTGGCTGTCAGGGCACTGCTGACTCACACTAACACTTCTGCCAACTAGCACTCCCCAGTTCCTTTCTGCAGGGCTGCACTCTCTCAACTAGATTCAGAATCTGGCATTTTGCTTTGTTAAATTTTATACCATTAATCATGACCCAATGTTTCAATCTGTCTAGATCCTGCTGCACAGTCTCTTGTATGTCATGAGAGTCAATAGTACCTCCAAAACTGATATTATCATCAATCTTGCTAATAGTGTGTTCAACTTCTGTATCCAGATTGTTGATATATATATTGAATATGGCTGGTCCTAGCATTTAACCCTAGGAACACCTTTGGTGACTGTCAGCCAGACATAGCCCCACTCACTACAGCAGTTGAGTTCTGCCCTTCAGCCATTTCTTTATGAAGTAAACATTATGTCACACCATTAGTTGGTCCTCCAGCCCTGACATGGTATTAATTTTAATAAAACATAATTTGTTTGTTATTTTTTTTCTTCCAGAGGAGAAATGCTACTTGTTACTCCTCCTTAATTATGCTAGGAAAGTAAAGGCATTTTATCAGTCTTCCCTTCTTGTGCACATGAATAAACTCTCTCAAAATTAATTTCTTAAAATAATGTGAGTTGCAGCAGTAGTAAGGTGGCTGCAAACTTAACATGAACACAACATACAAGGCATCTTATATTTCTTTATCTGAAGCTTGTAATATCTGGGAAGAGCATCATTAAAAATGAAGACTAATTCTTTGCTTTAGTCCTATTTTAGTGTGATCTTAAAAGCTGATAATATTTTCTGATTATATTTCGGGCTTGGAATCCTGTTTATGTAGGGGAAGGGCCAGTTGGTGGTAGGATTTTCTTTGTGATAACTTTTTTTTTCCATTTAATTTGTCACAATGGAATAACACTTAAACACTTCCAGAAAATTGAGAATCTATTACATAGCTTTTAAATGTTTTCAAACTTTTATTTTTACTGAAGTTTGTAATGAAAAGCAATCTCTGACAGTTGCACCTATTCAGTATTCTGCATGCTTCTGAAATGAAATGTTCCCCATAAGACTACTTGCTGGCTTCTGCAGAGACTTGTTTTGTTCTGGCTGTCCATTATTTCCTCATGCTGAAAAGACTTGTCCACAGTCACAGTTAGGTCATTTGCTGAAATGAAACAAGGGGAGCCTTGAGGCAGACTAACTACACACCTGGAGAGACTCTTGAACTGTTTTTATTTATCTACATATCAGTTGACAGTCTGTATATGACTATTGGCCTAGAGCAGACATCAGGATTTGATTGAATTGAGACCTGGACTTGTGACGCCCCAGGGCTCCTCATTCAGTAGCAATCATATGCCAGAAGAGTTAGGGATGGGAGGTAAGCAAGAGAGTTTGAGGTAGAAATCTAATAGGCAGTGTTGTCTCACTACCCTGTTTGTTCTGTCAGAAGATTATGTAAGTCAATATATTATGGTGACTTAGAGAATAGAGGCACTTTATAGGAAGAAAAATTTTTTATTAAAGAATTCACAGCCAACACTGCTCGTGATTTAAAGTCAGGCTAAATTGGAACCAAACAATATTTTATTTTCCTGTTTTCTGCACTGAGACTTTCCCATTTGAAGAGAATGACATAACACTTTAGTTGACATCATTATTCTGGTTCTTCACAACCTCTCCTGAGAGTCAACAGAAGCCTGTTGGTTGTTATGATCTTAAACCCTTTTGTAATGCCTTTTTGCTTGTTCACCACTGTTCTGTTGTTCTCCATCTGTATATCCTCTATTTGTAAACTACTAAGAACATATAGAAATTTATACCTGTTATTTTTTAATGCTAGATGACTTGAACTCTTCTTCACAGCTAAACTCTGTTGGCCACAGATATAAATTTGATTAATGTCACAGGACTGATGATAGCAAGATCCCCACTTATTTCAGTATGAGATAAGGAAAATATGCTTTCCATTGACTAACTGTAAACTAGGTGAGGCCTTATATAGTAATTTTATGCCATTCTTTCTGGAAGTCCTATTGCAGGGTCACAATTTATATTTCTCAAGCCTGAGTCTCAGTCTGAGTCTGAGTTTGATTCATATCAGGGAAGATATGAATTGAAGTTGATA
The DNA here is from genome assembly GCF_003957555.1 of Calypte anna. Taxonomy (NCBI): domain Eukaryota; kingdom Metazoa; phylum Chordata; class Aves; order Apodiformes; family Trochilidae; genus Calypte; species Calypte anna. The sequence goes on along the minus strand of NC_044244.1, from coordinate 102,826,762 downwards.
TATAAATTAAAGATTTTATTATTGATCTCAAAAATTTATTTAGAAGGCCATTATTGTCAAATGCTAATTTAATTTTCAGAAATATATTTTAAGAATATATTTAAGAAATATATTTAAGAAATATATTTTTTTAAGAAATATATATGATATTAAGTTGACCATCTATGTTTGTTGCTTAAGTATTAATACTAAATGGGGTTCATTGAGGTGTCTTTAAACTAGGTTTGAAGGGGAAAGGAAATAAAACCAAGCCAACTAGAGATGAGCCTAGGAGTGTCACAACAATATTAGGGGTGAAACTAATATCTCATCTTAAGTGCATCTACACCAGTGCACACAGCATGGGCAACAAACAGGAGGTGCTAGAAACCATCGTGCAGCTGGACAGTAGTTTTACAATTACTTTAACAATTAAAAGAGAGCTGTAGCGAACCTCCATCATTTATTGGATATAGAGGAAAACATTACAACCAAGGATGAGTAAAAGGCTGAGATGCTTAATGCCTTCTTTACCTCTGTCTTTAATAGTCAGAACAGTGCAACCTCTCCATTCTCCAGGAGGAAGCAGTTAATGAACTGCTACAGTACCTGGATACTCACAACTCTATGGGGCTAGGTGGTATCCACCCAGGAGAATATAGGGAGCTTGCAGAGTTCACCAAGCTTCTCTATCATTAAGCAACAGTCATAGTAAACAGGGGAAGTCCCAGATGACTGAAAGCTTGCCAGTGTCACTCCCATCTAAAAGAAGGGCTGGAAGGAAGATCTGGAGAACTACCAGTCTGTCAGCCTGACTTGGGTACCTGGAAAAATTATGGAGAGGTTCATCTTGAGAGTACTCACATGGCAAGTGCAGAAAGCCAAGGGATCAGGCCCAGCCAGCATGGGTTCAGGAAAGTCCTACTTGACCGACCATATCCCATTCTATGACCAGGTGGCCTGCCTAGTGGATGTGGGGAAGGCTGTGGACATTGCCTATCTGGATTTTAGTAAAGCCTTTGACACTGTCTCCCACAGCATTGCCTAGGGAAGCTGGAGGCTCATGGCATAGACAGATGTACCCTTTGCCATGTATTGGCTGTGTATACTGGTTGTATTCCCAGGTCCAGAGAGTTGTAGTCAATGGAATTAAATCCAGTTGGTGGTTGGTCACCAGTATTGTTCCCCAGGGCTCAATTTTGAGGCCAGTCCTGTTCCATGTCTTTATCAATGATCTAGGTGATAAGAATGACTACTCCCTCAGCAAGTTTGCAGACAACACCCAGCTGGGTGGGAGTGTTGATCTGCTTAAGTGTAGGAAGGCTCTGCAGAGCAATCTGGACAGGCTGAATTGATGGCAATATAAAAGACTGCAATGGCAATGTAAATAAGGCTACGAAGCTGTGATATTAAAGGACTGAAATACTGCATAGAGTGAAAGAACACTAGTTACTTGAATTCATCAAGGATATGCATTAGTAAACTTGGCATCTGTTAGTAGATGAACTGGCAGGACCAAAAATCTTTTCTTTTCCTTCATTATTGTCCCTGGACTTTCTCTCAGTGAAGTTCCATTTACTTCTTTTGCAAACTGGACTTTTTATTTGCTAGCATAATGCATCACTTGCAAGTTCCCTTGTTGCTTCACTGATGAGTTTTTTATGAATTTTTTTTTCCTTTTTCCAGTTTTAAACCTTTCATGACAATACATACATAATAATTTTCCTTACTTACCCTTGCTCCTGCTATGCAGAAATCTGTGAAGTGTAGTGATAACGTTAAAATACTAGAAGTCAAGTTTTCAGTTGTTGGTTGTTTTGGGGTATATTGTTTTTTGATTTTTTATTTTTTGTTTGGTTTTTTTTTGTTTGTTTCCTTGTTTTTTTCTTGGTTAATTTTCATTTTGGGTTTGGATTTGCTTGGTTTTTTTCTTTGCTTGTTTGGTTATTTGTTTGTTTTATGTAAGCATACTGTAATTAATCACCCAGTGTTCTAATGTCTTCACAAGAATCCAAAATTCTCTTTTCTACACACTGTGTCATCCTGTAAGGTTGGAGGATGTTGTTATTATCTTTTTGACTTTTCATCACCATAAAAATGTATCCTCATTTTTAAAATTATGTTATACACATAGGATCTGGTTCCCTAGTGTGTTACTTTACATTTAATTTCTATCAAAATCATTGTAGGTGTGGCACAAAAAATTAAATATTAAATTAAGCCACCTTTTCCTAGTTCAGTTATAGGCTGAGCACATTATCTACTATGAACTATTTATAATAGCTTCATTATAAGAATCATAGAATGGTTTGGGTTGGAAGGGACCTTAAACATCATCTGGTTCCAACCCCCTGTATGGAAAGAGACACCTTGCACTAAACCTCTGTGCTTTTCAACTGCTTAATATCACTGTGTGCTTAGAACATAGGCACGTTGTTAGTTTCAATTACAGTTTCACAGAATTAAATTGTGCCTGACCATATATATCTTTGTAGCAGTGTATGACTCCAAGAAGACTCTGTTTAGAAGAAATTTTGTAGGTGCAGTACATGCATTTTTCCCAAATTAACCATGAATTCAACTATTATAATATTTGGCCTATTCTAAAATATTTGAGAAGAAAATGCTGAATTTGAGATACTTTGTGTAGAATCCCTTCACATTCTCAGTTCTTTCTTAGGGCCATTTTTGTTTTGAGATTTGCTTATTTCTTTTTGCCTAGTCACTCTTTTTGTTTTTCCATAATTCATGAAATTATCAGTAATTGTGTAATTAGTATAAATACATGCAATCACATTTATAAGATATAATTACAAAGTGCAATGCAGTAATTTTGATGAGTAATGTCATAGAGGAATATAAACTTCTTAAACATATAGTCTGTGAATATTCAGAAGCTAGTATTTAAAGCTGAATATCAATTTTGTTTAAAGGTCAACAGCAGATAAGTAAATTTTACAAGAACAACTGGAGACTGTCAGGAATACCATTAGAAGATAAAATTGTTTTCAAAATAGTTTTCAAAAGTGCAGATGAGTTTTCCTTGCTTGCAGGAACTCCAGAGCATCTGCAATCTGAAACTATGTACACTGGGACTTTATTACTAAGGCTGTCTTGAAAGATATTTTGGGATCCCCCTCTATTCTGCATTGGTGAGGCCGCACCTGGAGTATTGTGTCCAGTTCTGGGCCCCTCAGTTCAAGAAGGACAGGGAAGTGCTTGAAAGAGTCCAGCGCAGAGCTACTAAGATGATTAAGGGAGTGGAACATCTCCCTTATGAGGAAAGGCTGAGGGAGCTGGGTCTCTTTAGTTTGGAGAAAAGGAGACTGAGGGGTGACCTCATCAATGTTTTCAAATATGTAAGGAGTGAGTGTCAGGGAGATGGAGTTAGGCTTTTCTCAGTGGTGACCAGTGATAGGACAAGGGGTAATGGGTGTAAATTGGAGCATAGGAGGTTCAAGTTGAATATTCGAAAAAATTTTTTTACTGTAAGGGTGACAGAGCCCTGGAACAGGCTGCCCAGGGGGGTCGTGGAGTCTCCTTCACTGGAGACATTCAAAACCCGCCTGGACACGTTCCTATGCAAAGTGCTCTAGGTGGCCCTGCTCTGGCAGGGGGGGTTGGACTAGATGATCTTTCGAGGTCCCTTCCAACCCCAAGGATTCTATGATTCTATGATTCTATGATTCTTCCTACCTGTATATCTGAGAACTTATATGGCAGCCCCATGTTCTCCAGGTTTCTAAAGCAAATATTACAGATTCCCTAAAGCCCAGGTAGGTACTTTCATTTCAGAGCAGGTGTTGAGGAGTTCATGGCCCTGTGCTACAGATACTGCTTCTCTTTCCCTTGAGTTACCTCCAGCTCTGGGGCTTCCCAGTCTCGTTCTTCACTCCTTAGAGGCTGGAAGAAGACATTAATTTCCCTATAACTGCAGCTGCTGTCTTTTAATCCTGATAATTTCAGAGCTGTAGGCTATGGCCAGATTATCTAGCATTTTCATTGCCTGAACTGAAAAGGTTCATGCACCAATACATAGTGGGAATCACACAGCTTAGAGAAAAGCTTGGCAGAAAAAGACCCACGTGTCCTGGTGGACACCAAGTTGAAAATGAGGTAGAGATGTGCCCTTGCCTCAAGGAAGGCTAATTGTATCCTAGGGTATATTAGGAGTATTGTTTCCAGCAGGTGTAGGGATGTGGTCCTCCTCATCTACTTGTTACTGGTGAAGCTACACCTGGAGTACAGTATCCAGTTCTGGTCTCCTTAGTATATAGACATATACTCTTACAAATACTTATATATCTTAGTCTTACACATATAGACATCCTGGCAACCAAGGGACACTGATGTGATGAAGAAACTTGGAGAATCTCACTTGTGAGGAAAGGCTGGCAGAGCTGGGACTGTTCAGCCTAGAGAAGGAAATGCTCAGAGGGGATCTTATCAATGTATATAAAGACCTGAAGGGAGGGTGCAAAAGAGGGTGCAGCCAGGCTGTCTTCAGTGATGCTCAGTGTTCTGTCTGAACATCAGGAATCACTTTTTTTACCATGGGGGTGTCTGAACATTGGCATTGATTGTCCAGGGTGGGGTGTGATGTCCCTGTTCTTAGGAGGTGTTCAAAACCCATCAAAACATGGTCCTGGGAAAGTGGCCATAAGCAGTCCTGTTTCTTCAGTACCAGGAGACCTCCAGAAGTCCCTTCCAACCTCAACCATTGTGTGACTTAGTGAAAAACTCATAACCAGTAAACATATAAACCAGGTTTCCTCTTCTGGAATAGTTTATATAACTGTGTTCTGATATAAGGAATTTTCACAGGTAAAATATTACCTTAATGAAAAACAATGGAAATTGGATTTTTTTTTATGTTATTTAGGCTAGGATTTTGATGATTGTACAAACATTCAAGCAGGTTATGCATAGTTTGGACATACAAAGTGTCTATGCCATCTTTATATGCCCCTTAAGAAACTTCACATAAGAAAGCTGAAGAAAGTTATCTGCAAACTGGATATTTCCATGTAATTAGATTCCCTTGTATTCTCTTAACAGCATTGTGATATTAATGCAAGTTCTGTACTTGTTCAATCTGTAAATTATTTTTATATGCTTAGCCTTTTTTTAAAGTTATTTATAGTTTGATCTACATTTTCCACATTAGACACTAACTTTGTATTCCATACTGTGTTAGATGACAGAGATGAAACAAATTATATATATTTGACTTCTGCTTTGCTTGACAACACTATTCATTTAGATGCAGCTTAGGTATCAGGGACATATTACTCTAATAGTATTACTCTGTCAAAAAAGAATGATTTGCTCAGAACCAAAAATATATTTAACAGTGCTATGTCTTCATAGTCTTAAAACAAAAACTAGGACTATTTGACAGGTACTTTTGAGTATATAATTTGCTAGGTATTCCTACTTTGCAAAGCACATGTTGTAAAATATGTATAGGATCAAAAGCATATATTCCTTCAAGAATTTCTTAAATGCTTACTCATTTTTTTTTTTGTCTTTTTTTTCTTTTTGCATAAGATACTATTCTTAAGCAGTAAAAATTAATAAGATTTCCTGAATTAATGGTGACATAGTGAATGAATGGTACTGCACTGAGTTGTTCCTTGCGTCTATAGAAGTCATAGGGGAATGTCATTCCCTGTGGCAATCAGATTCACTCCAACACCAGTAAAGTACACTTGAATATAAGCAAAGCAAAAGAGGATAATTTTAATACAGAACTTATTCACTTGATTTCTGTGTACCATGATCCATTTGTCTGTGATAGTGCACTAAAAATTTTTTTTTTATCTGCCTATGTTTGCTAATCATACTTGTTTGAATCATACCAACATTCTACCAATTTTGGGTTTAAGGACTTATTTCTTCCTTCTCCTTGATCTATAAGATAACTTCAAGAGGAAGGAGCATGAGAGAACAATCATTCTTCTTGAAAGATTTGGCTCAGCTATAATATGTAGTACTCCTAGGTGCTCAGCTGATGAGGATGTGGTAATTCTAAAAGGGCATGTGAGAATCACCAGGTAGGCTATGGAGAAGGAAAATTTGCTCAGTTCCAACTTTTAAGTTTTACTGTCTCAACTTTTGGCTTACCTTCACCACCTACACCACCTTTCTACAGTTTTGTAGTCTTCTCTTTACTTTCAGTGAATAGTCCAGGCTTCTTTCTGATGTACTCAGAATCATGTATGCTATATTCCTTACAGTTGATCTTCAGGATACACATGCAGTTTGAAGAAAAATTCCACAATGTGTGCTAAACAGGGTTCTTTAGTTGTTCCAGGTGTCATTCAGACAAAAGAGAGAGGCAAATTCCTCAATACCAAGTTAATAACTAATGAAAGTTGTTACTTCAGTATCTACCCTCTATTAAGAAAGCATATTGAAAAATGTCTTCATATTAAAAAATGTTTAGGGCAAAAAATCAATAAAATACTGAGACTTTCATTAAAAAAACACCATACAGTCAGATTTTGCATTCCATAAATTTAATTTAACAAGCCCAAAACTATGCACACATCCTTTCATTGTAAAGTTGAATTTATCCTATGTAGTGTAAGACCACACCCCAAACTTTTCAGCCCATGTGAATCACTGAATTCTTCTTACTGCCCTTGAAAACACACACCTATATATCAGAAATGCATAGAAATATATTTTTATTATCTTAAAACCACAGTTCAGCCTTTAAAAATAATTTTGTCCTTAAAATGTTCAGAGTAACATGTTAGTAATGTAGTAATTAATGAATTCATCATTCTGTGTGTAGATATATGTGATGATAGATTGCTACAGTGGCAGCTTGATTTTTTAACATGAAAGGTCCACTACTTATAAAGCCAAGTAATACCTAAAGTGTAGTTTAACTAAGCTTCTATAATTTTTGCCTCTTAGTTGCTTGCTTGACTAAAGAATTAGCTCTGTGAATAGTTATTGGACACATTTTAGTTATTACTGAAACTTCAAGAGTTATGTCTAACTGTAAATAGAATATAAGGGGGGAAAGCATGATACAAGGATTGAGAAATAATGAGGAGATCATCCTCAGTGGTATCTTTTTAGGGCCAAAACCGAAACAGTAATTAGTAATTTTCATTCATTGAAATATATTCATTATTATAATTTGAGGACCTGGTCTTTAGTTATAGCTCTGGATGACCAGAACTGGTGGTCTGAAACTTCCACAGCAGGCCCCAAGAAAACAAGCAAACGTGGACAATAGTTTTCATTGACTGGAAAGATGAAAAGTCAAATCTGTATGCTTCAAACCCACACATTTTTTAAATTTAAAGAGTCCTTCTTCTGCCTTCATAGTTATGTAATAAATTATAGTTTATTTGTATCATAGTTTTCCCATTCAATCATGGAATGGGTGCTCTCTTTGTATAAGATACTCTCGTATGACCCTACAAATGAATCAAGATGACACATAATGGACATGCGTGTTCAACATCTCCAAAAATTACTCTGTCATGCCACTATAATATAGTGTTAGGTTAATGATTCATCTTGATGATATTTAAAGTCTTTTCCAACCAGAATGAACCTGTGATTCTGCAATTCTTAATAACTATATTTTGCAAGCTATTGAACATAACATTCCAACATATTGTTCTATACTTAAGATAGTGTAAAGATAGGTGTTCATGGCCAAATTTCCTACTTTTATGACTGAGTCTGTATTAAATAGGTATAATTTGATTTCCACATAGTTTTCAATGAGTTTCTGCTTCTTGTGGAAAAAGCCATATTTAATCTCCTTCCAAGATGCATAGATTACAAAGATAGAGATTCATAAACATAGCAAGTCAATGGGATAATCAAAAAAAAAAAAGAAAACATCTTTCACTGGTGTGTTATGCTATTCAGTATTGGCTTAAATTACTTTTAGACTAGAAAATATACATTCTGTAAGCTGTTATGGATGATTAATAATTTTCTCTATTTGGGAGGAGTTTAACATCCATTTGCAACATGGACATAGACGTAAATGTGTCCTTGACTTTTAGAACCTTATCATTAAACTTGCACAGTTTAAATCCATTAACTGTATTTCCATGGAATCTTAGGTACACAAACCATATTGCTAGTAATTGCCTAAAAGTTCTCTCCACTTATTAAAAATAGCTGTCTTTTAACTGTAAAGGCAAATTTTTTTTTCCTTTTATCTCAAAGAAAAAAAAAGAAAAAAAAGTTTTACAAGATTCTAAAACACTACATAAAAAGGTACCACTATCTTTACATGAATCTTGTGCATTACGTACTTACAGGTGTTTGTGAACTTATGTATATTGCTATTACTTAGATAAGCTAAACTTTCAAATAAGAAAATACCACTAATTCTAGGAAAACAGAATTTTTGTCTTTTCATACAGGCAGCTCATTCTTACTAAGAGTTGTTTACTTTGCTTGCCTTTCAGTTCTGATGAATTTTCACTTATGTGGCCAATGATAATTTTAAAAGATTACAGTTTTCCTACAATGCATTTATAGCTGAGTAGATTCAAACATTTGTAAAGTGGTCTTTCAAATATGGTTATTACCTGAAAAGTGGCTGTACTCGTAGCATATCCTTGCACTCTAAATCTTTTATTTGTGGCCTCTGAGACATATATGCTTGTATTACTTATTATTTGTCAATATGAAGGATGATGAAATTCATAATAGTGAGGTACAACGTATTCTACACCGCAAGACAATTTCAACAACTCATACAACATATTAAACTGTAAATGAACAGCAGCTGCTCAGGAAAAAGCACTCAAAGACAATTGGTTGTTCAATAAAAACAAGATCATTCTAAATTCAGTAGTCTATGATCAAAGAGTGAAGATGATGCTTTTTGTTCAGAGAATAAGAACAAAATATTGTTACACTGGTACTGGAAAAAAAAAACCAACAAAATCCCCATTTTTTTTAGTTATGTTATCTGAATTGTCAATTACTCTTCGAAACAAACAGTATTGGAACTGTGTGTGTGGTAAAGCATGGAAAATTATGCACTTTTGTGTTTTTTTTTTAAAAAGTCAAAATGGCTGTTGCTCAGAATACTGTAGTGAATTTGTGCCTACTCCTAGTAGCTCTCTCTCACCTGTAGAACAAGAATAACCAAGCAGAACCTTGGTAAGACTCAAGACATCCAAAATTGACAACAGGATAAGAATTATTGCACTAAGTATACATACACTAACCTGTTAATTTCTTGACCACAAACTAATGTTAAAATTTAATTGTATAGAATTTATTTTTATATAAATATTAATGGAGTGGTCTATTATTATTATGGACAAGATAAAAGTAGATTCCACACAAAACATAGGTCAAGTAAAAACATGGAACTGGATGGCATAAACCCATACTAACTAACACCTGTTATGATTTGGTTTGCTATGTAGTAGGTAAATTTTCTTTAAATTATGTGTTATTTCTTAAGACATGATAAAGCAAATTAGAAGCCTATTTCATTGTTTCCAGCTTTTGTGTCTAATGCATTATTCTTGTCCCATTCCCACTTGTCTGCTGACAAATTGCTCAAATTAAACCACCTATGTGGATTTAGTTTTTATTCGTCTATCGTTTTTCTTTCGTTTTCTCTGCACTCTTCAGGATCTTCCAGTTTTAGATCTATTCCAGTTTTCTTTCTTATTTTCTCTTTATTACAAGGCTGTATGTTGCCAGGTTGGATGTTTGCATTGTAATCTGCAAAGAAAGTGTCCATGCTTTAACATTGGAAACTTTAGAAAATGTTGCAAAAATTCCAGGATTGTTAAACAAAGTGCTTTTCAAGTTTGTTTCTGTACTCTTTTCCTGCGAGTACACAACATGGTTCTTGTGGCTATCTATGCTCCTCTCATTTCAGGAATTTTTTTGTCAGATTTTTTTGTGACATACAGCACTGGTGAAATAACTGAAAAAGTTTGAGTATAATGTAATTTATACATGTAGAAGGTTAACTTAGATGTGATTGACAGTATGAGGAAATAGAGGAGATAAACCATGGCATGTGATTCAGGTGACTCATGATTCTGTCACAACACTAAAGATACAAGTATGGAACTTGAGCATTGATTCATATAATTTTTAGTATGAATGGACGTATGTTTGCAGAAGAATGTATGTGTGATTTAAACTATGTTATTGTCATGTACATTGAATGGAATCAGCATATGCATGGTGATATATTCAAAAGTGGTCACTTGCAAACTCAGAGATTAGTGTTTCAATGACAACATTTTTGCTTTATTGTTAGCTTTTTGTTGGGTTTTGTGTTTGGGTTTTTGGTTTGGGGTTTCTTTGTTTTGCATATTTTTTTTTTGTCTGGGTTGTTGGGTTTTTTTGCTTGTTTGTTTGTCTCTTTATCAGTTCATTCTCTTTGGTATCTTATTTTCATGGTTTAGGCCTAGCCAATAACAAATGACCATGCTGATGCTCACTTCCCCTCCCTCATTTCATGTTAGCTAGGAGGGAATCCACCTAAAACCTCATAGATCAAGACAAGGACTATGAGGGATAAAACAGGGTCAACTTGGGGAAAAAAACCCAGTTGAATTTATCATCAACCAAATTAAAATAATGTAAAAAGAAAACAAAAATCCAGTTCGGAAGAACCTAAGTCCACCCCTCGCTTCTTCATGAGCCCAAATTATTTTCTTCACAATATCTCTACCTCCTCCCTCCCAGTGGAACATGGGGTTAGGGAGTGGGGTTTACTGTCCATCACAGGTTGTTTTATGTTTTTGTCTGGAAGGGAGGGTTAAAACTCCCCCCGTTTATCTTAAAACAGATGTTAGTCTAGCTAGAAACACCATAGACAGGTATGAGAAGGGAAGATTGAAAAGACACTAGTTATTTGGAAAACTAGAATGTTGGAGAGATAGTAATTCAATACAGACTTTTAATATTAAAAAAATAATATAAATAGCAGAAACATTAATATATACTCATTAAGAACCTGTATTTGTAGAACTCAAGGTGAAAGCATTCTTTTCAGTGAAATGCAAAGAAATGTAAATCTATTTCATTAATTACCCATTAACTTTTACCCTGATGAGACCTGCATGTCTGTAACTGTATGTATGAGAAATTTAATATTCAGATTAGAAAAGCTCTCAGAGATATAGTTAGTCAACTAAACAAATTGAATAGGATTAGGACTGTATCTTAAAGAACTGGTGAGTAATTGAAAATACTAATAGTAAACCATCCAACTTTCTTTTAGCACTAAACCTGCACAGTAAAGTAAGCACATAGAAAATTCACTGATGCATCATGGTGTCAAAGCCCTGGGGCAATAGCAGGCCTTAGTGGCCCTGTCTCATACATCATAACATTTATCATATAATGCTGTCTTATCCACTGACTGTCTCTTTCAAAGGTCATCTTTTCTTGGTTAGCAAATGGAGTAAGAACCTTTTCTTTAAAAGTCTATTCAGACATTAATGCAGGTAGTGAAAGGGAAGCTGCCTTAATTCTGGGTCAAAAAAATGCCTTCTTTAACTATTTGTATACATTTAATTTGGTCTTCAGGAATTTCTAAATAAAACATTATATTATTATATGAATATACCAAATTATATGAGTATGTTTGTGTGATTTTAATTTCCAGGGAGCATATGCAGATAGAGAGACCACAGCAAAATGGTCTTTCCCTAGTAATCCTCTTATTGAAGTGTAAAGACTGCTTTCCCTGCACTATGGCTGCAGTATATACATGTGCATAAGCACTACACTAGTTTGTGCTTGTCTTTATAGAAAGTTACCAGATTGTTTGCAGAAATGTAGCCATGTTACTTATAATTTCCTGTCATCAGCCCCCATTTTAAGTGCATATAAAAATTATATGCACTTAACATAAATCCTTATATTATGTGCATATGAAATAAGGCATGCAAAATAGCAATTTTAGAAAAAACTCATGAAGTTTTTACAAATAAGTCTTATTTGGGTTTTCGTTTGATTATGGAACATGAGTTTTTGCCATCTGAAACAAGCCTGGTTCGGGACCTCATTTAAGCTGAAACTGTATGGAGGCTAGAGATGCTTAAGGAAAGCATTGCATACTCTCAGTCTCTTCTGTCTTCCCTTTATAGCTCTTTCTGGCTACTGTCAAAGAAAGGATACATTGTGAATTATGTCCATTCTTACATAAATCTCTTGTTGCCTTTGGTAAAACTTAGGTTATTATTACAAGTAAGAAAGCAATAAATGGGAAAGTGATCTGCCTTAACAGAATGATGGTTATTACACCATCACAGATACAGCAATGAAGCCACAAATAATATATGATCTTCTACACCTCTACTTTCATGTATATTGCAGAGGGGAGTCTTGTTTACTTTTATGGAATTATTGACTTGAGGAAAATTATTGAAAGTTGAAGTAACATGCTTTTAAATATTTTTGTTACCTCTAAGGCTTAAAGTAAAAACAGTACTTCGTGTCAACCACTTCCCCACCTCAAATCTCAAAACACAGAATACCCATTTAATTAAACAAAGTGTAATCTATGGCAGACACAAACACTGACACACAGCTAATTAACATACATCTATACAATTATCCATCTAGGCAGGAGGGAATGATGAACTCTTTAATCCAATTAAGAGTACCTACGATGCTACTTGGCATTTCAATTGAAAAGAAAATGCTCCCACACTCCTGAAACAGCAAATTAATGGAGTGAAAACCAGAAAGCACAGAAGAGATCATCTTCTTTTGTCTTTCCATTATGTAAACTTTTCTCTTGGATTTATTAGAAGTCTTTTCTCTTGGATCTATTTTAAAAAAACCCAAACAAGTTATTTTCTTTGTGCTTTTTTCCCCCTAAACTAAAGTTTAGAAGCATATTTTAATGTTATCTGCTTACTAAATAGCAGTTATTGCACTTATTTGACAAATGAAATCTTTTTAGTAAGAATCTTCTGTTATTTATGTATTAATGGAATGTCCTGGTGGCTTTGTATATTAAGGATTCATGACTGATTTACTGGCATCAGGTACTTGTCGTTGCTCCTAATATACCAAAACCCAAATTAATTACTCTGGCAAAAAGGAGCTATGTCTTCTTATGAGTTGAGATGAAAGCTTTGAATCCTTACAGTATTTTGCCAAGGACAGTTAGAAATTACAACTGATGATTCACACTTCAAGAAAAATAAGTAAATGTTAAATCCATTTCTGTGTCTGCTCTTCTCTACTCTTTATATGAGGAGAGATCTTTAGTCTGATTTGTAAGAGAAACAAGACCTACCTTCCTTACAATGTAAACTAGAATTATTAAACATTTTTTTAAAGGATACGGTAGTTCCTTAACATATTTTTTTTTTTTTTAAAGATCTTAACATTCTTTAAAATGGTTTATTTTCTACTTGGTAAATATTGATTAGAGAGTTTTTTCCTTCTTAGAACTGCAATTTAGGCTACTGATGTGTGTCTGGGTTTGATTTCCCAGGTGAGACAAAATATTTATTGTAAACAGAATAAATAATTTGTGCTGACACAAAAGCAAACCTAACATCCATTCCTGTTTTGATAAATATTCTCTTAGTATTTATCAAACCATATCACATAATTGCTTCATGTGCAATAGAAAAGAAATATAAAGAGAGGAATACAAATATTATTTACTTGTCATGAAAAATGTGTAAATATGTCAAAAGAAAAAATGGTTCGGATTGCAAGCAGATAAATTCAAGCTCAAAACCTAAGCAGATTCATAAGCAAGTATTCTGCTGAATTTTAATAACTAGTATCTGAAATCAGAAAAAGCTTAACTGTTCTTGTTTCCTTTAAGTAAAGACATTTTTCTTTTTAAAAATTAAGTATTCTACCACCGCCTCATCTTCTTCCAGTCTTTCTTGTATCTTATCTCTCTCTGATATTCCATTTTAGATGTTCCAGACTTCAGTTTAACCTTCATGAAATTAAAATTCTTACTTACCTAAAGAAGCAAACAGAAAACCCAAACCCAACCCATATAACCATTTCTCATCTTCCCATGCTGCTTACAACTTAAATTTCTTCTTGTCACTCAAGCTCATTTTATTTCTTGACAAAAAAATTCAAACTATGCCAAGTGCTCCTTACCTTATACTTTTATATGAATATGAGTATATCCAAGCTTCTATCCTTAGTTACAGAGCAACTCTTACATGGAGTCCTGTACCTGATAAAAACCATTTCCAGGAGAGACCACATGTAAACTATTCACAAGACCTCTTCTTCTATCAGGGGAGTTTTGACCTATAGTTACAGTTTTATCTGCTAGTATAAAACTGTCCTTACACCTCTCAGATATTGGTGGGCAAACAACTGATAAGAACATATTGAATCTCTCCTCTTCTTGCTTTGTCCTCTGCACAGCCAGACCTTGAGATGCTTGTATCATTTTTGTTATTGCTGACTTATTCTAATAGTATCCATATCAGAAACCTATGAGAGGATAAATTTTCAATTAAAAACACTCTCAAGCCATACTAGTGAGAAATAGAGAAATACATAGAAAGTTATCTTACTGAAGATTTTTCACAGTATTCTCACAGTTTAAAAGAAATATATTTTCTGCTGAAGTTGGGATGCTATCATCAGAAACTTAGGAAAAATCTATAACAAGTAACAGATGTAAATTTTGTCAGAATTATTGGACCTATTTTTGGCTATGTTTTCTATAAAAATTTCTCCATATACATGTATTATACACATCTATGCATAATTGTATAGTGTAGTACTATGGTGAATTGGGGGTCTTGAAGAACATGTTATATTGGAGGAGTTATTGACCTCTAATAGGTCATGTCTGCTCTTCTGGGCCATGTACTCAGGGCTTGAGAAGCATGTATACTGTTACTGTAATATGTAACTTATCATATCTTAAAGAAAAGAAAATTGTATGTGGATGGAGGGGTGAAATGTAGTGATCCTAATCAGGTGCCAGCCATACATCAAGGAATAAGTGACCCCCACAACAGTTAACTGAACAAGCATGGGCATGTGGTGTGCTGCATCGTGCTGTGTGTCCACCATGGCTTCCAGGCTGCATTGTGCTTACACTTCATCACAGAAGAAAGAAGGACTTAAGGTCATTTAGACAGTCACCTGGTGGGCAACCCAGGGAGACTCAAACTGGACTCCTTCACAGGGAGGAGTCAGTGAGATCCAGTCCTTCCCTCAAATCTATCCCTCTCAGTAAGGGTCGCAATCCCACAGGTTGAGTTAAACTTTTCTAACTGCCCCTGAGGAAGGGTTAACCCTCTTCTACTTAATCTTTTTTAACAACCTATTGGAGAGATTAACCTCTTAAATTCTCTTTGTGGTACTCTAAAAAGAAGGCTATTACCCAGATGTCTTATGGAAAACACAACTTTACTTAAAGTGAGTTGAGATTATAAAACTTGTCAAGAAACACACAACAATATTACTGTCAAGGCAAAGGGTTACAATAAGCAGAACTTGGCAAAACTACACTCTCAAAATAACAGGTCACAACCAACAGAACTTTAACAAAGTTAGAAATTATGTTACCCTTACATGCTAAGAATAAAGTGAGAGAGATATATGAAGAAAGAGAAGAAGGAATAGGGAATACAAAATAAATCACCACCCTCGGATCCCATGACAATCTCAGCGTGACATTGTGGTCCTTGGATGGAAGGTGTGTGCACCTAGTGTTTTGAATCTCCCTCTTTCATGCTACCTGGCCCAGCCTGTCCTGAGCAATGCCTGGCCTGCTTTGCACAGCATCAATATTGGGCTCAAGAATGTTCTGGAAATGAGTCATTGAAGCATGGGAGTCCAGGTGGTCACTTGACCTCCCCTGACCAGATTGACCTAGCACTGACTTATTTATGCACATGTATCTTGTTCAGTGGCCTTATACTGGATTTTTGTTAGAAGAACTTTTGCCTCCACAGGACCCTGCTTGCTGGCCACTGTTCCTTATGAAATAAGGAGAGTGTCCTGCTTATCAGGATGACCACTGAATGAGGGGCTCTGCTTGCAAGAGCAGTGTTGTCATCCAGACAACAGGAGTTCCACATACAGCTGGGGTGCCTAATCGTCCCAGCTGACTGCACTTGTACCAGGAGGAGGTTTCAGATTGTCTCAATTCACTGCTCCAGCAGGCAAGTTTAGAAAGTGTTAGGTTGTCCCAATCCACTGCACTTGCAATGAAACAAGAACAATGTTGGGTCCATTAGTCCTGTTATCAAACAAGAATCATCTTGGCTGGTGCTGTCATAGTGATGTGGCCGAGGAATATCTGTACCACCACACACATCCAGTGTGGCCTTATGCTTGTGTTCTGCTGCACAGACTCTTTGACCACAGGGTAAACTGAGTCAGCTCACTGTACACAGGAGGTCTGTAGGCAACTTCCACTAATGCAGGGAGTTGAAGCAAAAAGTTCTTACACTAATATCCTTTTTGAATAGAGTTGTGTATTTATTTTTTTTTAACTGCATATAAACAGATTGAATTAACAAACAGGAGGAACCTTTCTTCTCCTGCTTCACGCCTTTGGAAAAATCCATCTAGGCTCCATCTGATGCTGCATGAATGTAAGATCATTGGCATCTGAAGACAAAAGACTTGCTATCTCTATTCCACTTACTCTGCCTTATTAAAGTAGCTCTTTGATTAAGCCATTTGTTTTCAGGCCTTTCTCATTGAGATAGAGAACGAACCCTTCACTATCTCTCATAACACTCCCTTCCCCCCACCAGTGCTGCAAATATTACTGTATTACATCTGTAAGTGAATCAACATGTCCCGAAACTACAATAGCATCAGTCAGAGATACCTTCATGAGCATGAGTCATCTTAGACCTGATAACGACCTCAATGTGACTACAAACATAATTTTAAAGAAACCACCCTTAAGCCACCAGTTATTTTTCCTCTTATCCCTCAAGAAAAAAAAATGATGCAGTGAAGCAGCAATGTAAGGATTTTGTTATTATCATTATTATTATTATTAAGTTTTATTTGGTATTAAAACAGAGCAATCTCATCAGACTCTGTTCTGTGGGACTTCACTTTTTCAGAATAACCTAGGGTGTGTGTTTTCATGAAAAGTGAGAAAGCTAAGATGTTCTTCACTTAGCTCTGCTGTTACTTGTAAATTTACAAGCCATAACTCCTCTTCTTCAGATTCTTTTGAGTCTATATAGGACTGATACCTACAATGACTTTTTATGCAGAACCGTTCTGTTCAGTTTAAAAATTAATTTAAACAATGCAGAGTCTAGGAAAAAAAAGAATAAAGGAAAGGTACTTCTCTATATTCCATATGATACATCTCTACACCCCTAATAATACTATACCATGTCAAAGAAATGAGACTATCAATTCTGGAAGTGGAATGAAGACATGGAAGGAAAGTAATCTAGCATGAATATGAAAGAGGACATATATTCCACTGTCATGGTTTTATGACTGTGGCCTTAGAAGAGTGCTTTAATGGAGCTGGTGTCTCAGACCAACCTACTTACATAAGGCAGAGACAGAGATGAAAGAGGGAAAATTTTCCTCTATATAAAATATTACATGTGTCACTTTTATGAGTTGCTTAGGATTTGTTTCCTTATTTTAAGAGTTCTCAGTTCTGAAGACTTTATTAGATTCAGTGGTTAAATCTCAAAGACTGAATCTCACCACCATTAAATCATTGAAGACATTAGAGATTCAAAGGGTGTATTATAAAAGGAATTGTGTGAAAAAGGTTGGAAATTTCAATCAATCATTGCCTTTCACAGTTGATTATACAGTAATCAAAAAACTTGAAGTTTTACATTCCAAATAAAAAAAAAATATGTTTGTTACTTAGAGGAAGGAAGAAATGCTCACAGGAGTATTCTGCATTTCAGAATTGTAGAGTAGCTCAATTGCCCATACTTTTTGGTAAAAAGTTCATATGCAAATGAGGCTTTGCTATATATTCCACTAATATTTCCTTGGAAATCTTCTCATACATGACTTCCATTTTCTATTTTTTTCTATGTCCTGTGGTAATCAAATTAAAAGCAGCCTGCACAAAACCAAGAATAGTAGTGATGGCAATAATAAAAATGTCATCTAAGGAGGTAATCAATACTGGTGTATTAATGTGAAATTTTCTGGAAAGTTGAACAAAATTATATCTCTTCTAGGATTTTCTTTATTAAAAAAAAAAAAAAAAAAAAATCCCAAACCCCCACATCTGTGTATTTTCTATTTTAGTATTCACTTCACTGTTCTATGGATTTTCAGCCCTGTTTGCTAACTCAGTATGTGTCCTAAGTGTTTTATACCTTTTCTTTATATTTCTTTAAAGTGTCTATATTGATCTTATTTGAATTGTCCACTGCTGGTTTTCTTTGGATTGCTATTTTATGTCTTCCGAACTATCTTCATTCATTGATTGACTAATTGATCCATTATACTGAACCTGAATAAAATTATAGACCAGTTCTAGACCCTTCATCAAGTGAGATTTTTAAAAATTGAAAATAGGTAAGGAAAAGCTATACACTCTGGCCTTTGAATTCTGAATGGACCATTTTCTTACTTCAAAGAAGAGAATGTTGTCTTTTCAATGTGACTACTTATTGAAGTAATCTGTGTTGATCCCTGTATATAATTGATACTAAACATGACTCCATACCAAAATGATATTTTACCTTTCAAATATTCTATTGAAAACTCTCTTTTAATTATTTACCTTCATTTGTCAGAAAAATTCATTTTGCTTAAGCTTAGCCCTGCTTGCAAATTGAGGAAATTGAATCCAAGTGATTTTTCCCATGGAGTTGCATAAAATGGGTTCCTTGAATTGATATGTGGGGAGAGGGTAAGGAAATGGAAAGTTGTTTTGTTCTTATGTACTTGTGGCAAAATTTAAGTCACTGATTTAGAACACGTTTTTTTCCCTTCAGATTAATTTGAAATTTTAATTACCTAAAGTTTCAAAACTATTTTTTGTTTATTTGCTTTTGGTGGAAGAATAAAAGATTTGTAAATAATTATGGGGAAATTAGTCTAATTTAATTTAAAAAATATACATCATACACTTGTACACCTAAGAAAAATTTGGCCATCTCATTTATTCAACAGAGAGATGTTGGTACTCCTGTGTTTATTCTACCGGTTGTATTTTCGATGCCTACCTTACGATAAGTTTAACTGCACTACATACAGATTGAAGGAAGTTCACTTGCAGATTACTATAAATGTGTTTCTTCTGTCAATTGGTTACTTTTTTTTTTCTTAATTCATTTGTATATTGTATATTACTTTTGGGTAATATTGTTTCCTGTTTTTCAAAGCATTTAAGACATCATTTTTTACACTTACTATTCATCCTGCCAAAAAAGTTGAGGAAATTCTGAGATTACTGATATCACCAGCTAATTATAAAGTAGTCAGTGTTTAATGATCGTGACAAACTTATCTCTTTGTTTATGTCATCAAAACTTATCTTGTCTCAAATGACTTCTTTCTGTGCAGATTCTTTAGATTGTAATCAATTCTAATTTTCTCTATTTTCGATAAAATCACTGCTTTTTCCTCACTCATATCCTGTACTCTCAGGAATTTTATTGCTTTGTCTTTCTACAGTTCTTTTTTATCTTTATATCAATTATTTACTATCTCCTTTCATTCTGCAAGTCCTCCCTGAATAAGCCTTCTTCCTACATGGATCTAAACTCCACTTCTAACCAAATTAATCTTAAATTTATCATTCTTTAATATTTCCCACGTCCAATCTCATTACTTTATTGGTCTTCAGTATCTCTTCTCACAGTCTCACCATGGTAAAAATAGATCTAATTTTCTTCCTGAAATCTTATTGACTACCATTGTTCTTTGCTGTGATGTTTAATTGTTCTTGTCTTTAAAAATTAAAACAATCATGATATTGTCTTGTTTTTTCCTTCCCTCAGACAGTAAGAGAAGCCTACTGCATCTTTGTAAATTTTAATTTTCCCCCTGCTAACAAATTTTAGACCTATATACTGTAGTTTTTATCCTTTAGTTGCTTATCTCAGTAATAGTAATGGCATTCTCAGCAAATCAGGCAATTATTTTAATGGCTCTCTTTTTCCCCCTAGTCTTTTAATTGTATATTTGTGTGGTTGGTTTGTTTGTTGTTTTTTTTTTTAAAATTATAGCCCTGGGTTTTTCTAATTCCTCATAGCTTACCCCTGATATTCTTGAAGGTTCTTGCACTCAAACATAATACATTTTCTTGGCCACATTTGTTTCCCTTTCATGTTTCTTTCCTTTTCTTTGAATACTGATAACATTAGTCATACCTGCTACTGTAAAGAGCTGCCAAAGGAAGTAATTTCCTTTGTATTACAAAAAATTATGTTGGTCTGTGAAGTTCAAAAGCCAGTCCACATGTTCCTGGATCCTGTCTTTCAGTAGCTTTCCTTTAGCTTTCAAATATTTCTGAATATCTCTGGTCTCAATCATTAGACAAAAAATTGATATTATAACAAGTAGATTCAGATGTACATAGCCAAAACGTGTCAGCAAAATCAGATGAGTTGATCTTTACAAACTGTTTTTTTGTTTGCTTGTTTGTTTGTTTTTTTAATATATTGCTTTGTTTATTATTGCCACTTTCTTCTATAGTTCTCTCACATGACATTCCATTGTATTGATTTTAAATTAAAATAGAATGTTGTCCGAAGACAGGCTGTGGTTTTGCTTAATTTATGAGCATCCTATGGAAATAAAAATCAGATTAAATCTTACTTCTTTTTACGACCTACCCTGTGGTTAATGTAACTTATTATTCAGATGCCATGAGAACAAAGTCCAAACATGAAGGGTCGGGTGCAAACAGAAACTTTTATTTGATAAACAACAAATAACAAAAGCAAAGTGAAATAACCCAGTAAAGATACGGCAAGCAGCTTGAGAGACACAGAGAGAGAGAAAAAAATAAAGGTACCACCACCCATGGACCGCACAATATTCCAACACCTGGGGTAGCAATCCAATCCTAGGCAGGGCAGGGGTCTACCGCTAGGTGGCCATGAATGAACACATCCACACTGGTGTTCCTTATATACCTTGAGGTTTCCTGCTGCTCTTGTGGCTGACTCTAACCTTGGGAATGTTGCTTACCTTGGTCCCCACTGTAAGGACCAGAGCCATTGCGTGGACTGGTCCATACCCAGCCCAGTGATCGTAGGGAGGTTGTTTGACACCAGGAGGTGTCAGATGGCTCTCAGCTCCATCTGGGTGAGAACCCTCACCAGACTTTTTGAGTCACTGTGCTCATTGGGGTCTAATGCCATTTGCATTCTGAGGCAAAGATAATTCTGCTGAATGGAACCTCACACTTCTGACATTAAAATTAATAATCCTCAGAAGGAAAATATATTTTGATTAATAAAGTAGACACAGTATACTGCTACATGGTATGCTTATCTGGGATGCCAGAGGATAACATTGGCTTTCCAAACCACTGTGGAAGAGGTTAAAAGAGATTAATCCATCTGTGAGATGAAGCATAAGAGACACCTTATCCTCTTAATCTTATGCATGAAAACACTGGATGGAGTGGTTGATCCTCCTGGTGGAAGAGATTGAAATCTTCAACATCCACAATTTTTGTACTTACATAATATATGGTCATCAATATGCATTATAACCATAAATTTATCACATCAGTCACACCTGTTCAAACCAGTCTGTCAAAAATTCAACATGAAAGAATAAATAATAAATGCTTTTGTAAACAAAAGGGGGCACATGCAGGATGTCAAAAGGTATATTAGGTTATATTAAATAAATGCTTATAATACAGGTACAAAAAATCTTTTGGCAAAAAAGGATGCCAGAAACAGTATTCCATTCCATATGACATCCTACATGGTATAAATTTGAGGGATCACAAGGGTCAAGCCCCTTCACCTTTAATCCTTCACCCTTCATCCTTCATCCTTTGTCTTCACCCTTCTTCACCTGTCCCTGTTTGCTTTGGCTGGGGGATTCTGTCCCTTCATCTGCCTGTGGTCCTGATTTGTGCCAGCCTGAATCTGTGTGTTCCTGCCTCCAGCTCCTGACTGCTGCTGAACTCCAGGAGCCCAGCCTGAACTTCCCCAGGGCTGCCCTGCAGCCTCGGTGGTGATGTGAGTGTTACTGGGGAAAGGTGGAAGGAATGTGGTACCGTTTTTCCTGTGTATTTGTATTCTTTGTATATATTTAATAATTTTTAAAAAATTTTTTAAAAATCATTACTGTTTCATTAAAACTGTTTTCAATCCGTAAGTCTCTCTCCCTTATTCTCTCTCCTTTCTTTATGAGGGAGGGAGATTAATAGAGACCATCTGTCATTTAGCTAATTGCTGACCTAGTGTTAAACTGTGACACCTCCTCAGCAGGGGTTTATGAAAGGCAGGTCCTGCCTGAGGAACCTGATCTCCTTTCATGAGGAGATGACCCAGCTATTGGATGAGGGAAAGTCTGCGGATTTTGTCTATCTAGAATTTCAGAAAGCGTTTTACACTATTCCCCATAGAATTCTTCTGGAAAAATTTGCTTCTCATGGTCTGGATCTGTCACATGATCTGTTGGATCAAGCACTGGCTGGATGGGAGGGCCCAAAGAGTAGTGATCGCTGGCATTAAATCCATCAGGTGAAAGGTCACAAGTGGCATCCCTCGGGGCTCAGTGTTGAGACCATTTCTGTTTAACATCTTTATTGATAATATTGATAAGGACATAGAGTGTATCATCAGTAAATTTGCAGATGACACCAAATTAGGCAGGGATCTGCATGAGCATAGGGCGGCTCTAGAGAGAAACTTGGACAGACTGCATTGCTGGGCCAATGTCAACAGGACAAAGTGCCAGGTTCTGATCTTGGGCCATAACAACCCCATGCAGTGCTACAGGATTAGGAAGGTGTGGCTGGAAAACGCTAGGCAGAAAAGTACCTGGGGGCTTAAATTGCCAAGCAGCTGAATATGAGCCTGCATATGTCTCTGGGTGGCTGAGAAAGCCAATGGCATCCTGGCTTGTATTAGAAATAGTGTGGCCAGCAGAAGGAGGGAGGTGATTGTCCTCCTGTACTCTGCGCTGGTGAACACTGGTGAATATTGTGTCCAGTTTTGGGCACCTCACTGTAAGAGAGACACCGAGGTGCTGCAGTGAGTGCAGGGGAGGGCAGAGAAGCTGGTGAAGGGCCTGGAGAATAAATCTTATGAAGAACAATTGAAGGAGCTGAGACTGTTTAGTTTGAGGAAGAGGAGGCTGAGGGCAGACCTTATTGCTCTCTGTAACTACCTGAAAGGACACTGTAGAGAGGTTGGTGCTGGTCTCTTCTCATGGGTAATTAGCAATAGAACAAGAGGGAATGGATTCAAGCTGCAACAGGCTAGGTTTAGGCTGGACATTAGGAAAAAAAAATTCACAGAAAGAGTGGTCAGACACTGAAATAGGTTGTCCAGTGGTTGAGTCACCATCCCTGGATGTGTTTAAGGGTTTAGATGTGGTGTTGGGGAATATGGTTTAAGGAGAGAACTTTGTGGAGTAAGGATGATGTTTGGACTCAATGATCCCACAGGTCTTTTCCAACCTGAAAAATTCTATTAAAGATTCTATGAAAGGGACAGGCTCATTTACTATAAAATAAGGTCTGATTTATGCTTACCTTCTCACACAGGAGCAAAAGCAGAAAATTAAGATTTCTGACTGTTTACACTTGTCCTTTTAAAATAACGGTGATAAAAAGCACACCTATCATGTGCAGATTTTGTTCTGAGGTCATGTCTTTATTATTTTCTGAGATTATTCTAATATTCTCTTAAAAAAACCTTTATTTTCATAAATATAATACAGAAAGGCAGTTTTAGAGGCTTTAAAAATATGTTTGTTTTCTCAAGTAAATTTCTTTTTTTTTTTTTCCCTTCTCACTGATGTTTTTGATGTGAAAATTGTTGTCAAAGCTCAGGCCCAGCTGGTATCAACGAGCCCTCTGCTTGCCTGCTCCCCACCCCCACCATGGGTCAGGTAGGAGAAAATCCACCCAGAGGGTCCTTAATTGAGTCAAGGATAGGGAGGTTTTCATTTCCCGATTAGAGTAACAGGCCAAACCAGACAGGTTCAACTGGGGAAAGAAAAAAAGTAATTTAATCTACAAGGAGAAAGAGAAAACAAGGCCAGATATTAATAAATTGAAACATACCCACACACACACTTCCCTTCTTCCTGGGCCTGGATTACTTCCCTGCTGCCTCCCCCTCAACAGGTGGATGAGAAGCGTGGGTTTAGGGTCAGGTCCCAACATGGGGTTTCTGCTGCTCTTTCCTCCTCAAGGAGAAAACTCCTCACATTCTTCCCCTGCTCCAATATGGGCTCTCTCATGGGAGAGAGTCCTTCATGAACCTCTCTGACATGAGTGCCTCCCATGAGATGTAAACCCTCAGGCACAGACTGCTCCAGTGTGGGCTGCCCACAGAGTCACGGCTGCTTCAGGAAACCAGTCACCTCCTCTGGTATGGAGTCCTCCACTGCTGCAGGTACACATCTGCCCTTCTCCACAATCCTGCATGGGGTGCTGCTTCACTTGTGCACACCTGTGACACTTCAGGTGCTAGAAATTCACATTTATCCCACCATGGTCCTTCAAGGATTCCTCCATCATGCTTCTTTAAGGACTGCTCCACTGTACTCCTCTACTGGTTGCAGGGGGACAGCCTGACATCTCACCATGGGAGCTCTCTGCTTGGACACCTTTCCCCCTCCTTCTTCATGGACTTGAGTGTCTTTTCTCTGGCACTGCTCTTTCACCTCCTCCTTTCCTCTGCTTTATGGGTGTCCTTTTCTATATTTTTACAGTTTCATTTCCCCTTTCTTGAATATGTTAATCACAGAGGCACATCCAGCTTCCCATATCTTCTCAGTCTTGGACACAGGTGGGGCATGGATTGAAATCATGTGAGTTTCAGCAGATTCTCACAGGAACCACCCCTGTGGCCCCCCTGCCTCCAAAACATTGCACTAACTTAAGACAATGGTTCATCCTATGATAGTGCAAAAAATATGCACCATTGCCTTAAAAGCTCCAAAGTCTGGAAGGAGGTGGAATTTTATTTCATTCCTGCAGTAGAGGATAGGCTTTTATAATCTATGACTGTGTTGAAGCAGTCCCTAACCGCAGTGAGCTCTGCCTACAAGGTGGTGGCACTCTCATTTTTTGCTGAACTCTGATGGCTCTGTCACAGTGGCATAGACAGTCACAGAATTTTTCCCAGGGTGTGTGATTCCCTGTGCTTCGATGTGTTGGTGCCTATGATCAAGGAGTAGTTATACATATTTTCCCTTTAAAAGGATGTTTGGAGGAATCATCAGTCTTAGAAGTGGTCAGAAACTATCAATGATAATTTGCAACTGAAAAAAAGACAATTTTATATTGTTCGAGTCAATGTTGCATGTGTTTGCTTTAAGCACATTCTTTTATTTCTACTTCATTATGTAAAGGTAAATGTTAAATTTCTCACTCCATACTAACTTTATCTACATTTATTAAGTTAAAAGTATAATGTTGATTCTCATCTGTTCATGAAGACAGATACTGATCTGTACCTTCCTTAGTAAATCAATATTATGTGACTTGACCTTCAGATATTACCAAAATCAATCTGGCAAAAGGAAATACAGGTAAAAAGAGGAAGAAGAGAGTATTTCCCTTTTTATTGCTTTTCAGTGTTCTGTTGCCTAGAATAATAGAAAGCTTGGAGTTAGCCTAGCTTAACACTTGGATCTTCATTTTTTTTTTTTTTAATTAAGGCCATTGATAGGAGTTGAATTCAAGCAACATTAAGTTAATGACTTTGTGTGTATGGGAATGTGAAAATATTTGCTGATGTTTTTTCTTAACAGAATATGCTATGCAATTTGCAGGCCAACTGTTTACTCTCTAGTGTTTAATAATTTCTACGTAGATTTTTCTTCCTGTTTTTAAAAAATAAGCCTGGTATCCAATTCCGAAAGGGACTGTTGTAGTCTTTATCTTGGAAACAAAAGAACTAATAAGAATCACTGATAAACTTTTCACTAGGTTTGTTATGAAAAGAATAAAGTACAAAGACTTTTGAGCCAGAACCTTTGTCTTTGTTGTTGTTTTCAATCCTGTTTAAAACATAGGAATATATTCACAAGAAATGTATGTAAAAAGGAAAAAAAAATTGTAAAAAAATTTGAGGGCTTTACAGAGCACAGTGGAAGTACCTTGCAGGAAACGAAGGTGTTAGTTGGGTTTCAATAACATTTTCAATATCTCTAACACCTGTTGGAAGTAATAAATGCATTTTCTTTCTCTTAGTTCCTTTCCTCTCTCCCACCTTTCATCTCTAAAAATTGTGAAACAGACTAAAACCCTTGGCATCAGAATGCCAATCAGGTAATCAGAAGCAAACAAACTGCACTGTTGATTCTTGTCGCTCTGAATATATTGTCTAGAGTTGCTTTAAATTATGGATTAAAACTGGGTTCAGAGGTACCTAGTGGAAGAAGGACCTCAATTACACTTAGAAGTGATAAAAGCAACCATGTGTAATTTGAAAACATAGCCAAAATTTTTGCCTGGAGGTTTTGCAGATAATACAGTTTCTTTAAGTTTGTAGAGTTGGGGTGTTTTGCTTTCTTTTCTTTAAACTTTCTTCAGTTCTTTCATTCTTTCTTTCAACTTCATCTTTTATACATTTAAAACATTGGTTCCTGTGAAGAAGAAAGATTGCAAACTGAAACACTCATCACAGAATTTTTTTTTAACTACTAAAACCAAATGGAATTCCAGAAATTATTCTCTTTCATGAGAAACAATGACTTACATGTATCCAATCAAGATAAGGACCTATCACTGCCATAGTGTTATTTTCCAGTGTTGAACAGGACCTTTATTATGAAACATATTGGGTTTTCAATAAAGAAGATAAATCTTTTGTCTTAAAAAGAAAAAATAATCATAAAATGCCTAAAAATGGAAATATATATTTGTTTAATATATGTCAAAAATTATGCTAGGTAGCCCAATGTCTCAGAAATTATACAGATGCTTTCAAATCCATTTTATAAGACTCATGGAATACTTATAAACTGCCCCTGTGGCAGGATAGTTGAGGTCAAAGTAAACTGAAGCATTGAATAGGACACCGTTTATTTAACAAAATTCAGAATTATTAGTCAATGTCCAAAAATGAAACTTAGTTATTACTTGTTAAAGTCCTGCCTCCCTGCACCCCCAAAAAAAAAAAAAAAAAAAAAAAAAAAAATCTGATGCTGAGGTCTATATGTTCAAAAATTCTCCTTTGTGGGGGTACTGCAGAAGCTTATTGGTGTTTTTCGCTTGACTTGCAAGAGTCAAATAATAGAGTCTTCTTTCACATACAATATCTTTAGAATGCATGCGTTTTCCCATATATTCATTGCTGACCTGTGATTCCACAAAAAGGCCATTTTGCATAAATTGAGACCCTTCATGAGACCCATCCTTAAGATCCAAGCTATTCGCAGTTGCAACTGAAGCAAATTGGCCACAGAAGATAAAGCCATACAGGGAGTCAGTTGTCAACTTGTGAATGCCATCAAACAAAAAGCTTTATGGAAATCTATGAAGCACCTATTGTGTGGTACCAAAATAGCATCCAGTATTTCTAAGCATTCAGATCTTTTAATCTAATCTTTTATATAAATTTGCCCATCATATGGAGAAGAAAAACAGGTAAATATCTGGTTTTGCTCAACCATAAATCAAAAAAAATTGTTATAGGGATGAACATAATAATTTTTTAAAAAAGCAAACAGCAAATGCTTCTTTTCCAAAACTGTGTATTTCTGTTTATATCCTCAAAGGAATGGAAGTTAATAACTAGGTAGTATTGGACATGTGCGTAGGTAATAAAATCAGTTTTCTGTTGCCTTTTTTTTTTTTTTTTAATATACCATTTATTTTGCACTCAGTTACTTCTGACTTATAATTGATTCATTTTATTTTAAAGTGAAAAAAATCACAGAGAAGGAGAGAAAAAAAATAAGTAAAAATTGTACATTTTCTGTACAATTTTATGTGGACTTCCATTCATAAAACTTAAGAAAGAATGTCAGAAGGAAATTACTTGCATATGAGAGCTCTCAAACATACACAGTTTGTCTACCAATTATTCCAACTCATAGTTCCTGGCACTATGAGTACCAAATATCTTTTTCCACTTCTGTACATTTTTTGATCCCTTATTTGCTTTGAACTTATTTTAATATGATGAAGACATTTGAGTTTCTTCATGTATTCAATATAGTCATCGATATTGTTATGACTACTTTCAGCGCAAGGAATAGAGTGTAATGGGGAATAAGATTTTTAAACCAGGTGAATACATTTTCTTTCTGCTGTTTCTGCTTTCAGTATTCACCAGTGTTTTTAACATCTGAGAATTAGGATCCCACAAATTCAAGTGGTGATGACATGAGAAATAGATCTGAAATGAAATGGCTACCATTTTGACAGACCCAGTTGTTGCCTTCAATTTTTGTATGAAACAAACAACAGGCACAACTAACCAGAAGAAAAAAATATTTTCTAGTTGATTTAGAAGTAATTTAATTAATTTCTTAATTTAAAATAAGGTAATCTAATCTGTTTCACCTCATATTTTCCTTCCTTAAAAAAGGGAGGAATGTTTGATTTATTGTTGATTTGTTTGTTTGTTTGTTTTAAATAAAACTCTTCTCACCTTAAGGCCTACAAGAATAAATTGCAAAATCCAGTCTACTGCTCAGACTTCAGCTAAGCATATTTTACAAGTGACTTCACAAGACACAGTCCTATGTTCAGCAACAACTAATTGCCTGATATCCTCTGCTAGCATGTGGTCTGGTAGTCTTGAAATCAGCATCCATACAGTGTATCGAAAGAGGTCTCCAGCTGTGGCAGATGCACTTACCCTGACAAAGACCTTAAAAAAATCTAACAATAACCTGATAGTAGCCTACAAAAAATTCTTCACACAGCTCTTGTCACTCCCACACATTAGTGGTCAGCAAGTAAACATTGTGGCTTTAAGTTGAAGAAGTTGGAGTCCTCAGTCAATGGAGTGACCAGGTGACCATATCTGACCACATATCAGATTATTCATACAAACGGAGCCCCCCTCCAGAAAGGTGTTTAGAGTCAATTCTCTTTGGAGCATTGGGTCTGAAACCAGGGACATCATCCAAGGAAACTCCTGGAGGCTGAGAGCCCTCCATTTATTAGGTGAGTGATTGTGCATTTTGCATCATCATCAACCATAAACTAAGCATTTTAAAGTCCTTTGTGAAGCAATTAACACCTCATAAACTATATTGAATCTATGGTTTATGTTGTCATTGTTAAACAATTTTGATAAGCCTCATTTGTAGTGAGGCTTTTCTGCACAACAAGTTTGGTTTAAATAAAGTTTATTTTATCACCTGATTTATTTGATTTTGTTAGCTTACATGATAGAAGTGCAGTATCAATCCTTTGAATAGTCATCAGGTTTATTTAGAATCATAGAATCATAGAATGTTAGGGAAGAGACCTCTAGAGATCATCTAGTCCAATCTCCCTGCCAAAGCATGAAAACCTAGGGCAGGCCACACAGGAACACATCCAGGTAGTTTTTGAATGTCTCCAGAGAAGGAGACTACACAACCTCTATGGGCAGCCTGTTCCAGTGCTCTGTCACCCCCCACAGTATTTATTTGATTTAGAAGAATCATTTCAGTATGATAACAAAATATATATGTTAAATATACCAGTTGACCAATTATTCTGTGTTACTATTCCTCCTACGTACATTGATTTAGAGAAAATACATTTAAAGAAATACAAATGGGCACTGACAGAAGCACTCATCTAATTGAACAATTTTTCCAATTTTTACAGTCTCTTTTCACTGGATGAACAGCTGCAGCAGCTGCAACTGTTGAGTCAAAAATTCTATCAGAGACAATCTTGACTAAAGCTAAAGTTTAACTTGGTTTTGTAGCTTTATTTACTTACTAGAGATACAGTGGAGAGGATAAAGTGTTACTGTCAAAGGAATTAACGAATCCCCCCACTTTTTCTTTTCATTTTCCATGTTTTTGTTTTCCAAATATGATGAAACTGAATGAAAAGGCAAAAAAAAAAACAAAACCCCAAACAAACAAACAAACAAACAAACCAAACAAACCAAACAAAAAATCCCCACAAACCATGAACATCCACCGAAAACAAGAATAAAATACCCCACCACAACACAAACTCACAAGAGGGACAAGTTCCCTTGTCCCTCTCTTTCTGGACTGATGGACACAGGGCAAATATGTGAGGTTCAGCAAGGACAAGTACTGGGTTCAAGTTTTGGTATATTGAAATAAAGTGGGTTCCGTTTTTTGTTTTCTTATTTGTTTTTTGTTTGTTTTTATAATTTCTTATTCTTTTATAACATTTTCATTTTACATCAGAGTTGTATTTCTTTGTCATTCAACCTAAAGGTTTATTTTTAAAATTAGGGCAAGGTAAAGTCTTCCACAGTGTAGCATAGTATCAGGTATCATGTTAGAATTTCATAGACAGGTAAATTTTTGTATGTATAATGAATAATCTAGATTTATGGCTGAGTTGTGTGAAGGCAGTCAGTTCATAAATTCAAGGTGATCCTAAATTATTTCTTTGTCAGTGAAGGACAAATATTTTTGATTTGTTATTAATGTACACAACAGTTTTTATGTTCACTGATAAGACTAAAAGGTTAATGTAGTGTCATGACAAAGAAAGGCTCAATGTAAACTGAGCATGAAAAATATTTCTGCAACGTGAACTGACTTATTTCAAAAAGCCACATATCAGCAAATAGATATTTGTTTCTTTACCAGAT
This sequence comes from Calypte anna, assembly GCF_003957555.1. Taxonomy (NCBI): domain Eukaryota; kingdom Metazoa; phylum Chordata; class Aves; order Apodiformes; family Trochilidae; genus Calypte; species Calypte anna. The sequence goes on along the minus strand of NC_044244.1, from coordinate 102,795,875 downwards.
TAACATGGATCCATATTCTATATAAACTAATTGATATATTGCAATTTAATTGGCATCCAGACAACAGAAATAGGGAGCATCTTTCTGAAAATTGCTGGTAGTCTCATATCCAAATGACCTTCAGTCTCAGACAGAGGTTCTGTAAATATGATATGAATTTGTTACAGTCCTCAGCATTTATTCAAAGAGACACAGTGAACAACAAAGTCAAAAGAAATAAGGCTATTCATCATCCACACATAGGCAATGAAAAAAATCCAGCCAAATTCTTTACTGCTTTGGTTTGCAAATTCATTAATATGAAATATTTTTTTTTAATAATCACATCATTCTGAAATAATCAATAGGATCTATAGTAATCACATACAAGTGATAAGTTCTAAAGTCCTCTGAGAATGAGGAAAATAGTCATTACCCTCTGTCCAACTAAAATTCCTTTTCAAAACCCCTATATATTCTCCTCACTTATGAAACTAACTTAGCACTCCCCTCCTCTTTTTTTTTTTTTTAATATGTTTTTTCTGTTATTTTATTCCAGGATCCTGCAAATACTTGTACTTGGCTTCACGCAAGCTGGTCTGTAGAGTTAAGTTGAAATTCCTGCATGACTCTGTGCCATCCAAGAAACCATCATGAAAGTTATGGGAATAAATTAAGTTTGTTTCTTCCTAACCATGAAAATTGATTCATGTTTACCGTTTGCTGTTCTAATTATAAGCTTGTCCATGAAAATAAGTCATGGAATTGGACTTTAGCTTTTACTGATGTAGCTTGCAGTACAGAACCATAAAACTTCACCTTCTTCTATCTTCTATAGAGCTCTTTCCCCATGTTTTCCTCAGCTGGGTCTGCTTATCTCAAAGCTGTTGAATTTTCTCAGGCTGTTGTCCAAATTTCTTTTTTTCCAGTGTTTTCTTTTGACTAACTAAGCATCTACTGGCTCACTTGCTGATTACTACTCAATAATCAGACCTTATGAAATGTTTGAAAAAGAAAGAAAACAAAGTTCTGAAAATTGTCTCTGTATGCATTCTCATTTGAAGAGGGTTATAGAAGGGGCACTAAGAAAATGTAGACAGTGACATCATTTCTATCTGAAATTGGTGACAATAACTTATTAATGCTTCGTAGTAAACGACCTTCTGAGAAGTCTAGTTCCAAAAATGATGGGAGTTAGCTTAGAATGCTCATTCTGAAATGGGGCTCATTTTTGTATTCATCTTCAGTCCTTATTTCTGCCATCTGTACCGGTTCAAGAGCATGGTTAAACTCTTTTGATGCTAGATATCTATTGAAAAATGTATGGATTATTGTGTAGTGACAGATTACTTTATCATGCATTTTAAGTCGTTCTCATGTGTAATCTCCCTAGCAACCATAGGACCACGTTTGCATAATTCCTTCTAAGCATTAGCAGTTGCTGAGGTTTTGCCTCCAAATGATTGAGATAAAACAAATTCTCAGCACAGCTCTACAGATGATAAAGCATTAAAAAATAAATGCAAATACATGATCACTAAGGGTCTAGACATGGTTCTGTTCAGTTAATGCAAAAGAAATCTAAGAAATGGATATTGCATAGATTAACAACATGTTAGCTTAGAATCCTAATATATAAAAAGTCAGACATATTCTCACTAACTTGAGAAGGACACAATGAAGAATTTTTTTATAAAATTTATTTTTTTAAACTAGAATATTTATTTCAGGATTGCTTATGGATTTTTGGTTCTCTTTTCAACAATCTAAAATATGGCAAGTAGAAGTTGAAGACATAATGGGAAATAATCTCATCCCTTCCTAAGTAGCTCTCCTCAGCCCTTCCATGTTTGTGCAATTCTTTTAATCTCTATCAGTTTTAATCTTTTATGTTACACATTAGGTGGCTCAATTAGTAGTTTTTGAAGAAAAGAAGTAGATCATTGAAAACTGACTGACTTTTCCTGGGCAGATGAATTTGGGCTCAAATTGAATTTGTTGTGCTGAATCTAGGTGAACAGAGCTTGTCCTTTTGTGCTGCAATGAACAACTATAGAAGAGATGACATGTATTTCCCACAGGTCATTTTGGACTAATGTTCTTATTTACTTCACTTTCCTCCCTTGAAATCCATTGTTTCTTATTTTGTTATGTTTTTCTACCCCTACTAAAAGCTGTGTTATTTTATACTCATTCATTACATACACCATTCTCTTTCTTATTAGACAGACACTTGTCTTATTTAGTCTCTTACAGTATTTTTTATCACTTTTTACATTAAAATTATCAATAAAATATAAGATATTTCTGGGATGTCCTGTATTCCCCTTCTCTTTGATATGTTGGCAGTTAAAATCTTCCTCATCCCCAGGTTCTATGCTTTAAAGGATTCAGAACATTTCTCACAATGATCAAATCTTCTTGATTTGGTTTCTATCTCAAATCACAGCATATTTTGAATGATAAAGTAAATATGACTTATTTTCAATGAAAATCTTTTCTTCTCTTTCTGTGCTTCATGAAAAATTATTGGTTTTAAAATTAATAATCTAGTCATGTTATTTCTCTGATAAATCTGTTGGGCAAATTACGCAGCAATTTTGATGACAAATTTACTCTTTCATCTTCTGTTAATTTCCCAGTCATGTATATGGTTCTGATTTCTTTTACATTAGTATACAGATATTTAAAATTTAAGCAAAGTAATTCACTATGCTGCTTCATACTGCTATTTCAATTTACCCATCCTCCTCATATTTTAATCGTTACATATGTTAGTTTTGCTTGTGCTTCTTCGGGAGTTTTTACTCACTTATTCTGGTCATTTTTACACCAAATATATGCCTAAAGAATCTCTTCTACCTCCTCAATCTTCCTTACTTCCTTTGCCTGTTTCCAGCTGGCAGAACTTTCCAGACTGGAAAAAAAAAAAAAAAAGCACAAGAAAAAACCAAAACAAAATCAAAAAAACAGTGAACTGTAAAAGCTATCTGAGAATTTTCAGAACTAAATTTACATAAGTGATGTCATGACTTTATTAATCCTACTCTACTTTAAATCTCCATAGAGTAGGGGGACTGAACACTGTGTCACAAGAATTCACAATGTTAGCATCACCTCTTGGTAAGATTTTAATGTGATTCAGCAGTCAAATTTTTTTTCAGTAATTGAAGGTGTGTGTATTTGCTGTAGTGGTTGGTGATGCTCATGAAAGCATTCTCTTTCTCTTACAGAGAAGACAGGCAGCAACTGTAACAGTAGCCAGTCAAAGCATTAATCTGCATTGCTCTGTGTCCAAATGGCAAACAGCAAGCTTTCAAAATCTTGTTTCCAAAACCACTGTAGCATGATTTTCAAGAGAAGGAAAGTTATGCTTCTTCTAAAAGCTCTATTAGGTAGAGATATCCAGGTGCTGGCAACAGGCTAAAGGGGTGGCCTCTAAGAAAAGAGTCCAGAGGCTTCCGGTTCCAGCCATCTCCAAAATACCCACCACAGCACACAGCTGAGCCATCAGCTACTAGTGAGGTGCTTCTGGGAAAGAAAATGTAAGAAAAGGCAAGAAAAGCCATTGGACAGAGCAGGAGTGAAAGGGAAGTAAAAAAAGAGAGAAGTAGCAGAGGAAACACCAAGGCAGGAGGAAGAACTGATCCATAGCAATGAAGCAGATATTCCTTGCAGCCACAGGAAGACCACATGCTGAGGAAGATCTTTTTTTGAAGGACTGCAGCTCATGATGAACTGAGAATGATGCTGGAGGAGTGGAAAAGTGTGAGGAGAAAGGGGCAGAAGAGAAAAAACATTATGTAGTGACTGTAACCACTCTGATTTCCCCTAATAAAAAAATATACAGTTTATTGCTGATTCTGCTTCTGATAACCTGATAGTTAAAAAATGCAACCATTTTTGTACGAACGAGTTTGGGCTACATCTAAAAAGGAACTTAAAATAACCTAGATTTTCCAGTCTGTAGCTTGTCAATGCCTGGATAGTGGAGTGCAAATCACATCTTAGGGTCACATATGCAAGTGATTTTCTAGACTGAGGGTGCAAATAATTTTTTCACAGATTAATATTTCATTAATTAATTTTTTTTTTTTTTTAACACAGGGGAATAGTATAAAGTTTTACCTTTTTAGAGAAGAATCTAAAAGTGTAGGTCTCTACCCCATGAAAAAAATCTATTCTCTGCGTCGTGCTTTGCCCGACTCTACCTTTCACTTCCTATGTCTTCTACCATCTACTGGAGAAATACTCAAACCAATAGATAAGAGGGAATGCGAGGGCAAGGCTCTCAAGCAGTTGCTGGGACTCTGCATGAAAAAGTCCTTCAGCTATGAATTATGTATGCAGAGACTTGAGACTCCATTCGACTATTTCATAGTTTCTTTCAGAGTAACTGGGAAAAATTGTGTTCCTTTTCTCCACTGGCTACTTTTGTGTCTCATAAAGCCTTATATGAATTATTGCTGATGTCAGATTCATTCTGTCTAGATAAATGTTGTGAGTGGTATAGATAAGAGCAACATATTCCTGTGTGAGATGTGAGGTAGTGTGGTTTGAGAAGATGATCTTTGAGTGGGTAGGCTTTATCACCTAACAGAAAGAAATTCAACTTTCACAAGTAAAGTAGAGTGAAAAGGTGATTTTGTAAAGAGAAGGCAAAGTTGTCGAAGAGATAAAAAAACCTAACTACATAAGTGATATATAGGAGACTCTATTTTGCATCAGATAGCCTGGAAATAAATGGAAAAGCAGGGGTGATAGAGGAGACAAAATCTTAAATCTACTTTAGTTTAATGCAAAAGTGCAAAACAACAAAACTGCAAACAAACAAACAAAAATGTTTGTGTGTTTTCTTTTATATTGCTTACTTGCATAATTTTTTACTTTTGTTTCTCTGATCTATGGTTTCAAATTTGTTGTTGATGTGGTGCAAATCTGAATAGAGAGAGGGCTTAGAATAACTTTTCTTCGGCTCTTCTTCTCAATTAATTACATCTGCAAGTTTATGGAAACAGTTCTTCCAGTATATATTCTGCATGAGAAGTTTGAAGAGTGATAATTATTTATAATAGCAAAGGATATTAATCAGTTTTGCTACAGTAGATAGAAATAAATAGAAAACTATACACTCTTATTGTAAAATGATTTGTCAGTATTTTTATTCAAAAACAGGAAATATAAAAAGCAGCATTGTTTGAAAAATATATTTATTGTTAACCACAGTATGTAGGGATCATTATTTGTTTTTAAAAATCCAGTTTAAAAAAAGGAACAATCAGTTTAAAAAAAGAACAATCAGGAACTGAATTCAACTGAAAATGTGAAATGTGGTCAGTGAGACAGGAACATAGAACTTTGTAACTCATGCATCATAAGCATAGAGTAAATTGATGTTTTATTATATGAACATTTGCATAGCGTTGCTGAGTGTTGCAAGAGGTTTTTTTATGCTGTTTAGACTACTGACTTTAGAAGTACATGCATTAAACTAACAGTAGTGGAAAAATGATAGGTGTAATAATGCTTCTGAGAAAATGATCAGCTTTCTGTTCTCGAGGCACTTACAAAAAATTACATCCAGTCACATTCTCGAAGAAGAAAATGCTTTTATACATAGAAAAGCATGCCAAGCTGATGTGGTTTTCTGTGCCTGCTATTTTTTCTCTTGCAGTAATTTAATTTTAAAGCAGTGATCTTACATAATTTTCCTTTTTTTGTGTGTTTAAAGAAATTATAATTTACAAGAGAGAAAAAAAATATCCAATTTTGGTATATTGCATCATAGTGATTTGAGTGATATAATATTCCACTGAGTCTCTACAGTGTGTCAGAAACAACAACAAATAACTTTTTTAATTTTTAATTTTTTAAATAGTTTTGGTTGGAAAAGATCTCTAAACCATACCCCTAAGTACCTTATCTACAGCCTTTTAAACACCTCCAGGAATGGTGACTCAGCCACCTCCCTTGGCAGCCTGTTCCAGAGCCTGAAAACCCTTTCAGTGAGGAGTTTTTTCCCAATATCAAATTTAAACTTCTTCTGGCACACACTGAGGCTTTTCCCTCTTGTTCTATTGCTTGTTACCTGGGAGAAGAGACAAACCAAGCTCACTAAAACCTCCTTTCAGCTAGTTGCAGAGAATGAGGAGGTCTCCCCTTGGCGTCCTCCAGACTAAACAACCTCAGGTCCTCCAGCTGCTCCTCAGAAGACTCGCACTATAGATTTTTCACCAGCTTGTTGCTCTACTGTGGATTTTCTCCACCTCAGTGTTCTCTCAATGAGCTCAAGGACACATTTCCTTCCCTATTTTTTGCTGGGCACACTGTTTCCTATACAGGCCAGGGTGCTGTTGGCCATCTTGGCCACCCGGACATACTGCAGTCTCCTGTTCAGCTAGATGTCCACCAGCACCTCCCATCCTTTTTCTTCTGGGCAGCTTTCCAGTCATTCTTCTCCAAGCCTATAAAATTGCATAGGATTGTTGTGACCCAAGGGCAGGACCCCACACTTGGCCTTATTGAATTGACCTTGGCCCATCAATTCAGCCAGTTCAGGTCTTCCTACCCTCCTATGCACCACTTGGAACTGGCTGCCAACTGCATTTTACTCCATTTGCCATAACTCTTTGGGCCTGGCCATCCAGCCATTTTTTTTTATACCCAGCAAATACTGCATCAATATAACCCATGAGCAGCCAGTTTCTCGAAGAAAATGCTATGGGAACCAGTGTCAAAGGCTTTACTAAAGTCTAGGTAGATGTTGTGGTATGAAGAGATGCAGGCTAATGTTATTAATATGATAACCTAAAGAGAGTGTGATATATGCACCACAGTCAAACAAGACAAACACTTGAAACCTTTGTGGTACAGGAGATGTGGTCAAAATACAAGTGTGGAGAAGCCTGGCAGACTATGTCACATTTAAAATGTGAAAAGTTGAAGAATTTGCATAACCTAAGGTTCTCAGAATCCATGAGAACACATAATATGCTGATTGAATTCTGGATTAAGACAATGTCTAGAGTGTCTTCTAGAAAACTCAGAATTAACCTCATGCAAAGCAACTGAAATTAGTTAGGCAAACTTGCCCTACCCAATTCTGCAACTTGTAATTTGATCTGGTTCTAGGAGTATGAGGAAGTACCCAGCAACAGGGATATACAACACAAATGCACTGATGCCACAAGAATAATGTGCTACAAGCAGTAAAGAAAGTCAACAGGATCCTGGGCTGCATTTACAAGGGCATCACCAGCAGAGACAAAGAAGTCATCATCCCACACTACTCAGTGCTTTTCAGACCGCACCTGTAGTTGTAGTATTGCATCAGTTTTGGTCCCCGCTGTACAAAAAGGATGCAGACAGGCTGGACAGGGTCCAGAAAAGAGCCATGGGGATGATAGAAGATTAGGCTACCTGCCATATGGGGAGAGGCTTACAGGGTGCCAAGACACATCATATAAGAAATAATGTTAGAAGGGTTAGACCAGATGATCCTGGAACTCCCTTCCAATCTAACATGCTCTGATGCTAGGAAGTCAAGAGTGTAAATATGAACGTGGCAAACAATAAAGCAGAAAATTTGACCAAGGCTCAACTTGTGTGTTATGAGCCTATGTCCTAACCCAGTCTTGTTACTTGAAGAGACAACATGAAGTTTTCTCTTCATGGCAACTCACATTGTTCAATGTCTGCAGTATTTTTTATAGTGTAACTTTTGCAGATGTTACAATGAATATTATCAATTATTTTTAACAATGTTAAAACATGCATGATGATCTTATTAATTGAATTGAATATTCACTGATGTTCAGAATTGCATTTTGCAGTTTTGTAGTATTGCTCAGACTGGATTCATCAGCATCAGCATCACTAATGCAAAGACAGTAGTTTCTGCCTGTTTATTCCTACTGTTTGAGACAATGCAATAGGAAGAACTTCTTCCTAATATCTAATCTAAATCTAGTCTCCTCTAGTTTTAATCCAGAATGAAATCTAAATATTAGAGGTATGTACATATTTAGATATGTGTGTTATGGGTATGTGTGTATACATATTTATGTATCTATAAAAATATTCTGGATATGTAAGAGAAAATAGACCTTCCATAGCATTACCTGAAGTAAAATATTAGAGGAGAATTGTCTATAGGATGGGATTCTACTTTTACTACTAACACATTCAAAGTGAATAGGAAGATGCAGGCAGCAAATGGACAATATTATCTGCAATATTCTGACAACAAACACAGCAATTCTGTGGCCACAACAGTATGTAAAAGTAAATGAAATAAGATAGATGAAATGTGAGCAGGGGTGCAGCAGTTCCAGTTTTCTTAATTAGTCTGTGTTCATGCTTCAGTGATGCTGCAATTATGCTACCTCATCCTTGCGTAGGCCTATTGTGTAAATGCTGTCATTATGCTCCTAGTAGCATACAAAACAGTGCATGGTATGAGCCACCTACAGGGATGTCATTACAATTGTGCCAATTCAACAGTATATTTCTTAAAATTTATAACTGTTTTCTCCAGAGAGAAGGAATTTGTGAGCCTATTACTGGTCTGTTTGAAGTTAACTTGATAACTTCTTATATGTCACATTAAACACCTGCCGCTAAAGTTTAGATCATTGTGTTCACCTATGTATAATGTTTTGAAATGAGAAGCAAAGGTTATATATACTTTTTAATAATTGTATAAGTGGCAGGTTTTTTTCTAATTTCAAACTAAATTATACTAAAAATTCAAGGAAGTCTTAATCAGTCTATGGCACTGTTTGCTAAATGAAGGCATTGTTCATCACAATATTATTTTACTGCAGGAAGTCTTATGTGTTTCAATAGCAAAAGTTCACACCTTAAACAGCTGGGGGAAGAAACACCAAAATCACCTTTCCCAGGAAATGTTGTAAGTTTAAAGTAAAGTTTAAGCCCCATCCAACCTGGCCTGGAACACTTCGAGGGAAAGGGTAGCCTTCTCACAAGAAAGAATTTTTTTCCTAATGTCTAAGCTAAATCTCCCCTTTTCAAGTTTTAAACCACTGCCTACATGCCCATGAAAAATGTCTTAGCTCAGCTTTCTTGTAGGCCTTTCAGATACTGGAAAGTTGCTGTATGTTCATCTTGGAGCCTCTTCTTGTAGTGAAATGAGGCAACCAGGTGCCAGGTAGTGGGCGTGAGCTTGTGTTAAGCCCACCCATGCCTGATTAGGGCAGGCCCCCACTGCGCATGAGCAGGACCAGGGGGCCAATTAAAGCGAAGGCTCAAACTCACAAGTTCAGCTGTTTGTAACTGCATGCTAGCTGGCTGTGACACTCAAGCCTCACCCTGACGGCGATGAGCTCTAGTGGAGCAATGATGGTAGTGCAGTGCTGAAAGCTGTTAAAGCCAAGCATGCCGAGGTTGTGAGTTCCAGCATGAGCTGAGCTTGTGAGTTTAACCCTTCGCTTTAATTGGCCCCCTGGTCCTGCTCATGCACAGTGGGGGCCTGCCCTAATCAGGCATGGGTGGGCTTAACACAAGCTCACGCCCACTACCTGGCAATTAGTGGCACCTGGTTGCCTCATTTCACTACATCTTCTTCTCTAGACTGAACAACTGCCCCCAACTTCCTCAGCCTATCTTCATAGGGGAAGTGCTCCAGCCCTCTGATCATTTTAATGGCTCTCCTCTGGACATGTTCCAGGAGTTTTATGTCCTTCTTACATTAGGAACTCAGTCCTGGATACAGTACTCAAGGTGGGGTCTCACAAGAGCAGCACAGAGGGGGAGAATCACCTTCCTTGACTGGCTGTCTCTGTTTCTTTTGATGCAGCCCAGGATATGGCTGGCTTTCTGGGCTGCAAGCACACAATGACAGATCATGTTAAGATTCTGGTCCTCCATCACCCCCAGGTCCTTCTCTTTAGGGTTGTCCTCGGTCCTTTCTCCTCCCAACCTCTATTTGTGCGTGGCCTCAATTCAGGTGCACAAGCCCACTTCTCGAGCCTGTCAAGGTCCCACTGGATGGCATCTCTTGCCTCCACTGTGTTGACTTCACCACACAGTTTCATGTCATTAGCAAACTTGCTGTGAGTGACTAGGTTGCACTATCCATGTTGCTGAAAAAGATGTTAAACAGCACTGGTCTGACTACCAACCCTTGAGCAATACCACTCATTGCATGTCTCCATTTGGACACTGAGCCATTCTTGGGCGCGATCATACAGCCAGTTCCTTATTCAATGAGTGACCCATCCATCAAATCCATATCATTCCAGTTTAGAGATAAGAATGCCATGTGAGACAGTATTGAATGCTTTGCACAGGTCCAGGTAGTCTGTTGCTCTGCCTTTCTCCACCGATTTTGTGACTCTATCATAAAAAGCCACGAGCCAGGACCTGCCCTTAGTGAATCCATGTTGGCTGTCACCAATCACCCTTTTGTTATCTTTGTGCCTTAATAGAACCTTCAGGAGGTTCCATGATACTGACAGGCACAGAGGTGAGACTGGCTGGCCCGTAGTTCCCTGGGTCTTCTTTTTTTTTATTATTTTTGAAAACAGGGGTTATGTTTCCCCTTTTACAGTCAGCAGGAACTTCACCAGACTGCCACAACTTTTCAAATATGATGAACAGTGGCTTTGCAACTTTATCTACTGACTCTTTCAGGAGCTGTGGGTGAATCCCGTTAGGTCCCATAGACTTGTTCACTTTCAGGTTATTTAGATGGTCTCAAAGCCGGTCTTTATTTCATGAAAAAGAAGAGAATGAGTCAATTACTAAAAATTATTTAGAGATGCAGTCTGACAGAAAAAGTCTTTAAATCAGCTGTAAATGTCTTTCTAAAGAAATTCTACCACTTCCAGATATGTTTCCTTGATATGCAAATTTGATTATCAAAAGATTTCCTTATGAATTAGAAATCAACTAATTTGTATAGATATAGGTATATATTTCTACTGAGTCATGCCATTATATATCACTTAGAATTTCAGAGGTAAAAATTAATTATGAAGAGAAAATGTAACATTGAGACCAATACCATGATTTAAGAGCCATCCTGAAAAGCATCTGTTTTCAATGCTGGTTTCAGGAAAAGAAATTATGGATCAAAACTGATTCTATAATGATTCTAGATACTGATTCTATAAGGCTTATTACTACTGCCTGTCCCAAATTGGTTTTAACAGGCACGCTACAATGCTTCTGCTACTACCCACCTCTGCAGTGAAAAAAAGAATGGTACACATAATTTTTACTTTTCCAAATAGGTTTGTAGCCAAGACAGTGGGGAAAAAAAAACTCTGAAAAATCCACCCTCTTCACAGATTTACAAATTCTTTTTCAGTACTGTTTAACCAGTAATGGATTGATATTGATCTAAATTTAAGTTCTCAACTCCATTTCAGTGTACTGCAATATTTTCTTCTGACTATGCCAAAATAAATATAACTGTGTCTCTATGACTGGAAAGGACCATCATTCAAGAGGTTATGACTGGACAGATGATCAGAAATAATACCAATCAGCTAATTGGACATAAATTACTGCAACATAAAACATTTGCTGCTTGCTTTTCAGCCTGTCAACTATACAACTTGCAGGAATTTATCCAGATGCTGGACTAGCAGTCCTGGTCCTAGCCATAAGATAAATGCCAGGTCAAGAAGTAGTAGTGATTAAAAAGATGAAAATGTGAGCTGTTCCTTGGGTGGGCATGGGTGGATTCACAGTTCATGAAGATGGAGGATCAGGATCTAGTGTTGGAGATCCTTGTAGGAAATTGATGCAGCTGGGAAGAATGGACAACTGCAATCTGTTGGACAACCTTCATCTGTTAGATATCAGCAAGTAGTGGAGAAGTTGAAGTGGGAAATATGCCTTCAGCTGAACATCTGTGTTCCCTGACACACAGCTGGCATTGTGATCAGACTCTTATTACTACCAGTAACTGAGCAGCCATTTTAGGCATTCAAGTGGAGTTCTGAAGGAGAAAGCTTACAATAGAAAATACAAAGAACAGAAAGAGCAAAATTCTATTTCTTGAAGATAAAGACACTAGAAATACCCAGCAAGAAATTGTAAAGATCTTTTCAAAAACAATGCTCTGTATTTTCAAAGCACAAGTGATGTTTTTATACCATTAGGAAATTGTACAGACAAATAACTAATAATCACCATTTCTTATTAAAGAGTCCAGTAAAATCAAGAATGAAAGTTGTATTTCTTAAAATGACTGATAGGCATGAAAGATAATGTATAATTCAAGTATAATTCAAGATAATTCAAGTATCCCTGTTTATTAGAAGATGTTTTATTAATGTTAATGCTAACCAGTTATGCAAAACCCTAGTTTTACATTGAAAGCATAGAAACCTAGAAAGACAGTGTAAATGACATTTAAGATTCATAATGCAAAGAAAAAATAATTGATTTCCTGATATTGATTTCCTACCTTGAGACAAGCTTGGTTAAAGTGATACAAAAAAATTAAGCTATTTTATTGAAAAAAGATTCTGGAGGGAATAAAAAATCCAAAACATTCAAGGTATCTTTGACATAAAGATAAAAAGAAAAATAGAAAGAAGAAACTTACAAAATGTTTAGCTTAAGCTGAGTAATTACTTGCAAGACACCTCAATTTTTTAAGATATCAAAAAAAATATTTAATGGAACTGTTTTTACAATCTTTTTAAATAAAGGTCTTAGTGGAATGCATATGATACATCAATTATTGAGGTAATATCTAGAGTACATGTTATGTACAGCAGTCTGTACACAATTTGGTTTTTAGGTGTGATTTAAAATATGTTTGAAATGTGTTCTTCAGTGGATTCAATTGATCAAAGAAGGAAGCTTTATTTTGTTATTACTCTAGTTTCCTCTAGAGGAAAGGAATGCTAGTTTTGAATTAGTTTACCCAGATATTTGAAACTGTTTTCCAGTTTGTCCTTTCATATGATATTTTCATGCTGCTGATAAGCCCCCAAAACTTAAAATTCTCACATTTTAATGTTTATCACCACTTATCAACATCAGCCTGTATTCTATTTTGTCTATAAAAACTTAATTGAAATTAATTAATTGAAAAGTAGTGGGAAAGAAGACTTTTCTTAGAGCTTAATTTGAATTCCTATAAGTTAATTAAGGACATTGATTAAATCTCAGGCTTGAGCAAAATTCATATCAGTAGGCTTGAATACATTAATATGAAAATTAATTCCTTGTAAGTCAGAGATGTGGAACTGTGCACTGTTACAGTCATACCTGAAGGTTTCATATTAATCAACTTTCTAAGAGGATGTATCTTTATTATAAAAAAAAAATCCCAAAGGAAAAAAAATTCATAATCACATTAGAAGGATTTAGAATTCCTGGGAAGGAAGATGAACGAGTAAGTCATTCATAGTGCCTTAATAACTCTATGTGGTTCACAACATGTGGTAAATTCTTCCTAAAGGAAAAGGAAGGAAGCTTTGAGCTTAATTTTTAATATAATCATAATATTATTTTGTCATGTGCTAAAAACATGTATTGTCAGTGCAGTGTTATGTAGCTATTATCTAATTACATACATTTTACCACTGTGTTTACAATAGAAATCAGTATTTGCCAAGGTTAAATTTGTTATTACGCATTTGTAAAATTCAACCTATTCTAGAATATTACGAAGATATTTCTATTCCTGCTTTAAACTCTAATTATTTTCTTGTAAGGAATAGTTTATTACTTCTTTTTCAAATGTGAGAGTATATTTCCCTACCCTCCACTCATATGCAAATGTTTTTCTTTTGGATTTTTTTCTATTGTTTTGCAAAAATCTGAAATTAGTTCCCCCCAAATTATCAGGGGACTGAAACACCTCTCCTACAAAGACAGGCTGTGTGAGCTGGGTTTTTCAGCCTGGAGAAAAGAAGGCTTTGAGGAGATCTAATAGTGACCTTCCAGTAACTGAAGGGGTCCTACAGGAAAGCTGGAGAGGGACTATTTTCAAGGGCCTGTAGTCATTGGACATGGGGCAATGGCTTTAATAGAGATCAGATTTAGATTGGATATTAGGAAAAAGTTCTTTACCATGAGATGAAAGTTCAGACTTCAACTATTTGGAGAACTTGGTTGCACAAGGCTTCTCACTCAACCTATTAGATCTCTTTTGGGAGTTTAAGGTAATTTCTCTTCATATCTGCAGTTACTTTTTTTACATTTTATTCTTTTTCATGTTAGTCATCAGTCATCTCTGATGGCATGTTGTAGAAGTCTGAAAAAAGATTGAAAGTGTTTAAGAAATGTTGCAGATATACAAACACTAAGGAGCAAAAAGAAGGTAACGGAAGGATAGAGAGGTGTTAGAACATCTTCTAAGTCTTTTGATATGATCTTGCTTTCCTCAAGAAAAATTTGAATGATATATGACAAAGATCAATTGTCAGGTATTAAAAGTCAAAAAACCTCATTAATTACAGTTGTATCAATTGATTAATCACACATTGATAAAAGGCATTTCTTTAAAGAGGGTAAAGTTGATTTTGAATGACATAATGTCCTGTACTTTTCCCAAAATAAAATGTAAACCATGGATTTAAGACTAAAATCAATGTTTCAGATCTTCAATACGGTGTTATGACATAGTATTTTGTGACCAGTCTGTGTGTTTGTCTCTCCAAATTTGGTTTAATCTTCTCAACCACTTTCTGCTAAGTCAGAGAGAAGAGCGTATGTCTGAAATAAATCAAATTTCTTCAGATTTGAGTATTCTAATGCAAGAAAGAACTACATATGAACTCATAACTCTTGAACCACTAAAGAACGTGTTCAGCTTCAGAAAGCAAATCTGTTTCTTCAGCTGCATAAAGAGACCCTTTCTAAGCCATTTTTGGAAACATACTCACTAGACTGATGCTTGATTTCCTCCATGCAGCAAACTATTTCAAGCTCCTGTGGACCAGTAAATATGTTTTTAACATGGTTTTGGGAGACTGTGGCAGGTTTCAGAGGATGGCTGGGTTGTCCTTAGTCTGAGCAGGGCTTATCTAAATTTTCTGGATGCCTTATGACCAAGTGTTCATTGCCCAGCATGTCTGAACCGCAGCTCTATGAGTGCCACCAGGGAAGAGTCTAGCAGCGTCAGGCAGGCCCTGACAGGCAACTGATCCTGAGAGATACTGGGAAGTTGTGAGGCAGCTTTCACCCCTTCTTTGGAATAAAGAGGAAAAAAACATTTGGAAATGTGAAAGGATATAAAAAGAAATCAAAGTGACCAAGGAAGAAGGAACACCCACCTTCAAATTCACACAGCTCCTAGTGAAGACCTCAAGCTATTGGTGAGTTACTGAGAGAGCACCCACCTCTCTGGTTGAGTAAGACTGGCCTTGTCAACTTTGGGACTCAGAGGAACTCTAGAAGGTGGAGCATTAAAAGCCAGGTTGCTGTTGGCCTCTTTGACTTGCTGCAGTCTGTCTACTGGGGACCTCAAAGATGGAGCGAGTACTCCCAATGGAATCTCACGAGTTCTATAATATAGACACACAAAAAAGCCATATTTATCAACCTACTAGCTAAACTCCCCTTTTACTCTGCTCTCATGAGACCTCTCCTGAAGTACTGTGTCCAGTTCTGGAGCCTGTAATACAAGAAGGACATAAAGCAATTGGAGAAAATCCAGAGGAGGGCCAAGGATCAGATGGCTGGAGCACCTCTCTTGCAAGGACAGGCTGAGATAACTGGGGATGTTCAGCCTGGGAAAGAGAAAATTCCAAGAGGATATTTTAGCAGCCTTTCAGTACCTGAAGGGGGGCTACAGGAAAGCTGAGGAGGGACTTTTCACAGGGGCATGTAGTGATAGGAAAAGGGGTGATGGTTTCATACAAAGTATTCTCAGTGAGATTTTTCTGATTGACGCATTGCTTGTTGTATTTTAGAAAATGTCATTTTATTGTAATAGAAAACAACTGGGAAAAGATGGCTGGATATCTTTCAGAGTAAATAATTAATAGCAGTTAGTAAAATTTGTAAGAGAATAATTAAGTAATGTACTATTATTTGCTAAACACTTGATGGATCTCTACTCACAGGGAATGTATTCAGGGGTCAATGTAAGTTCTTTATTTTATTTTGAAGACTAGTAATGAGCTAAGTAGTACCTAAAAAGGAAACTCATTACACTTATGACCTTCTCCTCAAGGCTCTACACTATGTTGCACAGCTCAGAATGACTTTAAAAGGATATATTTTTAATCTGTAATTTTATGCAGTTATTACAAATATTTCTTTATGCATGTGTATATTTAACCCCACAGTAGACTAGTAATTGAAAGAGAAACACTGACTGTTCAGCTGATTCATTATTTTCCTTATTTGCCATTTAGACACAGTAGTGAACAAAAAATTGTAGTGGTTATTAGCATTCTTTCTTCCTTTTATCAGAAGAAAATTCAGGGCTTTGAAAGCAATGTACAAAAAATACCTTTTTTTCTAAATGAACTTTCAGGATAATTTTTTAAAGAATGTTTTCACGATTAAGAGTTGGCCAGCAATTAACCTAATGACGGGAGCCCTGGGAAAGTCCAGGCTGGACTCCTGGAGTCAGCAGCAGTTGGGAGCTGGAGGCAGGAACACACAGATATGGGTTGGCATGGATCAGGACCACAGGCAGAGGAACGGACGGGATCCTCTCAGGATGCCAAAGCAAACAGGGACAGGCAACAAAGGGCCAGAGAGAAGTGTAAAGAAAAGAAGGGCTTGACCCTCATTCTGCCTCATATTTGTACCGAGTATGACACATGGAATTGACTCTGGTCAATTTTGGTCACTTGTATTTTCTGCTTCTTCCTAAAGGAGGGTTGCAGATGTGACCTCTTTACTCTTTACTTTCTCTTTTGAGACCTTAAGATGCTCCTCAGAACTGAGCAGTGTCCTCGGTTCTGCACACCAGTCTCTAGCTGCAACTATAAACATCGAGAGTTATCAGACTTAGAAGCAGACATGGACTGAGAAACTTGCTGTTAGATGAGACTTAGCAGAAAGTAAAATTACAAGACAGAAAATTAATTATATCCTGGCCCAAATCAGGATAAATGTCTTCTTACTACAGCTTTTCAAATAATTGCCATTTATATCTCTGAGTATTTTTCAATGTGATATCATATTTGTGAGGCTATCTTTGTTTACATCTCTTATCAATTATTCTGATTTGTGTTATGATTGTTGTTTTAAATGAAAGATTTATGCTTATGATAATACTTATCTAGTACTTTCCATCTGAAGTTCTCAAGTGGTTTATAAAGGACATTAATACCATCCCTATTTTACATAGAGATATATTTCATTAAGAGCTACTTATCTCTAGAAAATTGTATGAAGAACATTTTCGGATTGCTTATTAGAAGGATGAATAAGGCAGATGAACAGAAGAATGAATAACAAATAATTTGCATTGCCATATTAAAATAGAATTTGCTTTAGTAAAACTTGAAAGGTCTCCCAGAACTAATAGAGACCTGAGGAGCTGAAAGTTAAAAGGTTTCTAATTTGTACATTGGGACAGAAGCTCAGAACAATTCCTAAGGAAAAACACCAAATAACTGAAGACAGCCAAATACATAGATATGGGCAAATTTAATTAACTGGAGTTGTTACTCCAGAACAAAGCTATAAAGAAAAGTTTTGAACTTGACCTCTGTGAATATAGCCTAGAGTAAATCTATTGCAACTGTCTATGATTATACCATGCAAATGAACGATAATGAAGAATAATCCATTCTTTCAAATTCCCTCCCTCTCCCAGACCAGTTTGCTGAGTGGAATGAAAGCCACAGGGAGTATTTCTCTTAGCCTGTAAAACACATCAATCATTAGAAATAATGGATCTTGTCATTTAACTCTCATTAATGCTAACAAGATTCTAATTGACTTAAAGCACAGGTTTATAAGAAAAGTAAAATAGTCTGACAAAATGCTGAACTTTGTGTTAGTCAGCACTCCCATGGACTCTCATGACCATATTTAATTTACTTGTAAGGACTATAACAGGAAATGTTATTCCTGCTACCTGTCTTTTGAGATTGCTTCAGAGAGAGATTCTCTGCAAGGAGAATTTCATAGGAGAAAATATAGCCTAGAATAAGTTTTGAGAACCAGTTCCTTGGGTTTTGACTGCTTGGACAGCCCAAGATAGCCTTCAGTACTATCCAATTTAACTGTGTCAGTAGAAAACACCTATAGTGCATGAATCCAAAGAAGTCCAAACTGCAGTGCTGTTGACTCGAGGTATATGAGTGTTGAAGAAAAAGTCTTTGCTTCTATGAATAGAATCACTTCTGAAATATTTAAACAAGTTTCCTGTATGCATCTCATACGGTCTTTTAAATGAGACCAGACATGAAAATAATTACTTTAAGGTGAAAGTGGTTTATCTCACTAAGGTTTCTTTCAGATTGCCCTCGAAACTCATTAGTGTTCAATAGACATTTTTCTCCAATTAAATTCCTGGATCAAAATGAACTTGGGAAATTTGGAACCTATGCTGAACACAAACAATAGTTAATTGGTAAGAAGAGTAATTGGTTTGTAAAAATGAACAAAAGGAGAGGGGAGAGGTCAACATGACTGTAATGGAAGGTCAGAACATTATCTTCATAGGTCTACAAAACAATCATGATTAAAATCAGATCTAGTATGTGTTCAGTATAGTGCCATGACCTCTAAAAGAAGTATACTTAAGTAGCCCCTACCACAGAGGGTAACAGATTTGCTTGATCCATTTAGTAGTTGCCTTGCAGGAAAAGATTCAGAAGTTTTCAGAGCTGAGCTAAACTCCTTTTATGAAGCTCATTTTTCCCTGCCTTACTGTTTATCTTTTACCTCTGAGGAATACCCATGCACTCAATTTTTTTGAATTTCCTAACTTCAGCTTGATCCACCCACAGTGAAGACCTGACACAGGACGACTTTGCCTTTGGGAAAGACTCTTTTACCTTCCTCACCAAGAAACAAGCTGTGCCATGCTATGACTGGCTTTTCCTTCTGTGACCTGAATGCCCACTCCTTCAGCCTTCTTCGAAGTCTGCAGCTATTCTAAAAAATCAAATGGACCACAACCTGGGCTCGCATGCTGGCATCTAGTTAAGTACACTGCTTAACAATAACACATTGACAGATTTTGGCTTGATGCCATTCAGTATTTTCCCAAAGACTAGAAAGGCTTATAAGCCCTTTTTTCTGACTGCTTTTTTCATTCATCGTGCCCCTGAGTTTACAAGGGCAGCAGTAAAACTGACCATGCTGAGCAGAACTTTTCCTTTTATGTTCTGTTGTAGCACCAGCAGGAATTTCCAGCAGGTCAAGAGAGTTGAATATATAAGCTATTGCTATCTTCCTCAAAAAAGAGTTTGAAAAACTTAACTTTGAATTAGAAACATAACAGATATTTTAAAGGTGAAATCCTTGCAAATTACCCTGCTTATACAGTTGTATCTCTCAAATAGTGTATTTGGTGTCTTCAAAACCCTGTGTTGCTGGGGTCAGTGACAATTAAAATCAATATATTGAGGCTTTTAGAGATGAGCTGCTAAATGTGGTCTACATTTTAAAGAAAACTGAATTAAATATATTTCAACTTGTCACATGCTGGTTCCAGAACTGCTGTAGTTGTCTAAAGTAGCTTATGATTTATTGAAATCTGTAGAGAAGCATTGTCAACCAGGTGCCTTGAGCTGCCAAAGAGTGGGTGTGAGTCCACCTGTGCCTGATTAGGACAGGCCCCTATTGGGCATGAGCAAGACCAGGGGGCCAATAAAGGTGGGACACACACCCACAGAAGGCACCTCAGCTCACTCTGGTGTGAGGCATGGAGAGGCCAGCGGCTTGTCGAGCCTCTGGAGCAAGAAAGGCTCTTCCCGCTACACTTCTACCCTGGAAGCGCTGTGTGGTGGCTGGAGTCCTGGAAGAGACCAGCAGCTTGTCGAGCTTCAGGAGCAAGAATGGCTCCTCCCGCTACAGAAATCCATACTAATGGAAACTATTTTTGCATGTATATGCAAAATATGATACATATACCATATTATAAATGTGCATTTTCTAAAATAAAATCATAAATTTAAATTATTCAGATTGATAAATATTGTTACCTAGTGAAAATGAATGTAATACTAGGAGTTCTATAGCCAACCTATTGTTTTTTTCTGGGGGCTTCTCATCCTAGATGAAACAAGTAGTACAGTTTAGGGTGTATCTGAAAGATACATTTGTGAAATGGCCCAGAAGTAAGTGAGCTACATGAGTTAATATAAGAGCAAAAAAATTGTCTCAAGAGACTTGAAACAAACATAAACTTCAGTGAAAACATGCTAAGAAAAGCATAGAATGTTTCTTCTTCGGTTTAATATCATTCTTCTATAGTTATGAAATTGTAAAATTTAAAATTTTCTTTCAGTTGTAAAGTTGATTTATTTGTTCAAGAGCCTACTCTAAGATATGTCATCTGCCACAATTCTAGAGTTTATGCAGAGATCTGTGTGGAGAAGCATTGCAGTTTTTTATTCACATCCTATTTTTTCTAATCGTGATCCACATGTGTTCACTTTAAGAAAAGTGCGAAAAAAAATCCGAAAAAAGCAAACACTTAGGAGCAGATTGTGCTGGTTGTTCAATACTAGGAAGTATTTCCATCGCAGAAGAAAGCAAAGTATCTAGTTAAGTCATCTTTCAGTGTATGGGATAGTTTTGAGCCGGAGGCTGATGTTCAATCCTTTTTCAAACCTCAGTCATTTTATGTTGGGGAAGAACTTTGGTCTATTTATCACCAAAATCAATTTATCTTGGATTGAAATCCAATGGGGAAAGTCAGAAATCAAAATTCCAAAGTGCTGATTAGTAAAACTAAAGTTTCAAAATGTGGAACTTCCTTTGCAAAAGGCTCCCTAAGGCAATGTTTCTCAAAACCAACATATTCTTTCTCCCCAAAATGTGGGTAGGCAATTATCAACTCTTGTGCATGCCATATGGTTGCCTTGTATTAATTTTCAGGATCTGCTGACTCATAAAATGTATTTTTAATAAAGTGCTAGACTGGTGTGATGATCAGTTCTACTGTACACACATGCATGCATACATACTTTCATTTTAACTATTTCTTGTAGCCCATGTCAGGGAGAAAATATATCCTATATTTGTGCCTTGGTAATCTGCCTGAAACACTTATTTGCAGGGGTAGGCTTTTGATTAAGAGAAATTTTCTAAAATGTGAATGAAAATTTAAACCAAGGATGAAGAAAACTTTTGTTGGAATGTGATGCACTGAATAGTCTCTGCAGCTTCCAGTGCTTAGACCACTAACAGGGCCTTGTGTATGGCACTTCTCTTGTATGAATGCAAATCTTCAAATAATTTCTAATCGTTGAAGTTCAGTGTTTTATATGCATGTCTGAAACATGACAACTTGCAAACTGGATGATAGAAATAAAGGCTTCCTGTTAAATCACATGATTTCTGAATTCAGTCTAAGGTAAACCCTGCTGTTAAGATCTGAGAGTGCAATTTTCACATCCAGATCCCATTATTAATTGGTTCAGAAATTCTGTAGTCTTAGCATCCAAAGACTGGTATAAGTGGATAATGCTGAATTTGAATATAAGCCTAGAGCAATGAGGAACTATGAACTTTATTTTTTTAAATAATGTTCTCCTTAATATATTAATCAGAAAAAAAATCTATAACTGCATATTTAATTCACATATACTTTCTTCTACTGAATTAAGTCTTAGGCTTAGTTGCATTTTGTGTCCCAAAACAATAAAATAAATAAATAAACAAAAAACACCTCTGTTGTTCTTGCTACGATTTAGCATAATACAGCATCAGGATTTTCTACATATATAACCAAAATTCTAGTGATAATTGCTTGAATTTATCTATCTTTGTTTAAATTAATATACTAAGCTCTACTCTGTTTTGTGTACAATTAAAAAAAATATTCACTTTAAAGTAAATGTTAATATGGCCTACCTTCTTTGTAATTAGTATTTTAATACTGATGTAATTGAACAGAATTTTACATGGACATTTTTTCAGGACTTAGTAGCTCATAATACATACCTCTGTCTAGACATTTCTTTTGTCACTTATTAGCCACTGCCTTCCTTTTGAACACATGGTAAAAAATTGAGATCTACATTAGGCAGTACTTGCAGCTGAGACAGTGATGGAAAACATAAAATTTCTAGATTTGTTAAATTTTTTATCAGCAGACTTGAGCATAAAAAAAATCATAAGGTAGCTATGGTGGCTTAATGTTGGCCAGCTGTCAGATGCCAACCCACAAGCCTTTACTGAAGTGGAGGTAATTCAGCTGCAGATTTTTAACCTGGAGAAAAAACCTGTGGTGGCAAACATCATTTGAGACAGCGGTGCAAGTAGATAATAAAAGTAACTGATTTGATTTTAAGTATTGAAAGTGTTGAAATTAGGGGAGCACATTATGGAAGCACTGTCCTATTTCTATTTGGCCAAATAAAAAATTGAACACAGACCTCTGTTTTCTGGGAGTAAGGTCATGGAATAGGGTTACACACAGTTTTTGATTTAGAGTACTTGATTTAGTGAGACAATGTTGAGCCTAAGTATTTGTGAAGCTTGTTAGATCAGCCAAGGTCCACCCACCACAGTGGGCACTCAGGTTTGCATTCAAGATAATTATAGTGATCAGAAGTAACAGGCAAAACATGGTCTAAACATTGCTACAGAGCAATGAGTAGAATGATTTGGGGGAATTTATATTGTACTGAAGAGATGAGAAGTGCACGTATTGTAGGTAAATTGTCCACTTTTGTCAGTGCTGAAATAGCATTATCTGGATTTGCGGCGGGGGGGGGGAAATTATTTTGGCTAGTTTAAGTGAAGTTTGTGAAGGCTGTAGATTGTGTGATGAATATTTATGTAATTTAATGTTAATCCTAAAATATGTTATTCTCAGAGGCAAGGAGTGGAATGGGGGAAAAAGTCTTGTATTCAGAGTCATCAGACTATTGCCAGCTTTTTTTATCACATAAAATGCAGAAAGATGAATCACCTAAAGCTGAAGACCTTGATGAATATAATATTAATAATTAACAATAATTAATAATTAATTAATAATAGATACTATAAATTATAATACAAATAATATTTTTACATTGAAACACATTTAAATTAAGAAGTTGCTCTTTTAAGTATAAATATTGCAATAAATTTGTTGTTAGTTCCTTGCAGTTTCCCCTGGTTCACTGTCATGCAACTAATAGAGTAATTAAAGAATTTTCCCTACAGTGAATGCTGCATCATCCATTTCAAACTAATGTGCTATTGCAGTATGAAACGTGACCAGAAAATTACTTTTTTTCTGAAAAGTTAAGCTTGCATCTTAAAATATCAGTGGGAAGCAATCGTTTTGTAAATATAATGTAGCTTTTTTTAATATTTAATAATGACATGAATTTAACTGGCAAAACATTGACTCCCTGATGATGTTATTTTTTTGTCTTCTCTTGCAGAAGCAGTGAAGAGGACTGACATTTCATTAGTGCAAAAGAGAGCCGAATGTACATGAACTGCTACTGACTTGAACAGTTTGCAATTTTTACTCGGTGTCCTAAGACCCTCAGGAAAACGAAAGCAAGATGTACCTGAAGTCATACCGATTCAGTTAGATTTCTAATTATACAATATTCTCTCTACATGAACATTTGTGAAGTGGACCATTTGAACACCTGTATAAAAAACTCATACACACAACTGTTAACTAATTAAGTATGAAACTAAGTAATGAGTCTAGAACTGGTTTTTTTTCTGCTACCTGAGGAATCCATTACCAGTGTACCATAATACAACAAAAAATTTCAAATAAACTCCCTAAAGTTAATAGGCATTCCATAAAAAATATGACCTACTCCTTCACCTCTCATAATTAATTCAGACTTGGCCTTTCAAATATTGTAGAGTAATCATAACATTGTCAACTTGGAGCAGTTTCTGTGTGAAGAGGATGATGCAGACAAAACCTCAAGATTTTAATGAAGGTATAGTGCTGCTTGTGTTTGTACTGGTTGCAGTGGCTCATGTTCCTGTAGCCTACTTGTCTTAAAAGATGAACAAGTCTCTTGGCAGGTCAACATTGGCTAAATGTACTTATCCCTGGGCAGTGAATGCAGAGAACATTAATGAAGGCAGCATTTTGCAGCTATGCTGCTGATCCATTGGTCACAGTAATCTCCATGTTGCACAAAGCGTGTCTCCAGGGACACTGGAACAGACTGGACCCGGTAAGTGAAAAGACGACAGGAAATAAACTGCTTTTCTGTTTGCCACAAGATACACTCCTTGCAGTGTGAATTATTGGTAATTTGGTCTTCAAATTCTTTTTCTTTATTATTTCAAAACTGCTGATGAACAAGTTAGCCAGCTGAACCTGAGCTGTTAGTCAAAAGGAGAAAACCTCCCTTGTACAACAGCGGTTGATGAATGAGTGACAGTTATTGCAGGTTTATTTTTATACTGCAAAGAATGATTCCAGTGCTAGGAACTTAAGTTTCAGCTATTAAACAATGTGCAGAGAAATATATTGAATATCAAATGAAATCACAGAAGATGATGGTGATACATTAGATACGTGGCCTACCTGAAGGCTCCTCAGCTCAGGACTGAACAAGTTTATTTAGACTTTATGTCTGTCATCTACCCCAAGGCTATTTGACCCCTGTTGCAAAACAGGAATAATTAAATCAGTTGTGACTGAAAAAAAACTCCTTTGAGAACCAAAAATTATCAGCAATATCAGTGAGTGAAAATTACATTTACGAGACTGAAATTTGGAAAGCACAGATGGGTTATCTTTTGTATTGCAAACAAGACAGGTTTCTCCAACAAAAGTAACCTCATACTACTTGCTATTTATGTGATCTGTACTATTGACCTTTCATTTTGATATAAATGACTTGAAACTACAAGACAATTAGAAATCAGTTTATGAGGTAGAAAACCTCTAAATGATAACTAGAAGGCATGTTATAGTTCATCATCAGGGTCTACAGTACTTCCTAATACTATAGTAAACTGTAAATTCAGGGAAATGAAGTAGATAATATATATTGCATAACAGCAGAAAATGTATCTTGATGAGTATCTGTTTGCAAAAGTGAAAACTGACAAAACCCCATTGTGAAAATGATTTAGCCCTTATTCACAAATTGCCAAGATGAAATTTGTAAATATTTTCCATATGTTCTTAGCAAACTGAATTCCCTCCCTGCATCCAATGCTTTGAATGGATTACCAAATGATCTTTTATACATAAAACAGGTAACAAAGACTAGAAAAATGGAACTATACTGTAAAATTTACAGATTGCTTTCAACAGCCTCTGTAGATGCCTCAGAAAATGTGCAAAAAGCAAAAAATTTGCCTTTTTGCTTCATTTGCAGTCATTCAGCAAAAGCACTACATTGCTCCAAGGTACAGATGTACAAGTATTGATCCCATCAATCCAAGTTTTAAAGAATTTTTCTGGACTTTCTTATTTATGCTAATAAATAGTTTCAGTGAGATGTTACCAAAAGGTGAAGTGGAATACTTACTGTCTCCAGTGAATAAGAAATACAGGTAAATATGGCATTTCACCACCCTCAAGGTGAAGGGTCAGCTCGTGGTGATATTTAAAAAAATTTTTTTTTCTATAGATTCATAATCTTTCCTGATTGTTTTTTATATAGCATGAATAATTTCTGTTTTCTGTACTTGCTTTTTGAGGGTATGTTGTAGGTTTCTTTTGCAGATCAGGACGCAGAAAAATGGGGATGGAAAAGCAATTTTTGAAAAATAATTCACCAGCCAGTACTTTATACCCTATGTTCATTGAAAGAGTAATTTGGGTCTTGCAGTAGTGTTAAATTTCACCTTTTACAAGAGGCCTTTTGATGCAGGGTGGTTGCATGATGTTCAAGGCTTCTGGACATTAAAGTTTTTATTGTTCATAGTTCCCCTGACAGGAAAATTAAAAGTTCAGTCTCTGTGGTTCATGCCAATAAATTCTCAGGTTCCTCTGAAAGGCAGGAAATATTGGTAGAGTGTAATGACTTTGTCAGTCTCCTTGTGGCATTCACTTTCCTGACCTGAGTAACTCGAAAGGACTTCCTGGTGACTGGCAAAA
Source organism: Calypte anna (assembly GCF_003957555.1). Lineage (NCBI taxonomy): Eukaryota > Metazoa > Chordata > Aves > Apodiformes > Trochilidae > Calypte > Calypte anna. The sequence goes on along the minus strand of NC_044244.1, from coordinate 102,769,738 downwards.
CTAAATGTTATTGATCAGAATGAGAATATAACTGTGTGTTGGAAGGTATTGTTGGACTATGTATAATTTTTGCATTCAAAAGATTAAGAGACTTCTAATTAATTATTTTATTAATTATTATATTAAAATTAATAAATGTTCTGGCTTTTTTTATTTTTTAAAATTTTTCTCTCTAAAGTTCCTTCACAAAGTTTTTAATCTATCCTTTACAGTTTAGAATTGTTGGTAGCCTTCTGGGAAAATATTTTTCATGTGTTTGTAAAAACATGTACACAGATTAACCTCTTTCTCAGTAAAATAAATGTATAAGTTTCTGCCAATATTTTTTATCTACATGTCTTAACATTAATGTTTTTAATAAGGCTCCAGGAATACAATGTAGTAATCATACAGCACTGGGAAATACTATACTGAGTCTGGGAGCAACAGCCAGAGAAGATTTTTAATGTGTCATTAAATACTTCCCTACAGATGCATGATAATGCCTAAGTAACACACTCATTTAAAAATATGACCAGAGTAAAATAAAATACATATAAGTGTAAGAAAAGGTCAGTGGTTTACATTTTCTAATTACTTTTCTTTCACATTATAATTGTTCTTCAGATAAAGTAGTTAATATACTGTGGGTGCAACAGTTTCTAATGCTGACTGGAATGTTATGGTAGCATTAACTGGTAAATAATATTGAAAGCACATTATACAAAGAGATAAAAAGCAGAGCATTCTGTATACAATGCAATAATGTTAATGCATAATTTCCATTTGTAATCATGTTAGAATTATCTAGAAGAATAAATCACAATGAAATATTAAGTGATATTTCCCATTTCTAGGGAAAAAAATAAAGTAGAGGTTTTCAGTTTGCATAAATCTAAAGAATCTGAACACCCAATTGATTTAATTTTTTTCCATCATGCAAAATAGGTAGCTTTTCTGGGTTCAGATAACCATTCAAAGACTGTTGGCAGGCCATACACACACACACAAAAAAACCCAAAACAAAACAAAAATATAAAAAAGCTGTGGGAAGAGACCTCATCTTGTTGACTGGTTGAAATGACATCATAGCTTCTTTTTCCAGTCCTCGCGAGTAATTTTCCAAACATCTGGAGAAAGAGAGGATCCTGATAAGACAGAAAAGGTTGAGAGACATATCACTACAAGCTTTTCACATTTATAATCTCTGAGGCTGTGGAGACAACACTTAACAACAGATACTGTTTTTCATAGGAACACATCTGTACAGCCTGTGCAAACTTCAGTACAAGACATTAGAACTGGAGAAAGAACAGAGAAAATGCTTTAACCTGTTTTGTAATACATGCATATTCTGTTATTTGCAGTTAAATGTTACTTTACAATGAGAAGATGATGTCATCAGCCAGCAAAATATTTCAAAAGTTCTGAATAATAGTATCAAGAGAGAACAATAAAAACCTAATTTTGTACATAAATACTTCACAATTTGACAGGGAAACTATACAAAAGTATAGGACTATACAATACTTCTCAAAACATGTTGAACAATGGAGTGGAGAATTTCATGCTGAAAAGAATTCAAGGACAGTATCTAATAGAGCTTCTCTTTTCAATGATACTGACGTTTCAGATATTGGCTTGTTTGATTTGTTTATTTATCAAGATTCTATTCCTGCCTGGTTTTAAACTTTCCTATATATGCGATGTAACAAAGGCTATTGTATTTTCCATCCTGCTCCATAAAAGCATATGTATTGCTATAAAAAATATTTGCTTGGTTTTTTTTTGTAAAATAGTTTTTCTTAATGTTTCTGTCCTTGTACTTTTTTATTTAACTATGTACCGTTATTTTCTTCATCTGAAGAAACTGGAAATCTGCTAAATTTTGTTTTACTTAATTTCTGATGTATTATATTACTCCTTTAGTTCCTTTCAAGGAGACAATTTTTAAAAATACATATAATTTATAAAAGTGGTGGTCTCTGATAATAATTTTTTTTTCACAATGTATTCAATTTCTGCACAGATAGAATTCTAACAGCTCACATTTTTCCTTGGGGTTTGTGTCCATAGGAATATTTTCTTTCTGTTTTGATATCTTTCACTATATGCTTTGCAAATAAATAGTTATCATCTAAAGCACAGAAGCTGTTATTTAACAATTTCAAACACAAAATTAAACTTAATTAACTTGCATATTTAGGTGAAGGAAAGTAAGTCCTTGATGCAGCTTATCATTCATTTTCCCCTTTATTTGTGTATAAAAGGGTAAAATGTCCCCTTTGATTCTTAATTGTTTTTGCAATATCGATGATGACATCTTTGCTTTTGAGAAAAATGAATAAAGCTACATAAATGAATTTAGAGAAATAAGCAGCAAATATGGTGGTAAACAAGTTCCCAGTAAGGATTCAAAGGATGTATTTCCAGCCTGTGAGTGAAATGCCTGTGGAAATGGGTGCATTCAAATTAAAAAGCAGTGACAACCGCTGTGACCCTACTCCCTCACCTAAAGCCCCTGGAGAAACCACAACTAGGGAAAAATACTTAGCTTTGTCTTTGGGATTCCCCCTTTCTATTCTGAAGTCTTGTTCTTAGCAGCAGTGTCAGCTTTCTGTGTGGGACTGCTATGAACTGTGTTTGTCCTCAGTAAATTGTGAGACACCTTTTCTGTCTTATACGCAGAACAAAGGACCATGAGTTCATCATTGCTGAAACAATGTCTATGAAAGAAAAGTCTTTTATTGTGGGTAAAAGAGAGATTGTAGAGGATGAGAGAATATCAAGACAGAGTTATATCTAGCTGTACATTCCCACTAGCCATTTTCAGACCGCTGTGTGCAGCAAGATCAATTTAGATCTTACACTGTAACATTGAGAGTATAGGGCTGTCAAAGACAAAGAGGATCTTACTAGCCTTTACAATGCATTGTTTATTTCTTCGTGTTCTGGTTAATAAGTGAATTTACTCTGCCTGGGCAGTTTGTACAGGCAAAGGCTTTGGGATGCTTGTAGGCATCCCAAAGGAAACTAGGAGAACACATCCTGTGATACCCGATCTTTTCCTTCTACCTCATTTCTGGAAGACTACACTAATAAAGACAACTTTTTACACCTTTTTTGTTTGTTTGTTTGTTTTTTCAAATTTGCAGTACTTTGTGGTGCTAAGCAGTATTGTTATAACTTACAGAAATGAGGGAGAAGTGGGACTTCTCTAAAATGCGCTGGAATATTCTAATCCATACTGTTGCTTTTGTGCATGCATGTGTTCATGCTTTATGAAAAAAAGTTTTGTGTCTATTTTTGGGTACTCAAATGTGTGCATTTGTGTACATACTATATGTATACTAAATTATGCCCTTGAATCTACAGAAACTCAATTGTAAAAGTTCTTTATATGTAAAATACGCAGATTTGGGATATTTTGTTTGTTTTACCAGTAGCAGGTATTGTAGGCAGACATTTTTAGCATTGAAAACTTCAGCTGCATGCCTCTGTCTGATGCCAATAACAGCTTCCAGTGTAAATGGAATGGGGACACCCAGACAGCTAGAGATTTTAGGTGGGTTGTGTAATATCTCTCCTATAGAAAGATTCTCAAACAAAAAAGGCCAGAAGGCTTTTAAAACTAGTTGGAATTATTAGGCTTTTTAAAAATCAGTGTGACAAGGTCTGACATGAACAAAAAAGATGGGAGTTTATGAACAGCACTCCTAAATTTTTTTCTGCCCTTGAAGGCAATTTGTTTCCTCCAATCTGGTTTCAGCCAACAGATGTCCACATTACAGTGAAATATTTGCAGTCCTTATCATAAGGAAGCTTCTTCTGGGAGCACCTCCATTAGTCTGTCTGTTTAGATTATCAATGCATTTCTGAAACAAATCTCCCTTTGTGCCCACTTACTCTACACCAGTTTGTGAGCTGGCTTAAGAACTTGAAGATTAATTTGCCTTTTTATTTTATGTCAAACTGTGGAGATGAAAAAATTAATGCAGACAAAACAGTTGATCATGACAAAAAATTTGAAGAGCACCTATTGATTATATAGGAACACTGAATAACTCAGCAGTTTTTCTCTTTATATTTTTTCATGATATGACTGGATTTTACACATTATGGAAAGCATTACAACTGTTCACTGAGAATGAATATAGAAGTGTGGGAGTGTGAAGCACATGCTGACTTTTACTTTGACCATTTTCCACCAATAGAAGTAATTCAATTAATTTTCAAATTAATTTTTCAATTAGTTTCCTTGAGACATGGTTGTGCTTCTATTTCACTGCTTTTTTGAAGGCTTTGGGTATCTGAGTTTATCAAGCTCTGGAGTTCCTGGCAAGTCAGATTGTAAGTTGATACTTTCAAATCCAATGTAAAGAAAAGCCTATTTTAAAAGTACTTTTCATAGTAATTTACAATACATATCTTTTAAAAGACAGTCTCATGCTCATACCAATTATATATTTATTCACATAATTGTATAGTTCAAACTTCTCAAGAAAAAAGGTCAGTTTTTCAATCTGTCTATCATATACTTCTTCCCTCTAATTTTCCAAGAACTAAATATACTATAACCCTTTAACAATTAATATTGCACTCTCAGAATCAGTCTAAACCAGTCATCCTTTGAATGTCAAACATTTTCTCCTCTGATACTCCAATTAAAAAAAGTATCTTTATTTTTCATGAGATAGTTCTGATCTGCTTCAAGTTTATGAAAGTTTAATGCTGTCAGTTTTTAAGATGATCCGATAAAGATATCCATATAAAAATTATGATTTTTTATAAGATCATTCCCTTCAATAGTTTAAATATGTAAAGTGTATGTGTTTATTTTTTTTTTTAATAGTGTTTATTTTCCAGGATGTCAGGAATATTTTAAATTTAATTTTTTCTATATGGCTTGTTTTGTGTTTAATGCCAAAATATTCAAAATAAATTAGAGAGGAAAGAAGTTTTTCAGGTTTAGGAAATGCCTGATTTAAGATAGCATGTTCAGAGTTAATCTGCTTGTTTTCTGCACATATTATTATTTTGAAACATTGAAAATACTTGACAAAGGAAAATTTTTGTTCAAATAAATTTTTTATTTCATCCCTTTCTGAAATAGAAATGTTAACTTACCTCACCTTACCTCCCAAAAAAAGACCAAGCAGAAGAAGTTAACTATGAAAAAAAATTGGAGAGAATATTTCCTTAACTTAAATGAAACAATTCTGTTGTTTATGACTAAAATTATCAGCATGAGAAAAAAGGCAGTATTTCTCCCCCCATTTTATTTATCATAGGTTTCCTGAATATGTTTTATACATCTTGGAATACTGGGTTGCCAGAATTGCTCTTTTACTTACCATAATTAGAACAAACTTAAAAAGGTCATCGAGTGCAACACCTCTGCAACAAGCAGAGACATCTACAGCTGGAAAGATTTCTCAAAACCAGTCCAACCTGACCTTGTGTGTTTCTAGGGACTGGGCTTCTACCAACAACCTGGGCAACCTGTGCCGGTGTTTTACCATCCTCATCATAAAAAAAATTTCTTACTTATATCTAGGCTGAATATACTCTCTTTTAGTTTAAAACCATTACCCCTTGTTCTATCACAACAGGCCGGATGAAAAGTCTTTCTTATAGGCCCCCTCTATACCATTGAAAGACTGCAATAAGGTCTCCCCGGAGCCTTCTCTTCTCCAGGCTGAACAACCCCAGCTCTCTCAGACTGTCTTCATAAGAAAGGTGCAGGAAAGGTGCTCCATACCTGTAATAATTTTTGTGGCCCACTTCTGGACCTTCTCCAACAGATGTCTTTCCTGTACTGAAGAATTTGTATCACCGAATTGTAACACCCAGACTGTAGGAAAACCAATGATATTTACATCACTGAGAACATAAAAGAGGACAGGGAAAAAAGAATTCCAAATGAGGCTTCATTATCTCTACAGGTGTATTTCCTGAGTTTACTTAACCTTGTTTTCTGACCATCAAATTTTGAACTTTACTAAGCTGTATATTCCACTTCAGCATAGAAGGATAGCATCATTAATTTGATATGTTTCTCTGTCAAAAAATTCATCATAAAACGGAGACTAAACAGACTTAAACAGAAAAACAACCAGAAACGATCAAATTAAATTAAAATAAACCCAAACAATCCATCACCAGTAGTGTGGTTCCAGAAGATAAAAAGAACAAGAAAAAATACATATGATATATTCAATATAGGTAAATGTAGAAAGGGATATAGCTGGACAACAGGAGCACCAATGTCCCTGAACAGACTCTTTATAGGATAATATTGACCGCAACCCTGAAAGCTATTGGGCAACCTGTGAGCAAGTTGACTGGATGATGACAGAGGTCACTGACTGATTGCAGAGAAGGAATAAAAATAAATTCCAAATTAGTGGGGTCTTCTGACTGAGAGGATGGTATGAATTACCCCATATTATCAGATATCAAAGGAGTGACTACTGTTGATACAGGAAGAAAGGGAAAGAAAACAAATGACATCATACTGTAAAGACACCTGCGCATAGATGGGGGGGGTGTACTTGTGGGTTTTGTTTAAATGTTACTTAAATGACTTCAGAGAGTGGAGAAAAGAAGAGAAAGTGGCAAAATTAAGATATTATTTGCCTGAGTTAATACTTTTGCTAGCAGAATTTTAGTCAAGTTTTATTATCCACAGAAAAGAAAAAAGTAAATCAAAAGAATAGGGATGAAATTATTATTTGTATTATGTGTAATGCAGTAGAGAATACAGATCCATTGTTTCAGATCCCAAATGTAAATAAACATCTCATCTGTCATGAACAAGTTGTAACATAGGCAGGAAAGACAGTCCCGAAGTAGAAGTAACAAGATAAAGAGATATACAAGTGACACAAGGATCTGAAAAAGGCTATAGAAGTCCTTTGTAATTTATTGCTACATTTTGGACCCCTGACCCACATATTACTCTGAAGACTTAAGCACTTCTTTAAATGACAGTTAAGAACAAGAATTAAAAGGAAATTGTATAATAGGGATGCACAATTTTTTTTTTTAATTGAAGTGGTAAGTATTCAATAAACAACTATTAGTCTTCTAGATTTTGTGCTGTGACTGCATGTGATGTTTGCATGCTCTTAGTATATTCAAAGGTTTCTGTAAGCTGTATTTTTTGCCTTCCATAATGCATTGATACAATATTTTAAATCTCTGTTTTAAATCAGAATATGTTAGAAGCACTCACATTACTAAATACTTTAAGATGAAATGTGAAGATTTTTCTTTTGACTGAAAGTGTGGTTAGCTTAGCTAAACTAAAACCACTCTGCTATTGCAGCTGCCTGTTAGCAACAGTTTTATTCCTACCTGACAAGTACTTGTTTCAAACAGCTGAGGTTACAGACTACATTAGTAATATCTATCCTGTCATACTCAACAGTCTACCTCTTTCTTCAAATTCTTCAAATTCTTTTAAAAAATTTTTTTCCAATTATTTGCTCCTTCACTCTTCCACCGCAGCTGCACTTTTCTCTCCATTTCATCACACTTGTTTCCTGCTGGTGTCTTGAGTTGACCATAAATACCACCAGTTTTGAGCAATGTTTAAGCATCTGTTTCCTCAGTGCCATTTATTTGCCTAGATGCAGAACTGAGCTTTGTAGTTTCCAGATTTGCCAATCTCACACCTATAGAAAAAAAAAGAAAAAAAAATCTATGTATGCTTTCCTTTGTTGTTTCCTTTGTTTTGTGACACCTTTGTTGACTGATGTGCTTCAGGTTCCAATTTTCTTTGCCAAATTTGTCCTCATTTCAAATTTTCTTTCTGAAATATTAGGTTTAGAAAATTTATTGTCTTCAGTACATCTGTGTGAATAATAGTATCTATTATTCATGTTATTTATTCATGTTATTTATATAACATGATCTAGCATGTTTTTGGTAGACAAAGTCATCTTGGAGCCACTGAAGAACTTGGAGAGGCAGCAGGTTTTTAAAGCTTAGTATCAAGAAAAATTGTTTTTCATTGCAATTTGGCAGCTTTCACAGGTGAGACACAATTTTGACAAATAGTTTCTAAATGGGATTTATAGATTGAAGGACCTGCTCTGTAGACTGAAGGCTCTTGCTTAATTATTTTCTGCCCTTCAAAACATATGAAGGTAGAAGAAAGTAATGGTGGGGGAAGATAGTCTTCAGAAATAATCAAAGTCATTTGAGAAAATGTACTGTTCCAGTTATAGGAACAGGCTAGAGAGAAACTTAAGGCTAGATCAAACAGCATTACAATTGACCAAGATATTTGGGCTTTTGTTGTGTTTTGCAGAAGGCCATTGGGGCAAATCAAATGAGATATAAATTTGCAGTATGCTAATCAGAAGCCAGAAGCCTGCCCTTCATCAGAGAACAGGTAATTTGGTGCTGCGTGGCCACACTGGATGTTAAAGGGTTCAGATGGTCATTCTGCTCATTGGATTTACAAGGCAGAGATGGCAGGGGCCTCTTCTACTGTAAATAGCTCCAGACATGTTTCTGAGGAAGATACATGAGTGAATGTCACGGAGAAGGTGTAACTGTCTGGCCTTTCATACAGTAGTAAGGAATTAAGAGACACTTTTTGAGTTGCTTCACATTGAGACCTCCCAAAGCAATACTGAAGTAATACACTGAAGACATTTTTCTCCCTTCTGAAAATTATAAAAACAAGTCACAGAGTACAGTTGTCACAGGGGTAGGAAGACTCACCCAGATTTTGTATAATTTTTGAATCTTGATCCTTTCATCACATGAAAGAGAGGAGATTTGGCTCAGAGTCTTAAACAATTAGAAAACGGAATTACATTTGGCAGTGTTTCATTAAACCAGAGATGGCTGAATGAAACATTTCTGTCTTGATGAGATAATTACTATTCTCTCCAACAGTAGGAAAATTATCTTTGATTTTGTTTCTATGGGCAACTCATGTCCTGGAATTCCAACTAGATTAACTCCTTTGGAGGCCTGCCAGTCAGATCCAGTCAGGGATCATGACAGACGTGTGTGGAGATTCTCAGGTTTTCTAAGCTTCTGATACTGTTTGTTCATAGGAAGTCATTTGAGGAGTGATGGTTCATGTTCATAGTTTTGTGCAAGTACTTTAATTATTTAGGTCCTTCTGTGGGATTTTTTCATGGAAGTGCAGGAATAAATACTGAATCTAGTCTAAGTCACAGCTACTATAAATTTTCAACAGAAGTGTTTGTGTAGTGTCAATTTCTCCCTGTTTTATGAGAAACAAAAGAGTAGTTAAATGAAATACCAAAACTATCACATAGAAACTGCTCTCTCGATTGACTTATCTTCTGCTAATTATTCTTCGTTTTCATTATTTTTGTGAACTTTCACTTCTGTTTCCTCTAAATCAAGCAACCTTTTTTCCTTTCTAAATAAACAAATAAAATACTGATTAAGAATGTAAACTCTGAAATGTAGATATATAAGTATATATAAAATGTAAGAAAACTAAAATACTCTGATTAACTTCTGTTATGAGATAAGAAAATTGAGAGAAAATTTATTCTAACATAAGAAATGAGTCATATCATACTCAGTAGATAAGACCTTTTATCAGTGCCATGAAAACGAGAATGTCATTGTAAAACAAGCTAAGAGAATAGTCTGGATTTCACCCAAGACAGTGGACTCAGTAAGTAATATCACCCATTCCATTGGTGTTAATCCAATCCATTTTGAAAGACTGAAGTCCATGATAATATGACCTTTCCAAAACTATGGAAAGCAGTTGACTGATGTGTCAGAAGCTTTTTTCATGATTTGGTGTGCACATACTAGATGAATTTTCTTCTGGGGGGGAAATAAAAATAAAAATAATTTAACAGATTCTTCACATTGCATGTCAGTCACATGGCAGACACATTTATGTAAAACTTCTGTACCTTGAACAGATATATCCCAATGAATCAATACTGTGGAATCATTGAGATATGGACAGTCTAGTTTTACATAAATACCCTATAAATATGTCAAACTCTTATTCTGGGCCATTTAAGATATTCCTAAGTATCAATGGTAATTTCACAAATGTAGTATTATCTTATTAGCAAGTATGTTCCAAAATATTTTATGCTTCATGAATTAATTTTTGCATAGGCTTTTTTTTTTTTAATTATTTAAACATTAAGATTGATCAGGGAAATATTTTATTAATATCAATTTATTGTAAAAGTGTTTTTAGAAAGGGCTTAGTCTAATCACATAAATATGATCCTGAAACAGATGATCTAGGAAGGCTTTTGTGGTGCAAGACTGGGGCCTAAATTTGTCCCTGAATAGAGAAGCCGTGAGTTAATTGCTTTCATTCCACTTCTGAAAGACAATTGCTGGAAAACATCTATCCTAACTTGTATTTTTCCTGCCAGCATCTAAAATTATATCAGAGGGCTGATATGATTAATAATAAAAAAGTTGACTTCTTAACTTTGGATGTTGTCTCTAAGCCAAAGCTATGTCAGCTACAGCAGGCAGCACTCTGTCACTATCTTCCATTGCCTTGAATATTTTCTTACATTACCAGACTATAAACTCAACCTGGCACTTCACTGCAGGCAGATTCTCTTCTCTTTTGGGCTTCTTTCCAAAACAAGTTGTGTTTAGACCAAAACAGGTCGAATTCTTAGATGTATATTTTTTGCCTATTACCTATAGAAGTTTCCTGGGTTTTGTCCAAGTTACATAAAACCAGGAAGGTTTAGAGCCAAAAAATAAATGTATGCATTTGAGTGGGGTTTTTTTGTTTGTTTGTTGATTTTAGTTTTGGTTAAAATACAGGGTTTATTTCTTAATTTTAATTAAACTTTTTCTTCCCTTATGATACTTGAAGTTCACATTAAAAGAATGAATTTGTTCATTGAAATGTGCTGCATGTTTCTGTGTTTTGGATTTGGAGTTTTTTCTCCCAAAAAGCCTGTAATAAATTCACCCATATTCTGCTCCTTTGGGGATTAAAAAAATATGTATATATCTATTCTGACTACTATTTTACTGGAAAATGATCCCTGGAGTTTAAACAGCAGTTGGAAATATAATAGTTTCTGATTCTCCAGACAGTATAAGCTGAGCATCAGTTTTGCTGCTTTTTTCCTTCTTTTTAATCTTGTAAATATATCTGAATATATTCTGCATAGCATTATCTTTCTAGGAGAATTTTCAGTCCTCTTTTAGTGGATTAAAATAAAAACACCTCTGAAGTCCTGATACTCAAGTTTTTGTAGTCAGAATGCAATTGTTTTTCCTGAACAATCACTAAGAGATAAAATCTTTTTTTTGAGTGTTGAATTGCAAATAGCCTTTAACCTATACAGAAGAGTAGAATAAAAATCTTAGTAGCATTTTATCGTCTCCTCTTTGTGATTTTATTTTCAATTTTTTTTCTTAAATTTAGACTGCCTAACTAGGAAGTTTTAATTATTCTCTTTCCCTTTTTGTGATGATGTTTCCTTCTGACTGTTGCATTCTCAAGCAATCTATACAAATACAGAAAAAGAAGGGGGAAAACATAAAAAAATAACCAGATAGAGGAAGAACAAAAAAATGTTTAGATTTGACACCTGATCCAAAATGTATGCAGGAAAGAAAAGCCAGGAGCCTGCATGTGGTGGCAGGGACAAATAGCAGAGTACCACTGCTGCTGTAGGACACCACATGAATGACCACAGGTGTGAAAGCAGCACCTATGGGATGCTGAGGTGGTACCTGATTGGAGCAGACACAGAAAAAAAGCTGTTCTAACTGGTTTGCAATTTCCATTTCTTACAGTCCGTGTTGTCACTTGTTCAGGATAAATGGAATTAGGTACAGAATCCTATTCTATCCAGTGGTAGAGAGAGGGTACTGAGAGAGTGGGAAAGAAGAAACTTGCTGATCCAGATTAATTGGCATAGACTCCAAAGGATTTACCAACCAGCCTTTCTTAATATCTAATACTGTAGGTTATGCAGATTACAGTGAAAATTTCCTGAAAAAGAAATGACAGAAAGATGAAAAACTCATACTGGAAACAAACAAATAAAATGAGATAAAATCTTATCTAACATTTTTTTTTCTTTTAAAACTATTTTCCTCTCTACTGATTTCCTTCTTTTAAGAGCTACTGGCTAGTTACCTTGTAGCAATTGCCATTATTTTGTGGCAAGTGCTTTAACTGACTTGAATTTTCTGTAGGAATCTTCTCTGTAGTTATCCTATCCACTGGTTATTCTTCCATCTGTAGCATATGTCCAAGAAAAGTGTACAGAAGGTCTTTTCCAAAGCCCCAGCAAAGAGCTGAGATACTCAGAACTGTGAATATTCTGTGGCCTCTAGCAGTGACACAGTGCAATTTGGTCCCTATGACCTGTGTTAGATTAAAGACTGAAGTCCTGCCTGTTTTATTTGTTTTTCTTAGGTGGCTCCATTAGCTACTGAAATATATGACAAGTCAATAAAATGTAAGAAAAATTTGATAATAGGCAAGGCAATTTGAAACATACCAATTTCACAAGGAGCAAAATACCAGCTTCTTTCTCAAGCAATACATATTCTGTCACAACTCCTCTGTCAAATTAGCAACAAAGTTCTCTTAGGTCCAGTAGCTGTACTTGTATAACATTTTCCTCAACTTCTAAATTTCTGCTGAGCACAGATAATTATTGAAATCCTCCTTCTGCTAAAGGTTACTGCAGAATTCCTGTTTATACACACACAGATTTGGGGTGATGTTTTTAATGAATGTGAATTAGGTATTTTCCAATGCCTAACATTTGATAAATTAAGGAGAGTCAAGATAACACCACATGCTAGCTATGTTTCAGAATCTTTCTCTCTCTGAAGATGCACAGGCCTGATGACACAGAGTGTGATGTGCAAGTTGTTTTCTGCGTCCTTGCACTTCCTTAGTGCTACACAAAGGAAAAAGAAGGGAAGGATTTGCTCTTAACTACATATATAATTTTTTTTTCCTCTTAGCTTATAAACTGTTATTGGAAGAAACAATAAACAGTTTAATGGAGTCATATCCACCTGCTTGACAACAGAATTAAGTGTAGTTCCCATGGGAGCTGCACAATAAAAGGAGGAAGAAGAAAAAGTAGAAGACTAATACCACTTGGGATCTGGGCAGATTTTTGGCAGATAACCAGTGTGTTCTGTGCACACAGTTCTTGTGCCATGGGGAGCCTGAAGCAGCTGCCTGGTAGCTCCAGGCAAATAAGGTCCTGACATCCAGACCACTTTGCCCTGAGGGCAATCCCAGGGAAGTGAATCTCATGCTCTGCAATCATGATGCTCTCTGCCAATGCAGCTCTGACTGCTCTGGCAGCAGCACAAGCACAAGGCTTTGGCATGAGCCAGCACCAAGCCATGGTTCCAAGAGCTGGAGGCACAGCTATGCAGGTGCAGGAGGAGAGAGCATCCTTTGAGTTTGGGCATCTTGTTTCCCACACCTCCTCATCACTGTTCAGAAGAGTGTTTTTCAAAGCACTGCAGTCCCACAGCAGCACAGTAGAAAAAAAGATCCTTCCACAGAGAGGTCCCATCCCACCAGCAGGGCACAAAGGCACAAAGAGCTGTAAAAAACTTATTAAAAGTGCTCTTGCTGTGTAATCCATTTGATCCTTGCCTATTTTTTTCATTTATGCTCTGATTGTAATATTTGGAGAATAAAACATCTGAGTATTTTATTCTTGTGCCTGCTACATTGTAAAAATGGCCATAGTGTAAGATGAAGATTTTTTTTCTATACTTTCAATATAACCATCTTTACAGACAGGGTTTGTACAAAAACTGAGAGGAATATAATTTGTTCAATATTATAAACACACAGGACTGCCTCAGTGCTCGTAAAGCAGTCACCTGTGAATATCAGCCCAATAAATATGACAACAATATTTTAACTTCTGTTGAGTTCCTGCCATAATTCATATGTTTTAAAATGCAAATAATTTATAAAACTTTTCCCATTTATATGAGAAATTTAAAATTTAAATTTACTTCAGGACTGTCAGTCTTTAATAAAGTCAATATCTGCTGTCCCACAGTCCTGCTTCTCTCTCTCTCTCTTTTTTTTTCCCCTAACCATTTCTTGACTTTGTTTCTAAAAAGCCATAAGGCCAAGAAGCATAATCTGAACTAGTGTGCTAATAATATTTTATTTGTTGGTTAAACAAATAATAATATTTTATTTGTTGGTTAAACAGATAAAGGCAATAATTGCTATTTAATAACAATAACAGTTTAGTAATTATTAATTTTTTTTTATTATGACTGACAAATAAAACTGTACAATTCAGACTATAAAGTGCAAAATAATTCAACTCGGTTACTGGAATGGTTGAGCAGAATGATTATTTTGGTAGATATAAATGGAATGATGACAGTACTTAAGTACTACTTTGCAAGTATCATCTAATCCTATTGTCATGCAGTTATTGCCCTACAATATTTTTTCTTGAAGAAATTGCTGAGCAACATTTCAGAAACATTTATTTGTTGGCACTGGTCTCAAACTAGATTAGTTATCACAGCAAACAACTGATAGCTTCACAAGTTTGTGGTACAGTACTAATAGCTGGGATAGTAATAATTAAATGTTATAGGTTGCTGCAGATCCAATTTCTGATTTTTGATATAATAACCCAGTAGGATATGGAAACATCTTGTTATTTTAAATGTATCAGAATCTGACTCTTGGTTAATTAGTGCTCTCTATACAGGTCTTGGCTCTTTGAGCAAACTGTAATGTTGTAGGTTCCCTGATCTGTTTCTCAAGGAGATATGTGTGAAACCAGTGACAGACAGTTATGATTTTCACAGTATAAGGTGAAGAGCTATTGAAGAAGATGTGCTTATTGTCTCTCTTTTTAGGAAATTGACCTGAACTCCTTCCTGGATTAGAGTTAGAGGACCCAGAAATGAGAGATCAGAAAGAAGAAGGTCCTGAGCTCCTAAATTACAGGGAGAAGTGTCATTGATGTGTTAGGAAATGAGGAGCGGAGAAAAGGGAGAATCCTGAGCAAAATGAAGGGGTCAATTGTGATAAAGTTTGAAAGTTTGTCCATAAGTGTGTGATTTATCATGACTAAACAACTTCAAATTATCTCTAGGTATTTAGTGTGAAAGCATGGGACTTTTTGTGTATTTCTTATTTTTTGGGAAGGTCTCAACTCTTCTTGTCTTGTTATACTATTATACAAGGTGTGAGAGTGATTTGTTTTTTGCAAAACAAGGCTACAATCAGACTTGTCCTGTTATTGTAGCCTTGTCTAAAACCACAGGCAGACTGATGATGTATAATTCCGATCTGAAGTGGCAGAGTCATTCAAATCAAGGATATTTTAGTTGATTACTTTCATGTTTCTCTGTGTGTATCTGTTTAAGTATGCATGAAGGACTCATTTCATATAATTTAGAACACACAAATCCCTATCATGATAGCTTAAGGCCACTGAAGAGATAGATAACACTGCTGGGACAACTCAATGTTTAAGACAGATTGGGTAGTTTCTGAAATTCCTTGCCCCTTGATCCAGTTTTATATCTATCTCTACATAGGTAAAACACGAGAAAATTTCAGGCTAATTTAGCACAAAATTCTCTCAATATAACACAATTGTAGAAATATCTGTGCTAAATACCACAGTGGAAAACCACTGGGAATATTTGTAGACCTAAAATTTCCCATTTATCTCTTGATAAGTTTAAAACTTGAAAAATGATACATAAAAAAAATATAAAATAAAACCTCAAACCCATAAAATACTGAATGTGTAATCAGGAAGACATTTCAATTTTCTGAGTTTTCCTTTGAAATATATTCTTTTGTTTTATTGTTTTACATAATATAAAAGCCTGAAATATTGCCTAGATTTTTTATTCTAGGAGACATATTTAAAAACACCAAAACTTTCTAAAGATGGGACATTTTCTTTTCTTTATCCCTGCTTGCACAGGAATGCTAGATGAGAGATGTAGTCAGTGTTATTGTTATGATAACTGAAAGAACAATTTGCTACAGGGCTTCTAAGAGAAGCTTGATTGAGGTGCAGTTACATAGATTGTTGTATGTCATATTATCATCAACCAATCTTTTGAAGAACCTTGATGTTTCTGATGTTAGTGGATTTTTTTAAGATACAGACAGTAGATGATTAGAAGTTAAAGAGATCTCAGGTTCCTGTCACAAATCTGTCTTTCAGAAAGTCAGAGATGGGGTGTGACAAAAGAAGACAGCTATGTTAAGTATATAGGGGAGTAATAAAAAGTCGTCACTACCAAAAACATAAATGTGTGTAAATAACATTCTATTTCTTAAACATATATACTACGAAGTATTAGCAGGATAGATGTGGTTTTACAAGAGAAAAATTAGGAGAGTGTCCTATTGGGAATTTGGTGCTGTTCTTGGATATGAGCTTCTATGAGCATTTGTTAATTTTTATTCTTTTATTACCACTCTGTTCCCTTTTCCTGACTCTCCTCTACAGTACATAACTTCCTTGGTGCAGAAACTCTGTATGTCTTTGTGTGTGTTCAGTTCCTATACTTGGATTTTGTTTGGACCCTTAAATGCACTTGTAACATGGTAATTGAAGCACAAGTGTCTGATAATCTCACTGAACCGTAGTGAATTCTGTGTACTATATGAAAATAAAAGATTTAATGGAATTCATAATTACAGTAGTTAATAGAAGTTCTCTTTACACCAGTACATTTTGGTTTCACTAACAATAATTTTAATGATAATACTGTTGCTCACAATTCAGGAAAAATACTTCTGAATTATCTTCAGGTAGTACCCAAACATCTTCCCTAATGATGATCTCAATGGGACAGCATGGATATGAACAGATTGTAGTTTAAATGTCTGAAATGAGAAGTTACTAGGAGCTTTCATAGGCATTTGCAATAAAACAAATTCTAGGCTTTGTATTTTGGTCAGTTCAAGGTTATTAATGTATTTAATGAAGAAGTTGTATAAGGTATAAAACGCTGCAAATATACGTGCCTGAAGCAACTCTGTTGGGTAATTATAATTCTTTCATTTCATTCAGAGTATCTTTCTAGCTTTGAATACTGTAGCTGTAATTCATCTTTCCACTAATCTATTTTAGCTTTTCCTATTTCAGTGAACCAATACTTGAATTCTCTAACTGAAATCAGAAATTTTTTTGCTTCTGTAGAGAAACAGGGA
Organism: Calypte anna; assembly: GCF_003957555.1. Lineage (NCBI taxonomy): Eukaryota > Metazoa > Chordata > Aves > Apodiformes > Trochilidae > Calypte > Calypte anna. The sequence continues at coordinate 102,752,544 of NC_044244.1, read as the reverse complement.
CAAAGAAGATGCCTGATATTCAAGAAAAAATGTCTGAGCCTAATACATCATTAAAATTGGTTAAGAAGACTTAATCCCTGTGAAAGTAATTTTCATGTATTACTTCTAATGTTGCCAGGGTAAGTGCTGTCTTGGGTCATTGTCATCTAATCACAAATCAGCAGTTCCAGTCTGAGTTAAAACCATGCAAATCTTTCAAGGTATAAAGGAAATTTGAGAGAATATAAAAATGTTTTATTTTTTTAACCTGCTATGAACAATAAGTGCTGAAAATCACATTCTGAAAGCAAAACATGTAAATGTGGATTCTGGAACACATAAAAGTCAGATAAGTGTGAAGAAAATCTATTGATGTGTGATATGGCTGGAGGGTATTTTGTGTGGATCTCTGATAACATTTTTCAGTGTAGGTTTTCTGGACACATGGGTATAAATATAGCAAAAAACAAATAATTAAATTGTATGACAGGTAAAATTTACACTTGTCTTTACTTGTCAGTAAAAAATTAAAATTCTGTATTAGAACTGAAATGTAACAATATTTCAGAGATAGAGTTGTAATAGCATTAAGTTGCAAAATAAAGGAAAATACAAATGTTATTCATTATAGCTGATGTTTATAAAGCTGGTTAGAGTAGGAAGCCACTCAGCTCACTGATGAATTTCAGGCATCTGTGGAACTGTTTTCCTATTAGTTTTGAAAATTCCCAAGCACAGTTTTCATGATTTCTCATACTAAAAATGCAAATGTTAAGTTCTTGAAAATTATTTAATATTAATTTTATAAGTTTTCTTCTGGTAAGGCTTAAAGGAATATCAATATGTAGGGACAACAATTTTTAAGGTCACAAAATTTTGAATGAATATACTAAATGAATAAAGAGTCTTCCATCATTTATTAAGCTAGAAAAAACAAAATCAAAATCTTCCTTATATGAAGAAAATATATTAACATTCCTTAACGTTCAATTAAATCTCAGTAATAAATTTGAATTAGAAGAGCTATACTGCATTAGAGTACCCATGAATTAACATTCATTTGGACCTTACCAGATAGTTTAAAAAGGACTTTCTCCCTACATTACCAATGAAAACTACTAGATTGGGAATAACTTTATTTTATCTTTTTCAAGTATCATGTTAGAATTTTGTTATCTGTTTCCATGTGACTTTGATGAAAAGGTCTTGGGGGTCTGGTAGACAAGCTGAACATAAACCAGCAGTGTATAATTGCATATAATAAAGGCAAATTAGATGCTGGGCTGGATCTGCAGGGCTGTTATCAGCAGAGATAGAGAAGTTATAATCCCACTCTACTCAGCACTTGTCACATCACATCTGGAGCACTGTGTCCAGTTCTGGTTCCTACAATTTCAAAAAGTCATGGACAGATTGGAAAGAGTCCAAAGGAAAGCCATGAAGATGATTAAAGGGCTTTAGAACCTGCCTCAGGAGGAAAAGGAGGTCTTTTCAACCTGGGGAAGAGAAGGTTCAGAGAAACCTCCTCAATTTTCCATTATTTTAAAAGAGGCTGCACAAAGGACATGGGAATTCTCTTCACAAGGAGCCACATAGAGGGTACAAGGGACAGTAGTTTCAAACTATACTAGGAGAGGTTTCATCTTGATATAATAACTTTTGACAGTGAGAACAATCATTCACTGGAACAGCCTTCCAAAAGATGTGGTAGATTCCCTATCACTAGAGTTTTCCAGGGTGCATCTGAACAGAGTGCTAGATTATCTCATGTAGGCTCCCTTTCCCACACCAGTGTTGACCTGATGATCTTTCAAAGTCTATTCCAACCTGAGCTATTCTATGATTCTATGACTTAGGAAGCTAACAAGATACAATAATTTAATTTATAACTTTTTATTTTATAGATTCATTCAGAAAAGATAAGAAAATACAGGGGCAAGGGGAAGTTGCTTAGAGGAAAACATCAATTGGCTGGAGCATGGTAGAAAAGTGAAATGTGTAAAAGCAGCCAGAATTAATCATAATCATTATTAGATCATAATTTGATATTAGAAGAAACAGAAAGAAGTAAACCTGGTACCCTCTTCTCCCTTTTCCTTTGCTTCAAGGCTAAACAGACTTTCCAGACTCTGAGAGTTTCCCAAAGCATTGGGAACAAGGCAGATGAACTGCTTGCCTGAAGTACGCAATAGAAGATGATAGAAGCAGTTGCAGTCTTTCACAGGGTTTAGGAATAAATATGGGGTTACTGAGTGGTGATTCCTGACTGCAGAGAAATGCAGTGGGTGCAGAACTGAGATGCTGAAGTTGAGAAACTGAGATGAGGAGAAGATATTCTGGAGCAATGATCAAAAACTTTTATGAGTACCACAGAGGAAACTGAATTCAAGACAAAGAAGCCTGGCCTTGTTGTCCCATTTTCTCAACCTTTTGGCAAAGTTCTGGCACTGAAGGAAGAACAGGTGATGTGCTACATCCTTTAATTGCAGCTGTAGAGCAGAAGACCTGGCTTGCATAGGGAAAGAGCTCTACCCACAAATTTTCCTGTGCATCCTCCACCTCTGGGACCATTCCTTCAAATATTTATAATCCTGCCCAGGATATAATGCAGATTATGTGCTAAAACCTATATAGAAAGAGAAGGCCTATCTGTTCTATCTAACTACAGTGACAGAAATAGAAGCCTTTATCCACGTTCACTTCATTTTGGGTAGCACAAACAGGAGCTGGTTTCACTACTTCACAAGCCTTTCTACTGATTTTAGCCTTTCCCATGTTGTCTCTTCTTCATCCAAAAAAACACGTTTAGATTTAATAAAAAAAAATTTATCTCTCTCATCTATACAGGAATGACAGAAGACCTTGCTACTCTCCTGGCTCTTATTTATTTATTTATTTATTTATTGTGTGTATGTGTGTATACATGTTCTAGTGTTTGTGGGTAATGGGAATCCAGAGACAGAAGGCTATGAATATCATCTTCAAGACAGTGCTTTGGTTTTTACTTCATGTCCTCCCCTAGTTCTTGTATATCTCTTATTTTCAGATTATTAGCAAATTGAATTATTTTTTTTAAGTAAGTGTAAACCACAAGACAGGTATTTATTGGAGATTTAATTTTACTAAACGAAACACTTGTATTAATGATTAACTTTAAAGTAATTACTCCTTTATAGGGAAAATTAAAATTAATGACTTCATAATAGCTAGATTTTATAATTCATAGATGTATCTCCTATGCTATTGAGGAAGACTTACAATGAAAAAAAAGGAAAATTATATTAATGATCAAGTAGAAAGAATTATAATCTTTCAAGTCCTTCATGAAAAAAACTTTCAAAATCCAATCCTTTCAACTTTAAATTCAATAGCAAAATTCTCACAACTTCATTAGGGCAGCTTCCTTGTAGTGGGAATTTTTCATGAAGGAGGCTGATAGATCTACGGGGTCCATCAGTCATAAAATGTAAGCTTCAAAGGAATCGTTTTCCAAACTGGAAAAAGAAAATTGTACTAAACAATCTTTACATTTGTTGCACTATTAAAACAGATCAAAAAAGCTGAAACTACATGAGAAATTTAGAATGGGATACACCAACATATTTTCTCTTATGGAATATGAATACGATGTAAGGAACACAATTATTAAGACATGTAAAATATGAACCGGAACATACACTGGTCATTCAAAGGTCAGAAACATTGAAAAATGGTTGTCTGCTGCAGTGTCTGCACTTAACATAATTTTGAAACAGTGTATTTGTATTTTAACTAGTCATCTTCCTATAATCTATTTACATAAACTAATTGTACCCTCAGTATCTGTGTACCTTTCAGATTTAAAAAATGTCAGGTAGTGATCTGCTTTACTTTCATGTCCAGGAAAAAGCACAATTGGTTAGTATTATGCATGCATATGTTTGTTTTTCAACATGTATGTGCAGCTAAATCTTGGTGCCCTAAGTGAAGTAGTTGAAACAGGCAAATTTGACTTTGAGCTTACAGTCAGATTACTAAAACAGACTTGAAGATAAGTTTTTATATTTAAAATCTCCACCTAACCTATTCTACGCACTCTATTTTACCTATGGAATTCATATATGTATTTAATTGTGAGCATAAAATAAAACAAAACATGGCATCTGAATGTAATCACATCTGGGAAAATCTCATGTCTTAGCTTTATCTCTAAAAATAAATATGCATTTTTTTTTTTAATTAAATATAACTTCATAGTGAGATGCAAGGACATGTAAAACTATGTATTTCTAGATGTGAGATACTAATTACAATCAAATGCACAGTAAATAATTCTATCTATAGTAAAAATAATATCTATACATATACATATGTATATATCTACACTGTATTGACCAAAGTGTCTAGAGCTAAATTTCTAATCCTTTATTATAGCCTTAATATTAAGGGCTGCCAGAAATAACTTGGCTTGAGCTCCACTGGTGGTCATTTCCTCATCATGAAACAGTGATTGCTCATTCGTTTTTACTACAAAATCACTCATAATGAAGATTCAAATCCATTATATAAACCAACAAGTTGCTTATCCATTTTTTTTCTTCTGAATACTGTAGGAATTACATACAAATTAGAACTTACCCATCAAATTTAATGTCTGAGTTCTCTGATAACATGAGCTGTTAAAGCCATCTTGCACTGTAAACACTTATAAAGGGTTTATGTATAAAACTTATGTATATATGAGATTGAGGTCAGAGTTGTCTGCATATTTTTCTCTACGTACGTGGTGTTTTAAAAGGGCAAATATGGTTAATGTTCACTCTGAAAGAATTCAAATTTTTCTGACTGCAGTTATTTAACATTAGTTCTGTCTGGAATCTATTTAAGGCAAGTGGAATGAATAAAGTAGATAGCTCTGTGGGGGGAAAAAAAAAAGACCAAGCTCTAACTAAGTTTGTTCTTTGAAGGAAATTCTACAAAAGCATTTAAAAGGGAGTAGAAAGGAACTTACATGTAAAAGGACACAAATGGTAAAACTAAGATAAATTAACCACTAGAGTAGAAAATGTTCTGCCCTTTTACACTTTAATCTCTTGACCCTTACAGGAAAATCCATATAAAACCAACTGTTAAGAACTTTAAAGAAATGTATCATTTGTAAAATGGAATCCAATAGCTTCTAAGGAATTAATGTAAAATTTGGGCCAGTTCCTTTGGATAACAGATCCACCCAAATTGTTCGCCCCACCAAAATCAAAAGAGGTAATATTTTCCTTAAAATTTATGCTACAAGAACAGAAATTAGGGTGTATTTCCAAGTTAGAATGAAGGGCAAAACCAAGTAAATTTAAATGGACCAAGGTGTGCTCCCTTTTTTCCACATAATATGATGTTGTGAAAAAAGAAAGAACTAGAGATATGAATAAAAACATTGCGGGTCAAAGTAAGGAAGCCTAACATGGAAATAAATCTGTACAATATATCATTAGTTTCCTTACTAAGTTCATTAGTTCCCTAAGTTCTCTGTAGAAAATTATTGAGAAACAATTAAAGATAATCTGTATGCCTGTTCTTAAACAAAATATGTTTCTAGAGTAGAGATGCATGCAAATTTGTTATCTTATTTCTTAAGTATTATAATGAATTCTAAAATTATTGTGGTAAAATTAGCCATGGAAAAAATAGGACAATTATTTAAAACGCTTTTCCATGTTTATATTCTTCCAGCACACAGAGGCACTAGCTCGTTATGAGGACAGAAATATGTTGAACTAGATACTAGATTCACTATACCGTTATGAATAGTCAGACTTTTCAAAATTATGAGTTTGACTTCATACAAGCATATTTATTTAAGTAATCTGTTTCTTCTCACTTTGTTGTAAGTTTATATTGGCCTTGGCACTTCCTAGAACACCCATGTGAAAGGTTAATTTTCAGAGGAAGAATAGTGAGTCCTTAGAGTACTCTCATAAGACTGTTAAGGTCAGTCCCTAGCTCCATAGTGCATTTTTCTTGTGACTAGCTATTTTAGTGCAGCTAAAATGTAATTCCCCTTATGACTCAGAGGTCGCAATTGTGGCTTATCTTGACCATCATGTTTTGCAGCTTGGCTCTACATATAGTCTTTACATTGCAGTATATTCCTACACTGTCTATATATGTCCATCTTGCAATGACTTAAAGGCTTTTCTGGAAAAAAAATGTAAAACTATAACCTCATTATTATTACCTCACCCACTGTATATTGATTCTTTGTTTTGTTTTCTTTATTTTCCCTCAATATTAAAAAAATAACAAGAATATATACCTTCCAGCAGAGTAAAATCAACACAGAAATAAGCATTGATATTCCAGAACATAGAAAAAGTGCTAGCATCTGAAATAAAAGGAGGTAAGGTCTGCCTTAATTGGCTACTCAAACTGCAGTGACAAATTAAAACTTTCCTTTCAGAGTGTCTTGTTTCCTCTGTTGCAAATTGCAAGGAGAATTTCATAGCAGCTCTGCTCACTAGGAAACTGGTAGCTTTGCTCTCTACCCTAGAGTTGAAAGAACAAGAAAATGAAGCTGTTACAGGCTAGATTGGAAAATGAGCTTTTAGTTTTACAGAAAAAAAAAAATAATGAAACACAATTTACAAGACACTAACATTCTGTTAATGAAACTGGAGTTCAGTGGTAGGACTGAGTTGAAAATTCTAAAAATTATTATGCTAATTTTTTAATACAATCAATTTTAGAAAGAAGACAGGGAAAGGAGGATCTGAAAATGGGGCAAATGAAAAATAAGAAAAGCAATTAAGTAAAAAATTTAATAACCTGCTTGACTGTGAGTACTGCTCTCAGTGAAAATACAGCCTTGTGCTCCTCTTACTCCTCTACCTCCCTGCGCAAGAGAAAGTATTTTAATTTCTTTGTCCTGACAGCCAAAGCTTTCAGGTCAAAGCTGACAGTCAATTAAGAGTGGGAGGTGAAGGAAAAATAAACAAGCAAAGGTGTAAGTGCTTTGGGATTGCCTGGTGCTCAGAAAGGGGAAGTAAGGAGTTGAAAATTGTTGTTTGGAAGACAGATGTTTGTAGCAGCAAGGTAATTAGTCTACTGCCATGTAGATTAGAACTACAGCAGTAGCTGAGATAAAAAGAAGAAACAGAAAAAAATGAAGTTTATTAAGGTGTCCAGATTTTCAATGACAAAATAAACAAGACATAGGTAAAAATATCACAAAATGTTAGTTCGAGGATGAAATAGTTCTTTTTTTACTGTCTTTCTGAGGTCAGTTTGGATTGCCTAGAGAAGATGGAAACCACTCTAGAAATAATCAAGCCAGTAAAGTGACTCTATTTTAGAGATAAAAGTACTTAGTCAGGTATTTTGTAAGGTACTTAGAGTAAAAAAATTTCTGAAAGAGACTAACTATAAAAAATATTTCCAGATCAGAAAAGGTGCTAGATGATAAAACCAGGTAGATGTTAGGGACAGAGCTAAGAGAGGAAGTAAGTAAAACAAGAGCAGAAAGATACCAGCTTCTTTCATGTTTTCTATTTTTGTTCCCTATGCAGTGATTTGTGACTTTTGAATATTACCCCTGAATTTAATGAAATTAATAGCTTATGAGCCAAAGATCAGCTTATTGTAACTAGAAACAAAAGGAAAATATAAACAAGAAAACAAACTGAATCTGACTGCCTCTGCTCTGTATTGTTACTGTGTATGAATGTGTACAAAATATTCAGACACAGTCAGATTATTACTAAAACAAGGGAAATTTTTTTTATGAATAACTAAATGTCCTTTTATGCTATACACTTCCACGCGCTGACAGACTACTGTAAAGCAAACCCAAGAAGATGGGAGAAAGTTCACCATGTGACGTGGTGAATCTGACAAATTCATGTGAGAAAAATGTTTCTTGAAGTTCTTTGGGGAGTCAGGAAAATCAGTGATCAGAGTTAGTTGATGTTTGAGAGCCCTAGTGTGATCAGCCTACCAGCAACCTCTGGTGGGTGCATAAACACCGAACATCTGTGCATGCTGATTAAGCTGAGGGGGATCACAGTAGGAAGGCAGGAGGCTGCCTGTAAGGATGCCAGTCCCATACAGAGTAAAATGCCAAGATGTGCACTTGCAGTGTGAGAGCTCCCACCATCATTAGGATTGAAGGACTTGAAACAACAAAGTGGAGTGGTCAAGGCAGTTAATGGGTCTGCTTAGGGGAGAATCTCAGTGTGATACGTGTTGTGTTCTCTGATACTGGTCTAGCAAAGAAGCAAACAAAAAGGCTGTGGTCTGGCATGAACAGGTACTCTTTGGGTAGACAGAATTTAAGCTTGGGAAGAGACACAAACAGATGCTTTTTAAGTCACCCTTCTCCATATTTCCCTGGGTTTATGAGAGAAGAGACAAAAGGAAAGGATACGAAATCTGGATGAAACTTATTTCTGATCATACTGAATGATCACTTCCTAATTCATCATAACAGTCACTTCTGTATTAAAAATGCTTTGTTTAATCTAGCTAAGAAAGAACACACTTTGTCTCTGTTTCTCCAAACCTGTGTGTTTAGAAAGTATAGGGATTATTGGAACAGGACGTTCTCTTATGCAGAGCCCAGTCTAATATGAGGTTGTTTTTTTATCAGCTTTATGACTAAAGATCAGTACATAGAGTCTGCACTTCTAAGAAGAGAGACAGAGTGGGGCAGGGTATAGAAACACTAAATTCAGAGAGATAAATGCTCTATTGTGAAACCATTGATATAAAGAAATATGTGTGTCAGTTATGACTCCTAAAAAACAGTGCCAATTAAACAGAACAATTGAATAGATTCAATGAACAAAGTTGACAATAACAGTCAATATATTTTTTAGGCTTTTGTTGGTTCTTAAATTGGTGCTGTGCTTGGTTTTGTTATCACTAATACAGGGAAGGCTAAATTAGAGCTTTAGTATAGCTAAGGATATAAAAAGATAAGACTCATTATCTCAGGATCTAAAGCACTCTTGTACATGACTGAAGAAAGTTGTATTGTTGCATCCTTCACCCCAGAAATCTATTTATGGACTACTCTTTTGATTTTGGTTTCTTGATAGTGACCTGCATATGATATATCTCTGTGGAAGGACAGGTTACACAGTTCAGGAGCATTACCCTGTATCTTAATGGATTTCTCTGTTCTCATAAATGTAGCTCAGATATATGTAGTTCTATAACATGATGCTGCTGACAGTAGAAATCAAGGTATGATATCCCTTTTTTTCCTTCTTAATCATGTAATTTCCTTTCTGCACTTCAGAGAAAGACAGCAAGGCATACAGGAACATGAACCAGACAGAAGTGGGAAATCAATAAAACTGAAGTACTTAGTGGAGGTGCAAAAGTAAAATCCATAGATATTTAGGAAACTAACCTTAATAGCAGCCACCAGGGGCATATATACCACCTTTATATCCACATTAACAAGATACTGTAAGCCAGTTGGGGCACAGAGCACATACAACTCCATCTCTTATTGGTAAAGCATCTCTTTGAACACTGTGTTGTGTGTTTCTCTGTCTCTGTCTCTGTTTCTCTGCCAAGTCTGAGTGATGTGTGCTCACAACTAGGACATATAATAAATGGGCCAGAGACCTAATTTCGGAGACAGAAATGAGCTGAGCTGTGGAAGGGGTCTGCATCAGGAAGCCTATGCCAGGAGTCAGATTCTCTTTGTGACAGACAGAACCTATTTAGTGACAGCAAAGGGATGAGTTTTTACCTCAGTGTGTGTTGGTATTAAATATCATTTTAAAATTAACTGCAACTAAAGTGTTTTAGAGGAAAATTATTTTATATAAACCTGTGAAGTGCCACAGCATGAAAAACTCCTCTGGCTCATACTCACAATTAGAATAACTACTGTGCCAATGTAAATATTATATTAAATTAACTCTCACCCACCTTCCTCTGCCAGATCCAACCCAAACCCTGTTACCTCTCCAGTCAACATTCAGCAACTGATGTTCAGCCGTGACACCAAATCCATCTGTCTGACTTATATTTCTCACAGTTACTGGTTGTGGACTAGTTATCTCACTCATCAAGTCCAGAAGAAGTTGACACTGACATTAATAGGGAACAGATAGGCAGACAAGTTGTCAGACCACCAAATATACCATCAGTTCTGCTATCTTCCAAGCCAGGCATGTTGCAATGGGCAGGTTCCCACAGACAACACATAGGCATGAGTATGCTGGCTCTGCCCCCTTCTTTACTGTGCTGTAGCACTGCATTTAGCAGATAGAATAGGCTACTTGATCCTATGGAGTATTTTAGATTTTCTTTCTTCTGCTCTAAATAATAGAATTACAGAATTTTTTCAGCTGGAGAAAGATCTTTAAGATCATCAAATCCAACCATAACCTAACTCTGCTGAGTCCAAAGCATAAACACTGTTCCCAAGCACCACATCTATATGCCTTTAAAACACCTCAAGGGTCAATGATTCAAACGTTTTCCTGGGCAGACTAATCCAGTGTTTAATTACCCTTTAAGTGAAGAAATTTCTTCTAATACCTAACTTAAACCTCCTTGGCACAAACTGGAGCCATTTTCTCCTGTCCTGTTGCATGTTACTAGGGAGAAGAAAACAACTGCCGTCATGCTACAACCTCCTTTCAGGCAGTTGTAGAGAGCAATAATGTCTCCCCTCAACCTCCTTTTCTCCAGGCTAAACAACCCCAGGTCCCTCAGATGCTGCTCATAAGGCCTGTGATCTAGACCTTTCATCAGCTTCATTTCCCTCCTGTTGACAAGCTCCAGCACCTCGATGTCTTGTAGTATGGGGCCTAAAACTGAACACAGTACTTGACACAGTACTTGAAGCATGGCCTCACCAGTGCTGAGTAGAATCACTTCCATAGTCCTGCTGGCCACACCATTCCTGATGTAGGACAGGATACTGTTGTCTTGGCCACCAGGGCACATTGCTGGCTCATATTCAGATAGCTATTGACCAACACTCCCAGCTCTTTTTCCTATGGATAGATTTCCAGACACTTTTCCCCAAGCCTATAGCATTATTTGGTGGTGTTGTGACCCAAATGCAGGACCCAGAACTTGGCCTTGTTGAATTTCATACAGTTGGCCACAACCCATCAATTCAGCCTGTCCATGTCCTTCTGAAGAGCCTTCCTACCTCTACATGGATCAACTCTCCCTCACAACTTGGTGTCACCTGCAAACTTACTGAGGGTGCACTCAGTTCCCTTGTCCAGATCACTGATAGAGATATTGAACAAGACTTTTCCCCAGTACTGAGCCCTAGGGAAAACCTCTTGTGACCAGACACAAGCTGGATTTAACTCCATTCATCACAACTCTGTGGCCCTGCACACCCATCCAGTTTTTCTACCCAGTGATGAGTGCACTGGTTTAGGCCATATGTAGCCAGTTTCTCCAGAAGAATGCTATGGGAAACAATGTTGAAAGTTTTATTAAGTTCCAAGCAAACAACATCCACATTAGGCAGATCATCTGGCCATAGAAGATCAGGCTGGTCAAGCAGGACTTATCTTTCATGAACCATGCTGGAGGGGCCTGATCCCCTGGTTTCCCTGCCCTTCCTGCATAATGGCACTTGAAATGATTTGCTCCATAATGTTCCCTGGTACTGAGGTCAGACTGACAGGTCTGTATTTCCCTGGATTCTCCTTCTGGTTCTTGTAGATGAAGGTCATATTTGTTAATGTCCAATCTACTGGGACCTCCCTGGTTTGCCAGGACTGATGGTAAAAGGTGGAAAGTGTCCTGGTGAGCACTTCTGTCAGCTCCCTTAGTGCCCCATCTGGCCCCATCAACTTTCATATATCTAGGTGTTGCAGCAAGTGGCTAACCACATCCTCTTGGAGTATGAGGGCTTTAATCTGCCTGTTTTACAGCTCAGGGAACTGGGTACCCAGCAATCAACTGGCCTTACTACTTGACTGAGAAAAAGAAGACACTAAGTACCTCAGCCTTTTCCTCACTGTTTCCACCTGCATCCCATAAAGGATAGAGGTTCTTCTTAGTCATCCTTTTGTTGCTAATATATTTATAGAATCCTCTCTTGTTTTCTTGAATAGCTGCAACAAGACTGATTTTAAGTTGGCCCTCTGATTCTCTCTAAATACACATCTTTGTAGGCATGCCCCTTGCAGAATGCAGCAATGGAGAACTGAAGAAAAAGGAGAAAATACATTTTAATAGTTGGCAATAATTTTTTTTTTAAAATGACAACTGAAACATGAAGCATGGCCTTCAATAAATACATACTAAACTCATTTTAACCTTCAGATTTTCATAATGACATCTGGTTTTGCCCAGACGCTGCTTATCTTTTCTGCTGAATCTGTGCAGCTAGCAGGAAAGAATTCACAATTATATTTACAGTTCATAAAATAACACCGTGCAGAGGTTCCTGCAGTGTCTTCTACTATTCTGTGGAGTGCAAAAATTGTATATTTTTAATGGCTTTTCCTGTGACCAGAGGTTAGCTCAGAGTTAATGTTCCCCTCATGAAGCTGTATTGCAGTCTGAACTGTGTCACTGCCTTGTGGTTCATTCACTCTTCCAGACCTATATATATGAGAATCACTTCTTGTAAGTTTTATTTCCAAAGCAAGTGTGAGTATTTTACAGCCCAATCCTCTTTATATTTAGTCCTAAATAGTGGTCTCAGCTGTTAAAAAGCATAACCTTACAAATACTAGTGATAATTATTCTTTGTCTCTCTATAGACCTTCAAATTTTCTTCCCCTCTTGTCAGCAATGTGTGCAGGTGCAGGTACAGATGTGTGAAGCACATATATGCACACACATACAATCTCCCATCCCATCCTCACCCAACCTTATCTCCATGCAAACCACAAGTGCTGCTAGTTAAGACAACATTCAAATTTGCAAAGGACTTAGTTACTTGCTTTACTATCTGACAACCCTTCTGGTAAAGTGCTCTCTCTATATTTGGGTTTTTTTGCCTTACCTGTCTCTGGAGTTATTTTCTATGACTTAAACGAGTCTTTGTCCTGAGGATTTTATATAGTGAAGGTTACACACCACGAAATTGTATACAGGACTCTCAATGCATCCCTCCATAATAGATTTTCAAACAAGTCACTGAACTCTCAATGAGTTTCTTCAAAATGGTTATAAACAGTGATAAAGAGAAGTTATATCTCATGAAATGAATCAGCTGTGGGTGGAGAAAAACATGACATAATTTGAGAATAACTAAACAAATGTTTCCATTTTTAGTGGATTAGAATGTTTTTACAGTCTGGAAGTTTTAAGTAAGAGCAGGAGTTTCACAACAGTATGCCATGACTATCTATCCAGAATAAAGTACGTAAGCCATAAAATTTTATTTGCTTAAAAATTTTATTTACTTAAAACCAGCAATCTTTACATCTATTAGACTCATTTCCACTTGGACTGGGAAAATATTTTTCTGGCAGTTTAAGATAAAATTTAATAAAAAGACATTTTATAGCACGGAAAACATAGAAGATTAGGAAGCTTGGAATACACAGGTAAAGCCAAATCTTTATTTAAATTTTCCATATAATGCAAAACTACTCCAGAAAACTTCATTGCAAATATTCAAAGATAGATATTCTTTAGCAGCTTTGGAGTAATTTCAGTTACTCATTATAAAGGCTTTTGGATCAAGTTCTTAATTTTCATTACTCAGATTTAGAAGCCAACTCTGCATGACCTGAAACTTTATCATAACACTTTAATGTGTATTTTGAAGTATTTAATTAATTTTTCAATTAATCATTATTTGAATGTTGGCCCTCCTGCTGCTGAAATATATTTGATTAAAAATTAGGCCATGTTTAAACCTACATTAGTAAACGTACATTAAGATTTTAATAAGAGCAAACACCAGAGGTGTTGCATTCAGTCCGTGCATATGAGGTGAAAAGGAATTCTCAGATTATGTAACTCTATTTAGGACAATTCCATTTCAATTTATTTAAATTCAGTTAAAGTTGTGTGGAATCTAGGTGAGTAATAATCCATGTAAAATGAGCTGAATTCGAGGAGAGTTCTTTTTTCTTTGCATGAATATTCCTCCATATACATACTAAATTATATAAAATTAATTTTGACAAGGTATTGTTCTCACTGATATAACATAGTTAATCAGTTTAGGATATTATCTAGACAAATTGTGAGTATGAACATGAGAAAATTGGAAAGATGTTGAATATGGGACTATTCTGTGAATATGAAAAAAGTTGTTAATTTTTATTATCAGTTTTATATTAAAGAATAAGTTTTTTTAACACAGCAAAATATTATTCTCAATTTTATTAAAAAAAAAGAGAAATATTTCCGAGATATTAAAGGAAATATAATTCTTGTACCTATTAAGTTGATTCCTATGTAATTGATATTAATTTTCTGAAGAGTATCAAAGTTCACCCTGACTAAAGGAGTAATAAGACCCCCAAAACCTTTGTGTCGGCACTGGGAAATTACATAATTTGACTGGTAGAAGATTTTTAATTTACTTCATGCTGTCAAAGCCTAATGTCTTCAGGCAGTTCACATCCACTATTTCATTTGGGTTTTGTTTCATAAAATTTGTTAGCATGCAAGTGAGCACTGAACATGAAATCAAAATCCAGTCGGTGAATGCATTTGAATGATTTCATATTAAGATACCCACATAAACAAGTGTAATGTGGGACTTCAGGATGTGATTATTTTTAGCGCAGTTTTTTGGTTCTCATTTAATTCTAACCAAATCTCAAGGTATTAGTTGTGCTGATTATCATAAGCATATTCTTTTTGGTAGAGAAGCAATGCTTTAAGGAGAAAAATAAGCTATTCAAAACTTCTAGATATTAAGACACCACTTGGACCCTGAAATACTAAAACACAGATTCATATAATAAACATTTATTGCTACACCTTGCTTTTTAAATTCTTAAAGAGTGATATTGTCCAAGATTTTCTGCACAGTCCTTTAAGCTCACATTAATTTTTAGTGCAGGGTATGAGATATGAGAAGGTGCTATCTTTGCTACTGTAAATCTTTGATCAGAAGAAATTTGAATCTTCCATTATTTAGCTTCTGTTTATATTCTAGTAGTCCGATACGACATGGCTAGAAGGACTGTGGTTGCTGATCATTCTTCCCTTTGTCTTCTATAAGGGAAGTGGAAACAGTCAAGACAAGATAGATTTTTAGTAGCAGCTAGACCATGGCAGAGATAAAAATGGATACCTCTGGTAAAAAACAATCAAAAAACCAAAACCAACATAAAACCCCAAACCAAGCCAAACCAAACAAAAACTCATACCAATAAAATCTAATTGTTTAATTCTATCTGTGAACTGAAATAGCATGTTTGTAATGAGAAATTAAGTGAAAATAAATCTCAATTATCTATAAAGTTCTGTTGAACTGAAATTTATTAGACTAACAGTTTTGGCTTAGGAAAAAGCCCAACTTCCTAAGGTTAAAGTTTGACCCATTTATCAGCTGGTCAGAATAAACAAACTGTCAGTTTTTGTTATATTAGTTGTATTTTTTATACCTTTGTAACCTTGTCCAGTTATCTTATGAAAATATCACACGTAAATAATACCCTAAGTATCTTTTTATATAGCACGATGTTCCTAGTCTTTGAAATTGGAAACAAAGGGATAGTTCATTTTCTGCCTAGTGGCATTTGAAGCTGAACCTCTACTCTGCTGTTTGCTCTGTTGGTATTATTTTACCTTGAATTAATCATCATATGTTCCCTGAAGTAGCATCAGAATCCTGATCTTCGTTATTCTTAGTCATTTTAATTCTGAAAAAATTTCTCTAATATTAACAATGTCATGTTGGGAAACTTTGAAGGTTATGTTGGATATAATTTTATTATATTTTTTAACAAATAAGAGAAGACAGGACAGTGGATTTTGAACCAGTATATCTACAATCTTGTATACTACAACCTCCAGGTGGACATTTTTTGCTTTTTTTTTTTTTTTTGTCTTTTGATAAGTAGGATGTAGATCTGCTTGTCTGGATGGTTTGTGGCAAGCATCCTTATTGCTTTTATACAATTTTCTCAAGTAGCACTTGGCTTTCTCTAGCTCAGGTTTTGTTTGTTTATATTTTCTTCAATTGCTGAACTGAAAAAATAACTTATACAGTTCTGATAGAATGACAGATTCCAACCTTTAGTTGCACATATCTCCCTAAGGCAATGCAAACCCAAGATGCATTTTGATAATGAGGTTAAAAATTGTTTTCTTATGTTTAAACATAATTCCCTGCATTTCATTTTCTATTTCAGGAAATTTGTGCCCACTCCCTCCCATCCTTTCACTGGGAAACACTGAGAAGGTCCTGGCATTCTTGTTTTATTCTGCCCATCAGCTATTTATACAATTTGTAAGATCCCCCTTATCGTTCTCTATTCCAGGCTGAACAGTCTCAGCTCTCTCAATCTGTTCTTATATGAGAGAGGCTCCAATCCCTTCATCATCTGAGTGGCCCTTCACTGTACTCACTCTGTTATGTCTCTGTCTCTCCCCTATTGGAAACCCAAGAACTGGACACTGTTAGACTATATTTTTATTGTTTTCCTTCCAAAAGACTAAACAGATTAATGATGTTTTAACCAGAGACATCAAAAAGTTGGGGGAGAAGGGTGGGTGTGGGTGAGGGTGTTGGGGTGAGCCAGTAAGAGAAGAGGGAATCCTACTTCTACTGGTTAATCAGTGGGTTATTTTTGAATGACTTTGCATGAGCACTTTTAATGAAGTATATTTATCTGTTCTTCCCTCAACTCAGAAGTATTTGCATGCACACAATACTATGTTCAGTTAAAGCTTGAATTACCACTTAAATACACTTAATATCACTGCAAAAAGTGAGATTGTATAATACAACACAAAGTATTTCTAACTAGTAGGCTTTCCCTCAGGAAAAAGTTCAAAGTACTGGATTATTTTAAAGAGATAAAACTACTCTGAGAATCATAAAAGAGAATATGAAGAAAGGTTTTTCTTAAGGATAAAAGAAATGGAGCAGTTGCAAATGCAGGTATCTGCTTTCTTCACCTAAACTACAGATTATATTCCCCCCTTTTAACCTTAAAAACTACTGATCATACTGTGGAGCATTGATTTGATCCATCTTGTAGAATTCTGAATCTGCTGCATTGTCTGTGCTGTACAGCAGTATATACAACAAGAATGCATAGATACAGATACTGTAAGTCAGATAGAAAGTAATCTAAATATTAGATATGCTTTAGTAGCCAAAAGGCTTCCTTCTCAGGAGGAAAGCCTCCTGGATTATCAGTGCCTTCAGCAGTGGAGAACATTCTTTTCTGCTCAGTACTTACCAGCTGGTCTTCTGTGTAGTGGTAAATCCACTGAATTCTTTTGAGAGGTTGGATTTCTGTGTATGATGTCTGGGTTATGATGGGCTTCAGAGCTGGATCATCCACACCCTGGGTTTAAGTCATCTGTCTGTGCTTTCTGCCATCAGCATGCCCGGGGCTAAAGTCTGAATAAAAGGTGTGTTTAACAGCAATGTAAAGATTTTCCTACTCATGCTTCTGCAACAAGAAGCTTTCTGTTTGAGTCACAAATAGGTGTGTGACAACTGGCCAGAATGTATATACATACATTTGTTCCAATTGTTGCAGGCCTTCTACAATATTGGTTTAATTTGAAGAAAAGCTTGAGGAATTTGAATAAATATCTGATGCTCACTCTTACACTCACCATGTCAGATAGCTGAAAATTTGGGGTGGGAATTATAAAGGTACTAATATGAGTTGCTGGGATACTATTGATTTGTAATAGGAGATAGAACTTCACTATTCATCCATGCCCCATGTTATCATAGAATTAACCATTTCGTCTTAAAGTTACTAAGAAAAAGTAAAGTCATCAAATAACTGATGGTGATATAAAATATTCCTTTGGCAGTATGGAGTAGATGACAATTACAATGTTGTGCAGTGAAAGGACAAGGGGAAATGCTTTAAAACTTGAAGAGGGAGGATTTAGACATTGGGAAAAAAATCTTTCCTGTGAGGGTGGTGAGACCCTGGCACAGATTGCCCAAGGAAGTTGTGGCTGCCCCCTCCCTGGAAGTGTTCAAGCCCAGGTTGGATGGGGCCTTGAGCAACCTGGTCTGGTGGGAGGTGTATATGGGAGGTGCCCATGTAGGGGGGTTGGAAGTAGGTGATCTTTGAGGTCCCTTCCAACCCTATCCATTCTACAAACTTTATGAAGCAGATAGCTTTCCAAGAAAACAGAAGAGTGAACCAGTTTTATTTGTCACAGATAAATGTTTCTCTTTCAGAGCTCGAGCACCATACTGTGATTGTGAGAGCCTGGGTGGGCTACAGTATTTTAGACAAAAGAATTGAGGTGTGGATGAGGGTTTTTCCAGTTGGAAGCACTGTGATAAACAGTAGGGCAAGCTAACTGTATATTCAGTTTTACAGATATACTGTGGAAGTCAGAAGATGGCAGTCTTCACTCACTGTTGCAATTACTGGAATAGATAACCCAAACAATGAACACCTGAGAAGAATAAAATGAATTTCCATCTTCCTCTGTATTTTTGATTGTAAAATTTTAATTTAAATTTCATCTTAAGAATGTAAAAATTACTTTTATAATTTTTTAACTTTAAAAAGGTTCTAAAAACTTTCTAAAATAAGATATAAGCGAGCATAGAAAAACATGACCAAACGAAGAATCAACAGAGACTGCTCAGCTATTGTGTATGCCTGGAGGCATACCTGAAAATCTGATTGCATTGTTCTTCTCTTCTTGTCAAAAATCTCCTCATGTAAGCAGTAAAGGATTTAGTATCTTTTCAAGCAACACTGGGATCCAAGAATCGGAAAGAATCAGGTCACTGCTCCCCAAAGGCTTGATCCAATAGGCAAATGTTCAACATGCCTGGTATGCACAAAAGAGGCTGTGAAATCAGCTGCCAGTTACATCCTCCTGATCAGTGCATACTCATGGGCAAATCTAGCTTTAAGTTGCCTTGACACCAAGGGGAACTGAGCTTTTATTTCACGTACCCCAGGATGCTAAGATAAAAGGAGCAAACTACTTTAGCCCCTACTGGTTGAGACACTCCATCATTGGTAAGAATGATGTCTTCTTATTTTAGGAAGTTCTGGCTGTGATGAAGCAAAATATCTAAGTTTGTTGCTAGAAACTTTGAAAAGTAAGGAATCACCCTACTACTTGAAGGCTTCATCCAGTAGGGCATAGAGATACATTAATTTTCTTACTCTGTCTTTGACACAGAAATTTTGCATTCTCTCTTTGAAAGGCATCAAGATTGTGTGTATGTAGAGGTAATCTCATGGTACCCCTTTGAGGACACCATGGGTGAAGTTTAAACAGCATCCTTCCTGGGGAAGCCAAGGCTCAAGGGCATGCTTGACTTCATCAAGCAGAGGGGACATGTCAGAGACCATCACAGGAGGAAAGCAAATTGGCTCCACAGCCCTCCAAAGATGCACCATGGGTTTCTAGGGACGTCAGTGCAAGTCAAGTTTCACCGCTCATTAAGATATGATGTGGATGTGCAGTCCTGGGATCACAGTGAGCCACACCACCATCAACTTCTGTCCTTCCTTCTTGATCCTCACCTGTCAGTAACATGTAAAGACCTGCCCTCCTAAACCCAGGGCTTCTTTCATGTCTTTCTTTTGTTTTCCCCTTAGTTAGCGTGTTTTCTATCAAGCATACAGAACATTTTTATTTTCTCCTTACTGACATATATAAACACAAATAGATACTGTGTAACCAAACTCTTGGTTTTGTATGCTTAGCTAATAACCAAGTATTAAAAAATTTAGATTTAAAAGGTTTTAAACTTGAAAATGTTGTTGATTCTTGTACTAGTTTGGATGAACCTAATTGCGATATCTTTCTTTTTAATTTGTAACTCTACTTCTATAAATAAGGTCCTTGATGAGGGCCTTAGGCTTAAATATAACTTTTAAATGAATGTGTTTAAGTAAATTTTTAGGCCTCTTCAAGCTTACAGCTTCTAATTTGCACTTAAATAATAATACATTGGATGAATTACTATTGAAACAGCTCCATTGGCTTAAGAAGATACACACTAAATTCAATCAACCAGTAATCCCAGATGTCAGATAATAGAAATTTGGGCTTTTTGGTTTGGTTTGGTTGTTTTGTTTTTTGGTTTCTGGGGTGTTATTTTTGGTTGTTTTGATTTGATTTGATTTGTCTGGTTGGTTAAGGTTTTTAATCGGTTAAATGTTAAGATCTCTATATCTAATGTTCTACAAAACAAAAAACAAAACAAAACAAAACAAAAAACAAAAAACAATCAAACAACCTTCCCCCATCCAGAATGAAGCCAAACCAACAAATACATAAGAAACCAAACCCAAACCAAAACAGTTTGACCCTGATTTTCAACACCACTCAGATTAAGAATTTATTCTATCACGAGTGAACTAATGTTGCTGGACAAGCAGGTATCAGTCACAAAAACTATTTTATTCCATAGTCTTTCACTTTACTACTTAAAATTCAGCCTTCCAATATCTTATTTTGTATTGATTTTTTCATATAGTAAAAAAATTGACTAAACAAAAAGTCAATTTGAACACAAAAATGATGATTGATTTAGATAGTCTGAGAACCTGAACAGTCCTTAATAAATAACTGAAACTTTAACATAAATTTTTCCTTAGACAAAACATAATTCTAAAAAACGTTGAACAAAACTCACAGAGTTGAAATTACCATCCTTAAACAAGTGCAGAATGTGCAGATATATAAGTGCTTAAGCAAGTAATTTTACTGTTGTTATCATGACTTTTCTAATGTGGATCTATGAAGATCTTTTTGAACATCGGATTTTTTGTTTCTAGGGGTTTTGCAGTTTTTTGCGATTTAATGCTCACACACCTAGCTTACCATCTATTTAGATCAAAAGGTCAGAGGTTTGACTCTGATTCCTCTTAGGATGACCACTTTAGATGGAAAATAAGCTTTGAAATACCAGGAATTGGCACCCCAGACAATTTTTTTTTCTGACTTCTACCAGTGACTCTTTCATAATAGATGAACATAAAAGATGAACAGCTTTATAGACCTGCAGAGCTGAGTTAGCTGTTTTGCTAAAATATTTTCTAACTTGTGCTTTTGCTCACCTCTATAACCCAACTATATTTTTGAAGTTGGTTAAGTTACATTAAGTATTAATCCTCCATTTTTTTCCTTCATCATTAAAAAGAATAGATCTTATTTGACTATGCTACCTGGAGCATCCTTGTTATAAAGGATTACTCAAGTATCTTGGGGAAGTTCAGAGCACCCTAATTCAAGACAGTAGTTCAAATGTTGGTTAAAAGTGTCAAAATCATTCATGATTGTGGCTGTTCATTATAAAATATCAAACACCCTGTATATAATTTTGCCCACCAGCCACAGAAGGACACTTTTTTTAAGCTAAGAGAAAGATGTAGAAGGAATTGCTGAGTCTCATTTGAAGGTTTTTATAATATAGAAAAGCATTGTGTAGTAGCACATAATCTTGTTGGGAAGATATCTGTCAGGACTCTCCAAAAACCTAACATTCTTCATGTAATGATACTTCACAGTGGGCATTATCTCTCTTGTTTTAATGAGCTCCTCTCTTTTAAAACAGCTAGTACATGTGTAAATAGCTACTTTAAAGTGGAAATATGCATGCTTGCTCATTTCACTACCAAAAATCTCTATTCAGAATGCCTTGAAACAGGTAATACCAAGTCCTGACTGACATTTGCTTCTTTTTAAATTTCATTTATTTTAAAAAACTTTAAAAATCCAGAATAGGTTTTTGGTTCTCTCCACTTTATGAATTTTTTTGGAATTAAACTTCAATCTAAAACCTTGCAATCAATTTGGGGTGTTATTTTAAATTAAAAAGAAAAATAATATTAAAAAAAAAGAGATAACTTTAAGGTTATTTTTTCCAAAACTAACATTTTCTGAATTGAATACTTTGCTTTTGTAACATATTTCTGCTTAGAAATTGTACTTATGACTTGAATCTATTATGTATATGGAACATCACATTTTCAGACTTTGTCATCATATTAAAGAACCTTAAAAGATCATATTATGTGGTTGTGTTACCAATGAATTTATTTCTTAAATTTAATGTACATAAATTTATAAGGACTGCATTATTGTATTTGCTATTGAAAGCAAATCATTCCCAGATAAATGGTTTCGGCTTTTTTTGTCATTTTTTTTCTTTTATGAGTCCTGAATTCCACTAAAAATTACCAATTAAACCAGGTTTGCCTGATTAGATAATCTGGTAACATACTGATAAACAGTATATAAACACAGTGATAGGTCTGAGATTAGGGAGACTGATTACCAATTCATTACTCAGGTTTTATGTTAGTGAAAATCTATTCATATAATTGCTTTGTTTAGAAGCAGTGTGTGTGTTGTAGGTGTTGAAGAGATGTAAATTTCAAAGTTGTTACTCCCTTTGAATTGTTAATTTACCCTGTAAAATCTCTCAGCACTCTCCACAAAATATCCTCGCCTAATTTCAGAGAATGCAAAATACAGAAATCTAATTTTATAGGATGACAGTTCTTTTTCTGGGTGAAACCCAACTGAAAGACTGGTCTGCCAAGGATTCTGACACTTTCCATGTCACGTAAGCCCACTGTGTAAGTTAAGATGGAAACTGTGCAGAAGAGATGTTCCCAATTTCACACAGTGAGAGGAGTTGTTGTGGTTTAACTCAGCTGGCAACTGAACACCACACAGCTGCTTGCTCACTCCTCCCCCAAGGAGGATGGGAGAGAGAATCAGAAGAGTAGAAGTGAGAAAACTCATGGATTGTGACAGACAGTTTAACAGGTAAAGAAAAAGCCACTTACCCAAGCAAAGGAAAATAAGGAATTCATTCTCTACTTCCCTTTGGCAGGCAGGTGTCCAGCTGTCTGCAGGAGTAGGGCTTCATCATGTGTAACAGTGACTTGGGAAGACAAAAACTATCACTCCAAATGTTCCCCGCTCTTTTCTTGCTCCCCCATGCAAGACAATGACATCTCTGTATTCAAGTAGTTGACCCACCTCCTGCCCATGCATTGAACCAGCTAAATTTAGCCATGATTTGGTGGCATGCCAAAAGGAATCTTGCCTTAGCTACTTCAGCTGGGAGAGTTCTTAGCAGAGTAGATAAGAAACAGTTTTTCCAGTTCACCTCTTTTCTCAGTATTTTAACTTCTCCTCCATTATGACACAATGAAATTATGGTGCATATTGAAAATAAAAGTTGTTTAAAGTTGTTATTATAGAAGCCTTTTGCATACTGGCAAGTGTAGTTAGGGCAGAGTGATCAGTTCACAGAATCATCTGTGTTGGAAAGGACCTCTGAGATCATCAAGTCCAACCCTTGATCCACTGCCACGGTGGTTACCGGACCATGGCACTGAGTGCCACATCCAGTCTCGTCTTAAAAACCTCCAGGGATGCAGAATCCACCACCTCCCTGGGCAGCCCGTTCCAATGTCTGATCACCCTCTCTGTAAAGAATTTCTTCCTAATATCCAACCTTAACCTCCCCTGGCAAAGCTTAAGTCTGTGCCCTCTTGTCCTACTGATGGCTGCCTGGGAAAAGAGACCGACCCCCCCTTGGCTACCCCCTCCTTTCAGGAAGTTGTAGAGAGTGATGAGGTCTCCCCTGAGCCTCCTCTTCTCCAGGCTGAACACCCCCAGCTCCCTCAGCCCTTCCTCACAGAACTTGTGCTGGATCCCTTCACAGCCTCCTTGCTCTTCCCTGGACCTGCTCCAGCACCTCAATCTCCTTCCTGAACTGAGGGGCCCAGAACTGGACACAGGACTCGAGGTGAGGCCTCACTAGCGCTGAATACAGGGGCAGAATCCCTTCCCTGGACCTGCTGGCCACACTGTTCCTGATAGAGGCCAGGATGCCCTTGGCCTTCTTGGCCACCTGGGCACACTGCTGGCTCATGTTCAGCTTCCTGTCAATCCAGACTCCCAGGTCCCTCTCTGCCTGGCTGCTCTCCAGCCACTCTGTGCCCAGCCTGGAGCTCCCCATGGGGTTGTTGTGGCCAAAGTGCAGGACCTGGCACTTGGCCATGTTGGACCTCATCCCATTGGAATGAATCCAACTCTCCAGTCTGTCCAGGTCCCTCTGCAGAGCCCTCCTGCCTTCCAGCTGATCCACACTCCTCCCAGCTTAGTGTCGTCTGCGAATTTGCTGATGATGGACTCAATCCCCTCATCTAAATCATCAGTGAAGATATTAAACAGAACTGGGCCCAGCACTGATCCCTGGGGGACACCACTGGTGAGCGGCCACCAATTGGATCAGCACCATTCAGCACCACTCTCTGGGGGCCTCCAGCCAGTTCCTAACCCAGCACAGGGTGCTCCTGTCTGAGCCCTGGGCTGACAGCTTTTCCAGGAGAATGCTGTGGGAGACGGTGTCAAAGGCTTTGCTGAAGTCACCTGAGCATAAAAGAAGATCAGGCTGCCCAGGCTTCTTTCTTATAGAGATGTAAACAACTTAATGAAGCTATCCCTCCCCCATGATGTGGGACGTATGCACCTATATCTGTAAAACACCATTTCTCCATATCCTTAGTGCCTACCAAAACCACCTAGCCATGGTTGCTTAGTTATGGGAAAGGGTTTTTCACTATGTAGTGATAATTACATCCTATTTGAAACAGGGCATAAAGATACATTTTTTCTGACTCTTTGAAGTTCTCTAACTTCTTGGTATGATTCTTTCCACCCAAGTAGGTATTTAATCAGTTATATAATACAGTCAAAAAACAGGCAATGAAAATCATTAAATATATGCCCTATTACTAGACCATGTTCATCAAAGTGAGGGATTTTATCTTGATTATTTCTAGACCCATAATCCAGCAAAATCTAAAAAGACAAAGAGCATTTCATTTGATAGCTGGTCCACCTGAAATAAATGAGACTTATTTGGAGACAACATGCAATGTTTGGGTAAATATTGTTATATGATGTTGACATCTGGAAACCTGACAAAATTACCAGAGCAAATAATGAAGTTATGTGCATATTTACCTGCATATGCCTGTACATGCTTCATAAATACAAAATAGCCATTGGTATATAAGCATAAATTAATAGTATGAGAATCACTTGAGGTAAATACACAAAAGAAGACATGCAATGGTTCAGTTCACTGACCCTTTCTAATTCTGACTTTACCATGCCTTAGTCTCTAAAACTAAAGTCTTTATTAATATGATCTCCCACTAATAAAAAAAAAAAATAAAATGCCAGGCATTCATGACACAGATATTAAAGAATAGACATTTATTAAAATATGGAGTGTCTCTTACTTAATCTCCTTTAATAATTTTTTCTGCAATGATAAGCTGTGTAAAGGAAAACAGAAGTAACATTTTACTTGTTTTAAGAGTTCTGACTAAAAATGTAGTAAATTGTTTATATATATATATATCTTTTGCCTTTCTACTGACTAATTTGTTGTTTGAAACAGAAAATTCAGCTATATGATCAACATTTTTGCAGCACATTTTGCCATTGATAAGATCCTGTGAATTTAATCCTCTTATCACGATAGGTACACCAGAACCCATTCACAATGTATTCATTTAATAGACTTCCAGACCATCTGCTCACTAAAAAAATTCTGTAGATATTGTGTTTATTGAACGTGGTGCTGAACGATACAATCACATTCTAAAGTCGGTAACAAAATAAGGAACATTTATATTTCTTGCAAGAACAGCCTTTGAAATTCTTCCAGTGTCTAGAGATAACATATACAAATACCTTACAAATACAGAAAGATTCGTCTTGATAATACATGAAAGATCATCAGTTTGTTTGTCTCCAATCTATGCTGTCTTTACTTCAAAACTCTCTTTCTTACATCAGCTACTTAGAGTATTTTACAAGCTTAGGTATTACTTCTTAAACTACAAAAGGAGACGAAAGAACATTCAGATATATAAGCTGATTGAATTTAATGGATTCTTTAGGTTGCATCTTGAGTGGAGCTCTCTTTTGCTACTTGAATAATCAAAAGCAGTCCTGGTGCAGTGTAAAAATAAAGATAATATTGCTGTGCAGACTCCAAGTTTTTGTAACTCTCCATTTGTGAGTAAGATAAGATAGTTTTGTTCACTGGAGAGCAGGAAGAAATGTGAAAAAAAGATATAGTACAAAAAAGTCAAGGAATAAGCAAAATCAACGTTTTCTTCACTAGAAAGGTACCCTGTCCTACCAAAGCCTGATATATAAAGGAAAATTACATAAATGAAATACACTGGTAACATTGAGAATGGGCATTTTAAAAAATATTTGAAATAATCTATTAATTTTGTATGAAAAGATGCAACCCTCCCAAACCACTTTATGATTCTAGCACTAACTGATATAAATCATGTATATCCTCAGAAAAGTCATATAACATTCACGCTTCCAAGGGCAAGTGTATGAAACCTGCAAAGCTACTACTTACTGACATATGTTTTTCAGTCTTTCCATTAATGTGCAGTAGTGTATTTGAAAAAGAAATTCTATAACTCTTTTATTCTTGCTGAAAAGAGATGTTCAATTTTATTGAAAAAACACATTTTTTTTTTTTTTATGCTATTTATCTCATCTGTCTAGTAGTTGGCAGAAATATGATGTAAGACGTAATGGTTTGGTCGGGAACATTTGGAGCTCTGACTATAAACAAATGATGTCAGTTTATTTAGAATAATATATAGTTTACTTCTAAACTGCAGTTCAGTTGCAAAATAACTTTTTACCCTCGATAGAAATTATTATTAAATTATTATATGCATTATTACGACATCATGCAATAGGAAGTATGTTTCATTTTAACATTGACACCAAATAACACTCTTCATAGCATGAGATACAGTTAGGGATACCATTTTACTGGTGAAACTAAAATTGTTACTATTTCAGTTTTAAGGGAAAAGAAAGCTTACCTTGTGTGATCAATGTTCTTGTTCTGTCTGAAATTAAGATAATACTCTGTACTAATAAGGATCCTATTAAACATCATGGTAATACTGTCTGCATTTCAAGTGACTTAATGGTTGCTATTTATGAATATGTACATATGATTTCCTTTGACATCATGCTACTGAAACAATAACCTTTAATACCTACATCTAAACAGACTTTCAGTTGTATTTATTTGCATGTGTAAAAGCAAATAATAATGCTATATGTGAGAATTCTGCAAAAAAAATTTTGAAAATTACTTTCTGACAGCCCACTTTCAGTAATTTCTTGCTGAACCTTCTGTCTTGAAAGTTATCAGGAATTCAAACATTAATGACATAATAGTAATTTGTTCTGTGAGCTCATTTACTATTATATAGCTCATTTGCTCTTGTACACACTAGATTAAGAATTAGTGGTGGAATATAGAAGGAAGTCCTTCAGAAAGCACATACAGCTGAAAGTAAAGGAAAAAGGTCAAAGTAAAGCCCACCCTATGTATGTCCAGCAAGGCTAAGAAACAGATGTTCTCCTATCTGTGATTGCCTACAGAACATGTAAGTGTGAAGCTCACAGTTTCACATAGGGCCTCAAGTCTTTCCACTCAAATGCAGTCATCAAAACTAAAAAATCATCTAGTGCTTCCTGGACTCACCTGAGGAGCTGCAGTCTTTGAAGTGAGTCATATTTGAGGTTTTTTCCTTATATCTCCTTCAAATATTGGTATAAAATTTGTCATAGAATTAGTCCCATAAATTACATGTGACAAATCAATATTGTTTCTCATGATGATTTCGATCAATAATCAACATTCTGCAAATCTGTTCTCTGTAATGCTTTTAAGTGCATTTTAATTTCATCAGTCAATATCAGAGGCTGCAGCTGTAAATGATACCACTGCTGAGTGCAGAGGCTGAAATTTGAAGTTAATGATGCCATGGAGGTGACACAAGTTGAAAATAGTGGGAAAATGTTTTAAATTGGCTTACACTATGTTTTCTGTGATAGCATTAGGGTATCTGCCCCAGTGACAGCTGTCAGTCAAGAGTAACAGCAGTAAGAATTGTAACTCCTTTGTTTTATCTCTTCTGCTAAAGCTATTCTCATTTCTGAATCTGTCCATGGTCAGGGCTCTCTCTCTTGCTATCTATTTAGTTATGCCCAACACATACACGTTAAACCTAACATATGAGAATTCAGGAAAAAAAATCACAAAATAAAGTAAATTACAAAAAGGACACAATTACAGTTTATATAAACTGATTCTAGCTTTTCTGAAGTGCAAACCAATTAAGACTACTGTAGGATTCTGTCTATCCTCCTATCCATCCATCTATCCATCCTTCCATCTTTCTATCTTTCAAGTCATCAATTTGCTGTCATTCATCTCAAAGTTTCCAAGCCTTTCCCTAGTAAAATCAACAACAAATTGCCAGTAGTGTTTATAATGTCACTTTCATTTCTCAACAATTGAACTAATTGTGAAATATATATAAAATACATACTTAAACTGAAGTAAATCCCCTGGTTTTCCTACAAGCCTGGAAAGTATAAATAGCGCTGAATTTCTTAGAAAAAAAAATATTCCAAAGTCCACCTCTAGGACAGAACTTTTATATTCAGGAATAAGCACTGAGGAGAAATAAATTTCACTGTGAATCTTCCTAGTACCGATGCTGTTTCTCACTTCTCACTCAAAATGCAGATGCCTGTATTTATTGCAGCTATTTTGTAGGAGAAAGTCTCATCCTGTCCTTCATGTTTTCCTTTCTTCATGAACACTAAATTCACTAAGATTCAAAAGATGTCTTGCTTTAAGAGGGAAAGTTATCATAAAAAACATCAACTAACCCCCAAAACACTGCTAATATGATAACAGGGATATTACTCAGGTATAAAATTATTAAGTTTTAGAATACAGAGCTATAGCACATAGATTTTTCACTCTTGTATAAACAAACCCGAGATTTTTGCTATCATATAGTAATTTCATCAAGACCTCTTTGGGAAACCCCCCTTGTGATTCTTTTATTGATCCTATTACTGAAACATGTTCCAGCAAATCATAAAATTAAAAATATTTCAAGGTCATTGTGATAGTCACAAGGCCACTTCCTCATCTGCTAAATCATTAGCTTCATCTTTAGCTATAATTCACGAAATGACCTAAGTTATTAGTGACTGCAGCATCTAGACATGGAAAATAGTTACACCCTTCAGGTCTGTTTTACTGCTGCCTGCAAAACTTTTCTGACTGGAAATGAAGCACTTTCTTTTTGTTTTGGTGTCTTTGTTGTTTTTTTTTTTTTTTACTATAATAACCACAAACCAAAAGCTTATGGCCATCCACCAAACCCTTCTGCTGGTGGCATAAGGTGCAGATACATCTTCAGCTTTCCAGCCCAGGCACTGCAAACAACACTGATAGGGCATCGTGGCCTTCAGCACAGCCTCTAAAATCCAGTTCAACCTTGTCTGTATAGGCTTTGACCATGCTTCAGACCACAGCAGGACCACATACAAAGGTGCTGGCCCATCGTTATCACACTGGAACAGTAACTGGACCTCCTGTGCCTCCTGTAGTGACACCTATCAGAAACCAAACACATTCTACCTCCTGCTGCAGTTGTTCCAGCTGCAATCCAAGTAGCAAACACCACCATGTGTGGCTGTGGGACTTCTGGCACAGCACTCTCACTCCACTGGGGTGCCAAAGCATCAGAGATTGGTTTGCACTTGCACAATGATACAGCTCCTACTCTGTGCCTGGAATGAGGAGGACATACTCAGTCTCATGTCTTCATTACATCTTATGTTTTATGATCAATTTGATATGTAATTATGTGTCTGATTCATGGTTAGTAAGCATCTTAGTCTGAAAAGTGTTGTTGAGCAAGGATAATTATTTCTGTGTCCTGCAGTAAGATGTAGAGACTTTTACTGCAGAGAAGTGCGCCTGGGTCTCCAGAAGTACCTCAGTTCCACCATTCATTTTATCATTAATATTTTTCACCATTTTTCTAGCTTAATCTCTTGAAATGTTATGGTTATTGATGCCATTTCTTAGCTTTTATCTTGATAGTCAAGGTTGTACTTGCTAAATAAATCCATTTTTTAGTGTAGGAAGACAGCGTTGTAAAGCTTATGTCTGTATATGTCTGTATTCAGGTGAGAATCTAGTTGCCTTCAAAATACTGTATGGCTTCTTCC
This sequence comes from Calypte anna, assembly GCF_003957555.1. Lineage (NCBI taxonomy): Eukaryota > Metazoa > Chordata > Aves > Apodiformes > Trochilidae > Calypte > Calypte anna. The sequence goes on along the minus strand of NC_044244.1, from coordinate 102,722,316 downwards.
TAGGTAGTATTGTTTAAGTTTAGTGTCCTTCAGTTTGATGTATATACTAATCTTTTAGAGTTAAATTAGAAACAGTTCCTTTAGAGTTATCTGCTCATATGCAGAATGCATTTGTATCCTTAATGGTCATTAAGAAAAGAAGAATATTGCAGGAAAAAAACAAACTGCAGGTTGAAAATTTGGGAAAAAAAAAAAAAGGAAAAAAGAAAACCATTCAGAAATAAAAAGTGCAGATATTGTTTACTGTTGTCAAGTACATGAAGAAATTGTTCTGTATAATTAAACATCCTTAAGAGAATTTATTGAGAGTCTGTTTTTTCCCAACTTTTCATGCAAGTCTTTTATTTTATAGAATACTACAGAGTATTCAAGAAAATAAAATAAAGTATAGAGTTGTGTAATTCACAGCTTTAATTTACTAAGGATAGAAGGAAGCTTATCAGCTGAAAATCAATACTGAGTTGAATTTAAGCTTTTGTAACTTGGGACTTCTAAAGTATATTGAAGAAGTGCCATAAAAATGTGAACATCTGCTTAAAGAAATTATCAGATAGCTGTTTCTTTATGTTCTTTTAAGCATGTATGTCTAAATCAAACCAATAACTGCATTTTTAATTTGTATTTTTTAAAACACTTGTAAGATACATTTTGTACACAGCCCCAGATAAGACAAGACATATCCTTAATTTTACTGACTATTTCAAACCTTATTGCAGGTATGTGCTTTTATAGAGCCAAGTGTGAAGTTTGGAGATAGCAAGTTCAGATAGCAAAACTGAACTGAATTTCAGACGTATTTACAGCAGATTATTTACTATCACTCTGTTGAACTTCAGGCTGAATGCCAGTAGTGCTCTATCCAAGGTCAAATGCATCTATATAATATCTCAACAATGTGAATGGACTGTGATTTTTTGACAGTACTACATGAAGGGAATATAGTGCAGGTGGTTAAGCACCCCTGATCCTTTATGATAAAACATACTTTTAGCTGAGTAATATGTCACTCACCTTGGAGAAAAGGTATGTGGGGGCCAGACTACCCAGTGGGGCAACACAGAAAGCTCAGAGGTTCTCCCACTTAAGGTAGGGCATACCTAGACTGGTCATACAACTGATTGTGAACAAAAGATGCTATAGTGATTTTTCACAGCATCTTTTCCTTCCACTCTTGGAAATTTGGGTGTGCAAGCACAGCTTTGGTGTTGGTTTCAAGCATGTTCCATCACTAGTAACCATGTTTATGTTGTATCTGTTCCCTAGATGAGTGCAACACAAAAGCTCTTCCAGCTAATATTTTACCAGGAATCATGTTAGAAACTGTTATTGTTAGATTAATTTTAAATAACATCTTAACTCAGTTCCCGAATTGAGCTTGTTGTGGACTTCCCATGGAGTCAGGAAATTATTCTGAAGGGCAAGCAGTTTTAGAAGGGTCCTTAGTTATGTTCTATTGTCCTTTTATGCGCTATATTTTACAGAAGCACAAATCTGTTTTTTAGTTTCAACATCAGCATTTAGAATTTATAGTCAGAAGTCTGGCTAAATTAAGACTTCTCTTTGAAATTTTTCTTTATTGTCTTTATTAATTTTTCAAGAGTGTAATTTCTAGTCTATCCACAATGATTGTATGACAGTTATGAAATAAGAGTAAAGTGAGCAATGTCAAATACCTTATGCTGTTAAACACAGACAAGAATTTCTTATCTCTCTTTAAAAATCCTAGCATTTGATCAAATAGCTTGAATAATTTCTGTAACATACATATGTTCTAACAATTTAGATTATAAACTCTCTGGTAAAGAGGCAATCTTCTCATCCCAGGTATGCAGGACATAGTACAATAAGGGCCTAAGTTTTAGTTTCTGTGAAGTTCTGCTCAGAGAAAATAATTATTATCAGTGTAGCTCATTTCTGTGAATTTGGAAAAGAAAGAATAGGAAACATCTAATAGAAAATAGCAACGTACTAAAATGTGTATACTATCAAAGACAAAAAAACCTGACTTTTCACATGTGCTATATGCCCTACAGAGGAACTACTGATTTCATTTCTTTGTGGGTATGCTGTACTTCATTTAAAGCGTCACAGTGATGCCAGAGAGGGAACTAAATCACTGTACAACTTCTCATGACACTCATGGGCTATGTCCAAGATAACAAATCTCCAGCCTCGGTGAGGACAGCAGGTATAGAGGAAACATAATGAGAGGTGCATTCAGGCTCTGTGTCAGTGAGATGGGGTAGCACTATCTGACAGAAGGAAACTGCTAGAGAGTGAGTGAAGAGGCTTAATCAGTAGCTACATTAGCAAGGTTACAACATGAAAAAATTGCAAGATATTATTTGGTGGGTTTACCTTGGCTGGATGCCAGGTGTACACCAAAACTGCTTTGTCAAAAAGCTTGCCAGTCAAGACAAGGGTAGGAAGAGATCACTCTCCAATTACTCTCATGGGCAAAACAGACGTAACTCAGGGAAATTATTTTAAGTTGTCACCAATCATATCAGAGCAGGGTAGTGAGAAATAAAAAAAGATATCTTAAAAAACCTTCCCTCCATACCTTCCTATTTCACAGGTTTAGCTTTACTCTTGATTTTATCTACCTTCTCCCCCAGGTGTCAAGGTGGGACAGGGAATGGGGGTCGTGGTCAGTTCATCACACACTGCATCTGCTGCCCCTTCCTTCTCAGGAGGAGGACTCTTCTCTCCCAGTGTCCTTCCCATTGGCCAAGTCCTTCTCATGGGCTGCAGTTCTCCATAAACTGCTCCAGTTTTGGTCCCTTCTATGAGAGAAAGAGAGACCATGGAAGAGAATACTCCTGTGTGAATCATGCCCCCAGGGTAACAAAGTCTGCCAGAAAACCTGCTCCAGCGTGGGCTCCTTTCTCCTCAGGTCCATGGGTCCTGCTAGAATCCTGCTTCAGTGTCAGCTTCCCGTGGGGTGACTGTGTGCTGAATACGAGAATTTTATCTGTGCTGAGCACAAGAAATCCTTGAGGTTGCCTTAATAAATGTTTTCTGACTGCTAAAGTGTAATATTTTTTTTCAAATATGTTCTGTTGTATATAAATTCAAAAAGATTTATACTGGAAAATATCTAGCAGAACTAAGGTATCATTTTAAAGCAGAAGATTTTTTTTCTCTCTCTCCCTGCAGCATTAATACTGGAGATAAATATGCTACTCTCCTCAAACTTTAAGATTTAGTTATGTTGTATGTCTCAGCTAATGCCTAATGTATATTCATCTTCAGGAAAGTTTTAATAAAAAGACTATTCTTTCTTTTCCACCTGCAAATATAGATTTTTTTTTTAATCTTTTTTTTCTATTTTTTTTAACTCAATATTTGCTTAAATTAACATAGGAAATTTCTAAAATTATTTCTTTTCAGCTTAAATAAACCTTCTGTCTCTGTTCTGTTTCTTTTTTATTTTCTCTCTGTCTTTCCACAGGTTATTTCAGTAATATTATTAAATATTTTATTGTTCTGAAAAAAATGCTTTTATTAATAAATGGTTTCAATCTAGGCACTTATGCACCAATCTAAATACATACAGTCTGAGCCCTATTTAGAAAATTAAATTTTGTAGTTCCATTAAGTCATACAACATTCAAATGAGACTGGAATTTTCATAGCAGCTTAATCTAGAAATATTGAAAACAGCTATGTGAGTGTTGGATAAGTTTCAAAAGTGTTTTTAAATATTCCCTTCTGGAGGTGAATGCTTCTTTTAGAGAAATGTGGAAAATGAAACCTCATTGGGAGGTTTTGCCAACTTTTAGTTCACTAGATCATTCATTGCTTTAAGGAATACTATTTATATGTTACATTTTGATGGAAGATTTTATACTAGATAACGATAAAAAAAAAACAAAACAGTTTTTACAGCATAAAATGTTCCTTATTTTAGTTTTACAGTCTTGGATTTCTCTTGGTCTTGGGAGAACTGTTTAAATTTCACAGTGCTGTAAACAAAATCAGAATGTGTCAACAGTTTAATCATAAATATGCCAATTCATATTTCTTAGTGTTAGGATTGCCAGAGGCATATTGGGTGTCAGAAGAGAGAAGCAGGTTTGCCCTTCACTGCCAAGAATGCAAGGAGAGACAAGAGTTAGTGAGCAGTAATCATTTTTTATTTGGACTTTGCTGTGAAAACATTGTTTTCCCACAAAATGATTTCATGACAACATTTTCAATTGCTTTAGGTTCTGTCAGTAAACAATGTGTGGGTCACTGGGGGGTTGGGAAGAGAAGGGGTTGTGGTTTTGTTTAGGTTTTAAGAGGGTTTTCTTCTCTTTTTTTATTTATTTTTATTTTTTTCACTAAAACTATCAGTGACCTATAAAGTTTCTGATTTCTTTTTTCGAAATGTTTCCATCTCGCAGATCTTTCACAAAAGTCACATTTTTAAAGAAAAAACAAAATGGAAATCAATCAAACAAGCAAAGAAACAAGCATTCTTTAGAACCTTACACTTCTCATTTATACAAGATGCTGTATCCTGACCCTTTGGCACATGGTCAAGTAGAGTCAAAGAGTCATAGAAAGTTAAGGGTTGGAAGGGACCTCAAAAGATCATCTTGTCCAGCCCCCTCTGCCAGAGCAGGGTCACCTACAGGAGGTCACATCCAGGAGGGCTTTGAATGTCTCCAGGGAAGGAGACTCTACAGCCTCTCTGGGCAGTCTGTTCAGTGCTCTGTCACCCTCACAGTGAAAAAATTCTTCCTAATATTTATATAGAACTGTCTGTGCTCCAGGGAAAAGCTTCACTCCGACCTCCTGGCACTCACCCCTTACATATTTATAAACATTGATGACTTCACTCCCCACCCCTCAGCCTCCTCTTCTCCAAGCTGAAGAGGCCCAGCTCCCTCAGCCTTTCCTCGTAAGGGAGATGTTCTACTCCCTTCATCATCTTGATTGCTCTGTGCAGTTGCTCTGCAGTTGCTCTGCAGTTTCCTGTCCTTCTGGAACTGAGGGGCCCAGAACTGGACACAATATTCCAGATGTGGCCTCACCAGGGCAGAGTAGAGAGGGAGGAGAACCTCTCTCAACCTAGCAGCCACCCCCCTTCTAATGCACCCCAGGATCCCATTGGCCTTCTTGGCCACAAGGACACATTGTTGGCTCAGGGTCATCCTTCCATCCACCAGCACCCCCAGCTCCCTTTCCCCTGTGCTGCTCTCCAACAGCTCAGTCCCCAACCTGTACTGGTACCTGGAGCTGTTCTTTCCCAAATGCAAGACTTTACAATTGCCCTTCTTGTAATACATTAAATTTCTCCCTGCCCAATTCTCCAGCCTGCCCAGGTCCCTCTGAATGGCAGCACAGCCTTCTGGGGTGACAGCCACTCCTCTCAGTTTTGTGTCATCAGCAAACTTGCTGGTAATGCACTCTGTTCCCTCATCCAGGTCATCAATAAATATATTGAATAGTACTGGTCCCATTGCAATGGTAGTTGTTAAAAGAGAAATGTCTGTGCTGCTGGCCTGGCATTAAGACATAAAAAATCTGCAAATATCCCAAGAGTGAAGCATAAATCCTATAGATTTTGAGATATTCAGAACAATTTAGAATTTCTAACCAAATCTGAGTTACTCTACTTTTTTTCTCTGCTTGTAGTACTTGTTCTTATGCTGCAGAATCGCCCAAAATGCTGCAGAGTAAGAAATGGGTCACATTGAAATTCCCTGGGAGAGACTTCTGAAAGGATCACTTTGGTCCTACAGTAGGATTCCATTCTGTTTTAGTGATGTGTCAGAAAGGACACATTTTGATCACTGCTTACTCTCTGTGTGACAAAATCCCATAGTTTATCAGAGAAACCCAAATTATTCACTTCTAGGGTAATATATGTGAGTACAGCAATTTTGGAAGACGTTCTACACATTTGTACGCAAGGAAAAGAGAACTGGAGTGCTTGATTTATTTTGTAATACATTGTCATTTTATCACCATAATTGCATAATAGAAACTATTATTTTTGGTGTTATTAAAAATTCAATTCAAAAAAATTCAAAAATTCAAAGTTACATGTAATTAAAGTTTAGATAACTTCTGCATGATGAAAGTTCAGCACTTATTTCACCTATCCATTTCTAAAAATGGTGTTTGTAATGGCTTTGTACCCATAATCTAGCTGGCTATGTGGTTTAGCTTATAATTTATCTAAGTCCCTTGTTTTTTTTATTTTATCAGAAAATATTTTAAAACCTCATTATAAAATGTATGCTGCCTTTTCCTAAATAAATGAACATCTGAAATATTCCTAGGCAGTTTAATCTTTTAGATGAATTGTGAGTGACTTTCACACATGGTCTATTTTTCTGCAATTCATCTTAAAGTCAAAATGCCAAATTCTGGAGTAGCTTCTGAACTGCTTCTCTCAGTGAATTGTAAGAAGCTTCCATCAGAGCAATGCTGCCTCTTTCCAGCTGCAGACAGAAGAGGGGATGTGTCTGCCTCTGCACAACCTCTAGACAGCTTGTCTCTGTCCTACATGTTCTAGACATCTCACCTGAGAGGGTGTATACGGGGCAGTGGCACTGAGTTGGCTTCACACTCTATCCATTGGGCTGAATGCCTTGCTGTGGTGTGTCCCAGCAGAGACTTTCAGAAGCAGTCACCAGGGAGCATGTGTCATGAATGCTGGTATGACTTTGCAAGAAAAAGGCTGCATCCAGACAGCCAGGTACCAAGCCACTTCTAAATGGCGAATGTTGGCTCTCTGATTATTTTGAGTCTTACTACTCTATACTGTGCTGCCCAGCATGACCACAGTGACTGTAATATCCAGATTGCCTCATTCACCATTTGGGATTCCACTCTGTTTAATACTGGATAAGTCTATGGCATTAATTTTAGAGTGAACAACTTGAGCTGTTCATCTTGTCAGACTCTTGGGCTTTGGGATTACGGATTTGTTCTACTTATATCTTCACAGAACATTATGCCTTCTCCCCAATTAAAAATCAATGCCAACAAGAAATACATTGTTATGGTTATATTCTTAATGTGAATGGTCAGTCATACAGATTGTTAAGATGACAATTTAGTGTAATGACTGACTATTAAGTCAATATTTTTTCACTCCTTGCAGAGGCTTCCCCCAGGAACCGCCCCATGCCCTGCTGGGGTCTGGTTGGAGGTCGCTAGAACTGGCTGTGTACAGCAGAGGGCAGTCCCAGTGACTCCCCACAGGCATCCCTGAAGCTTCCTGACAGTAACTGGACACAGAGGAATTCTAAATAAAGTAGAAATAAATCTTCATATGTGTATTATTTCATGATGCTTAAATAGAACTGAAACTATTTCCCAGGTGTTTGAAGTTTTACTGTGAATTAACAGTCATGACAGGCTGATGTTATGCTATCAATCATCTGTCTATTAATGTAATTTTCTAATTCAGTTGCTGTTTCTGATACTGAAAAGGATAAAAACTTCTTCCAACTCTACTTATTTTAGGAAAGTTGACACTCAAAGTATATTGCAGAAAAATTCTTAAGCAGTGTTTAGATGTTCAAATCTCTGTGCCCATCTTAAAAATCATGCACAAATGAGAGGGAAAGTGACCTCAGGAATTTGTGTAGCCCAGTTTCCTGAATGTCAGCAAGTCCATAGATGTCTGACAAACCTGGAGGGTCCCCAGTGGTGGAGGGCTGCCTAACAAGTTCTCAAATTGTGACATCTAAGAAAGAACTATCCCTTCCCCCATGGCAACACAGTGACACCCATGACAATGCAAGAGGCTGCCCTCATCACCCTTTGCTCAATCTAGTATGTCTTACTTAAGGTTTATGCTGAGGGTAAATAATTATTTTCTGCTTATAAATCATATGACTCATATTTGGAATGTTACTACAGCTACAGTACCTTGTGAGTTATTCTGCTATTTTTTTCTAAGAGTTAAATGACTGTGTGTTATATTTCATTAATAAACAAACACTGAAGATAAACAAGCTGGAAGCGACTTAGCAGTTCACCTTAATGGAGTGATATACTGTTGTTGTATTTGCATTAAATTAATGATGATGCAGTAAGGATAAAACGAAGTGTACAGATGTCTAGTGACCTCCATCAAGCACTGACTAAATTTCAGTGCTCATAAAATGTCAGCAAGTTGGATATTTTAAATATGTAGTATTCAGAGCAAGATTACTTAGCATAACTCAAGCATAATTTTCTCCACTTCTATTTATCTATTTGTTATTCCTCTTCGCTGTGTGCTTTGTCCACTCTTCTTCTTGTCAGGCTGATAAATTGGATCTTGATTCCCTCTCTCCACTCTCACTTGAACCAGTTCCAAATGAATAAATCCTCTCACTTGAACCAGTTCCAAATGAATAAATCCATAAGCAGGCTACAACTATCAGTAGATTTATGTTCCCAGAGTGGCCTACACAGAATAAAATTCCTAATCAAGGGAATACAGAAAGGTCTAACACCAGAATACACCAAAAGTAATATTGCTTACTTTGTCTTGTCTGAGAACTGATTGTGCTTGACAATGAGTACAAGATGGTTAGCCAGAATTATAATGAAATCCTTTAGCATCAGTAAAGTTGCAACAGTCTTGTTATGCTACACTATTATATAACTGCTCCAATACATACCCTAAAAAATAAAACTCCTTTGGCCTTTGAAGAAGTCATGCTTACAAATGGACATAGATGGATAATGCCATTAAACTCCTTTACCAGGAAAATATACCAATTTGAGTAAACTGTCCACTGTCTTTTGCACTGTGCATTTTTTTCTCCTTTTGATGGATGATGGTTTAGGGATCCCAAATATGATTTTGTGATGTTCTTATTGCATACTAATAACAAGGCATAGAAAGGTGAAATAACATAAAAATGAGCTCACAATAAGAGAGCAACATGTAGGTCATGCAGATTATTAAAGAGGTTAATCTTAAATTTCTAAAGTAAAAACTGCTGCCAGTGCAAATGGTGACATTGCTATGCTAGGATGAAACTTCATAAGGTCGTAATCATTCTAGCATGCACATTTTATGTATTGTTTAAAAATCAACTAAGTTCTTTTATCATAGATTATAATATTTCTCAATAAAGCAAGACCAAGATGATTGTTGATCTTTGCTTCACTGAGTTAATGAAAGTAGATCTGAAAATGATTTGCTGAAATTATCCCCTGAAGGTACACTGCTTTATTGCTTGCCCATTGGTAACACACATTGCCTCAGTGCTCTAGAAGTTTTTATGGCTAATGATATAGCAGAGGGGTAGATAAAATTATACTTATGTGAACACTATCACTGATATATGTTATGATAATAATTTGGCATATGTATGAGATATAAGTACATTGGATAAAAAATATGTGCCTATTTTATTACAACTATTGGAACATAAATTGTGCACAAACTAGCTCACATCTTGGTTAATGGTACTGTTATTGCACAATGTAACACAATGAATAGAAGATGATAAGGGTCAATAGAAGTCTACAGCATTTCAGTGCCAGTTACCACAGCAGTATTCAGCAGGACTCCTTCAATGCTATTCCACATTCTATGTGCCTTTATATATTACAATGCCTGACACTTTCTATACTCTTAATAATCTAAAATTAAAATAAAAGAAATTTGATGTCCATTAATATTTAGCAACAGTAATTAAAAATAGACAATATTAAGACAGTATGCACACTACCTTTTGACATAGCCAACTGGAAATAAAAAATTATCACGCTTTTATGGAAATATCCTTTGAAAAATTAATATTTATTTGTAAAAGTGATCTTCAATTTTTAACCTTTTTTCCTCTGTAAGAGAAAAGTAATGACAACAAAAAGTTTAGAAAAAAAAGTAAATTTTTTTTGCTGTTGATCGAAACTGAATCTTCTAGGGTTCTTCAGCTGTAGGACGTGATACTTGAAAATCAAAAAAAATTGTATCACAGCCATGATGATAAGTGAAACTAATGTGTCTGGAATCCTTTTTAATACTAAACCAACAAAAATTCATTGTAAACTGCAATAACAAAGATGTTGAAGTTGACAGTTTTTTAACAAAAATAAGAAATTTGATCCAACTTGCAATAGGTAAATTACTTCCTTTAGAAAGAGCTAAAAATATCTTTGTTTAAAAAAGAAATATTTTTAGTACACTGCTCACAAGATTATAATGTACTTTGTAGTAAAACATTTAAAGCAGGATTATTGTATAAGAAATTAAGAGAAAGGATTTTCTTCTCTTGATGTACCACACAAGAGTTTTTAAAGTATAATTTTCCTCAGTCTTATTAATTATTTTCAGATGTCTTCAGAGGACAAAGCAATTATAATAATAGATGGTGTAATTACATGTTCAGTGACTATATAATAAGATTGCAGCTTAGACAAATTTAAGCTGTATACAGTTTCCATTGTACAAAAGTTAGTATACCGAGTTCCTATTCTAGTGGAAAATTTTTGTCCTAACTTGGTGATCCCAAATTTATTAAGTGCTTAGATGTTAATTCAGCCTAAGCAATATTGATTATTTATACTGATATTAATATCAGTAAGATATTAGTGTACTTAGCAATAATGGTTAAATATTATTTTTAAGTTTTCACCCATTATTCTAACATTACAATGGTCTTTGTGTTAATTACATATAGTCGCTTACACCATTAAAAAAAAAAAAAAATAGTGATTGGCAATTCTGCTCCAGAAAACTATACATCAGGGTCTACATAAATTGAAAAAAAAAGAAAAATTATATAGCAATGATGGGCAAATCACATCATTAAAAATAACATCCAAAGAAATATCCCAAAACCAGTTTTCATCTTTGATAACCCTGCATATCTTTTGTCACGGTTTAACACTGACCCGGCAATTAAACTGAATAACAGATGCTCTCTTTAATCTCTCTCTCCCCTCGATGAAGAAAGGAGAGAGAATAAGGGAGAGAGACTTATGAGTTGGAAACTAAACTACACAACTTTAATGAAACAGTAATGGTAAATAGGGAAAAATTACTAAATATATACAAATATACAGGAAAATGGAAACCACATTCCTCCCCCCTTTCCCCCAATAACTCTCACGTCACCACCGAGGCTGTAGGGCAGCCCTGGGAAAGTCCAGGCTGGACTCCTGGAGTCGGCAGCAGTCGGGAACCGGAGGCAGGAACACACAGATAGGGGCTGGCACGGATCAGGACCACAGGCAGACAAACGGACAGGATCCTTCCAGGATGCCGGGTGAAGGAAGGGAAGCAGGAAATCAGGAAAAGATCTGGCTTGGCCCACGTGATGCCTCAAATTATACTGAGTGTGACGTATATGGGATGGAATACTCTGTTTGGTCAATTCTGGCATCTATCTTGTCTGTTCCTCCCCAAAGGAGGGCTCAGGTGGGGCCTCTGTGTCCTCCTGGACGGTAAAATATTTTCCTCAGAGCTGAGGAAAGCAGTGTCCTTGGCCCTGCATACCAGTCTCTAGCAGTAACTATAAACATCAAGTGTTATCAGTCCTAGAAGCACATACACTGTCTGAGAAACTTGCTGTTAATTTCAGCAAATGCAACTACTTACAAGGGACTTAGCTAAAAGCAAAAGTACAGAAACAGAAAACCACCTTTATCCTGGCCCAAACCAGGACAATCTTTGTATCTTAATTTTTAGATATACCTGAATATTCCACAGAATGTTTATATGTGACATTCAATATTCCTAATACTGATATTTTAAAATTTTAAATATTTTTAAGAAATAAACCAAATATAACGTGTTCACCAAATACTAGTATAAAAGGTTCCCAGACCTTCAGAGATGAGGTTTTATACAACCCACATTTCTGTATTCAAATTCTGAAATACAAATCTGTCTAAAATACCACTATAGTGCACAAGCAGTAGATAAGTAGTCTCTGAAATACTCATTTATAATTATGAGGTTCAGCTTCTAATAATTTTTCCTCTTTCACCTAATTTGTTTCTCTAAAAGCCATGACTTGATCAATGGAAAGTATTCTACCTTCATAAACTAGCTGTAACATTTATGAAGTGCCTTGTTGCTTTAGCTGGTGTTTTAAATCTGCAATTTGCTGTGCTTTAAGGCAGGAATATGGACCTGTATTCCAGGGTCACTTATCTTCTAGCTTGTTTGAAATTTTGTTTCAACAATATTTGTTTCGAATAATAGAGAATATAAGTGTGGCTGAGAGGGAAAAATGCTTGTGAATACGAAACACTCCTACACTGTCACCATAGTCATTGAAAGAAGGATAATACAGCAGGGTATGGCCAAACATCTGATAAATTACAGCGTTTTTTTCAGAAAACAGAAAATAACTGTGGAAAGGATGGATTGTCTTATTTTCTCAGTATTGGAAACATGGAACTGGAACTTTCTGTGGCAAAACAGCCACAAAGTAACAAAGCTTAAGCTCTTTCTCTGGATACAAAACACACCATCTTTTCACCCTCTTAAACTAAAATAAAAAAATCTGTGGCTGCAGATTAGGTATTGATCACTGAAATAGTACAAGTTAAGGTGTTTTATTTGCTGCTAGAATAGTGAATTTAGGATTTTATATTTCTCTGAAATTGTCTAGTTTAAGGTGGACTGTCTTGTTCTGAAGTATCTAGCCAAGTTTTACTAATCCGTTACCTGTGTCTAACACAAAAATAAAACTCTAATTCATTTTCTTGTTAGCATTCTTTTAGGGAAAGAGAATGTGAGATATGAACAAGCATTCTTAATAAAGGCCCTGGGAGTAAAACATCTCAGTGGTACCTTTTAAAATGGAGTCTGTTATCCTAGTTCATTGAATATATCTAAACTGCTTGTCAGTTTACAATTATATAGATCTTAATGATTGCTTTAATGAGGTGGGTATTTTTTTTTTCCTTTCAAGATTTGTTTTATATATCTTGTTTGTGCCACCATTTAATTTGTTCAATAATGTAGGATCTTCAAAGTGGACAGCAGAGGATTCTGAGACATTTCCTCATTGAAAACTGCCTAGCACTTGCTTCATTAGTCCAACAACAAAGCGGAGAAACAAGATTAAAACAATGAGAGGGTAAAATTAGGAGTGAAGGTCTATTTGCAATACCCTTGTCCCAGAATGCTCCTGGGTTTTGGCTGAGAAAGACAGGTATTGCAGTCCTTCCAACAAATGATAAAGGCTGTAATGACTACGATTGGTACAGGTGTAGACTTAAAAGAGGACTATGAGAATATATTCTAGGCAATTCGGATAGTACAGATATCCAAAGGGTGGTTGAATTTGTGAAGTCTCTGCTGTTCTTTATTTGGCTTTATTGGTAACCACACCTTGCATCTGGTGCTGTGATCTGATGATCCCATGGCCAAGATGGCATAAGATTCTAAGTAGCTGCACTTTGCCTGTGCAAAAAGTCCTACTCCAACTTTCTTGCCCCCTTCAAGTATTGTCAAGTCACTATAAGGTCACCTTAGAGCCTCTACTTCTCTAGGCTGAACAAAGATGACAAAAGATGTTAAAGATGACAAAAGATGTTTAATAACACTGTCAAAGATGTTAAATAACACTGCTCCAAACACTGATACTTAAAGAACACCACTTGTCACACGTCCATTTGGACACTGAGCCATTAATCACAACTCTTTGGATGCAACCATCCAGGCAGTTCCTTATCCAATGAGTGATCCATCCATCAAATCCATATTGTTCCAGTTTACAGATCAGAATGGCATGTGGGGCAATGTTGAATGCTTTGCACAGGTCCAGGTAGATGATGTCTCTTGCTCTGCCTTTGTCCAGTGAGGCTGTGACCCCATTGTGAAAGGCCTCCAAATTAGTCAGGTAGGACTTGTCCTTAGTGAAGCCATGTTAGCTGTCACCCATCACAGCTTTGTTATCTGCTTGCCCTAGAAGAGACTACAGGAGGATCTATTCCATGATCTTGCCAGGCACAAATTGAGACTGATTGGCTTCTAGGTCCCCGCATCTTCTGTTTCCCCTTTTCCAGTCAGCAGAAACTTCACAAGACTGCCATGACTTTTTGAATGGCTTTGCAACTTCATCTACCAGTTCTTTCAGGACCCCTGCATGAATCCCATCAGGTCCCATGGACTTGTTCACCTTAAGGTGAACACCTGCTCTTCATCTACAGTAATAGATTACGTCAACCTTCTCTACTTGGGTGACCAGCTCTCCTATTTCCTTCCAGGGTGGGCCCACATTTTCCCTAGTCTTCCTCTTGTCATTGACATACCTATAGAAATTTTTCCTTTTGTCCTTAACCTCCCTTGCCAGATCCAATTCTCCATTTGGAATTCTCCATTCTCCAGTTTTCCTAACCTGATCTCTTGCTTCTCTGACTATTTCTCTGTACTACTCCCAGAATATCTGTTCTTGCTTCTATCCTCTGTAAACTTTGTTTTTACCTCTAAGTGTGCCAAGGAGTTCCTTGTTCACTCACACTGGCTTCCTGGCATTTCTGCCTCAGCTTACTTTGCACTTTCCTCGCTGCTTTAAGGATTTTGAGTTCTACAGTGTCATGGTCACTACAGCTTATTCTCATCACTCACCAGTCTGTCTCTGCTGGTCTAGCACATCAGCTTTTCTGGTTGCTTCCTCTGTCATTTGGTGTTTGTCTGCCTGTGGTCTTGATCTGTATCCTCCTCAATCTGTGTTCCTGAATCAAGCCCTCATCTGCTTCTGATTCCAGGAGCACAGCCTGAGACTTTTCTGGGGCCTGCGTTGCAGCCTTGGTGGTGACATGAGCTTTACCGGGGAGGGGGGAGGGGGGAACGTAGTGTCATATTTGTGTATGTTTATATATATATTTAAGAGTTTTTCTTTTTTTCATCATTACTGTTTTACTAAAGCTGTACAGTTTAGTTTCCAGCCCATAAGTCTCTCTCCCTTATTCTCTTCCTTTTCTCTGTCAGGAATGGAGTTTAATGAAGAGCATCTGTCAGTCATTTAATATCTGGCCCAGCATTAACCAGTGGCAAGATCATAACAATTCTAGTTTTATTCTGGAAAACAATTCATTAGAAGGGAAATATTAGCAGAGCTCTCCAAACATGATCTTTTTCAGCTATACTATATCACTGGAAATATTTGAGGAACATAGTTTATTGTCCAAAATTGCATCGTGATGGGGCAAAATATCCAAAGTTTTTCATTCTGCTAAGTAGCTTAACCTCACCGAGTTAGTGAGCAGTTCTGCTACAACTCATTTTAATTATATATCCATATGTTGAGCCAATTTTAAAATAGTTAATACATTTTATTTGTCACTAGGTCATTCATTTCTCTACAAAGTGTTTTGCAAACTCCTAAAAAAAGCAAGTGACTGTAACATTTTCATAGCTCAATTAAAATATTTTATGCATAATAAATTTGATAATGTTTCTTGCTGCTGTGAGAAAAGGAGCTTCTGATACTTCTTACATCCATCACTCTGAAAGGTTTGTGAATATCTTTATTGGAGGAGAGTTAAGATTTTGGTCTGAATGTGTCTTTACAGGTAACCTGGAAAACTACATTTAATATTCTAAAGCATTTAGAAACATGATCTCTACAGTAAAACCTCTGCAGTTCCTCATTTTAGATATTTAATATTTGTTTCTTTAACCCAACTTTCCTTCGACATTTGTAAGTAAAGAAAAAGGAATAACACTGATTTCTGAAAGTAGAAAAAGAAACATGTATTTTATTAAACACATGGAAAATGTTGCTTGACATCTTTGTAAAATTTTTAACTTTATATGAAGACCCTGTATGAATTTATACTCTATATTTTATTTTCAAAACAACTCTATAACATAAGAAAGTACCAGTGATCTTCAATTTTTAGATGGGAACTACAGCAGAGGGTATTAGATAGCATAATGCTAGTTTACGTATTTTGCACCATGGAGTCACTGTATAAAAGTTGCCTTTTGATACAGGTTTATGATCATTATAGGGATCATAGCCACTGGGTTAGAGAGCAATACACTTTTTGTGCCTTCTGTTGCCCAGTGTGCAGGAGATTATTTATTTATGAGTCTCAGTAGTCTTGCAAGTAGGACATCTTCCTTGGAACGGAGATAAAGAATCGACCTAGAGAAACGAGATGAACTTATTTTCAATAGTTAGAACAGCCAACAAATACTTTTTTATTTCCAAAACCTGTTTTTTTCAAAATTTTATTTTAAGAATACAAAAAACAACAAACCCCATCAACTTTAATGTTAATATATTCAGGTGTAGCTTATAGTTTTCATGAAATCTAATTTGCTAATTGTGAAAGATATTTTGCTCAAATGATTTTGTCTCCCTCTACATCAGCAGACAAATATAGCATATGTGAGATGCCTTCCAATTGACTTCATCAGGTGCTGGTTTTCATGCAAACACTAGCAGTGACTTAGGGCTTTATATCTTGATTTGGAATTTTATATAAAAATCACTTAAATTATTTGGTATATTTTAGGAGGTTAAGTGACAACTCTTTCTTCAAGTTAACTATAACATATTTTCAGGATCATTCAGCCTCAGGCAAAATAACTGGAATCTTAATATTACCTTTAAAAATTTTGTCCCATTCGAATGCACTTGTTTACAGTCTTATTTTTTATGTCCTCTAACTCTGAATTCATTATCTCAGTGAGTATTGTTCTACATTTTAAATTTCACTGCATCTGTAATATTTCCTTTCATTCAGTGCAAAAATATTAGTTACACTTCCTGCTACAATTCAAACTTCCTCTGATTTAAATTCCTTTTGACACTTATCTCTTTTTCTTTTGGCCTGTAATACTTTTAAATTGTGCACATTCTCATGTAAGGTTAAGTCCTGCCAGGCGACACTATTTCTTTAATGTTTCCTTCAGCATCAAGATTTCTACTTTGTTGTTGTGAATAATCAATCCCTTCTTATAAGTCAGAAGACTATAACAAGAAGGCCATCTACTTGATGAGTAAAATATTAGTACATTTCTCAGAATGCAAGCAAACTTTCATTTTGTATGCTAATGTATTATTATGAACAAAGTGGAATTCCTGAAGATCTGGGCGCTGTTTGCAGTTTTGGGATAGGTTTTCCATTTTCCTCTAAATTGGTTTGAATAGAAGCAGCATTTCTGCTCTGTTGTTTCTTTAACAGAAATGACAATACTTGACATCCGTACTATTTGCATGTAGATTATCTCATGCCAGACACAAGAGCTGTTACAGAGAATAAGTTTCCCACAGTACAATATCCCTTGAACATCTACATCTATAAAAGCCACATTTAGGGCATTTTATGTGGGTGAAGGAGGAGAAGAAAGAAATAAAACCTGAGAATTGATGTTAGTAAAACTCTTAAGAAGGAGCAGATTAGTCTGCAAATTAAATGTCTGCATGCTTTCTTTCTAGTATGAAGAACTGGCAATAACTTTCCATCTGTTCTTAGTGATTTTTATAAGAAAACAAATTTGGATATTTGGAAAAAATGTCTTTGTTTTATATAAAGTACAGTTTTACAAACAAAATTTATGAATATTCCTGGCTTTTCATCTAGAGGAATTTGATCTTGTCTGACTTTAGAGTAATCTTTAAGTGGTATCCTTGGTATCACAAGGCAATGATCCATGTCACAGAAAGGACTATTTAAAGATGCTAACTAACATGTTAGCTGTGTAGGCCTTGGGTGTTGGCTGCGTTGATAAAAGACGATGGAAAAAGTTCTATACACTTCATGTACATAATTATTATGTTCCTGTGGTTCCCTGAGTAGTAACAAAACAAAACCTGAAAAAGCCCCACTGTTCATATGGACTTTTTTGCAAAAATATTTTATGTAGCTTTCTTGAAGGCTCTTTGTGTCATATTGTCATGAGCTTATGACACATGTTTGTCTAGATGCTGGCATATGGCATCATTTAATGGCTGTCACCAGAAGTGGGTATGCAGAAAATTCTGGGAGAACATCTGAGGGCTGAGTCTACTCAACAATGAGCCTCTGGCATACCACTGCTTCCCAAGGAGTTTGGCAAAATTATCTCCACCATGTAGTCAAGTGGACCTTTTCTTCTATTGACTAAATTGGTAGTATCATTTAGGATCTGAGCACTCTCAGCTTCTATCTATACATACCTTCAGTATCAAATGTCCTCAAGTCCAATCAGTTTCATTTGGTTTAAGAATAATTATCTCCTTTTGTCTGCTCATAGAATCACTTCATTAAACCTGTTAACTTAATGTGGTTCGAAGGAAAATTATTTTTATCATCTAAAGATTTTCTTGTATCATTTGTCTGAGATGTATGTACAGGGGAAATGTTTTGGCTTCTAAAATTATTTTACCGTAGCCTAATATCTTTGTACTACATGCTATTGGATAACAAAAGTAAAGTATAAGCATTTTTTTTTAGTTTATTATATCAGCTTTGCAGATTTTTTTAAAGCTGACAATGAATTTTGAACTCTGGGTTTTTTGAAGAGCAATGTTATTCCCTGCCACAACTATCTGTAGGCCATAAGTTTAGTTTGGATGATCTAAATTTTCCTTACTGTTTAAGGCTACACTTTCTATCTAATTACTTTAGTGTCCACAAACTCAAGATGTTAGGGCTATTTTGCTCATCAGGTAAATTGTTCTGTCTCAGGAAGAAATACATACAACCTTTACTGAAGTTTGGTGATCCTATATCTATGCTTCCAGCAACATTGCTCAAAAATGTTTAAGAGGTAAGCTCAGCTTTTCTAGGTGAACTGAATAGGCATCAGTTGCTACTCCTGTAAGCAAAGTGAACTTTCATGCCCTTTTACAAAACAGCAGTATTTGCACTCACATAGTAAGTGCCCCTCTGTAATGCCCCTCTGCAAGACTTAGTAGAGACAATCTTGTCTCTGCAGGACTTCTGTCAGAGAGATGAGAAAAGATGCAATGTGTGAGCTTAGTCATGGTCAAGAGTTGTCAACAGCAAATGACATGCAAAGGCACCTGCAGCCTTTGAACTTTATAATTTCATCCTAGTCTGAGCTTTCAAAAGATTGCAGCAGGGTTTCAGTTAGTAGAAGTAACAGTGAATCAAGACTGTGCCTCTCAACATACACAATATGGTACAGTAGTTTTCAGTACTTCTCTAGTTCTTCATTTGATTGACATCAGTATTAGATAAATAGTTGTGGAAGACAGTAATTTATCCTCTTGCCAGCTTAGTAATCTATATGCAACATTCATTATCAACATCAAGGGCAGCAGTAATTACATTGTAATTATCTGTGCACCATTTCAAGTGACTCCAGTTGCATTCTCAAATTGTTCAAAAACTTTTCTATATAATTCTTGCATAAATGACAGTTCTAATATCACTGTTACCTTCCTGACCACAACAGTGCTAAGCAAAGTGATGATGACTATTCAAGCCTTCTTGAAGGCAAAGCAACATTAGTCACTGAACAGTTTTCTGTCAACATTTGTCAACAAATTAATTATCAACAGTGAATAGGTAGATAAGAAGTACTGTGGAGGATGTTCTTAGCACTAAATTTGGAAGAAGCCATAATAGGAATTACTTTCTAGTTATCAATTCATTTCTCTACTGTTCCAATGTTGCTATAGTTTTTTGCCAGTTTTCAAGGTTCATGCGTCATATGATATTTTAAAATTTTGGTTGCACTCCCATGGAAGTCATTTCTATTTGAACTTTTCATAGAAAACATTGACTTACGGGAAGCATTTTTAAATTTTTCTCATGTATCAGTATCCAGAGGCAAATTAACTTCTCTACCAAAATAACTAAAATAACAAACATGACATTATATAACATCCAGTACTTCTTTTACCAAACAAAACCCAAGTTTTATAGGAACATCATTAAAAACAATAAAAAAATCATTACTAAGAATATTGCAGCATTAGGAGAGGAAATCAGTAGGCATGGCAAGTAAGAGACAACAGAAAATTGAGTTACAATCTATTAATAAACTGGAATTATGGAAAATTATGGAATAAAAAATGTTAATTTGGATTCTGAAGATTGGGAAGACAATCTCTGCAGTTAAAAAATGTTAGTTACACTGTTTTAGAGTATAGAGAGAATAGAGGACTAATTAATTTCCCATTTCAAATCATTATATATCTGCCAACTTCTTCATAACAGTTGAGCACAGGAACAGCTTAAAATCTAAAATTAGCTAAATTGTCCTCAGAACAATGTGATGCTTTAAATATGAGGATAACAGTAGCAGAAATAATTATTGGTTTTACAGACATAGCATATAACAAAGCTATTGATACAGATGGACTCTTGAAAAAAACTTCAAAGTCACTCCTCCCAAACAATCCATGTTTTTAAAAGTGGTATTTAGCATTTTTCTCTCTAAATATGTATGATTTAACTACAATTATATGAAATATTAAGGAGTGTAGCATTGAGAAATAGATCAGCCAAACACCTTTCTTGTCATTACATAATTATTGTGTATTAACTCTGTAGCAACAATAGCTGTGTAGCCACTAGTACATCTCTAAAAAATATTAATTCTCTGCTGAAACTGTGATAAAGCCAGAAGGAACTTCAGAAAAGAATTTTCTTGTCTCAAAAAATTAGGAAATCAACCTAGAGACCTTAACTGCTGTTTCACCTAAAAATGTTTCTGCTCCTGTGCAATTAATCCTCAGGAAATTTGTCTGCTGTTGCCCCATATTCTGGGAAATGTAACTACATCTTTCCCTTGTTCTATCTACCTTCTAAAACACTGGCATTTCACAACGAACTCGGAAAAATGGCTAGTTTGATATTCTTTTTTGAAGACAGGAATAACATCTACATTGTTCCGGTTCTCAGGGACTTCTCCCAGTCACCAGGGCTATTCAAAGATTATAAAAAATGGTGTCACAATAACATCAGCCAACACTCTCAGTGGGTGGACCCCATCAGAGCCTTTCAATTTATATATATCCAGGGAGCTTAAGTATTCCCTGAACTGTCCATCTTCCATAAATTTCTCCAGATATTATCCCTAATCTCAGTAGCCTGGCATTACTGAAGGCTGATCTAATTAGTAAAGACTCATTGGTGTAAAGAAGGCATTCAATACCTCAGCCTTTTCATGTCCTGTGTCAGCAAGTCCCTGCTGCATTCGGCAGTGGGCCCATGATTTTTCCTAGTCACCTTCTTGCCACCTATGCACTTTTAGAAAACTTCCTTCCAAAATTCAATCCCAGGTGGGCTTCAGCTTTTCTAACTGTGTCTCTGCCTTTTCAAACAGTATATCCGCATTTCTCTCAGATTACCTGTCCTTGTTTCTGCCTGCTTTACACTTCTTTTTTTTTCATGTGAGTTTGGCCAGGAGCTCCTTGTTCATCCACAGAGACCTCCTGGCATTTTTGCTTGACTTCCTCCTTGTTGTCATTCTTGAACTTGGAAGATGTGATCTTTAAATATTAAGTGTTTTCTTGAGCTCATCTTCCCTCCAGGGCTTTATTTGATGGCACTGTTCCAATCAGATCCTGTCAGAGGTCAAAGTTCCTCTTCCTTTTTGTCTTACTCCCAACTCTCAGGATCTTGAATTCCTCCATTTCTTCATCCTCATCAATGCAGGCAAGATAGCTTTTGACCTTCAAATCTCAAATAACACTGACTTATTTGTAAGTATGAAGCCCAGCAGAACACCTTTCCTTGTTTTCTTCTGTCACTTGTGTCAGATAGTTTTCATCAATATGCTCCCTAATCCTCATGGATTCTTGTGCTCTTTTGTATTGCCCTTCCATCAGATGCCAGGTCATTCAAGTCACCCATGAGGTGAAAAACCTGCAGATGTGTGGTTTCTTCCAGTTGGCTGGAGAACACCTCATCTTCTAAGCTTGCAGTCTGTGGCAAACAACCACCACAGTGTCACCTATATTGATCTGCCCTCTAATCCTGACACATCAGCTCTCAGATTTCTCATCATCCTCCCCAGCTAAGATCTCTATGAAGTCCTGCTGCTCTGTCACATAAAGGGTAACTTGCCCTCATCACATTCCTGACCTGTTCATCCTAAACAACCAGTAGCCATCCATGGCAGTGCATGAACTGTGCCACCATAACTCTGTAAACCTAATGGAATCCTAGCTCTGTACCTGCACCAAGGGTTCTAATTTCTCCTTCCTGTTCCCTGTGCTGCATCCATGAGGACATAAGCACTTGATGGATGCACCCAGTTGTGCTTAATTCCTCTAAAAGATATGAAAGCTTTTACCATAAAGTTGCTTATGGTCATGGTTCTGCTATACTAATAATGTGCTTCATGGTAATTTTGAAACATAATAACTCTATCACAACTATTGTGTTATTTAATAGGGGGTATATGTTGTTTCTCTGATAAAATGCATAGAAGGAGGATCACATCTACTGTTCAGTTTATGGTCTTAAGTGTCATACTTGTTTTGCTCTGTGTTGTTTTTTTTTTTCCTCACTTAATTTTTATTTTCCTTTCCTGTCAGCAGCAATATCTGTTGATGTAAACTAGATGAGATTAACAGGCATGCTCCCTCTCAGCATTGCCAGTTTGTGTTCTGATAAAGTCAAAGGGAGATGATATGATAAATAAGGGCAGTCTTTTGTCTACCAAAAAAACACTAGAAATAGATCTCCTTGAATCCTCAGGGGACTAGCAGAATAATTTTTCCTTCCCCTGTTAACATTGCCAAGGTCAGCCCATGTTACTGTGTGATGCAGAAGTTATGAGGATGAGCATCGTCTTTCTCTCTTCCATTCAAACTGCGTTTCATTAATCCCTGAAGCAAGAACTTTTGAGCCCACTACCCCTGAACTAGTGCTAGGATGAGAAGAGTGGCTGAGCAAATGATGTGTCCAGCAATGTGATAGTTTGCTAGGAGATAATTCGGGAATTTCTGCATTTCAATCCATAGCTTAGTGCAAACAAGCAAAGAATTGCATGAAGAACACAGGCATTCATTTTATTACTGCCCCTGAACACTTCTATGTGCAGATTTGCAAAAGTCTCTTTCACAAAGAGCTAGAAAGGGAGAAAAGAATAAGCTTAGCACAATAATACTATACATGTGAATTTGCTTAAGTATCCTGAGTGTCTGAGAAAACATGAAATTACCTCAGGTTTTTATAAAATTATTTTAAACTTGAAAAAGTAATATTCAGATTTAATACAATTAAAACATCCCAACAAAACCAAACCATAAAAAGAATTTTTTTCTTTTGTTGTGGACTAAGGAAGTGGAAAGTATATTCATATAAGAAAAAAATAAGCAACAACAAAAAAACAAACCAACCAAAAAAAACCACAAATTAAAAAAACCCACAATAAAACTGTAATTAATTGCACCATGTCCTCACAAACATATTCTGATAATTCCAATAAGCAATTTTCTGAGGACTATAGAGCATTGAAACAACAGCTTTACATATACAGGTTTTAGCAGCCTGAAGTAAAAGATTGGACAATCTGTCAATTCATCTAATTAATGCTGCTGATTCAGATTCAATTGGGATTTCCTGAGGGCAGGGGAAGTATACCACACGTTGTTTAAGTTCACTTTTCCTCACCTCTGATGCGTGTTCTCGATATAATAGTTTTTCCCTTTGACTTTCTCATTAAGAAAGAAAAAAAAAGATTTCAGAGGTAGGGAGTACCTTTGACAAGCACTAGTTTTCCTCATGAGATCAAAGGATATATTGCTTTTCTGTAAGTGGTATCTTGCATCACTACTTTGTTTTTGGGTTTCTTATTGGCAGAGTTACACAACACCGTGGCTGGAATGGACTATAGAGTGATATTTTCTTGTGCCTGAAGTGATGTAGCAGATCAGAATTTGATAATTCTTATAGAGCTTTTCCTTTTGCATATAAATTTCTGTTTGTGAGGTTCCAAGTTGTCAATTCTGCAGTACATTAGCAATTTTGCATTTTATGCTGTATGGAAAAGTCATCCTCATCTCTACAAAGGAATCAGAACATGGATGGAATGCATCTCATTTTTTGTCACATACATGAAAGACCCAATTAATGGAATTTTATCAGTTCTTCAAGTGGCTGGTCAGTTTTTCATCAAGGTATTATAGGCTGTAAATGTGTCTGTAAATCTGTGCTAATCAGGAATACGTATCTGAGGAAGCACCGAACTGAAATCGGTTACAAAGGCATGTAGACTGGGGGGGTGGGAAGTTACCCTCACACACAGCAATCATCTCAGCACATGACAGTATTTGCAGAATTCTAAGGAAAAATGGGAAAACAGAATTTTCGCTAGATAGATTTCAGGACATTGATTCTGCAAGTGGATTTTTGTTTTGTTTTATCCTATGTCTAGGATAAGAATAAACATCTCTACCTTCTCTACTAGCTCTCTTCTCTTCTGAGCCTTAAAAAAATGCCAAAACCAATTTCCATTTTTTTTTAAACACATATCTTAGTAAATAACAAACCCAAGCTTGTCACATGTTAGATTTTGCAGTTCCACAAATATGGTAAAGTTTTGGAACATTTGAACATTTACCTCACCGTTTTTTGCTACTGTAGGTTGACACTCTCCACTGAAGGTGTGGTTTTTCAGGATTAAAAATGGTCAGTGACAGACAACTTGTGGATTTTTTTTTTCTTTTTTTTGTACTTTTGAATATGCCTACCTCATTGGTTAAAATAATTAGCAGTCTTAATTTTGCATGAGCTGAAGTTTATTTTAAAGTTTGTCATGCAATGGAAAATTTTGCCCGTGTGCTTTCAGCGCAGGAATAGCCAACAATTTATTGCTTGAACCTAACTGGAAAAGGAGATGTACATTAAGTTTAGGAGGACAGGAAACATTGCTAGGGTTAATTGGCTTATCTGGTATGGGAAAATATCAAAAGAAAAACAATGAACAGGACTGACATTGTTTTGCTTGCTTTGATGGCAACATACTAATGTATAGGTATGGAAAGGCAGTTGTCTTTATCTTTCCACTGTCTGCCACTTAAACTCAAAAATTAATTTTATGCAAGCTATCAGAAATATGTAGAGGTCTCACTGATATTAAGTTTCAACACATTGGGTATAGAAATGACCCAAGAAAGATGATCCTGTATGTTGTCATGTATTTGCTCAACTAAGACAAAGCTTGTGGCGGAAATTCACTCTTCAGGAGACCAGAAGGAATCCACATAAGCAGAGCTCTTTAATGTATCTCCTCTGCAAGCAACCCATCAGTCAGGGCTCACAAATCAGCCCTGAGACACAAATCTATGGGAAACCAGGCTTCATTAGTTCCGGTGCTCGTGAAACTGCTTGGCTTGCAGGAGAATTCTAATAGACCCTGCTTTTATCTTCAGTCTTTTCATGAAGTTTCTTTATGGGTATGTATATATTAATAAATACACCAATATAAAGAATTTTAACTATTAAGAAACTATATTCCATATGATGTTACTGTTGGAAATATCATAATTTTAACTGTTTACTTCCATGATCTGGCTTGTGTCCTTTTACTTCTGAAAGGTTCACACTACTGGAATCTGTTTATTACAGTGATGACAGGCATTTTCTTCTAACAAAAGCCTGGTCATGGAAATGTTCTCACAGCTTTTTCGATTTCTTTACTCATTAAAGTGTTAGAATTGAGTCTTCTCGCATACATTAGGCTGAGTGCATTCTTAAGTCTTTGAAAGATAAAGAGCCTTGTATTCCTAAATAAACATTGATAATGTGATGTTTGGACAGGGCAATATTCTCTCTTTCAAATGTTACTGACCTAAGAATTTTATACACAGCACTTGTTTGTAGAAAAATGTTTGCTTCATTTATACAAACAAAAAAAAAAAAAAACAAACCAAAATTTAAAACCAGACATTTCCATGGGACTGGATAAAAAACTAGGTTGCTTGCTGTATGCCAAACACCACGGTTTTTCCATGACAGTTTTTGCTTTTCACAGGCTGGCTGGATAGTAAGGGCACTTAGTAGTATCTACATCAGTAAAGTGATGAGTTAGATCCATGGAATTTCTTGTCTATGCCATTTGATGCATCTCAATTACTGATGAACATGTTTCATTCTGAATTTTAGAGAAAATATTAGTGAAATTCAGCATGAAGCACTGAAGAAATATTACCACAGAAGAAAAGGAAAAAAAAAAAAACAAATATTCCAGCTGTTTCCTCCTCTCCCCTTTGAACAGGGACTAAGAGTAGAGTGGAGTAAGTCCCTGAAAAATGAGCTGAAATAAAACAGATGCTTGATAGCAGTGGTGAAGCTTCTGAAGTTGCACAGTAAGAAGGTGCTATTGATGTTGATTCTTCAAGCCTGAGCCTGCAAATTGCAGTATCAAGTTCACTTTCTAAACTACTTTGGGCTGCCCCAGGTTTGCAATGTTGTGCACAGTATACTCAAAATACTCAGGGACTGCTGCACTTGTTCATTAAAGGCACTACTTATACATACTTGGAATAAAAGCCCATCCATATATACAGAATTGTTTGTAAAGAAAACTAATAAATATGAGTACAGAAGTTACATGAAACTGGAACCATAATTTTAAATGCTATAGAATTTAGTCTGTAAAAAATTATGATAAATGATTTAAACAACCTTTCTCAATTACCAAATATAGGGATTACTACTCACCTAGGCATTCGGGTCCAAGTTTGGGCTGCTTCTGTGTTCTTATGATGGACTCTAACACTACTGGCATTTGATGTACCACGTTGCTCCCTACTTCGAGGAATCTCCATTTGTTTTTAACAGCTTAGAGGGAAAATATCCAACTTCTGTACTGCTAATCTGTGTAGTGAAAATAAAACAGTCTCAATTTAACTAGTCCAATAAAAGGGAAAAAAATCCCAAAACAAACAAACAAACAAAAACCAAAAATAACCCAAAGGACAGAAAAATATAAATTTTCATTCAGATTGGTACACAACATATGTGTTCACAGATGAAGATATGTTGGGTTTTCCAATTAAAGATGGGGCTTATGTGGCACTTAGTGCCTTTAAATTAAGAAATTATTCCCTTAATGCAATTCTGAAATGGCACATTAAATACATGGCATGTTCCCTTTGGAAAATTAGAAGACATTGAGTAACAGGACCAGAACTTTATGCAATATTCAAGAAGTAAGTGTACCAGGGTTTTATATAGCAGCAAAATGACACCATCTGTCTTGTTTCTCAAAATCCTCCCTGATGATACCCAATATTTTGTTGGGTCTTTTGGCTGACACTGAATACTGAACAGATTATTACAGAAAACTGACAGAACACTTTACAGAGTTGGTACTGTCAGTTTTGAGTTACCATCCCATAGCCATGCTTTGGATAATTTTTGCTGCATACGCTCTAGACATTTGTAAATTGGACGAGCGATGAGACTGGAAATTTTGGTGCTTAAAGACTTATGTATATAGCAAGAATTTGAAGATGAAATGAAGAAATATCAATTTTCCTTTCTGAAATATCTGACTGGGGTGAAGAACTTCTATGAGACAAGTCACCAGGAGAACAAGTTTGAACATCCATTTTAAAAGAAATAGAGAAATCAATGTTTGATTTGCTGTCTATGCAACTTCAGCCTTAAAAGAATGTTGTGTTAGATAATGATTTTGAAAAAGCACCTCTCCAAAATAATTGATTTAAGGGTTTGCATACTTTTACATCTTCTCTGTTTTTCCTGTCTTTCTCTCCCCAAGAGTGATTTTCTTGTGACATAAGTTTTACTCTGACATTTTTGATCCCTACATTTAGCTAGTCACATCAATGTGTTAATTGCTTATCCAGATTCATGAATGATTTATCTAGGAATACTTATGCATTTTTCTAATTGCAAGTCTGTGATCTCACTGGGAATCCCAGTGAGTGAGACTCTCAGCTTCAGGTCCTGCCATTTCCAATTTACTGTGTCTGTCTGAGCATCTATTTAAATGGTCAGGCTTCAGTCTTATTCATGTGTTTTTTTAAAATTTCAGATTCTTGCAAAACTCTTCATATTACAACATATGCATATTCATGTACTGCAAATAGCCACTTCATAAAATGGAGATAAGAATATTATCATCATGTTATTCTCTTTTGCTAAAATCACCTAATGATGACTAATCATATCAAGATTTACTGAGACATTTAAAATCTCTCAGCAGCAACAGACATCTGCAATCTAGGAAAATGTTCTACCAGAAAATTGAGTTCTTTCCGATTATTTCCCCCTACAAAACCAAAAAACATTAAAAAAAAGAAACCCAAACCAACAAAAAACAGTAAAATCCAACAATTTGCCTTAGAATAATATATTCTTTAAGCACAGAAATTTTGAGACTCAAGGATTTTCCAGTAAGATTCACCTAATCAGTTTCATCAGGTTAAGCATCATACAGACTACTTGGAAAAGAGGACACTTTGGAAACTAATTGCTGCTGACTTTATCTTGTAAATCTTTCTCCAGAACATTTCTTACAGGAATTAAAGAGTTTTAAGAGCTGCAGAGAAGGAGCACTGACTGATTGCTTTATTAGCCTTTTAAAACCATAAAACCATAAAAGATTTCCTTGAATTATGATTGAATTAAAAAAAAAACAAACAAAAAACCAACAAAAAACCCCCCAAACCCCAAAACAAATTAAAAAATAACAAACACACACAAAAAATAAAAACAATAAAATCAAACACAGGGGTCAAGGAGACATTCATTATATTTTGAAACAAAAATTCAAATACAATAGTCTTTAGGTAGTAGAACAGGAGCAGGATTGCCCTAATTGGCTTCTCTCTTTTCAGTTTAGGTGAGATTTCTTTTTTCATTCTTGCTATGATTTACTTAGCATAAGTACAAACTGAAGAGATTAATACCTTTGTGTCTGTGCTGGTTTTGGCTACGGTGGAGATTAGAGTTTCTTCACAATAGCTAGAATGGATTTGTGCTATAGCTATTTTGGATTTGTGCTGGAAATAGTGCTGGTAATGCAGGGATGTTTCCATTATTCATGAGCAGTGCTCCTTCAGAGTCATGGAATTTGTTGCTCCTCACACCAGCTCACCAGAGAGTGGCCTGGGGGTGCATGGGAAGCTGGAAGTGGACATATTTGGGACAGGTGACTCCAAGGGTCATTCTGTACCATATGACATCATGTTTAGCATCAACATCTTGGGGAAATAGAAGGAAGGAGAGCATGTTCATAGTGATTTCTTTTGCCTTCCCAAGTTACCACTGAGCATGGCACTGTTCTGGAGATGGCAGGCCAATGAGAAGTAATGAAGAAATTCCTTGTGTTGCTTAGCTTGCAGGGATGGCTTTTGCTTTACCTGTTAAACTGTCTTTCTCTCAATTCACAAGCTGGATCCATGCCATTCAGTTGCTGGCATTTCGTTACAAATAATTTCTGGAAGTGACATTGCAAAGACTTTGGGCCCATCAGCAGCTGCACTGTGAGTTCATGTTTCCATTGCTCTGGATGGAGTGGATTTTGACACTGGACTTCTGATGGACTTCTGAGGTTAAAAAAAGTAAATTAAGTATTTCTGATTAAGTAAAATAGCAGTTTTCACTCATTTAAAAGTGTCCCTTTTCATAATCACATGTTCAATTTTGAAGGTAACATTCCCCCTCCAAGGTGGGGTCAGGTGATAGAACAACTGTTCAAGCCACAACAGCTCCCCAGAGAGATGAAAAAGTTTGTTGTATGTTTATCTTACTGAATCTTCATGTTATATATTTAATTTTAACACAGTATGGCAACTCAGGAATATGGTTCAGTAGAATCAGTTCTACTGAAGATCTAATGACAGCTTTGAGTGTTTATTTCTGTAATGAATATTTGTCAGATGAGTAATCTGAAGTAATGAAGTCATTCTTTTGCTTTGTAGTGAAGGACACATTAGAGTAGTTCCTCTGACATTTATCACAGAATAACTTGCACTTTTTTTTTTAAATTTTTTTAAAGATTAACAAGAGGGCTCTCCAAAGAGAAGATAATTTGCAAATATTCTGTGTTACACCAATTCATAGGAAGAAGTTACATTCATCAAACATGATTCTATGATTGTGAAAACTAATGTCTTGTGTGTGGCCTAATTAATAATAAGATTTTGATACCAAATATTAGGTCTTACTTTTGACTCTGAAAGGTTAAGTAACATGACCACTTCCTTGGGGAACCTCTTCCAGTCACCAAATGCCCTCTCAGTGAAGAACCTTTTCCTAATGTCCAACTTGAACTTTCCCTGATGCAGATTTATTCCATTTCTTATGTTTGTCTCTGGTGATCAAGGAAGATCAGCACCTCCCTCACTGCTCCCCATCTTGAGAAAGTTGTAGACTGTGGTGGGGTCACCCCTCAGTCTTTTCTTCTCCAGGAAGAGCAAATCAAGCCACCTTAGCCACTCCTCAAAAGTCCTTCCCTCAAAACCTTCCACTATATTGGTCATCCTGATCTGGACACACTACTCCTTGTTTTTTTTTTTTTACTTGTTTTTTTTTGTTGTTGTTGTTGTTTGGTTTGGTTTTTTTTCTTTTTTTTTTTTTTTTTTTTTTTTTTCTTTTTGTCTCTTTTTGTTTGGTTAATTGGTTTTTGTTTGGTTTGGTTTTTTGGATTTTTTTCACATATTTTAATACTATAATACCAGAGTTCATACTTTAAAATGAGCACTAGGAATCTGGGAAAAAGGGGATCTTTCAGAAGAACTAAAGATAAAGATAGACAGAAGACAGAAAGTAAGAATTTTTAAATGTGAAGTGTTAAACTGAGGGCAGAATACTGAGGGAATGAAGAGGACAAAAAAGAAAAAAAAGAAAAAAAAAGGTAGAATAGGCCTGGGTATGCAAGATTTGAAAGGTAAGTGTAATATATGGACCAGCCTTCAATGAATTTTAAACCAGATTTTATCAGACAGGTGCAGAGTTGGTTGTGAGTTTCAGAGCAGTTAGACTGGATGTCAGTGCCCAATCTAGCCACAGAAGAATGGAAGACTGTGGGTTGCTTATATGGCTGAAATGTCCACAAATCTCTTTTTGACAGACCACATCAACATCACTGTACACCTTCTTTGTAATCAGATTCACTCCTGATTAGCATATACATATTTTCTGAGAAACAGTAAGAATGGAGTAATTGGACTATATCATGGTGTTTACAGCTGAAGAAAAAAAAAAAGAGTACTGTCATGTTAATTAATAACACAATGTGGAGAAACGGAGCATTCCATCTTTAGAAAGACTATCAACCTAGCATTTATATTTATCATGTCAATAATAGCTGTCAAATTCGTGCTTGATTTGAACATGTTGCCTCAAATGAATGAATTAATGATGTGTTATATGAAAAGTTTGGTACTATATTACCTAAGTGGTCAAACAAAATATTCAGAAAGATTTTTTCTCCTGACACCTAGGTAAATTACCTATAGTAATTTGCAAGTGATGCTCAGATCATGCATTTGAGAGATACTGTTCTGAAGTGGAGTACATAAATGGAGTACATGTATGGAGTACATACATAGGCATAAACATGGTTTGTTGTATCCTCAGATGAACTAAATTTTCTTAGTCTTGTTTCCTGAAACAGAACCCAAGAAAAACACATTCCACTGGTTTGAAATGAGGCTATCTAACCCAGTGCTCTGTCTCCAGCAGAGATTTCAAAAAGTCTGAAAACAGATCAAGTACCTAAATCTACAGGCTGCATCTATGATACATTAAGGCAAGCTCCTCAAGGATGCTGCTTCCTGTTCTGTGAAAAACTTCTATAAAACTTCTTCTATCTTTTTTTCATGGGTATTTGATTTTTTTTTTTTTAACTTCTATTAGAAGAAGAGTGAACATTGAGCTTAGGTCCTCCTGATTTTGTAGAACTTGACTGTACTCATTTAGTTCTTTTCCTTCAAAGTTTTGAAGTTTTGGAGAGTCAAATTTTCTCATATGGAATCCGTTTCATATTTTGATTTTTCTGTGAACATATTACAGCTTCATATACCTCTTTTGAAATTAATTGTTGCATTTCAGACACTGTTCATATATTCATCTTCAAACCTCACTTCTGACAAAAAATTCAGAGTTAGCAAAGTATAACATCTTTCTTTAAGAACAGTTCAGATAAATATTTAGAGACAATTAAGTCATTTTATTGCTAATATTGATGCTTACTTTTTAATGCTACTTTAATGGTACATCCTTGCTTTTTAAAGTGAGAAAAACCCTTTGATATTTTTGTTTTATTGTTACATTTGCAGATTTAAATTTTTTGAGATGCTATCAAATTTTGTTCTAGATGTAGAAATAAAGAATATCAAATCAAATGAAAAAAGAAAATCAAATGCACAATATGAAGAAAGGCTGTTGTTTCAGCTGTAAACAAAGACAAAGAAAAGTATAGCTATTTGAACCCAATCTTTATAACACATAACTTTTCTTTCTTCCTCTCTATTTTACTAATATTCAGTTCAGCATCTTTCAGTAATATGTTTTCAGATTAAATTATATTTAACCGCATGAAACAATGAGCATGTTTATTAAAAAAATTACTTCCAATTTTCTTCTGGTATTCAGAATATAGTGAAAACCAGTAATGAATTTCCTATTCAAAGCAAAATATAACTTTGGATTATTATGCTGCATCTTTTTATCAACTTTTTTTTTGTTTTTTCCACCTTAATACCTTGAAAACTCCTTTACACCTTAGAAAAATAAGAAGTATATTTAAGCTTGAATTTCAAATTATTATACTTTTTGTTATAACTTTAAAAATATTTTTATTATTGTCTTTCCAAAATGAACAAATATATACTTTTGACTACCAGATCAATAGCTAAGTCTCAGAGTTTAATTAACCATAACAAAGCATGCCCTTTATGTATTTTCATCCATGAACATGAGTTAATGACTAGATGTTTGTTCTGCATTAAGCTGACCTTATAGTGAATATTTTGACCTTATGGTGAATATTTTAACTTTCAGATAGCTTTCTCTGCACAGATGACAGCTCAAATATTATTCTCAGTTGTGCATAATCATTGTTAAAATAAAACATTTTATTTATCCTTTGCCTTTTGGGAGTAAAAAAGAAGAAGTATTTCAGTTAGCATTCATTTAAGTTTAATATAGCAAAGTGAAGAACATCTGTGATTTAATTACTATTTATTAACCAATAAAAAAGAAATAAACTTTTACTTGGCAACTTGAAACAGTCTTCATGTCGGTGACTGTAAGCATTTAACTTCAGATTAAAATGGTTTTACAGGAGCTGTAGTTCACTTTGGGTTCTGGAATGGAGAAAAAGAATTTTTCTTTTATCTGTCTTTAAACAAACTTGTCTTTGTAGCATTCTGTTTAATTTTCAATGAAAACTTATCAGTTTTCAGGTCACAGACATAAATTGAAAAAAAAAAAAAAAAAAGATGTTCTTGTTGTTCACTCTCAGGACATTATATTAAAATTAAAATCACTTGCAGTAATCCAGTACAAAGTATCTCTAAGAAAAACTCACATTTCCTCAAAGTGATATTTTTATGAAAATCCTGAAAATGAGAATAGTGGGGCAGTACAAATAGTTAGTTCAAAGTTTTTATTTATCAGTGCAAGTAACTTATTTTGAATTTTAGGCTTTGCTGGTTTTAAGCTTTTCTGGAGACAATTTGGATAATTTGAGACACATTAAGATAATGGCAGGAGGAAAATCAAAATTTGTGGAAAATACTCAAGTGTTTACTATTAGCAGCAGAGTTATACAGATTTATAGGAGTTTAATCAGTTGACGTGGATTGCCATAAAATTTATTTATTCCATTTTTCTTTTAAATCTAATTTTTAAATTGAATACAATAATAATTTTTAAAATTTTTCTCTAATTAATTAGCCAGTAATCAGGCATGAATTGATCAATGTATTATTGTTGTATACTGGCCACTGGTATTTTTTGTGTTCCAATAGGAATATGGAACTGATTAGATGAGAAAAGAAAAATATAGTTGTTCTAATTAAGAATTAGTCTCCAATCTCCATGTACAGAAATAACTATTTCCAAAAATATGAGAAAATACCCCATATATATATATATATATATATATCCCACCAAACATTAGTTCAGGGTTTTCTGTAGGTGTAATCCCATTACTGAAAGCAATCACTAGCTTTCTTAAGCATGAAAATGATTTGCCTAAGTGTGGTGAGAGTGCTATATTTTACTTTGGTTCCTTTCTTAAAGGGAGATTTAGAATTGACCAATCAGTTGCTGGTGGTACACTGATAAAAAACCTGAAGAAAGTGAATGAGTGCATTAATTATTTCTCACAGAAAAGCAGATGGATCAGAAATCAATGTATGAATTCTGCAATACAGAAAAGAGCTGTTAGTCCTAGCATAAGCACATGTTACTTCATTATAGTGAATTTATATTCCAGATTCCACCTATGCGGGAGAGCTGTAGGCTAAATCAGACATTGTCTTTACACAGCCTCTTAACAAAAATTGAGATTTCCAGTGGCTAAGGTAATAGCTGCAGGACTCCTACCACAGCGTGTCATTCCTTTGCCTGTTAGACATAAAGGTAACATATCAGTTCATGGAGTAACTTTTTATGGAAACCATTAAATATTTCAAAATTAAGTGAGCAGATTTTTCATTTAGTGTCAGCTAGGCACAGAAAACAGGATTTCCAAAGTTATTCCTCTGTTTGCTGACTTGTTTCCCTTTCAAGTAGAGTAGGTATCTGTCCATCATGTTCCTCCTCACTCCTCAGGTCAGCGTCCTGGTTAGGTTCCTATGCTTGTGGGATAGTTCTATCTAAAGTAGCCCAGGAATGTTGAGGACAGAATTGTCTCTTATGTCCTGTTGCTTGATAGAAGCTAGGTACAATAAGTAAGGAGAAAATACTTTTGGATATGCAGAGGTCTGAAAACTTCAGGGCTCAGAAATTTCATCTGTTTTCTGAAAAACTACAGAACAATCAGACTTTATTTTAAGATACATCAGAGTCCCATCCTACTCAGTAACACACTGACACCAGCAGTATGGTAAATTTCAGTAAATCCCTTTTGTCTCTTGGGAGAAGTCTGTAGTCACTGGAGTAAAAACTAGACAGCTGTAGGCACACTCATGTTCTATTACCAATGCTGTTTTATGTGGCAGCAAATACCTAGGGATTTACATACATCAGAATTCACTGGGATTCACAGACTGAGCCCAGCTCTTTCAAATATGAGCTAGGGTAATCACAGGAGGAAGAGTCACTGTAGTTTCTGGTCCACATCCAAAAAACAGTTGTGTGTCTGGGGAATGTCTTGAAGGAGAAGGAACTTTTTAGTGTTTCTTATCTTTTTAAGGCTAAAGCATGAAAATTTGATACATTCTATTTTTCAGAATTCCAGCTAAAGCCTATAAAAGATACTTAAAGGACAGTTATGAAGGATATTTTACATAGCTAACTTCTAGAGAATACTTAAACTGCAGCTTAAAAAACTTCTAGCTACTGTGGGAAAGAAGGTATGATAAAGAGTCCTGTTTGGAACAAGAAAACTTTACCAGAAAAAAAGTGGACCCAGCCAGTCCATCTGAGGATAGTGAGCAGAGGCTTGTGTTAATAAATTGAGAAATCAGATGGTGCCAAATAAGTTTCTGAGGAACAGCTTTCTATATGCATGTATATGACTGACCAAAAGTTTTGTTAACATCTCCTTCTTCATGAAAATCCAAAGTCTAAGATATTTCAAGAAAAATGACAGTTCTGAAACATGGATTGAGGGCTTTCCTCAATGACTCAAGTAAGTAAAAATAGATCTACCAGGGCTGTCTGACTAGATACTGGAGCTCCAAAGAACCAATCAGGCCATCAGCCTACTGATGCCAAGGGGACATACTGTGTGACATTCCAGATTTCCAATATAAGAACAATTTTCATATGTCCTGATAACACCTGTAGGTGTTATTCTAACTAACAGCAGCCCAAAGTGGTCTCACATGACATTTGTAAAAAAATGAGACAAAGTATATTTCATATAAACTGAAAAAGAACCAGTGCTAGGTTTCAAGATTAAATCTGATATCTTTTTTTGACTGAACAATAAGATTTACGATTCCTCCTGTGACAGGTGTGAAAGAAGCTCTTCTGAGATGTCACACTAGCTGGTTTTTTCCATAAATGTTTTGTGTATCAACATACAGAGAGCTTTATAGGTGCACAAAATGTAGCTATGTAGCTCAGAAGATACTACCTTAAGTGCAGAAGAAAAGGAAACATTTAAAGAGTGAGGTCAGACTGCTTTTGGATTGACAGTATAGAAATAGGCAGGGATTGCTTCTCAGATGCCTGAGTCTAGGAAACATGTGCTGCTAGAAAAATCATTTAAGTCAAAGAAAGAAAGGAGCAATGTTTGAATCATCAAAGCACAAAGTAGTAGCATTAAAAATGAAATTAAAGTGCTGGCATGATGGTATTTGTCTGGACGAAATTAAATGCAATGTTCACACAAAGTGATTCCCCAAAATGCAGAAGAACAAATTACATGGGCAAGTGTCATTTCCAGATGCTAAGGAACCAAGTATTTTCAGATGGCATAAAAATATGTCAAGCAAAGAGGGTTTTTTCTGTAGCTATTTACTTTCCTTACTAGAAGAAAAGTAGAAAATATTCTTCTGCTGCAAAAGAATTTAAGTCAAGGAAGTAGATTGACATTGCATTTTTTGCATGTGAAGAACAGCCTGAGAAATTCTGAGCGAGTTAGTCACAGAAGCACATTTTTTAGATGTCTATTATGAACTCTGCAGCTTACAGAGCATGACTTCTGATCTTTGCCATCTGTACCTCAGTATGGGCCAGAAATTTTTTTATAAACAATTGAACTATCTGTTCCCACCTGTTTGCTTTATTTATATCCATGCTTCACTTAAGCAGATTGCTTTGCTGACCCCTTGTCCCCACTATCGCAGTTTTCTTTCTGACTTATGAGCACTTGGGCTTCACCTGGAATTGTTGACTTCATGCAAAGTGTGACTTTGGATGGAAGTAATGAAGGTGAGATCATTGGTTTGAATTATGAGCAAGGGCCACACTCCTTCTTACTGGGTCCTTTCAGAAATTCTACATGCTCAAGCAAGTCACCCTTCCCTCTCTGCCACACCAGAACAATCAGTTCTCCTCTGCTTGGCCAACTCTAATTCAGAACATGTTATGAGTTTGACATGCTCATGGGAGCTCATGGAACTGAGCACTCAAGAGCTGGGATTCAGGTTTAAACCTGAGCCATCACATTGACACTGGGCATGGAATTTATATGCTACTTTGAACTACAGTGAATTTTCACTTGAAGTCGAGTTTGTTCTAATTATGGTACACTTTAATTAATATATAGGTAGGACAGCACCATAAGCAGAATAAATTACCTCAGGAAAATATTTAGGA
Source organism: Calypte anna (assembly GCF_003957555.1). NCBI lineage: Eukaryota > Metazoa > Chordata > Aves > Apodiformes > Trochilidae > Calypte > Calypte anna. The sequence continues at coordinate 102,685,014 of NC_044244.1, read as the reverse complement.
AATGCAATCAGAGAGGTAGCAGATACTGACCTTTAAGATATTATTTTATTGCTTTCTCTGCTTGATCAGGAGGGTTGGCAATTTTTGTGTGAAAAATAGAATAAGGAAAATTTTTACTTCTTTCCTGACTTTGCTTTTTTCCTTACCATAAAAGGCAGCATTTGCTCTTTCTGTCTCTCAGACACCAGAGTCCTCTGAATATTCTGAATTGTGGCTACCAGACACCATTGCTCTCTCTACTGAAAACAGCTCCCTCTATTTAAGAAAAGGTCTTTTCCATTGTGTAGTAAGACTCTGAATTAACATATTATAGTTTTGGAGGTGTGGTTTTTTTGGAGCTGTGGAAAAGGAAGTACAATCATCTGATTTTTAAAACTTCACTTGATATGTCACAAACTTTAATTTAAGTAGGCACTAGCCTTATAGACATAAATACTTTAAAATTTGGCCTACTACTGTAATTTTATAATAAATTTCTTTCTCATCATACATCTCATACATCTCACTTGGCCTTAAAGGATAAATTTTTCAAAAGATGCATAAGAATATTTCCCTTGCTCTTACAATTTTCTTCTTTCAGTCCTCAAAGAGTTAAAGAAAAAAAAAAGAAGAGCCAGAGAATGAAAGAGACATACAGAATTCTGCTTTTTTCCTTTGTCCAGTACTGGGACATGTAAAGCACATTACCTCAGATCTGTTTTTAAGATTAGAGCAGACTTAGACAAAATCTCTCTTATGTGTGGTTGTTTTGAATCCCTTTTGAAGTCTTGGTGCAGCTGCAAAATTAACTCTATGGCAGGAGACTCTGATACAATAATTGATTTCTTAATGCCTTAAAAATGCTAAATTACTAGAACTGGAAAAGGTATGCACTATTTCTTTGTCTGAAATAGTAGGTTGACCATTTTTGGAGCTAACCCGTTTGTTATCAATTTAGCCACAAGAAACCAAGGCTTAGAAGACAGTCTTCAATCTCCTTGTTCCACGTTCAGGCACTCCTGGATAGCAATTTAAAAAATTCATTAATCACTGCCTAGTTACATTTTTTTTTTAATTAACAGGCCTGATATATCCTCCTAAGGGCAGCCTTGTAAGCCATTTCTCATTTATGATCAGAGACAATAAATTTCTTTGCCAACAAAAGTCATAAATTCAAATACATTGAACGTGGGACATGCAGATAACGGTATAAAAAGTGCCATGCAACTACTTCAGGTAGGATGCTACTGTTATTATAGTTATTAAATATTGATTGAAAATTCAATAGCACCTGCAACATGATTTTCAGTGACCATCGTGGTCTTCAGTGTTGGAAAATGTGTCATTGCAACTTTAACACAAAAAATACCTTCAAAGCTGATATAAAGGATCTTATATGTATTAAAAAAGATTTTAATATAAATCTTCAGCTTCCACTGAGAAAATTTCTGCTGCATTTTCCACATATTATTATTTATATTCTATCATCCTTTGTTATATATTTTAATACCCCTCTTCAAGAAAATTAAAGGTAATAAGTACACAACAGGAATCTTGGCTTAAATGTACCTGAATCTGAGAGTCAAGAAAGGATCTGTCTCTGAGCATATTTGAACTATTGAGGCCATTGGTGATTTGATTCCTATAAAATGCAGAGATAATGTGAAGACTTCTTCAGGAAAAGTTGATAGAGTTCCAATATAAAGTTTATTGAGATTTTTGTGGTATTTCTGAAATGTTATTCATGGCAGCAAATGGAACTTGAATCTCACTTCTTTTCATAAACTGAAACATATTAGATTCTACCATTTTGTTTGTTTGGTTGGGGTTTATTGTTGTTGCTTTTTTTGTTTTGGGGTTTTTTTGATTTTTTTTTTGTTTGGTTTGGGGTTTTTTTGAGTAAGATGTAGAAGTGAAGAGGGGTGGAGAGGGAGGGAATAATGCATATGAGGTCAAAAAATCTGTAGTTTATGGGGAAAAAAACTTAGTTTCTTCTGAACTTTATTTATAAAAAATACTTCAGAATTCTAAGTCTTGAAACCAGTTAAGGAATCACTTTATGAAAAAGATTTCATGTAGGTCTTTTAGACAATCTGTCAGTTCATGTAATTAATGTTGCTGATTCAGATTCAATTAGGATTCAATTCCTGAGGGCAGGGGAAGTATAGTACACATTGTTTAAGTTCACTTTTCCTTAGCTTTTGATTGTAGTTTTTTCCTTTGACTTACCTTGATGAAAAACTGACTAGCCAATTGAAGAACTGATAAAATTTAATTAATTGGGTCTTTCATTTATGTGACAAAAAATGAGACTGCATTCTATCCATGTTCTTATTCCTTTATAGAGATGAGGATGACTTTTCCATACTGCATAAAATGCAAAATTGCAAATATACTGCAGAATAGACAATTTTCCTTTCTTTCTTATAAGCTAGTCACCACCTAGTTCCTCCATGGCTTAAAAAGGAAAGAATATGACAGTCTTGGTACTTCTCTAGACCTTGTTCTTGGATAATTATAAATTCAAAACTGTTTTATGGACCAATAAATGGATAGAGAATCCATTTTGTAAGTGAAAATAAACTATTCCATGATCCTCAAATAATATATACAAAATTATTCAGTATTTTAATTAAAATATATTGAATACTTATTAAAAATATAGAATTGGTCCTAAGTAGATCTATAGATTAAAAATATCTTTTAAACCATCTGTAATAAAGTTAACTAATAAAGAATCTTCAATGACAGGGAAACCTTTTCTGTGGCATTCTCTGAATAGAAAAACAGGCCAAATTAATTAATTAATATACTCCTTGATTTATTCAATTTACTTGGAAGGCCAAGGTTTTTAAAAATTATTTGGTTTTTAGGTGATTCAACCCAAAAACCTTTTACTCTGCTAAAGTCGTCTTCAGTTTGATTTTATATCATCTCTCCAGAAACTTCATTAATGGAATATTAGTTACATTTGCAGACCTTAACTGTCTCTCCAGGTGATCTATCTTTCATTTCTGTAGACTAATAACAAAAATAAAAGGCAGGTAATTAATAGATTTTTGATATTATCCTACAGGAAATTAAATAGTTCCAAGCCAATAGTATAGTATACTGCATTAGTATATGCTCATATATTCTTCAAAACAGAATGAAATGAGCAAACTCCCACAAAGTAGAAGGCATCAAGTAAAGCGCCTTGTTTATCCTAGGAGAAAGTATTGCATACTCTTTTGTTATACATTTTCTGTTACAATTCACAAGTCAGGATTTTCTTTTTCTTCTTTGAGGGGCTCAGAATCAAAAAGACAGGTTTTTTTCAGCCATTCCAGTTTCTGAGCTGTGCATTCTAATTCAGGACAGGACATTCGCTGCATCAGAGCAGCTACAGAATAAATCAAGGGTTTGTTTATTTGGTGACAATCTCAGCTAAGCCTTTACTGCCAAGTTTGTGATCTTGACAAAACTGAACAAGAAGATAACATTTGTTGGAGCTGTGGGTGCCAGAGGGAAATAAAATAAAAGTTAATAAGTGATGAACACCGCTGAAAAAATATGATTAGAGTTTGAGGATTTGGTGTTGCTCCTGCTGCTGCAATCAAATCTCCACATAAAGGTAATAAAAGCTACCAAGGGCAATTGTTGGGAATGCAACTTCACTACTTTCTAGATGGATACATATAAGTCAATTAATGCCGTCTATTTGCAAGTTTCTATCAAAAGGTTTCCATACATGAAAATTGTATTGCACTGGAAGCGCATCAGTAAGAAACATTGTGTTGCCTCAGCAAGTCTTAATTAATGAAGTGTTGTAGTGTAATGGTATTGACTGCATCATGCAGAATCTGTAACAATGGAATTCACCTGATCATCAATCTATAGTGTTCATTTGCTACACTTTGCTCAGATATGTGATAGATAATGGAAATATCTGTTGGGATTTGTGAATATTCTTCCTATAATTCCTCCTTTGTCATGGTGGTTGCAACTTATTGACAACTATTAGGTTGTTTCTGAGCTTTTCATCAGCATTTTTTGTTTCCCTGTAGTCCTGTATCTATTTGACTTTCATTTTAATTTCAGTTTTTATGGGTTTTAGATTAAAAGGCATTTTTCTATGATTATCTGCAAAATCTGGACACAAAAGAACTTCATGCACAGTCTAACTCAGTGCAAGTAGTTCTCAAGATTTATCCCCTTTCTTTAATAATAAAAATTGTGACAATAATAAATAAATTATTTTGTTTGCACCAATAGAAAATTTTATTTAATTTCAGTCACATCCCTGCAGCAGCATTATGTTAAAGGGATGTTTTACAATATAATAAGAGCATAATTTAGCCCAAGGACAAACACAGTATCTCAGGTTTTAAACACCTAGGATCCTGAGATCTTTAGCCTGTGCACTGGGCATGGATAAATGAGGAACTCCACACTGAGCTTTATAGACACCATTGGGCTCTAGTGCCAAGTGACAGTAGACTTGCTGGCACAGGATGGTGCAGAATTATCCAGGAGAGGGAAAAGGATTTTTGTCTGGGAGTTGACAGGGCTCACTGGCAGGGCTTTAAACTAGGTTTGAAGGAGGAAGGTCATAAAACTGTGACCTCTAGATATGAGCCTAGACATGGCATGGCGATGCTAGGGGTGAAAATCATAGCTCAGCTCAAGAAAAGTTTTTACCCTGCCAAGCACAGAACCACTAACAGATGCCCTGGACCTGGGAGAGAATCACAGGACAACAAAAAAGTGTGTGTACAGACAGATATAAGCCCTGCCAGTAAGGCTGCTTCAAAGGAGGCACATATTAAATGCCTCTATGCAAACTCATAAATCATGGGGAATAAACAAGGCAAGTTACACATGTCTGCCTGCCTTCAGGGTGATGATATTGGCATCACTGAGACAAGATAGGATGGCTCCTGTGACTGAAGCATGGGCATGGTTGGGTATAAACTGTTTAGAAAGGACAGAAAAGGCAAAAGAGGAGTGGGTGCCTCTCTTTACATCAATGATCAGCTGGAGTCCATTGACCTCCACCTGGGGATGGATGAGGAGCTGACAGAGACCCTATGGCTCAGTATTAAAGGGAAGTCAGGGGCACATGATATCATAGTACGGGTCATCCAACCAGGATGACCAAGTTGATAAGGCCCCCTATAGACAGATAGGAGCTGCTTTGCACTCATAAGCCATGGCCTTTAATCACCCCAACATCTGCTGGAGGGACAACCCAGAAAAGCACCAGTACTGCAGGAAGTTTCTTGAGATCATTGACAACAACATCCTCAAAACAGTAGACAAATCAACCAGAAAAGGAGCTTTGATAGACCTTGTTCTCACAAACAGAGATGGACTGATGAGTGATGTAAAAATTAATGGGAGACTTGGCTGCAGTGACTATAGCACTGTAGAATTCAAGATCCTTAGGGCAGCTAGGAAAGTACAAAGTAAGCTGATGGCACTTGATTTTAAAAGGCCAGACATCAATCTCTTCAAGGATCTGCTTGGTAGGGTGGAATGGATAAAGCTCTGGATGGGAAAGAAGCCCAGGAAAGCATTGCTAAATGCAGAGGATTAATAGCTGGCCTTGGGTAAACTTATTTGGTGGGTCCCTCATGACACACTAAATGGTGGAAGGCAGAAAGCTGCCTTCTGTTTCAGACATTTCAATGGGGACTTGTAGACAAACTGATATGAAGTTATTTAATTTCTGCCGTATGGTTCTAAATGTGCAACCATGAATTCAGCAAGAGTCACTCATTTAACAAGAATCTCCATCTACCTTCAGCATACACACACACACACATACACATATAGGTTGCACGTATTCTGGTGCTCAGCAGGTGATGTGGTTTGACATATGCCATTGCTTTCTTCTTTAATATGGACAGTGAAACTGCAGTGCAGAGAGAGCTACTTCATTGTTTTGAAGAGATCTTCGTGTTACTGGTAGACAAAACCTATTTCTCTACTCTAAAATATGTTATAGTGGACTGTACCTTTATTGCCCTGAGACACTTTCTACAAGGTTAATCTGTTAAAGTGATCCCAAATCTTACGCAAGTTAATAGGAAATTTTCTCTCTTCAGGAGTTCAGTTCTGCTTAACTGGATTTTTTTAAATTTCCTCTGAGTTCCTGAAGAAACATTCTACAGTGCCTCTGTACCTGAGAACGTTTTTACTTCACATATGCATATGTATATAAAAAGAAAAATTAGAATGCCTTATTCATAGGGTATACAAATGTGTAAATTCAACACTTACTTAATTGTCCAAATAAATCAGTAATAACTGTAATAGTCCAAATATCTCCAACCTTCAGAAAAAAACACAAGAATCACTTTTTTAGATTTAAAGTAAATTTTATATTTGTTAAGGGCGTTGTTCTATACTTTGAATTCACCTTTAGTGGTACCACATTAGAGCAAATGGGAATTTTTATAAGTCACATACTTTCACTGAACTTGTTCTCTTATGTCTTAGCTTGGATTAATATAGTCTCATACTATCGCTTCTATTACAAAACTCAAGGGGAACATTTTCTTTGGCTACTGGAAAGATTTTTCCAACATCAACATAGTTTCTGGAATATCTTAGATCTAAACTTAATTAAAAGTCGAACATTACATGAAATCATATTTACAGCAAGAAAAGCATCTGCAAGGGGATGGACATAAAATAGTTTTGGATATCAGAATTATCTTCTCCAACACTGTTAATCTCAAATCAAGCTGGAGTAATCTTTTATGTATGAGATATACTAAGAGTTGTTCCTTTTAGACTGAAGTTCATGTCCAACTATCTCTTTCCTTGAATGTGAAAGGTGGAAATGACTTGTTAACAGAAATAAAATTCTTTTAAATTTTAAGTTACCCACAAATATGCCAAATAATCTCTTCAGCATAGACTATACTTAGTTTACAGGAAAGTGAATAGGCTGTAGTCAGATTTGAGGGCAGAGTAATGGTCACCTAACAAAATAGGATCTAGTCCCTCTACTTAGGTCTCCTCTCATAATCAGACATCACTGAAATTCTGAAGAAGAAATATGAAATTCAATACTTCATAATCCAGATTCTGCATGATATGAGTCCTGCCAGCTTCCTGTCATCTCTCAGAAGCCAGAGAGTTGTTGTGCAGCTCCATCTCTAATGAGCAAAATCAACATTAGCTGTGGGCAGAGTTTGCTGGCTGGCCTCAATAGATGTCCCTGGCATGCAGGGTGGAACAGTGGAGATGCTCTGTTCTGCTTGAAAAGTCCAGGGCAATGGTCACAGTCAGTCATCCAGGCAGCCAAAACCAACCACCTTGGAGCCCAGTCAAAAGTTACAATGGGAAATAGGAGTTCCACTGAATATCCTCCTGTCTTCCTTCCAGAGGAAATATGATAATAACTTTTATATTTTTGGTTCAAGATCCTTGGGAAGGTATATGGAGCATGTCACTGCTCTCAGTGCATTTGAAAGTACCTCATCATTTGCTAAATAATCAGTAATTCAGATAACTTGGTTGGAAGTTAAAATACGTGTGATAATGTTCTAGCCTGAAGTATATAATCGTTTTTATTTTCCTTTTTTCCTCATAGCAGTTTTTCTTCCCTCAAACGGTGATAAGCAATGATAAAATCCAATTATTAAGTTGGGAGCACAAGTTTAAGAAAAGATAAGAGTAGCTTGTTTCTAAGTGTTTTGTCCTTTTACCAGTAAATTGAATTTTGACAGTGAAAAAGTGACATTTTATAAAATTGAGGTTTAGACAGTCCTGCTATGCTCATTGAAGGAGATGGAAGTAATACATTTAATGTCTTAACTATTATACAGTTTATTTTCATTTAGTATTTGTCACAAATATATATGTAATCATGAGTAAGAGGTAGGGTACTAGGTTTCTGAAGGGATTAACGTGTACTAAGTCTGTATTCTAAAGTTATATTGAAAACTGCATTTAAGATTTTGAATATAAAGGTAAACCAAATTATGATAAACCAAAGTATGGATTAAAGCATATATTATATCACATAAAACAATTTGTATTATATATGTTGTGTTCATGCTAAAAGACTGCATATGCAGCTATTAATTGCATAGTTCACCAGTCTTTTAAAATTAGTGCAAGTACCAGAACCTCATTATGTAGTCTTCAGTGCTAAAGAGTTTTATGAGATATTTAAAATTCATTATTCCATCCGGGGCTTAAATGTGTTGTATAGTTATAGTCATCATGGCTCAACAAGATTGGACAAAATGTAGAATAAACTAGTAGTGATTAAATCTCAAAACATTGCTTAATTCAGTTTAAACTTAAGAAGAAAATAAAATAAGATTTATAAAAAAGGAGTCTGGATAACTTCCAAGATCCATCTGGATTACTCAGACCTCTCATCTGAAAATCTGATCAACAAATACTATAAGAATTGCCTATGGTGGATTGGTGCTTTGTGCCCAGTATTAGCTGGAGGATAGCAGCACCAAGAGTGAAAGCATTTACAGCATAAATAAAGTGGAAAAATAATCTGGCATATTGCAGTTTAGTGAGACAGAATAATTTACAAGTCAGTTCAAGTAGAAAAAGGAAGGGAAAAGGGACCTGTGCTTTATCAGAATCATTTAATTAACTTATGTGAAGGTAAACTTGGATTCTAATGATTGTTGGTATATTGCCATTCTTAACAAATGCCTACTTATTCCTATGGAAAAAGAAATAACAGAGCAGTGGTATTGTTTTATATGTCTCACAATCTGAATGTAGCAGAATGTTCAACAGCAGAGAAGCAATAATGGATATTGCAATAGTCAAAATTTCAGCAAAGCCATTCATAAATTCATTACGTTCTGATAAATTTATTTCATGTAGTTTTAGACTATATAATACACATGCTTCAAACCTAGGACATCTGTTGCAAATTTACAAAGGTGAGGTAGTCTGTCAAACTATCCAACAGAGACAGGATCACACCTGCACAAACAAGTTGAAAGCATTAAAAATGAACTAATTTGACCTAGAGTTTTTGAAAGAGCAATGCTGATTCCGTAATACTAAAAAGTAGATGAAATGTCAGTTATGTAATCTGCTATTTATTGATTGATGAACACATCTGCTGATGTAATATGCATAACAAATGCCAAGTAAATTGGGCTCCTTTATAGAAGCCCATTTCCAAAAGTGGCAAGTCACTTAATTTTTGGTTTTCAAACAAAAAATGCAGTACTACATGGAACATCCCAATGACTTTATTGAACAGGATGTTATTGTAGGAGAGAAAAATATTGAGACAAGCTTAATGAACTAGAAAATATCAGCTGAAACCAACAGGATTCAGTGCTGGCTGAATTCCCACTGGATCCGTCTCTGTGTGAAGGAACAGCTACAGCGGGGAACTGGATCTCGTGTCTAATCTGGTCTCTCATAAGGCATCCTCTATTATCTACCCTGTTGAAAGAGATGTCTATACAGTGCTTTGCAAGCAGATGTGAATTTATCCTGCCAGTATGCCAACCTGACTGGAAGCTGTGAGTGTCAGACAATGAACCTTAGCTAATGCACAATGTGTCTCATCACAGCTTATTAGCTCAGATTTGATGTTATCGAGTGTATCTACTTTGTTTCTGATTTGGAAGTGGCTGGCTTCCAACTGGCTTCAAGTGTGGGCAATTGCTATCATCATGTTCTGCTGCATCTGAGCTTGAAATGCAACGTAGACATAACTTCTTTCAGAAAAAATAGATGGTGTAATCACAGAAAATAAAATTTGATGCTTTGATGCTTTACTGGCAGATCATCCAACTAGGAAAACACATAGGTAATTTTTTAAATTTTTTTCCCCCAGTGTTGATATGCATGTGTGAATTTCAAGTAAACTCTTCTGCTCTCAGAGGTTTGCATCCTGTCTCCTTGAGCATAGAGCTGAGGGCCAGTCATGCCACTCTGAGTTCGCAGACATGCACACAGATGCACACACACACACAAAACCAGCATTCCAGTCTACATAAGCTGCAACTGGGCCAAATCAGGTATAATTTTTAAATTTCCCTTTTTACCTTAAAAATATTTTAATAGCATTCTGGAGCAAAATAAGCAGATGGAATGATGCAGTACATAAAAGCAATAGTAAACTCAGACAAAATAATTCAAAAAAGTGATAAAACTTTAGAAAGTATCATAAATTAATAATCTCCAGAATAATGGGATTTATGGAAGCTGGGAAACTATAAAATATTGCCAAATTAAAGGGAGAAAAAATTAAAAAAATACAAATCCACAGTCAAGGAATTTCACAAATCTTATAAGAATTTCCTCATTTTTCTGTACTTGATGCCCCTTTCATGAAACATAAAACATGTCAATCAGTTATCATGGGGAATTTTGATCATTTTGAATTGCCCTGTGGCATCCAATGAGCTACTGAATGTACGATCTCCATCTGAGAAAGAGAGAGGGATGGGGGTATGCAAAATATTGTTGTATGCATTCTTATTGTAATGGTAAGAAAGAAGGAACTGGAGCATTTGTTTCTTTTTTACATATAGGTTTTAGAGGAAAATATTGTGTTACCAAGTAGAAAATATTGGATGAAGGAATCTTTCTTTTCTATGTGTCTTTGCTCTCTACGAGAGCAGATTGGAATCCTCAGGATGTGAAAATTTCTGCAGGAGAGAATAAAAATGCAGATTATTTTTCTTCAGATAGTAAAGAAGTAAATTCACCAGATAGTAAAGAAGCAAGGTAGACAGCAGGTTCATCTATTTCCAAGGAAAACTAGCAGCATAAGGTATATTACCTGATATTACTACTGCTGGTCATAAATACAGTTGTACATTATTACAGAATGTCTTCTAACACACTAGAGTCTAGAATCTTTCTGTGCTTCTACATTCCCTCTCAGTAGTAACTTTTGGGAATGAGTGCATGGTACTGTATTTGTCATTTCTGAAAATAAGTTCATAGTGACTTAAGGACTTTATTCGGTATTTTGTTTGTTAGGTTTATTTTGCTTTCTTCAGTCTAACCAGGGTCTGTAGAACCCCAAAAAGAATATTTGTCTCAAAACAGCTGCCCTGACAAAATGGACACTGCACTCGGGTGGAGGCCTCATTCCATAAGCCTGTTCTCTCAAGAAGAAACCCTCATTTCGGTAACCACCCTGATAAATGAGGTCCTATTCTCATAAGAGCAGCCCCTCCTTCAGTAGCTATCCCAATTAGCTTAACACTGTCCTTGCAAGGGGAGCTCTCTTTGATTCCTGAAGTCACAGAAGACAGAGGCAAGGGCTGGAAGGAAGAATTGCCCATTTTAAGTGAAGATCAGGTTTTCAACCCTCTGAAGAACCTAAAAGTGTACAAGTCCATGGGAAATTCTATATCTCTATCCGTTTGTTTTAATTTATAAATTACAAGTATTCTGCATAAACAAGAACATCTAAAATATGTTAATAACTTGTATTTAGGTTTAATCAATCTATGGGACCTTGGAGACTTATCTGGGCTTGCTGTGGATCAAGGGAAAGTACAGTACAGTACAGTTCTTCACCCACAGACTCACCTAATACAAGGAAGTTTTCCTCGATATGATTTAGCCAGCTCTCATATCTGTGTCCTGCAGCATACTTGAAATACAGAAGCTACACTAAAAAATGATTGATGAGAAGGTTTAGCTAAAGTAAGTTGCACTTGACTGTGTCAGCCATAGCTTTGCCTAGGTGAAAGTGGAAAACACCAAGGACGAAGATTCCTCAGTTTGTTGATGTAACCTGTTCCATTGAAGCACTTTCCTAGTAAAGAAGTTTTGCACAATCCCACTAAAGGCAAAAAAATAAACAAACAAACAAAAAAAGAAACCAACGAAGAAATTTTCAAAGAATAATTTCTTATCCATAGCTTTTGTATTTCATAACATGTATGTTTTGGACTGATGACATTATTTAAATCTAATTAATGGTCCTGAAGGTTTTTTTGCATACTTTACTGAAGAAAGCAAGAAAACAATTGCATAGGCACTTCAGAATGGGTGCAAATTACAACTGTTTTCATAGTTACAGACTAGAGTCATGATTAAGGTATTAACTGTTTTAAAGGATTTTCATTGTGAAGGAAATCAGTTAAAAAATTAGTAAACAAGCTTGGATGTAGTTGCAGTTCTTAGGAATCAAGAAGTAAGGTGTAAGTGATATGAAATCCTTTTCTGATAAAGAGGTTGAAGTTTAACAAATACTTTATATTTTCTGAAATTTCAGACTAGCTAAGCTATTTTGAAGAAATAGTTTTTGATCACTTTCATTCACATTCCATTTTCTGACCAAAGTGATTCCTGTGAATGTAACTATTTTTCATAACAGTTTGAATAAATGTACTTTGAAATAAAGATTCTCTGTTTACTCATTATTACTTCATTTCTTTTTAGTTTGATGTGTAAATATAATGCAGTCCTGTTTATGCCTAGCAATTCACTGAAATATTTGAAATGAGAATAAGAAAATGAGAATAAGATTGAGTAGCAAATCTCTCCATTTGCATATCAATGTGGTTATTTGTACAGAATAGAGCTATTCTCCACATATTCTCCACTGTACCCGTCATTGAGTATGGGTTGAGCATACTTGCCAGGTAATGAGACATGGAAATGACTCAGCAAGTAGAGAAAATTTCATTACATTTTAATTAAAAACTGGTCTAGAAGCAGGATAAGGGTGCATGAGACCTCCTCCCCCCCGGTTTCTTTTACGCCATCAATTTCATGTTTGAGATTGAGCAGCTGAAAGAGGACCAGAAACAGCCTATTATGATCATATCAGCTATTTTTCAGTTTTCCCCATCTCTTCAGTTTAGCCATCTAAAAAAATTCCTTCTTGAAGGTTGCAGATAGGGCTGACAACTCAGGCTGGTAGGGTTGTGCTGCAGAGAAGGAAGAATAAAAAACTTTTGGTGAACTGGCTGTTATTTGAAGTTAAGTAGAACTAAATCAGAATTAGCAGCTTCCAGCACATCTTGCATGTACAGGAAAAGAATAAATATTCACAGGCATTAAATAATTTATTTGGTTATATGTTGCAAGTTTAACCAAAATAATGAGATGCAGCTGGTCCACACTTGAGAATTTTGCTTGATGTGATAGCATAGATGGATAGTACAGATATGCATCTATGATAGCATAGAATCATAGAATCAGCTGGGTTGGAAGGGACCTCTGAGATCATAAAGTCCAACTCTTGATCCACTTCTGCCATGATTACCAGACTATGGCACTGAGTGCCACATCCAGTCTCTTCTTAAAAGCCTCCAGGGACACAGAATCCACCACCTCCCTGGGCAGCCCGTTCCAATGTCTGATCACCCTCTCCATAAAGAAATTCTTCCTAATATCCAACCTAAACCTCCCCTGGAAGAGCTTAAGTCCATGCCCTCTTGTCTTGCTGAGAGTTGCCTGGGAGAAGAGACCAACCCCATCCTGGCTACACCCTCCTTTCAGGGAGTTGTAGAGAGTGATGAGGTCTCCTCTGAGCCTCCTCTTCTCCAGGCTGAACACCCCCAGCTCCCTCAGCCCTTCCTCACAGAACTTGTGCTGGATCCCTTCACAGCCTCCTTGCTCTTCTCTGGACCTGCACCAGCACGTCAATCTCCTTCATGAACTGAGGGGCCCAGAACTGGACACAGGACTCGAGCTGTGGCCTCACTAGCGCTGAATACAGGGGCAGAATCCCTTCCCTGGACCTGTTGGCCACACCATTCCTGATAGAGGCCAGGATGCCATTGGCCTTCTTGGCTACCTGGGCACACTGCTGGCTCATGTTCAGCTTCCTGTCAATCCAGACTCCCAGGTCCCTTTCTGTCTGGCTGCTCTCCAGCCACTCTGTCCCCAGCCTGGAGCTCCCCATGGGGTTGTTGTGGCCAAAGTGGAGGACCCGGCACTTGGCTGTGTTGAACCTCATCCTGTTGGAATCAGCCCAACTCTCCAGGTTGTCCAGGTCCCTCTGCAGAGCCCTCCTGCCTTCCAGCTGATCCACACTCCCCCCAGCTTAGTGTCATCTGTGAATTTGCTAATGGTGGATTCAATCCCCTCATTTAAATCACCAATGAAGATATTATACAGAACTGAGCCCAACACTGATCCCTGGGGACACCAATGGTGGGCAGCCACCAATTGGATCAGCACCGTTGAGCACCACTCTCTGGGGGCCTCCAGCAGTTCCTAACCCAGCACAGAGTGCTCCTGTCTGAGCCCTGGGCTGACAGCTTTTCCAGGAGAATTCTGTGAGAGACGGTGTCAAAGGCTTTGCTGAAGTCCTGGTCCACAGCCTTCTCCTCATCCACCAGGCGAGTCACCTGAGCATAGAAGGAGATCAGGTTGGTCAGACAGGACCTGCCCTTCCAAAATGCAGATATGGCTGGCTCATTTTTGACCTGCAAGCTTTCTGATGAGGAAGTTACGAGATTTTCCTTCCCTCCTTCTAGTCTGTATTTAGAATGAGACAAGGATTACATTGTCCCTCTTACCTCCTATTTTTGTAATATTATCATTTTTAACATAATATGTTCAAAGGTGGATGTGGTAGGTTGACCCTAGCTGAAAGCCTGGTACCCACCAAAGCAGGTCTATCATTCCCTTCCTCAGCTGGATTGGGGAGAGAAGATGTAATAAAAGGCTTGTGGGTTGAGATAAGGACAGGAAGAAATCACTCACCATTTACTATCATGGGCAAAATGGATGCAACTCAGGGAAATTAATTTCATTTACTACCAAACAAATCAGAGCAGGCTGATCATAAATAAAAGCTAAATTTTGAAACCCCTTCCCCCAGTCCCTCCTTTCTTTCCTGGTCAAGCTTCTCTTCCAATTTTTTCTACCTCCCCCCTGTCCAGTGGCAAAAGGGGACAGGGAACAGGGGTCATGTTCAATTGATTGCACAGTCTTTGCTGCTCCTTCCTCTTCAGGGGAAAGACTCCTCACCCTCTTCCCCTGCTCTGGCATGGGGTCCTCCCCATTGGAGCAAGTCCTACAAGAACTTCTGCAAGGTGAGTACTTCCCATCTCTTTTATCATCGAATCTGACTCACTGTATTTAAAAACACATGATCATTTCCACATAAAATTATTTTCAGTGGATGTGAATTCAAAAAACCCTTTCTATCCATAGATGTATGTTCTCATATACCAGGTAATGTAGTTAAGATATATAAAGGAGATAGTAATAGGATCCGGGTGTTCATATTTCTTTACAAATATTACACAACTTTACATTATGTGGTCTTCAGAATTTACGAACTAATAACAGTTGAAAAATACACTGAGCTGAAATAACACTTGCATGCTAGCCTAGAAAGCATTTATGTATTTTATATGTTTAGGAGACATTACTTTAAAAATATGATGTGAATAAAGGGATGTTAAGAGTGACTGTAAGTGCTTTTCAATTTACTGTACAAATTGCCATGGTAAAGTTCATAAGAGATGTTCTTTTTCTGGTAACGTTTTCTCTTAGTAAACTGATCCAGACATAAGAAAACCTTCATACTGTTAACATGGATGTCTAGTATCTTGAAATACTTACTCCATAAATATTATGCTTAGCAATCATGCAGTATGTGCCCTTCAACAGTATGACTTTTCTATCATTACTCTGAATCACAGAATCACAGAATCAGAGAATAACTGGGGTTGAAAGGGATCTCTAAAGGTCATCCAGTCCAACTCCCTTGCAGTAAGCAGGGACAGTCTGCTTACTGCAGCTTACTAACTTTTTCACCCTGTCCTCATAGGAGAGGTGCTCCAGACCTCTTATAATCTTCGTGGTCCTCCTCTGGACTCGCTCCAGCAGCTCTGTGTTATTCTTGTGCTGGCAGCACCAGAACTGGACTCGGTACTCCAGTTGGGATCTCACAAGAGTGGCGTGGAGGGAGATAATAACCTGCATTAATTTTCTTGCCATGCTTCCTTTGATGCAGCCCAATATGGTTCCAAATATGTGCCAGGAAATGGTTGGCTTTCTGGGTTGCAAGTGTACATTGTTGGCTCATCTTTAGCTTCTCATCAGCCAACACCACCCAGGTTGTAATTATGCTTGGGATTTCCTTGACCCATGTGCAGGAGCTTGCACTTGGTTTTAGCGAGCCTCTTGATATTGACATGGACCCAGCTCCTAAGCCTCTCATCTGCTTGGCATCTTTTCCATCTAGCATTTCAACCACACCACACAGCTTTGTCATCAGCAAACTTGCTGAGGGTGCACTCAACTCCTACTGTCCATGTTGCTGACAAAGATGTTAAACAGCATGGGTCACTGTAGCAAACCTTGTTGAATGCCACTCATCACTGGTTTCCATTTGGACATGGAGCCTTTGATAATAACTGTCTGAATGTAACCAATCAGCCAGCTCCTTATCCACCATGTGGTCCATCCATCAAATCCATATCTTCCATATTTAGATACCAGAATATTGTGCAGGACATAGTTAAACACTTTGCACAGGTCCAGGTAGATGACATCAGTTGCTGTTCTCTTGTCACCCAATGCTGTGACCCCATCCTAAAAGGCCTCCAAATTTGTCAGACATGATTTGCTCTTGGTGAAGCCATGTTGGTTACCACCAATCACCTCAACCTTTTCAATGTGTCTTAGCAGAGCCTTCAGGAGGGTCTGGTCCATGCTCTTGCCACGCACAGAGGTGACTATCCTGTAGTTCCCTTGGTCTTCCTTTTTTCTGTTTTTCCAGTCAGTGAGAATTTCACCAGACTTCCACAAGTGTACAGATATTATGGAAAGTGAATAAAACAACTTCTCTGCACTGCTCTCAGCCAAACTGTCTTTGCTTCCACCTTCTATAGACATTCTTTTTACATGTAATTGTGTCTAGGAGCTCCCTTTTCATCTATGCAGACCTCCAGACATTGTTGCCTGTCTTATTCTTTGTTGTGACCAATTGCTCTTGGGTTTGGACATGATCCTTGAATGGTGACCTGTTTTCTTGATCTCTTCTTCCTTCTAGGTCTTTATCTCATGGTACCCTACTAAGCAGGCCAAAGTCTGCTCTACTGAAGCCCAGGGTTGTGATCCTCCTTCTTTCTCTGTGCCTATGGCCTGTGATCCTGAATTCCAGCATCTCATGGGCACTACAGCTAAAGTTTCCCCTGATCTTCACGTCATCATCCAGTCCCTCCTTATTTGTCAGTACAAGGTCCAGCAGTGCTCCTCTCCTTGTTAGCTCCTCCACCACTTGTGCCAGTAAGTTACAATTAATGCACAGCAGAAACTTCCTGGACTGTGCCTGCCTTACTATGTAGCCTTTCCAGCAAATGTCAGGGTAGTAGAAGGTCTCTTAGAGAAAAAGGGTCTGTGGTTGTGAGGCTACTTTCAGATGTCTGTAGAAGGCCTCATCAGCTTCCTCATCCTGATCATGTTGCCTGTTATAGATAGCCACGGCAGTGTCTTTCATATTAGGCTGCCCTTTACTTCTTACCTACAAACTCTCAGCTCGTTCTTCATCTCTGCCTGGGCAGAGCTCAATACATACAAATAACAATTATTGTAAAACTGATAATGACAAACAAATATCAAAGAAAAAGCAAGATATTTTATTTTTCTCTAGATACATTGTAAATCTGCTTCTGTGCAATAGGTTTTGCATTTCTGATTTCAGGTATACCACTGGGTTTCAGTTAAATAATTTTTTTGTTCAGTTCCATCTTATCATTTAGCAGTTGCCCTTCCCACTATTGAAATGTGTTGCTTCCTGCCCAGGTGTCTGGAAAACAAGGCATTTTGTCTTCCATCAGTACATATTAAGATCTTGAAAAATGTACCTTCTAGGTGTGTTGGATGTGATTCTGAAGTGACATCTTCAGTGCTTAAAAATGAATTTAAAAGTCTTCAAGCTCTGACACATGGAGTCAAACACTTTCTACAACAAATGTGATCAGAGAGACACTGAAAATATTAATAGACATATATGTGAGTAGCCAGAATCCTACACAGAAAGAAGTCAGCTTCAGAAAAGAGCAGGGATTATGTCACAAGTGCTACTTATGAAAAACTGGCATGGTTTTGTGTCACTGAGAGAAAAAACCAATAACAGATGTTTTGTACTACATACAGTTACTTTCATGGACTGGACAAATAACCAGCCTCAGAAAGCAGAACAGCAAATTATCAAGTTTATGCATCTGTTTCTACAGGTTTAAATGAATGTAAATAAGCCCAGTAGTTCTGGGAAAAATATCTGTAATTATAGCAAAATTTTAATTAGAATACAAATTGATGTAAAGTATTAAATTTTACTTGGTAAATTTATTATTTTATGCACCCAGACACTGAATATACACATACAGAATTTTAAGCCTATCTTAAAGTTCTATTTGTTACAGTCCATCTATTTCAAAACTTGTACTATACAGTAGAAACAGTGAACTATTTAATAGATTTTCTATTTTTTATAAGTAACAGAAAAGGTCCAGTATGAATAGGAGAAGAAATAGAGCTAGTGCCTTATGACTGGTTGTTATTATGCCTCTATAGAATGAGAGCAGAGCTTGCTAGCAGGCACAGTCAAGGCATAACTTGACTTACCAAGGCACCACCACTGTGGCTGTCCAGTCTCAGAAATGTTTTGGAAAGCTTCCCTGGGAGCCCATGCCAAACTCAAAATGGTTGCAAATGCATTAGGGACCTTTTCAGTGTTGAATTGCATGAGCAGTTTTGCCAGGTAATGTGAAGATGTGAAAGACCTAACTCATATACCAGATTGAGGGATTAACACAGAAGAGGGAAATGGGTTATATCTCATAAAAGACAAAAGACAAAAAATCCTAAATGGTTAAACACTGGATACAGATACATTCCAGGCTGAAATCTATGAGAGAATTTCTGCAATAGCTTCACAATTAGAGTCCTCTTTTCTGTCTCTCCCACAGCCACTGGAAGAAGACAGTCGTGTATAATAAGCCATTCCCTCCTTTTTATTGCACCTGATGCCTTAGCAAGTACAGCTGTGGTGTTCTTCACCATAAGGTGGTATTGTTTACTCGTGGGTCGCCAAGTTGATTACTGTCTTCAACTTGATTAGGCACTTTTACAAATCTGTTAAAATGACTAAGAGAGAATTTAAGCTTTGTTGACTGGGAAAAACCTTAAAAACTTACTGATTCAGGAAAAAAACCTGCTCACTCATATTTTGAGTGAGAAGAGAGTTTAGGCTGTCATTTAATGACTGATGGTGTCAGCGAATTCAGGGTGTTAATATCCCTGACATACACCCTTTCCTCGAGATAGTGGGGATATGTAACTTCAGTAGGGTTTTTCAAGAAATGGAAGTGAAAGGAGGACAAGATTGAGTCAACTATTTAGTCTATTTACACTGGAGTTTTCAGATGAAACACAGAACCATAGAATGTTAGGAGTTGGAAAGGATGGTGAGATAATCTAGTTCAAACCCCTTGTCAAAGCACTTAAGGAAGTTATTACATTAAGTTTTTATCTGTGATTTCAGGAGGTAGGGCTCACAGTCTGCTCTGTGCAGAGTGTTTTTTTGTAGGGGGAAAAAAATTAACAGTAACAGATAAAAACAATAATACCCAAAATAAAACCAGAGGTTTAAACCTTCTTACAGAACTTTGTGGTTGTTTTTCCTTTCCTACATATTCTTTCATGTCTATATGAAATTATGAGGAATATACTTTATATAAATTTCCTATGTACCCCTTCATTTTTGCTGTTTTCCTGTTTGGAATACACATTAAAAATAACTTCAGTTCCCTGAGCAGTTTTGCTTCTAATATAAACTTGAACCTGAAAATACAGAAAGATCTGTCTTTTTTATTATTTTTTTCTTTGCTAAAGCTTGTGCCTATGTTAAATGTAAAATGAAAATTTTCCATGATAAATATAAATGAGAATTAAGATAATATAATTAAATGAAAAATGCCGAGGAAGTAGTAACAGGCTATTTGTATGGTATAAGAAAACAAATATTTGAAGCACATTCTTCTCTTTTACTTGTATTTTCAGAGACTGAACTGTCAACAGGAAAGCTCAATATACCATAGTAAAAAAATTGACTAAGCCTTCTCATGATATGGATGTGGTTATCTGTGTTAAATAATGTGGTATCTTTTAAAAAGTATCTTTATCATTTGTTGAAGTGAGAACAATTTAAACTCAATTTATCCTAGCTGATAGCTATATTCTGAATTATAACAATGGGATTTCAGTTCTTCTGTTATGATCTACAGTAATACAATAAATCTTCCTACTATTGATCAGTTTCACAGAACTGGATTAAGCTTCAGTGAAAAGTAAAATTTGAAATGGCTTAGGAGCAGTCTTAAAGATAATGCTGTAACTACCGTGTTCATAATCAGATTTTTGATACTTTTCAAATGTGCTACAAAGAATCATTCAAAAGGGGGACTGGATGGACAAGAGAATATATTTACTGTCTTAAGTATAGAATGAACACAAATGTAATTATTGCTACAAAAAATACTATTTACATCCATCATAGCAGCCAAACACACAAGTATAAATCTTCAGTACATAGATCTTCAGGGTAAAACAAGTTATTTGTCTGTTTTGTATGATATGTTTTCTTGTTTCATTCACTTCAGATTCTTTCTGTGCAAATTTGGTTATACCTATACAGCCCTCTAATCAAAGTTTTCAGAAATCTATTTCTGGAGAACAATAATCTCTGCAATCTCATGTAAGAATTCTGCTCTAAGTATATCCTTCTGATAGATTGCTTTCTTTGCCTTACATATTCTAGATGTATTGATGTATATAATACACTAAAGCTTGTCTGGTCTTTTAATTCTCTTTTCTCTGCCGTCTACCTAGATTTTAAATAATGTCCCACGTGACATCCTGGTCACTAAATATGAAAGTTATAGATTTGATAGATGGACTTTGTGGATAAGGAAGGAGATAGCTGGGTAGCCACACTTACAACAGTTATAGTCAATGATTCAGTGCTGAGATTGGTGCTGTTTAAAATCTTTGTCAGCAACATGGACAGTGGAATTGAGTGAACCCTTAAAAAGTCTGCTGATAATACCAAGCTGTGTGGTGTGATCAACACACTGGAGGGAAGGGATGCTATACGGGGACCTTGACAGGCTTGAATTGCGGGCCCATGTCGACCTAATGATGTTCAATATAGCCAAGATCAAGGTTCTGCATATGGGTCAAGGCAATCCCAGGCATAATTACAGTTTAGGTGGGGACTGGATTGATAACAGTTTGAGAAGAGGGACTTGAGAGTATTTGTTGATGAGAAGCTCAACCTGAACTGGCAATGTGCACTTGCAGCACAGAAAGCCAATTCTGTCCTGGGCTGCATCAAAAGTGTGGCCAGCAGGATGAGGGAAGTGATTCTCCCCCTCTGCTCCACTCTTGTGAGACCACACCTGGAGTGCTGTGTCCAGTTCTGGAACCATCAATACGGGAAGGACACAGAGGTGCTGGAGCAAGCCCAGAGGAGGGCCACAAAGATAATTAGATGTCTGGAGCACCTCTCTATAAGGAGAGGTTAAGAGAGTTGGGCTTATTCATTGAGGGGAAGAGAAGGCTCCAGGGAGACATTATAACAGCTTTGCAGTACCTGGAGAGAGAACTGAAAGAAAGATGGAGAGGGACTTTTCACAAGGGTGTGTAGTAGCAGGATGAGAGGAAACAGTTTTAAGCTGAAAGAAGGTAGATTTATATTATGTATTAGGAGAAATTCTTCACTGTGAAGGTGACAAGACTTGAACAGGTTGATCGGGGAAGCTGTGGACTCCCCATCACTGGAAGCATTGAAGGGCAGGTTGAATAAGGCTTTGAGCAACCTGTTCTTGTGAGAAGTGTGTCCCTGCCCATGCCAGGCAGGTTGGAAGTAGATGATCTTTAAAGTATCTTCTAACCCAAAACATCCTATGATTCTATGAATCTAAAAGTCTTTGTAACCAGTTTGTTCCATACAGAGTGTTGGATTCAACTCCTTACTTGCAGAAGTATATTTGGGTGCCCAGATCTTCTGAGCAACTTCTCTATGCATGAGAGGATGATGCCATGCTTTTTCACATTCAAAGAATGACTAGGAAAAAAAAAAACAAAACAAAACAAAAAAAAGCAATAAAAAAAACCAAACTCAAAGCCTGGAGATGCTGAGGGAGAGTCAATGGAATTTTTGTTTCTACTATAGGTCAGATACTGCATTTCAGTGGGAATAAACCATGATCTTTTGGTGTTTAACGAAGAAAATCTTCAGTCACAAGGCATCTGAGAGACAATGTTGACATCTGAGAGACATTGTTGTTGCCTTCTGAGACAAGTATGAGGCAGCATATTGTAAATGACAATGTACTAAACCCCAACCTAGTTTTATCAAGCGTCTCTCCATCATCTACCAACAGTCTTGGTTAACAGGGTAGGTTCCAGATGACAGGAAGCTTGCCGGTGTGACACCCATCTACAAGAAGAGCTGGAAGGAGGATTTGGGAAACTGCAAACCAGTCAGCCTGACCTTGGTCCCCAGAAAAATTATGGAGTAGTTCACACTGACTGTCCTGCATGTGAAGTGCAGGACAGGCAGGGGATTAGACCCAGCCAGCATTAATTCAGGAAAGCCGGGTCCTGCTTGACCAACCTGATCTTATTCCATGATAAGGTGACCAAGTGGATGAAGGGATGGCTGTGGATGTTGTCTACTTGGACTTTACTAGAGCCTTTGACACTGTCTCCTAGAGAATTCTCTTCAAGAAACTGTTGGTTCATGGCATAGGCACTTATACTCTCTATCGTATTAAAAACTTGACTGCATGGCAGGGCCTAGACTGCTGTATTCCCAGTGGTATTCCCAAGGGCTTAGTTTTGTTCATTATCTTCATTAATGATCTAGATGAGGGGATTAGTTCTTCCTCAGTAAGCTATAGACAACATGAATTTGTCTGGGAGTGTGGATCTGCCTGAGGGTAGGAAGGCTCTTCAAAGGGATGTCGGTGGCTGAACCAGTGGGACAAGGTTAATAAAATGAGGTTTTAAAGTGCCAAGTGCTGAGTCCTGCACTTTGGTCACAACAGCCCCACGAAATGCAACAGGCTTCAGGAGGAGTGGCTGAAAATCTGCCAGGCAGAAGAGGAGCTGGGGGTGCTGGTCAACAGCCAGCTGAATATAAGCCAAGGCCAAGGCCAAGGCCAGCAACATCCTGGCTTTTATCAGGAATAGTGTGGCCATCAGGAGAAGGGAAGTGATGGTGCCTCTGTACTCAGCACTGGTGAGACCACACCTTGAGTGCTGTGTTCAGTTCTGAGCCTCTCACTACAAGAAGGACACTGAGGTGCTGGAGGGAGATCAGAGAAGGGCAACCAAGCTGGTGAGTGTCTGGAGAACAAGCCCTGTGAAGAGAGGTTGAAGGAACTGGGAAGGTTTAGTTAGTAGAAGAAAAGGATGAGAGGAAACCTTATTGCTCTCTACAGCTACCTGAAAGGATGCTGCAGGGAAGTGTGTGCTGTCCTCTTCTCTCAAGTGAATAATGATAGGACCAGAGGAAATGGCCTGAAGTTGCACCAGGGCAGGTTTGGACTGGATATGAGGAAGAATTTCTTTACTGAGAGAGTTATCCATTGGAATGGGCTGACAAGGGAGGTGGTGGAATCATCACCGCTGGAAGCATTTAAACCCATGGAGATGAGGCACTTGGGACATTCTCTAGTGAGGGATACACATATTGACATATATATTTTATTGGAGGGGATGTTTACAGTTGGACATGGTGATCTTAGAAGTCCTTTTGAACTGTGACAATTTTGTGATTCTATAATTCTGTATACTATGAATAACTTTCTATAATGGGAACACCTCCTTCTTATTGATTAGACCATTTTCACTGATAATAAAGTCAAATCCATCTTTTCAGACTGAATATTAGGTATGGATGAATACAAGCACAACCTTTGCATTGTCGGCACTCAAAGACCTGGTGTCTATATCAGCACTGGAATGTAATGAGTGTGACAGTCTTTTGCAGGAAAGAGAAGAGAAGAGAAAAGAGAAGAGAAGAGAAGAGAAGAGAAGAGAAGAGAAGAGAAGAGAAGAGAAGAGAAGAGAAGAGAAGAGAAGAGAAGAGAAGAGAAGAGAGAAGAAAAGAAAAGAAAAGAAAAGAAAAGAAAAGAAAAGAAAAGAAAAGAAAAGAAAAGAAAAAAGAAATAAGAGAAAAGAAAAAAGAAAAAAAGAAAAAAGAAAAAAGAAAAAAGAAAAGAAAAAGCTGAAAAAAAATTATGATATGTCAACAATTTCCAACGACAATTTTTACTTCTGTGGGAAAATCTTTCTGGTTGCTGCCAGGTTCTGGATCCTCATCAAAAGATCTTTCATTTTAATGGATACTCTGGAGGTCAGATACCAAGCTGGTGTAAACCATTAGGTCTCTTCTGGTGGAAGCTATTTTTGCTAACAAACATCTGAGATGAAACAGGAATCCCTAAGAACAAAGTTTATAATTTGAAGTATTAAATTATAAATTACGCTTGTACAAAGCTGTGGAAACATTTGCCTTAGCCTCCTGACTAGACATTTCTTTATAGGTAATGAAACATTGCTTTGCATACCATTAATAAGAAAGTTGATAGGATGGAGGCTAAACTGACATTAATCTAAATTAAAAAAAGACATTTACTCATCTGTCAGTTACCAAAAAAATCATCTATATCTTCAGATTCCATAAAATGAAATCCTTGTTAGGAAAGCATTATTAAAACTATGTTTTTATTAGTGTGGATGTAATCTTATTACTCTGTAATACCACATGCAGAGTTAAATCTTAAAGTCAGTCTTGCAATTATATTTGAAAGAAGCATTTTCATCTACTGCAGTTGTGCAAATTTGATCAAAAGTAGAAATCAAAGCACAATGTCAGAAATTACATATGCAAATCGGAAGAGAAAATGCAACACTGCGAATACGTTGCTAGTAATAACTGTCAATATATGCTATCAAATATTTTTGTAATTCAGTTTTCACATCTCATCATAATGAGCAGTATGCAGAAACTGAAAATGAGTGTCCCCTCTGCAATATTTAGTACTAGATAGAAGAAAAACAGATAAAGGAAACAAAAAAGGGGGGAAAAAATCCAGATTGTTTCTTCTTTCAGAGATAGGAAGTAGGGCATATAAGCCACCGGCTGAAGTGACTCAGTGAAAGACTGTAAAAAATGAACCTGTTTCCTGAGTGAGACTTAACTAATATGCCAAATGTTGTAATATTTTATAATCTGACTCATTAAAACTGTGCGAACCTTAAGGATAAATTTCAATAGTAAAATGTGGTATCCTTCAACAAAGCAACCAAGCACCCCAGCAGTTATTCAGTGGAAGAGAAGAAATTTTGAGTTAAAGAAACTCTGCTAGTAATGAACTATAAGAGACATTGTAGTCTTAGTACATGATTTTTTTAGGAGGAGATTACCAGACTTTCTCAGTGTCTAGATAAAAGCATTAAATTTTTAACTAACAAGATTTTCACTCTTATAAAAGTATTCAAAACTGAATTGTGATGGATCTTGAATATTTATAGGTTAATTTATTTCTCTTTCTTGATAAAACAGTGTCTGAGGTTTACCTATCTTATTAATTTATATATGATGCTCTTTAAGGACTTGAGTTTAATCACTGCATTTGTTCTCTCACATAAAAAGAAGAGGGACAAAATCAGACTATAACCCATGAGTTAACCAATTAATTCCTGACATTCTTAGAGGTGGGGTCTGAAGGCAATTTCTTTACAGTTGGCTTTACCCAGGAAAAATATTCCTATGAAGTGTTCTGTTTACCTAGAAAGTTGCCATATCTCAAGTCTTCAATCATCAGTCAGCTGTGCCTTGTACCACATTCCCAACTACACTATAACTTTGAAGGCTTTGGATAAATTACTTTTTCCCTCCATCATCACCATCCACACCAGCTAAGTTTAAAGGTTTCCTGACTGTCCCATGGATTTCTAGGTAATGTATACCGAGGTCTGTCCCTACTGCATTAATTCTATGCATGTCCCAAAAGGAGATTTCAGGTGTTTATCTAAACATAGCTTTTACCCTTTTTCTTTGCCTAAAATCAGGTGTTTATTGAAATCAAGACTTTCTGCACTATCCTATCTAAATCTTTACCTTCTCATGACATAAATTAATTCTGATATCTCCCACTGACTTTGAATTAATGAACTGACTGCTCTTGTCAATTTTCACCAAGATTCTGACACAGACACATAAATTTAGAGGTGCTATACTGAGTTCCTCGATGGCACATAGCAAAGAACTATAAAAATATAATTTCAATTTTGTGACTACTTGCACATGTAATTTCTCTATAAGGATACCAGTGCCTCATGCACAGGACTGAACTCCTTTCCTCGAGAATTTTTATCTTACTTCATGGGAAATGGTTGAAAGAGAGGTCATCTCCTGTCAAAAAAGCAACCTAAGTATTTGAAACTGCTTTTTTTCTGTGCCCATGGTTTTAATTTTGGACTTCATTCAATCTATTTTTTTGTAACAGAGGGAAAAAGAAGGTGTTGAAAATTTGGTCAGTGTATGAGGCAAGTATGCACTTTGTGTTTCAAAGGAAAGCAAAATTAATTTTCTTGTCTTGGTGGCTAACTATGATCCTCCCTCATAAGCATGCCTATTAGCCCACAGATTGCTGAGTTACTGCAGAGTTCACTATTTGATTAATTTGCTTATGTAGCCGTGTTGGGGTCCAAGCTTATGGCTTATTTTTAGTGAGAAGACAGCCACTACCCGAGAGCTCCCTCAAATTATGACTGGCACCTGATTAAATTAAGCACAAACTAAAACATTTATTTAGGGATAGATGGCCAATTAGGGGATGATGGCTCAGGAAAGGTAAGGGATGTCCAGTATATACATGCATGCAAGGAACCAGTTAATTATTACTATGGTGTCATACGCATACCTGAACATAATATCTATTTACTCAAGAATGAAGGGGAAGGAAAGAATGGGATTAGAGTAAGGAGGGGATGACAGTTTTTCTCCTATGGGATCACATATTGGATTGTGGGCGTGCAGGTAGGACCTGGGACTGCTTTTAGGGTAATAAGGTAAGGGACTGCACTTTACGTAGTCCCAGGCTGCAGCACAATCACACAGTGCTGTCCTGGCACAGGTTTGGGTTTCAGGGATGCTGGAGACAGGGAGACAGGAACTGAGTCACAGGAGCAGGACCACTGAAGCACAGGGACACTGACGAGAAACTGCTAGAACTTCTTCATCTTCCGACAATACCTCCTCCAAGCGGTTGGCTAAATCCTCTACTTCTATCATGCAAAGTCACTGTTTCTTTATTCTGTTTGGCTGCAGCAGAGACTGTGGAACCACTCATGTCCAATCAGAACCAATTTAGAAGTATCTGTATCTTTTCCTTCTCTGAACTCCTGAAGCTGTATGCTGACATGGCTGCTCTCCCTGTTCTTTTTTTGTCTTCTTTACATTAAAAGTCCTCCATGTGTCGACAAGCTGGCAGACACAGCAGTTTACATCGTGCTTTCTGATAATCTTGTTTCCATAATCATATCCCAACAGTGCCAACTAAAGGTTAAGCAAGAAAAGTCATGTCAGTTTAAATAATCTTGGATAGTTTAGGTGCAAGGTATATGTTAGCAGCTTCACCTTCTCAAGACTGAGGTATGCGTGATTGTATGCTTAACAAAGACTTTATCTTAGAAACCTTCATGTTGAAAACTGAAGCCATGTTCACTAATATGAAATACTGTGCAAAAATAATAGCTTTGGAACATTTCTTCCATGGTGGCTTCACTTCTCTTTCCCATACTTTCATTTTGCTCTTTCTTCATATTTTCAGTCACACACTGCCAAAAGCACCTGAGATAAGTTTTTGATTTTTAAGCTGCCATTTTTTTCTAATTGGTTTCATAGAACAGCAATAGAAATAGTTGTGCTGGCACGGTGGTGATGTGCAGTGCAGAGGTGGAAATGAACAAATGAAACTTGAGAAGAATTGGAGGACTTTAAATCTTGGTCCTGAATAGTTTGCGTGCTGTAGTCACAGCCTAAGGGAAATCTGAAAACTGAAACATCTGTATTTAGGTACCTGACTCAATTTTGAGCCCTCTGTTTTCTGTATCCAACATGAAGATAATACTTCCCATTGAGTGACAGAAATGTTCTGCATTATACAGAACATGTATCCAGTGATCATATTGACCTTATCATAGCTACCTTTGATATGTGGGCAGGGAAAAAGAAAGTCAGTACCAAAAAATAGTAAAATAAATAGAACTGATCATTCAGTTGTTTTTGACTTCTGCTTTACGCTGAAGACCACTGATATTGATAAGAATCTTAGTCAATTTCTGTGATGGGGTTTTGTTTATACTTAAAAACAAGAGGATGAACTTACATGAATATGTTTCTGAAAAAAAGTAAAAATCAGAAGGAATTTTGAATATGAAATATGAAAACTGACACCAGATAAACTGGAAGGGACAAAGTCAAAAATCTCTTACCTGTATCTCAGACTTTGTAAAGAGATCAAAATAGGGAAAAAAACACCCTAAAACCACACCACTTCACTTAATTATTATTTTTTTTTTTACTCTGGCAAATTTGAAGGTCTTTTCTTCCTCTTGGAAACACCCATCCTACAGATATAGAGAAAAGGTCACAAGAATTTAGACACTGTTGAACTGCGGCACTTTCAATTTGCTTAACATTCAGGTCAATTTTTCCTCAGTGTCAATCTGAGACAAAGAGTTGTAGAAGCTGATGCAAGTAGAAAAATACTTTCTGGCCTTAGGTATTTGTTTACTAATGAAATTGTGTTGCTCAGTGAAGTGATTAATTTTTAATGGGTTGCTTAGCTGTGTAGACCAAAGGAAAATGAAAAAGAACACTTTGGGTCATAAATACCTCAGTAACTCTGTGTGAATATATACTTGTAGACAGATCCTCAGACAATGCAAAGTATAATTATTCCACTGAAATCAAAGGAACAATGTCCATTTACATAATCAGATCATTACATATCTTATTATTTATTACTGTTTTTATATTATATTTTTGTTATATTTATGTACTTATATTTCTATAAATACATGTAAGTATATATTTATATTAATATTATATTTATTAAATTTATTACTATTATTTATTTTGGGGAAATAATAAATAAGTAGTATTAACAGCATCAGTAAATGGTATCAACTGTGAGATTGTTAGATATGATTTAAGCACAGATGGCAATTAGGGGAACTTAAATAAAAACTGAATCAATTTATTCTGAAAAACTGCAAAAAAACCATCTTCTTCCTTTTCAACAGTAGGATAAGCACAGACAGTGCTGTGTTCTTTGCCTTATTAATGCAGATTCTGTTGAATGGAAGGGCTTTGCAAATAGTTCTGTACTCAAGATTTGCTTTCATTGTCCCAGCTCAAGACTATGATCAGTTTTCAGAAAATATTTTTTGCCTCGTTCATCCCCTCCATAGAAATTTTCAACTTATTGTAAAACAAAAATTCAAAAAGAATCTTCAATCTTTTTTTGAAGAAAAGATGGAATTTTCAGTGAATATCACTATTTGCAATTAAAGAATTTTTCTTAGTCATAAAATCAACCACATGTTGTTATATTATTTTAGTTAATTTTTCCTCTGAATTGACTATGATAAGATATATGATATTCTAAATTGAGTAAAATTTCTCATTTAACAGAAAATACAGATAAATTATAGATAAATTTTAGATTAAAGGAGGTACTTAAGAAGTCTTCCTCTTTTTTAGTCATGGAATACCTCCTTTCAACAGCTTTATTTCTGTTTCTTTTTTATAAATTTTGTGATTAAACCAGTGTCATCTGGAGAATATAGAGCTTTATATGTCTTGGGTTTTTTAAGGTTTAAGAGATTCCTCATTTAAAAAGTTTTAACTTATAATAATACAGAAGTTAACAGTTCTGACAAAAATTTCACCCTTATCTTGCTATGGAAAAAAACACAACAAACAACCACACAATGAGGAGGTTTTTCGCTGTTGCTGTTGTTGCTGTTTTTAGTAAAGTCATTATATTTCACATGTATATTTTGTCTATAGCTGTATGTAATTATCTAACAGTGTCTGAAAGCTATTGTACAACTACTCTGTCATTTAAGATAATAGTGTGCATATTATTAGTACTGGTTCCCTTCAACTATTGATATCTCTGAATGCAGAGCATGGTCTGAAACTCATTAAAATCACTTGGGGAAGTTAATTATATAGATAAAGATTTGTTATTACCAAGAAATGTAATGGAACATGTACTGAAATTCAGAGAATGCTACGTTTTTGTGTAATGAGATCAGTTATACTAAAAGTAGAAACTGAAGGAGGAAGGGGAGGGAGTGTCAAAATAGAAACTTCTAATAAGAAGCCCTGGTTATTGAAGACAGAACAAACAAGTTTGTTCCTCTCTATAGACGTAAATTATATAGCAATAGCTATCTCACTATCGCTATAAAAATATGATAATTACATTTTTTGAGTAAAGTAAAACTGAAAAATTTATTATATTTAAAATTCACAGGTGCAACATGCTATGTATGGCAGAATTCAATAAGCTAAATCTAATAGACACTAAACTTTCAAATAGAAACATGTTTATTAATTCTATCATGTCTAAGAGTCAAATGGATACTTGCATTTTTGCAGATTCTCAGAATAAAGACTGCATTTCCTACTAACATCAGCAAAACCCACATATGGATAGCATTAGTAATTTAATTAAAATATTCACATATTGTCAGCAGAGGGTTTTTTAATGTCTGCTAGAAATGGCTTATTTCATACACTGACTTGGAGTTACCGTCATTAGTAAAATTCAGTTTTATTTAAGTTGATTTGTAGCACTATTTTCTAAACAATTAGATTACTTATTAATTAGGTTGCACAGGAATATTATGTACCTCCCTTGCAAAATTAAAAGGGTTTTTGCATTGATGGCTGATAGCCTTCTGTCTGGAGACTTAGTTCAGGAATGTGACAATTTGGTACTTTTGAAGCTAATGAAAGCCAATGAAGAAAAGAATGTGACAAGTAGGGTGGAAAATACTGATCATTGTAGAAATTCCATCTGAAAACTAGCTACAAAATTATTGGTACTTAATGGCTTTAGACACAAAGGTTTTTTTGTTCACAGAGGCAATTTTGAATGATTTCTTGAACCTTATTAATGTTATTGTCTTGTGAAAATAAAATGGTCATTTAAGTACAATATTTTCCCTCAAGGAGTGTTCAAAAAATGTTTTGTTACCACAGAAAAATGGTCTTTACACTATGTTCTACGATAAAATAAAAATAATATAATCTGCCTTATAATGCCAAACTAATATAGGCATTGATTTTAGAAGTACTTTTGAAAACATACACTTCAACAGAAGTTTTATAACAGATTTTATTTGAACAACTGAAACACTATAGAAAAAACAAAACCAGAACACTGAAAAGTTTTATTTAAAGCATACAAGGAATTAAAGAAGTGACAGATATATTGTCCTAGCTAAAATGGTCTCAAAATACCTATCCTTATTTAAAAATGCAGTAACTGCACATGCTTTAACTTGCAGTGTAGAAGCACATTTTATGACACTATACTTATGTACAAAATACTTGGAAAGAAAGATGCTTTCACTCTAATAACCAGCACCTGTTTAACATTTTCTTTACTCCGTTTAACTTCCTGCATTGTTGCTATATTAAAGGTAAGGAATAGCATATTTCAATGCTCCCAATTTCAAAATCTGATGTAGAAAAGTTAGAACATATAAACTAATTTCTCCTGGATTTTTTAAATTTAATTCCATAGTTACAAACAGTTAAATCAGTTGTTCTTTTTTTTTTTTTTTAAAGATGGTTTTGAGAAGTGTTCTTCAGGTCTTCATGATGAAGGTTCAGGTTACAATTAAGAACAATTAAAAAAAAGAAACCTCAAAGAATATTAGGATTGCAAATTGAAGCAATAGAATATTAGTAAAACCAAAAAAATCTCCCGCCCTGTGCATGTCCATAATGATACGTCTTCCAATTACACCCACATCCTTCATTTTCCACAGGAGTCCCAAGATACAACAGACCATTAATCAAAGTCATCATGATTGGAAAAGACCTTCAAGATCATCAAGTCCAACAGTCAGTCCTACACCACTGTAAACACTAAATCATCTCCCAAAGATCCAGGTCTACCAGTTTTTTGAACGCTCCGTGGGACAGCTACTCCACCACTTCCCTGTGCAACCTGTTCCAATGCTTCACCACTCTTTCAGTGAAGAAATTTTTCCTAATATCCAATCTGAACCTTGTAGTGAAATGAGGCAACCAGGTGCCACTAATTGCCAGGGAGTGAGCATGAGCTTGTGTCAAGCCCACTTGTACCTAATTAAGGTGGGCCCCCACTGCGCATGAGCAGGACCAGGGGGCCAATAAAAGGTAAGGCTCAAACTCACAAGCTCAGTTCATGCTGGAACTCACGACCTCAGCATGCTTGGCTTTAACTGCTGCTTTCAGCACTGCACTATCTTCATTGCTCCACTAGAGCTCATCGCAAAAGCAGGACCAGAGGGCCAGTAAAAGGTGAGGCCTAAGACACAAACTCAGCATGCTTGGCTTTAAGTGCTGCTTTCAGCACTGCACTACCTTTACTGCCCCACTAGAGCTTGTTGTTGCCAGGGTGAGGCTTGAGTGGAGCAGCTGGCTAAGCACGTAATGACACACCTGAGCAATGCTGAGGGACACGGGTTCAAGACTCCTCAAAGCTCACCCTGCTGGCAATGAGCTCTAGTGGAGTTTGTGTCTTAGGCCTTACCTTTTATTGGCCCCCTGGTCCTGCTCATGCACAGTGGGGGCCCACCCTAATTAGGCACAGGTGGGCTTGACACAAGCTCATGCTCACTCCCTGGCAATTAGTGGCACCTGGTTTCCTCATTTCACTACAGAACCTCCCCTGGCAAAACCTGAACCTATTTCTTCTTGTCCTATGACTAGACATTAGGGGAAAGAGGCCAACACCTGCCTCACTACAGCCTCATTTCAGGATGTTGTAGACAGCATGTTAGTCACAGGTCGCTTCGTTCCTGTCCACTAAGGATGGAAACAAGGATAACCACTGCAGATATGAGCTAGGTGGTGTAGTTAGATCTTGAGCTTATTTACACTGCAAGTGCAGAAATATGGACTGACTCTTTCATGAGAATCACAGACAGAACAAACATAAAACTCTTGCTGAGCACTGGCAATCATTCATGTTCAGACTTCAAGAAGATGGCAAATGTTCAGTAAACTCTTGCCAGTTCAGAATCCTTAAAGTCTCCCATGTTTTATTTGGGGTTTTTCTTGTTTGGTTTGGTGTTTTGTTTTGGGTTTTGTTTTTGGTTGGCTGTTTTTTTGTTGTTGGGTTTTTTTTGGTGTGGCATGTTACATCTTTTAGCTTGATAAAAAAAAAGAAAAAAGAATTGTATTTATAGTGTTTCATCATTTGCAATAACTGATTTTGTAGTTATGAAATATCTCAGGTGTGCTTCAGCATAAAATAAACCTTAAAAAACATTTACAGTCATTCTATGCTTATGATCCCTTAAATATAAACTGCTGGGGGATTGCTTCAGCTTGCACATCGAATTTATTTATACCCTGCAGTATAGATTGGAAATTTTGCATTCAAGTAACATTCTTGATTACTTGAGTTATATGGCTTAATTTCTACTAGTGTAATGACAGCTTGATTTCATATTCCCTGTTGATGAACTTTGATGTAAGCAACCCCTGACTGAAGTATTTGTGTGGAACCATTCGAGCCAATTGGCTCTTCCTTTGAGGTTCAGAAGATGTTTTGTTTTCATTCTTTTTGGGAAGATTTCTATATCTTATATTTATATAAGGTATGTATATGTTTATTTATGTATGCAATTCATATAATATACTTATATACATGTATATACAATAATACCCCAATGACTAGACATTGATTAGTCATAAGTTAAGGTCTAACGCTTTCCTCTTGTTTTTTTTAACCTCATGTCCTGCATCACAAATACACCCAGAATACTGTATAAGATAGTGCTAGTATTTTTAGAATGATATTACTTATACACTTGTACACTTGTAGTATAGAAATCCTTTTGGTTTGAAAAGACCTTTAAGATCATAAAGTTCGACCATTAACCCAGCACTTTAAAGTTTACCATTAAACCATGTCCCCAGGTACTACATCTGTCTTTTAAATACCTTCAGGGATAGTGACTGAGCTACTTCCCCCGGCAGCCTGTTCCTGAGCCTGGCAACCCTGTTGGCAAATAATTTTTTCTTAACATCCAATCTAAGCCTCCCCTAACACAACTTGAGGCCATTTCCTCTCGTTCTATCATTTGGTACTCGGGAGAAGAGACTGACCACACCTCACTACAAACTCCTTCCAGGTAGTTGCAGAGAGCTATAGGGTCTCCCCTCAGCCTTTTTTTAATTCAGTCTAATCATCCCCAGTTCCCTGAGCCATTCCTTGTGTGGCTTGTTCTCTAGACCCTCCACTAGCTTTGTTTCTTATCTTTGGATGCACCAGCATACTTTTGTCTGTACTTTATATGCATTCAAATAAATATAATTTCATCTAAACTGTTATACACTACTGATATACTTGGCCAGTAGCTCTTTTCAGGTCTAGAAGAGAACATTATGTTTATTATGATTTGATGTCTCTAATCACTCTATTAATACAACTATTTGGTAGTATTTCTATAAAAATAATTAAGCTTTAAGTGAACTTTAACATTTTAAAACCGGTGTATCCAAAGCAATAAAAGTGATTAAAAACATGCTCTATCCTTAGCTAAGTCATTCTGTTTGTTAATTTCTATCTTTCTTAAATAACTGTATCCTGTTTCTAAACAGAATTTTTAGCACTAAATTAAAAATATTTATTCTTAGTATAGTCAGTTTTCTTTTATTATAAGAAATATACTTAAATATCTTCTAAAAATATAGATAATCATATTAGATGGAGCAGACCAGGAAAATTAACAGACTTCCTTTAGGAAGTATTGGAGAAATAACTGGACTTTTTTTTGTGGTGGAGTTAGCAAGTATTTCTTAAGAATAAATCACATGGTATCACAAGAGCTCATTGAGTCATGAAATAACTGAGGGTTTTTCTTATGAAAGACTAGACCATGTAAGATCCATTAAAGAAGCTGTTAAAAAGCTGTACCAGGCAGAAGCAGTTGGTAGGTTTCTGAAAAAGTGAAAATCCTGTCTCATTTAAAGATGTACATCTAGGATAATTATTATCAATTTTGTCAAACTTTTGCTCACATCAATGGTAAATCTACTTAGTTTGGAGGAAATGCAACCCGTCTTGTTTTGAGGAAGAATTGCTGTGGAAAGCATGATAAAGTCATGAAGACCTATCAAAAACCAGATACAAATTAGTAAATGAGCATTTACAAAAACCTGCAGTTATTAAATGTATTGATTGAAATACTGAGTTCCTTGTGATTGAAAGGTATGTACCCATAAATAATGACTGCATTATTAAGTTTTAGAATATTTGATTAATTATTTTTTTTTACAAATGCTTCAAAATAAAGAGCAAAGTGCACCATATTATTAGAACAGGTATAAAAGCAACCAAGTTGGGTTTAGTGTGTTTAAAAGGCATTTTGTGAGGATTCAGGCAATCATTCATAATACCAAATCTAGAGAAAATCAACTTAATGAATTTAATGACCTGTGAATAAATTGAAAAGAAAAAATAATGTATAAAGTGAGTCATAGCTAATCCTGCGTTTTAAAGCATGTTTACTTTTCAGATTCCGTATTGAAGATGTTACCACTTATAGAGGGGTTTTTTCTGGGAAGATTTTACAATTTTCTAGCTCTAATACCCCAGGGACTTTTATATGTGAGTATTCACCCTCATCTTCCTTCAGCTTTAGGGCTAATGCAGCTCCCAGTTCTTAATGGAACAGGAACAAAATGAACATTGGAATCCCTGCTGAGAAAGTCAGCAAAAGTTAAAGGTGTTTGAAATTTTAAGTAGCTGTGAAAAGTGATTGCAAGTTAAAAGCCTGCTGTTTTCTCTTAAAACACTGCAATAATGTGTAAATTAAGCTGTACAAGAAAGGGATAACTCTTAAGAAGCAGCCCAGGTGCTCTGTACATGGAGATGAATTGCTAAACCATATTGGCTAATTTTATGTGGGGAAGAGAAAGACTAATGAAGATTATTTTATAGTGGTAACTCATTAAAGGACACTTTTGGCTATAATTCCCTAACTGATGGAAGTGTACATGTCACCATTAAATAGTACTCATAAGAGTAAAATCAGTAACATACAGAGCTGTTATCTGTGCTCTTCTACAAGAAGGAGGTAGAAGATTTCACTAGAAGGCATCTGAGTCTCAAACTGGTTGGTTCCACTCAGTTTTGAAAGAACTGAGGGGATCCCAATATAAACTGAATAAAGGATTTGGTATTAATTTTTTATACAGATAGTCTGAAGGATTTGGATTATCCATCCCTCTTTGACTGACAGATCAAATTGCTATCTAAAACTCCTCACAAAAACTGTAATCTAGTAATATTTTTATTTATATAGGAGTGGGTTCTTTTAGTCACAGGTTATATTAATATTTGCTCTCTATGTCCCTGTTATTGTAGTCTATGAAGATTTCATCTGAGGTGTTTCAAGACTCTGTGTAGTATGAAAATTGGATCATAAGCTGTTCTTTAACAAAGATATGTATTTAACAGTTTTCCTTTCACTTTGATATGATTCATTGCTGTTACCCACTCTTATATGATGTTGACACATGGGAACTGTTTTGTACATCAGGTAAGCCAGTAAGTGCAAGTAGCTTCACTGAGTTCTATTAATTTAAAAAAACACTAAAAATAAAAAAAGAGGAATTTTGAGTTCTATTCTGATTTCATTATTCTATTAATAGTTATTATAGCAATTGCATATGTTTTAAGTCAATGCGTTACACTTAAATTTTGACTTAAATTTTTCATTTCACCTTGAGTACTAAGGTCTTATAATATGTCATGGACTAATGAAATCAATGTAGAAGAGCTTCTGCTCTCATGTCTTACAGGTTACTAAGGTTTGCCTACCTTTGAGTGCACACACAGTTATGACAACAATGCCATACTGCCAAGTCAGGCTTCTGGGATCTTACACAGAGCAAGTAAAGCTGATGTGCTTGATAAGATTTTAGTTGGTTGTGTTTAAAATGGAGTACATAGTCTGTTAGGGTATATGGTAGGAATTATTTCCAAGTCTGTCTCTTAGGTTTTTTAAGAGAAGTGACTATCATCCTTAGGCACATAACTGATGGAAATATGGCTGCAGAAAACTTGTGGGTAAAAAAATGTTTAGAGAAAAAAAAAAAAGAAGTAGAGAAAGGTACTAGTACTGCATTTTCAAGCTTCCTTTGAATTAAAAATTTAAAATGCTGCAAGTAACACTTTTAATAGTTTAGTAACTGTTGTTAAGTACACTAAAATGAGTCTCATGTGAGCACATATTTTAAAGGAACTTCTCTAATTTTTGCTATGCAAATCTTATGATAACTTCCTTTTATGCAGAAATTTTGTCTTTTGCTTAGTTATACTGTTCAATCAAGTAGAAATTACTCCAAAATTCTACAAAGTATCTCATTATGCTTTTCCTATAGCCCCCCTCCCCCAATCCACTTAATAATGTTTAAAGGAAAACTGTGAAAAAACCCAACAAACTCACAATGGATTAACATAAACTAGAGATCTAATACTCAGATGGAGAAAATAATTTATTTAGTATTACAGTCTTTTATAATTGACATCACGCTCATAATCCCTAACTGCATAGCTCATGCGTAGATAAAGGAATATTGCTATATCCTGATAGCTATTTGGCAAAAGTAACAGAAGGAAAGAATATGGTATAATTACAGAGGAGGTAGACTAAAAATACTTCTCATCTTTCCCTAAAAAATTGAAAAAGCCAATAATTAATAAAATGAGGAAAAAGGAATGAAAAGGCAATTAAAATGAGAGATAAAAAATTAGAAATATGAGACGAGTTCATCAACATAGAAAAGAGCTATTTAGAAAAGCAGAGTCAACTATTGCTATAATAGTTTCATTGCAGAATGTGCATATGCTTGTTCATTTTAATTTCATTCTCATTAGGGCCTTGCTTTCAAGAATGTCATTTATCCTAATTTTATTTTCTCCTTGTCATTTTTTCTTCCTTTTGTGCCTAAAATGTTAACAAAATGGCTATAATGTTTGTCATTTTGGGAATCTGTATGCATAAAACAACCTCTGTAGCTAAGGTAGCTGCATGAAAACCTTTTCCAAAGGCTGGTGCAAAGCTTTGAGATTACTCCGGTTGTTTTTTTAATCAGATGTTCAAATTTGAAATCAATTATAGTAATTAGAATTTGGAGGGTATAAATTTAAGTCCTAACTTGCAGCGCCACTTTTTTTTTTTTTTTTTTTTTTTTTTTTTTTTTTTTTTGTGTCTTTAATTGCAACAGAAATAACTTTCATGGGAGAACATAGATCAGGTGCTCTAAACCTGATGCATAATCAGTCCTGTTAAAGTAAAGCAGTAATTAGATAACTACAGTGTTAAACTAGGCAGAATTATAAGGATTATTAAGGATACTGTATAATTGATTCTAGTAAGGATCATTTATTCAAATATCTTGACCTTAGTCTTCTTTTGGACATCAGTAACTGTTATGTTTATTACATATCCTTATTAATTTTTAATTGAAATATAAAAAAGAAGTAAAATAAATGAAAAATATTCTTTTGGTGGTGGTTTTTTGTGTGATTTTTTTTTTCTTATAAAACAAAGACATTGCTTTAAAACCTAATAGTTTTTCTTTAATTAGGATGATTAACTTCAAATGTAATTTTGTTCATGAATAAGTTTTCATGTTTCATTGAAATTTGATCCATCTCTCTGACAAACCTGAAGAAAAGTATCAATATATTTCCTGTGGGGTAAACAACATGCTCCAGTTTTAGTATGGTAAAGATGGTGAATGTATTGAAAAATAAAACCATAAAAATGAGATGTACTTACGTAAATTTTACTGATTGCCATCTGGTAGAACTACAGAAAGGACTGTAAGAGGTTTAGAGAAAGTTCTTTGACAGCTCATAAATTATTCACCCCTGTCAGAGATGAAAGGCAGGAAATTATTGCAACAAATGAAATTAAGGGGAATTGAAAAAGGCTCTTGACAAACATTAAATTAAGTAAGTACAAATAAAAAAAATAATACATTTTTACCATCTTTTATTTTGCAGTACCTTTTCTTAGCTATGTGTTTAAACATATAACACATCAGATATTTGAAAGAGGTGTTTAAGGTTTAAAAAAAAAATGTCATTGAGATAGTCTGTTAAAAAGTTTTGAAGCCTTTAAATGCATGTTTAGGTAAGATAAGACAGAGGAAATCAGTTAGCCCAAATCTAAATGTAATCATTTAGTAAAAAATTTGGGTTTAGGTAGTTAATTATAATAATGGAAATAGATAAGACTGATAGAATCAGTAGCTTAAATGCATTTGCTGGTGTTTTGAATGATAATTCTGTAAAACACCAGTCTCCAAGAGGCTACAAAACATTCTGTCAAATTTTCATTTGTCATGCAAGTGTGGTAATAGGGAACATGGGGCCTTCAAGAGCTGAGAAGAGTCTAGATCTAATTGCCATTCTTTCTGGAGCCAGCCTGGTGCAGTGGTCTGACTACTCCTTCCACTGATCTTCCAGACAAATGGGAAGGAAGCTGCATCCTGCAGTCTGAGAGGAATAAAGAAAGGCTTCAAGGCCTTGGGACAGTAGTGAAAGACTCTGTGGGACAAGTTATTTTCTCTTTCCTCTGTCCAGTTGCTGCTGATGACATGAGCTGCAATAGAGGGATCCAGTCTGTAAATACCTGGCTCAGACTGGTGCTATAGGCAGGGCTACAGGCGAATGGTGGAGAAGCCAACTAGGAGAAGAACACTGCTGGATATTATCCTCACCAACAAGGAGGGTCTCATTGAAGTGGTGAAAGTTAAAGGCAACCTTGCCTGTAGTGCTCATGAGATGGTGGAGTTCAGGATCTTATGTAGTAGGAACAGAACACCAAGCAGGACCATGACCCTGGACTTCAGTAGGGCCAACTTTGGTCTTTTCAAGAAATTGTCAAGTGAAGTCCCAAGGGTCAGGGTACTAAAAGATTAGGGGGGCCAAGATATCTGGTTAAAATTCAAGAAACACTTCTTCCAAGCACAAAATCAGAGAATCTGTGTTACTAAATGCCTTCTTTGTCTCTGTCTAGGCAGCTATAGACTGTCCACAGGAGACCCAAACCCCTGACGCCTCAGAGGAAGTTGCAATAAATCATAGAATCGACTGGGTTGGAAGGGACCTCAGAGATCATCAAGTCCAACCCTTGATCCACTACCGTTGCAGCTACTAGACCATGGCACAGAGTGCCACATCCAGTCTCTTTTTAAATATCTCTAGGGATGGAGAATCCACTACTTCCTTGGGCAGCCCATTCCAATGCCTGACCACCCTTTCGGTAAAGAAATTCTTTCTGATATCCAACCTAAACCTCCCCCAGCACAACTTAAGACCATGTCCTCTTGTCTTGCTAAAGAAGAAGTGTGTCTTGGTTGATGAGAACCAGGTTGGGGATCAGTTAAGCAATCTGGACATCCATAAATCTATAGGTCCTGATGGGATACACCCACAGGTGCAGTGGGAGCTGGCATAGTGATTGCCAGGCAATCTGGCAATCTCCATCATCTTTGATAGGTTGCGGAGGAACAGGAGAGTTGCCTGAGGTCTGCAGGAAAGCAAATATCACTCCAGTCCTCAGAAAGGATTAGATAGAAGACCCTGGTAACTATGGACCAGTAAGCCTCACCTCCATCCCTGGAAAAGTGATGGAACAACTTATTCTCAGCACTGTCTCTAGGCATACCAAGGACAAGAAGGTCATTAGGAAAACTCAACATGGGGGGATTCATGTTTAACCAACATACCAGCCTTTTATGAAGACATAACCAAGTGAATGGATCATGGTAGTTCAGTAGATGTCATTTATCTAGATTTCAGTAAAACATTTTACACTGTCTCCCACGTCATCCCTGGAGATAAACTAAAACAAATGTGGTCTGGATGATCAGGTAGTGAGGTGGATAGTGAGCTGATTACAGCAACAAAGTCAGAGAGTTGTGGTCAATGGGACAGAGTCTAGCTGGAGGCATATCTAGTGGAGTCCCTCAGGGGTTGGTACTATAACCAATACTATTCAACATATTCATCAGTGACCTGGATGAGAGTGTACTGTCAGCAGGTTTGATGATGACACAAAACTGGGGGGAGTGGCTGACACACCAGGAGGCTGTGCTGCCATTCAGTGAGACCTAGACAGGCTGAAGAGTTGGGTGGGGAGAACTTTAATGAAATGCAACAAGGCTAAGCTTAGAGCCTTGCATCTGAGAAAGAACAATTCAGTGTTGTAGTATAGGTTGGAAAATGACCTATTAAAGAGCAGCGTAGAGGATAGGAACCTTAGGGTCCTAGTGGACAGAAGGATGACCATGAGCCAGCAACGTGCCCTCATGGCTGAGCAGGCCAATGGCATCCTGGGGTGTATTGGAAGAGGGGTGTTTAGTATGTTGAGAGAGGTTCTTCTCCCCCTCTACCCTTCCCTGGTTAGGCCACATCTGGAATATTGTGTCCAGTTCTGGGCCCATCAGTTCAAGAACAACAGAGAACTACTTGGAAGAGTCCAGTTCAGAGCCTCCAAGATGATGAAGGGAGTGGAACATCTCCCTTATGAGGAAAGGCTGAGGGAGCTGGGGCTCTTCAGCTTGGAGAAGAGGAGAATGAGGGGTGACCTCACCAATGTTTATAAATATGTAAATGGAAAATGTCAGAAGGATGAAGCCAGGCTCTTCTTAGTGATGTTCGATGGTAAGACTGGAGGTGCAAGCTAGACCAGAGGAGGTTCCAAGTAAATTTGAGAAAAAGCTTTTTCACTGTGAGAGTGACAGAACACTGGAACAGGCTGCTCAGTGAGACATTCAAAGTACCTTCTTCAGAAACATTCAAAACCCACTCATTACATTGCAGTGTGGCCTACTTTAGGTTATCCTGCCCTGGCAGGGGGATTGGACTTGATGAATTCTTGAGGTCCCTTCCAACCCCTAATAATCTCTGATTCTGTGCTATCTGGCAAAATCATAAAAATTTTCCAACACAGAAATAAGTATTTAGATACTTGCTTCTCAAGCAAAGTATGTTTGAAAACAGAGTTGAACCAGTATGAATCCAAGTCCTTGTAAAGGTTTCCTCTGAGGCAACCTAGTGGCCTTCTAATTCCAAGGCACAGGCAGAGATATGTAGAAATCTTTTGGACTGACGGTAGTTTATTTAGTGTCAGGTGCGTGATTTCTATTAACTGGGTGCAGCTAACCTGGTCTTTTTAATTACAAGATGCATTTAGAAATTTTACATCATGTTGATAGTGGCACACATTATCCTGACTGGTAACAGGGTTTCTAGTGTCAGATAACACTGAAGAGCTGAGCTCTTCATCCATGGCTTTTTGTTTACAGAGAAGACCTTCATAACAATACAAGGTGGACTCAGGTTGTCTCAGGGTAATAAGAATTATCATTCTCTACATGTAAAGTAATAGTTCCCTTGATATCTGGGAGGACTGAGACGTAATTAACCTCTGGTCATTGTTTCTTTGACTCCTGTCAACTAGCCAATTGTGGGACTTTTTTGCTTTATAGCTTCGTGCATAAGAGTAAAGCATAATCTGGGTAGCACATTACAAGACCTTCTGTCATTTATATGCCTCTCACAGACAAAATTAATTTAGCTAGGTTTTTTCAGATATCTATTTTCACTAAAATACCTTTTAAACCTGAACTGCAAGTGATTAAAATGAAAGATTACGATTCCACCTCACTTCTGCTTACAGCTTGGCTGCTCTTATGCTGCCCATGTGGGTGTGATAAGGTTATAATTGCTTTATTTATTTGCTTATATATGCAGCTCCTGGGTAATGGTGTACACCATGGTATTTTTCTTATTTCATTTCTTCAAAGAATACAACACAGTCTTACAAGGTATAACAAGATAAATGTGATCACTAAGAAGCATTTGTCATCTTCAGCCACATCAAATGTAAAGTGATAGCAGAGTCTGCTACAGCTACAGGACAAGAAAATAGCATAACATCAGTTAACATGTTATTATACATTTCCGATTCTGTAATTCTTCTGTAGATGTGAGCTACATCACACTACTTTGTGAAGTGTTAAAGTTGGCTCTTGTATTTTGTCGTGTTGCCTGAGCAGTTCACCTTGACACTGTATTCTAATAAGGTAAGGAATAGACAGAAAATTTCTGAGGAAGTAGCCAAATGAAAAATTCCTCCTGCAGCTTTTAGATCCTGGAAATGTAGTTTTAAAGATACAGTAGCTCTGCTCTGTGATTCCTAAGGTATAGCAGCTGCCCCTCCATTTCCCCCCCAAAATTATGAACTCATCATTTTAATGTATCTCTCTCTATTTGTCCTTGACAAGA
The DNA here is from genome assembly GCF_003957555.1 of Calypte anna. Taxonomy (NCBI): domain Eukaryota; kingdom Metazoa; phylum Chordata; class Aves; order Apodiformes; family Trochilidae; genus Calypte; species Calypte anna. The sequence continues at coordinate 102,641,419 of NC_044244.1, read as the reverse complement.
GACATGCATTTCAGAGCTTTACCTGGCTGGTAATGGAGTGTTGAATGAAAGGGCAACACATGAAACTTGATGACAGCTGTAATGAAAGGCAGCAATTATTTTTACTTTGGTGCAGCACTGTAAGAGTTGTTGATAGGGGCCATAAAAGGACATGGCAAGAGGTTGCAGAGCACAATGCCTTCCATCAGAGTGGGTTGAAAAATGGTACCCTCTTGTTGGTAGGTATCCTCTTGCCCAAATAATTAAATGAGATCACTGAAATGGGTTTGTAATACTGTTGCTTTTGGTTGAGCTAATGCAAAAGGGTTGCCTTCAGAATCCTGAATATGAACCAACCCCAGTCCCAAGAATCCTGACATCATAAAAAGCAATTCTGTGCCTTCTGAAGCTGCTACAAGGAGGCTGCATCTCAGAGAAAGCCTTAGTTTTTTCATGGGACAGCTGCTTCTAAATGTCAGTCTGCTCAGGGACATAAGCTCCTCCCCTCTGGTACTGCTTCTACACTGAGATCTGGAAGACACTCAATAAGAAAAACAAAAAATAAAATAAGGCAAGAATGAGTTAGGAGGTGAAGAAGGACTTGTTAAAGGTCACAAAATGATTACACTTTTTAGGAAATTTATGAAATTAAAGATCCAACACAGAACTGAAAAGTCCATGATACAACAATTCTTCAAATAACTTATGCTTACAAGGTGGAAAAGCAGATAAGGTTTTTTGATTTGCATAAGAAAATGTTTTCTTTGAAGGTAAAACAAAGGGAAATTAAAAATAGAATAGAATTTTTATTATATTCCAATAAGTATATCCCTACCCCTCCTTGGCCCCCCACCAGTGTATTTTGACTAACCAGCAAAAAAATTGCAATTTCTGAAATAAATATCCTCCATGAAAGTTAAACTTGATTCTAAATAATCATCCCTTTTTCTCACTTGGTATATATGGCTGAAAATTTACTTCTTTCCTAACTAGCAACCAAGATGTTCCATGAATTAGTTTCCAGCCAAAGTGAATAATTAAGAAGTCTTGGTGACAGTTAGTAACAATTGGTTGTAATGAATAATTCTGCAGCTGTATTTCTTACTAATTAAACTTCCTGAACAGAATATTAATAATATTCTAAAATAGCACTATAGATTGGGGTCTGTATGCTCACTCATATTAAGGTTAAAAAAGGCTAGATACAAAAGTACTGTCATATAAAATACATACATCTGTTCTGGCATGCAAAGAAAATTCTATTTTCCACTTAGTAACACTAACACAATTCAAAGATGCTACTTTTACTCTCATTTTCTTTCACCTTTTGTACAGTCTGAGGCTAGTCAAAGGAAGGAGGAGGGGAGAGAGAGAGATTCTATTACTTAATTTCTGGAGAATTATTATATTTTTTTATTCAGTTGTATTCAGATTCAGCAAAAGATATGACCATCTGTAAAAGACATACATAGATCTTGGAGAGAGAATTCCCTGTTTCTGTTCTCTCTACCTTGTGATTTGTATTCATAATACCTAACTGTTCTCAGCTAAGGTACAAGAAAGAAAAGCAGTATGCATGCCTTTTTCTCCCCTAGAGGAAAAAATACATAAAGTGCAAGTCCAGCAAATGAACCAATATGCAATCTTTAAAAATATTAGTTTGGTCTTATAAGTTGGAGGACAGAGACAAAGATGAAGAATGAAAACAACCTTGCTGGCCTGCCTCCTACTCATTCATTAATATTACTTCAGGGGGACTGCACTTCAAATTGCATATCTGAAGTTAATTTTAAATCTAGCCTTAAATTATTTCAGACTTGGGCACCTAACCTGTTTATTTGCCAGACATATAGCTGCCTAATTGTAGTTGCCAGAGATTTCTTCTTGGAACTATTCCTGAGTCTCTGTGGCTGGCTGGATTATTGCCACTAATAGATCCTAATAGAGTTTACTGAACACCTATCATCACCCTGGACAATCTTATGACTGGCTGCAAAGAGACAAAAATAGCATATTACCTTTTTCAGATGTTGAAAAGACTTTAATTAGATTTTAAGTAATGTTAAAATTCATCAAATAAGTATGTATTTCCTGAATTACTTTAACAAACAGGCTCTTGGAAATGTTAAAGCCTTCATGAGACTCTCAAGAGTGCTCTTCTGAATCTTAGGATCTCTTCTCTTTATAAGAGGATAACAGAGTCACGTAGTTAATGGATACACTTGAAATCATGTATTTATGTGGAAAGGGAAGTCAGCAAAGACAGATAGAATTCAAAGGTCACTGGTTTTATTCTGCTTATTAAAAGAAAATGATTTTATTCTGTTTCATTCTTGATGGAGTAGGGAAGAGGAACTGTGAAGTACAATTATTTAGAAAACCTTTATTAAAAAAATAATGCTGCATTAAACTGCATTATGTATTATAATGCATTATGTATTAAAACATATTTACTGTAAGATATGTTTTAAAAGAACAAACACAAAACTAAGCAGGTTATTCTGTTTCTTGCTCTCTCTGCAACTTAGAAGAAGAAAGAAAACCAATTTAGTATAGGTTTATTAGAGTGCCATCTTGTTAATTTGAACATTATTTCCATAGTATTTGATAGTATTGCTATCACTGCCTGCTATTATTCATACTGAAGAGCAGTCTCTTCCTTCTAGACTTGGTGGTCTACAGAGGTCTTGGATTTTCTCAGGTTGTCAAAAAGTATGTCTGATGCTGAAATTCTACTCATCTTTTCCACTTTCATCACAACTGTGGGATTGTTATTGATTTATTCTCTCTTCCTCCTTTCAGAATTTATTATGTTGTCAACAAAACACAATGTGACCTGTATGAATAAGAGTTAAGGCCAGAAATTATGTAAACTTTTGTAATTAAAGGCTCCAGTCCTCAAAGTTGCCTAAGTAACACCTAGAGTTTGATGCAAGCATTTTAAAAAAAATGTATCAAGATCTGAGTCATATTTATATAGAAATTAATGGAAATATCTCCAGATTTAATATGGAAATTTCTTGTCTCCTAACTAGCAACACCTTTGGCTTCCTAAAAATTCTTAAACTCCTAAGATTTTTGACTCAGCTCCATTCTCAAAAATTAGGGCAATGGTTGACCTCTCTTCTGTTAGCCCATTAAGATGTAGATTCATATTGCACAAGTCCATAGGCAATACAAAATGCCAATCATCAGTCCAGTCAAACTTATGAAATATATCTTTTGACACAGAGCTAGGGGCAGGAGTTCAGCTACAGAAAGTCAGATAAGCAGCAAAAGAATCTGCTCTGAATAATCTCTTACTGGAATCATGAATCCAGCACTGAATCATGAGATCCAAATCACACTGGGAATAAAATAATTTTTGTTGTTTTTACTTTTGAAATATTTCTGCTTCTTCTTGGACAGGTGGGGTTTCTATCAGATTTAGGGTAATAATTCTGAATGTTGACACGTACAGTGCTCGACACTTGTGCAGTGCATTTCTCATTAAAACATCTGTTTTTCAATATACTGTGCTGAATAAAAATTTGCGGGAGCACAGTGGACAACATGCAGATTAATATAATCAAAGTATTGAAGTTTATCAAGAGTAGTGGTAGCCCTTTTATACACAGTCAGGCTGATAACATAATATAAGCATATTGCTGATGGGTACAACACATTTTTCATATGCCACAGTGCACTAACTGGTTAAATACAACTCTTTCTGTGTTGCCTATGTGATGCTTTCCCATCCTGTTATTCTTCTTTTCTGCTGCCAACTCCTTTATCTTTTGCCCGCAGCTGATCTTTCAGTAACTTTGCAGCTGGTCCTCAATGCCCTTAGCTCACTTTGGTTAAAGCGATATAGTCAGGATTGCTCACATATCTGTTTTCTTCCAAAAAGTCCAACAAAAATCATTTGCTACAAACAATGAGATAGACAAGTCACAATTAGTTTGTTTTCTCTCAGAACCCTGGGAACACTGCTAGCCCTGACTGTCCCATTCTCAGTCCCCTTAGGGTTCACCCCACCCCCTCAGGGACCAGAGCCAGGACTGTCATCCCCTGCCCCAGTGATGGTGGAGCAGGGACAATCCCAATTCCCCACAGCCCTGCCGTGCCCAACCATGAGTCCTGCTGAGCTAGACTCACCTGGAGGTCTATGTTCCAGCCTGGCCTTGGCCTGTCCCCAGGGAGGTGCCTATTGATGGGTCTGGGACTGCCCTGGTGCCCCCACATGCCCTTCTCTTGTCTGTGGGGTGGGATTGGCCCTGGCTGTCCTTGCACAGAAGAAACCACTGGCTCCTGTGGCATCATGGATTTTTTTTTCTGTTTTTTCTTGCTACAGTGCAAAAATAGATGGCAGACAGGTAGTACATTGGCCTCTTTATTGATGCAGTGGGAAAAATTGCGGAATGTTTCCCATTTACTGGAAAAACTGGAAAAACTGAACAGCTGCAATATAAATTTCTCCATTGCTTCCCTTTTTCTCTCTGTCACAAGCCACATTCTGTCTTATGTATAAAATAGATTTACGTAGGTAAGGATTCTATTTCCTGATTCCTGATGTCTGCAGAAATCATATCTGTAATAAATTGCTAGCTGAAAGAAGCTAAGAATTTCCATCACTTATATTTCTCTTAATCTCTGTTTATAGGCAGAGATTAAATTTCCAACAATTTCTCCATTTTCACCTCCTGCAGAAAGCCTCCATCAATATGCTCTGCTTGTTCCAGTTTCATTTACACTTTAAGCAGTTCTAAGTTCATCTCTTTCTGTGTTCTTACAGTATGAGGAGTGATTATTAATCTTAATAAGAACTCCTAATCTACTGTATTTTATACTTCATATTGCATTGCACTTGCTGGAAGAGAAGGGAAATCTTTAAAAAAGTTTCATCATTTAGAGGGAAAAACACCATTAGAGGGCATACTGAAAACCCGAGCCCCATAATAAACATTATAGAATAGCATTAATAAAACTTCAGATTGATCTTTTCTTGTATTCAATTCTGCCCACTTAATTCCCAACAAGGTAGACTGTTGGAAGTCTAAGAAATAGTGTAATTTTATTAGCTTACTTAACAGGCTCTAAACAGTAAGCTAGACAAAAGGATGACATGCAACTCAGGAGAAAGTGAAGAAATGTCCCAGAGCCATATTCTTCTCAAATCTCTTTAGAACCGTACCATTAATCTGAATGCACTCAGTGCACCTAAGTTCAAAAAATGGTAACTAAGAAACAGAAACTTCCTGTGCTGTCACATTAGCCCATTGATTTGCTTCTTTGGATCACATTAATGAAAAATATATGCTCTCAGTTTCTTCATGGTCAATTGATTACAGGCTTTATGCCCAGAGTGGTTCTAGTCTTGGCATGGAGTTGAGAAATGGTCAAAGTAATACTTTCACAGATAAGAATATCAATGTTGATTTAGACAATTCTGCTCAAATTTCTGCGAAGAAGCAACCAAGTTTAAAACTAATTTGTGGGATGGTAATTGTATTGAACACAGAGAAAGGTGCAGACACCAAAACCCAAAAAAAGTTGCTAGATAACAGCACAATATCTAGACAAATGAAAAGATAAAGGTAATAAAAGGATTGATCACGTAGCCTCATTTCTGTTGTAATAGTCACTCTTAAGAAAGATGACAAAATGGAGGACTGTACAAAAATTCATTGCTATTTTGATGGGCTGACTAAATGTTGATTAATTATTACCACATTTAAAAGTTAAATTCATCTTGTTATCCAGTAATATGGTTAAGAATGACCTTTGTACAGTATGTCAAATCCAACAGAGAAAAATAAAATATTTGTCAAAAACATCTCCAAGTCTGCCCTAGATCTATTGTTGTAAGCACAGTAAAAGAGTATTAGTTGTGTCAATAATTTTCATTCCAATTTACCAGTGTTGCTATGAAATGACACCTTGTATTTTTGAGAGTACTATAATGTGTAGTGGAACGAGGCAGTCAGCTACCTCTGATTACCGAGAAGTGGGTGTGAGCCAGTATCAAATCCACCTGTGCCCAGTTAGGGCAGGCCCCCTATTGAGCATGTGCAAGACCAGGGGGCCAATAAAAGGTGAAACTCACAGCCACAGACTAGCTCACTCCCAAACACTGTATTACCTTTTATTGCGCTACTAGCGCTCATCGCCTCCAAGGTGAGGCTCTCTGTGGAGTCTCAAACCCAGGGCCTTCGGCATAGCAGTACTGGGTCTTAACCAGCTGCACCACGAGTCCGTGGCTGTGAGTTTCACCTTTTATTGGCCCCCTGGTCTTGCACATGCTCAATAGGGGCCTGCCCTAACTGGGCACAGGTGGATTTGATACTGGCTCACACTTCTCGGTAATCAGAGGTAGCTGACTGCCTCGTTCCACTACAATAATGTAACTCAATTGAAGAGTGTAGCGAGCTAAACTTTCTTTACCCATTTATCATTAATCATTCTAGCAGTAATATCTGAATCCTAAAATAGGATAAAACTTAAAAAAAAAAAAAAATCAAACCAAACCAAAAGCCACCTAAAAATAGCATGTGTGTTTTAGGAGACCTTGAAAAAAACCACCTTATTTCTTAATATTTTCTTATTACTTATTTGAAAACACACTCAAAGTCAGATTCCCCTATCTATGGATGACATCATCATGCTTTCACTGCCAAGACAATATCTATTTGTTGCATATAGTATTTATCAGAGTATTAATATCAGTACATCTAAAACAATATCACCAGTCACTTATCAACCACCTGATGTAAATACCTCTTGCAGCTCACATCTGATAGTATAGGATCATGGGTTTCACAGGAAACTTGGGAAATTTAAAACACTTATTTAGGAAAGGAGCTTAATATCTAAGTTGAGTACAGTAGATATAGTGCCTGGTGTTTTCACTGTAGCAATTTCTCACACATGAAGGTGAAACCTTTACTTTCTAGGTATTGCACTAGTTAAGTAACTGTTATAGTAGGTTCATGCATATATGTAGAGATATATTTGGAGGCTTAAATAATTTTTACTTCCCTTTTTATATTCTTCTTTAAGCTGTCATCATTGTTACTCTGAAACATTTCAAGTGATACGGTATGTATACTTTCACATTTAGAGATTGTTTTGGAAATAAATGCATTTGGGAAAATTAACCTCAAACCTTTCACAGTCTATCAGTATTCAGTGAAGAGAAATATTATGCCTTGTGCTTTATTGCTCCTTTATTTTTTTATTTTTCTAGTGTCAAACAAGAGACATGGGCCAGTATTTTCAGGAAAAATGTGGCATCTTGTGTTCCACAAATTAAATTGTAGACCTTGTGTCAAAAGTCAGAGTCTTCTGAGTGACTGTAAATTATATAATGCCGTTGAAGAGAAAGAGAGAAGGAAATTACCTGAAGCAGAAGCTGCCAAAGCTGGGCTGTCCTGCAGGAGAGGCTCAGAAGAAGAGACTTAAAACCAGAACCCCTGCAGAGGCCTATGGTAACATTGAAGGATGAGTAGTAGGTGGGCAGAGGAGGAGACTGAGACTGTAACTATGAGTTTCCCACACACTCCCCCAGCTATGGAGCCAAGGCCATTAGCAGTTTTGAGTCAGATGAGAGTTTAAGTCAGAGCAGCTGACTCAAGCTGACTGATAGGTTCACCCCATTCCATAAACTTCATACCTTTTATAAAGAGGAAGGCTTGCTGAGCAAGTAGAGCATCTCTCTGGCTCTCCCGCTTTTCTTTCTTCTCCTGAGGACTGGGCTGAGTATAGCCCTCTATATGTTATGTTGGCATTAAAATTTGCTATTTCATTATGTCCATTTTTATTTAAACCCGTGAGTTTCTTTTTTCTGATTCCCACTTTGGTTAAAAAAGGGCTATAGGGTGAAAGAGAAACTTAGAGTTTAGACCTGGATATAGGCTAAATGTAGTCAAAGAATGAAAGGATTTGCTGTTTTAAAACACTAAAGACTTGAGGTAGGAAGGCCCAGGGGTTATGAAGACAGAAGCCAGGGGTGGCTTAAGGGCAAAATGGGTATAGCAAATTTCTTTCTTCTGAAACACTAAGAGTGCTGGAAAGGGAAGGGTTGCTATATGTGGAGCAAGATTGTAAGGACAGCAAGAAAGGCAGCTGTGGGGGATCGTCCTTCTCTCCCTCACCTTTCGCATGGACCAGTCAATACTGCCTGAGGACTGGAGCCGTGTGGATGGGGTCAGAGTTGATTCCAGGCAGCAGTGAGGGGGCACACAAGGAGATGTCTCCCCAGGGGCTACTGCCACGGTGGATGCTGTCAGCTCCAGCCTTGCTCAAGGATGCACCTACACCTCAGCTCTTGAATGCTGTAAGTATGGTCCTTTGAGCTAAATAAAACCAGAAGAAATTGTTCAAATGATCATATTGACACACAATGTCATTGCTTGCTAATCTTCTGGTGTCATTTGATTCTTCTAACTTTTCCATTTTCCTCCTTTCTCTCCCACAAGAGTTAGGTGATTACATTGTGTATTAAGCATTAGCCACCAATGTTGTTTCATTGAAATGCTTATTGTTTAATTAAAAATAACCATGCTGATATTATACTTGTGGGAGAGATAACTGGGGAAGCTGGAATGCAGAGAAGTAAATTTTGGGGCCTCAAGAAAGCAGAATGGGTGAAATCTGTTATGTGAAACCTGGACTCAAGTGAACAGCTGGTGGCTAAGGAGATCACATTAGTACCCTTAATTGGGTGTTTGTGCAGAATCAGGAGATGATTTTTAGCAATAAAAGAGAAACATTACAGGATTAGTTTTTGTTCTCTAAGATATCTCTGCTATTCCTCTGCACACAACAATATTTTGAAGAGGCTTTAAAAGCATAGACAGTTGATATTTCTAGTTTACATGCATGATTACTCTTTAAAAGATGTGTCAGCCTCCTCTGTTTTGTTTACCTGTTGTCTTGACTTAGTTACTGTAACTGAAGTATCTAGAAGTTGGCAATATACTACTTGAATTCGCTTAGGAAACTTTGTCTTGATTTCTTGATTTTGACTTAAATATTGGAATCAGTACTCTAGAAGGTAGCTGTTGCCTCTTCACAATTGTCCCTGACACATCCAGCTATTAAAAAAAAAAATTCAAATGTCCTTCCACAATTTATAATTAGATTCCACAGAAATCAAGGGTTAATCACTAAAGAACTCAGTTAAGACCTAACAATGACACTGAAACTTGACCACTGCATAATTATAAAATTTATGGTCAAATAAGTTTCAGCAAGGATAAAAGAATATTTTAAAATTAAAACATTATTTTCCCACATTTTCATACATATCACGAGGAGTAATTAGCAAAGTTTGCCATAAATCATTGTTCTCAGGTACATTAATACTTTGATTAACTTGGAACATGACTTCCAGCTAGGTTCAGTAGGTAACATATAATAAAATGAAAAATCAGTGGTTTATAATTACCTTATATTGAAAAGAGTTAGGAATGCTGCAAAAGTTCTAAGACTATCGGAATAGAGACTTCTCAGGTTCCTCAACCTCTCTGCAGTTCATCTATTCAGTTACCCAATGAAATTAGAGAGAAATCTAGAATAACACAAGAGGAAACATGCCTGGAACCTCCATTTTACAGACAACTTAAATTAGGATGTAAAGTAAGGATCTACTGTTCATAACATCAAGGCATAATATATCCTCCAGATATCTCTTAATGCTAGCTTAGCCAATAAATGCAGCTTAAATAGCTTCATTTTAATTAAAAGTAACTAATTAGTAGAAAATGCAGTGTATTTTTTTAATCTGATATATAAATATATGAACCCAATCTACCAAACAGCCAAATTACAGCTGGAGCTACTTTTTCCTTTACTATAAAAATCAAATAAATCCTGGCTATATGAAAGTGAGTGGGACTTGCACTTAAGTTGTAAAGCTGTGAAAATTTACGGAGTTAACCTTTAATAGTTCAGCTGCAGTGCTGATGTTTCAACTTTTCATTGCATGTATCCTCTAAATGTTTGGAAAACAGTAAACTAATATGTAAGTAAAGTGAAATTAATTTAGACATCAACATTAACATTTGGGGTGGTTTGTTTGTTTTTTTTGCTTTTATTTAAACATTATTCCCCTTGCTGCAACATTGGTCCAGTCTCACTTGTCCTATCACTGTGGACATCCAGGAGTCTGGATCCATCTTACTAGAGCTCCTCAGCAGGTAATCAGGAATGGCTATCTGATCCTCCTTTAGGCTTCTACAGGCTGAACAACTGCACCTCTTCCAGGCTTTCATTCAATATCATGGGATCCAGTCCTATACTTGTTTTAGTGACTTTGCACTATATTTTGTTCTGTGTTATGTACAGGAGAATAGTTAGTAGGTACTAAAGGAACCATAAAGCACCATGTAAATGGAGAGAGAATGTTATGTCACAAGCTTCATCAGAGAAAACTTACCAACACAACTATATTAATACTGACAATATGTGATACACATTAAATACTATGTTTAAATGTGTTATTTTTATATTATTATTACAAGGATTTTAGAGGTCACCTTGGTAAAGGCTGCATATCTCCCAGTAGTTAGTGGTTCTTTTCCTCGGTAGCTTTCCACTACTCCTCCACTATCTGGGGAAGATCGGTAATACCGAGAAGTCTCTTTCACCTGGAATGTCATCTGCAAATGAATGCATGTGAATCAAAGTTTTAGGAATATGAATAGCATTAGCACAGTCCAGGAATTATTGCAATGATAAAAGTATGCAGCAATATGTGCTAATTCCATCATTGATGAAAGATTTTATTACAAAAACTACTTTAAATAATTAAAACTCTCTGGGAGTTTGATACATGTCACTGCACTGAAAATTTTCTTGGAGCTTTGCTTTCCTTTATCAATGCATCTCTTTTTTGCCGAACTTCTGACCTATTTTTGAATATTGTTGTGTCTAGTGACAGACATAAAATTATAAAAGGCATTTATCCATAAGCTTCTAAACATATGCTGTTAGCCATGTGGCAAGTGTATGCTCTCTTGATGTAATCCAACAAAAGCATTAGAGAGGTGAGGAAAAGCAATTATATTCACCCGCTAGAGAGTCTAAATTATTATTTTAGTCCAAAGTGGAAGATCATGGATTGTTAATTTCAGAACTTTCTCCAGCCTCAGATGAGCTGCAGGCTTCCAGCTCCCTTCTGCAAATCTCCTTTACCTGTCACATCTTTCATTCTCTCCAAAATGTTATTTTCTTTGAGCAAGATCAAATGATTCCAAAAGGCAGGAAAAATCTTGCAGACTGCTAAAATAAAAATGGAACTGACACGGATTGCCAAGACAAAAAGGAGTGAAACAAATTGGTACAAGAAACAGTGTTAATATCTTTGTGAGTAACTACCTAGTATTCCCCAGTGAACGCTGTCTGTGACTGCACTCCAGTGCAGTGGCAGGTAATGCCACTGTTGATTAGGAAAAGGTTTTGCAGTAGTAGCAGATATTTATGCAGCAGTTGATTTTAATGTAAAATCTGTTGAATTATTTTGGGGTTTTTTCTGCTGATTTAGTGGAAAATCAATGGCAAGTCACTGATGATGATAGTACACAGGAAAATAGGATTATACTTCTCTATCTGATCTGCTTCATTTTTAAATACTTACAGGTTGGAAGAGAAGCATAGAGACCACTAAGTACACATAGTATTTCCATGTAATCCAGCACTGCTCTTCTTTTTAATATCCTACAGTAGTTTGCTTCTGAAAAGGCTGTGCTAGCTATTTAGCAACATCCAATAGATATTTGGCATTTCTTTTTTCCTTATTTTCTTTTTCTTTTATTGTTATTCAAAAGTCGCATACGGGAACTAAAGGCAAAATGATACTTTTTTGACATTTCTCAGGAAAGAGAAGAATGAGTTGTTGCAGAAAAAGCTGTGTGAAAATGTGAAAACTATATTTGAGATGGGAAATCAATTATCCATTCACTTCATAATGGAGAGGAAATTATATTCCTTTAAATGCACACTTGACACTTGCATGTTTGGTGGTTTTTTGGTTTGTTTTTTTTTTATTGAGATCTAGTTTTAAAACTATAATGAAAGTGATAGTAATAGCTTTACATTATTCATTGCTGCTGACATTTAACAAAGTTATCACAAAGGTAAGTACATTATGATTATTGTATTATAATTTAGAACTCCCATGTTATTTATATGGAATGTTATCTATAGATATGTGGTGTGAAATAATGTCTTGTAATAGGAAACCGTGTATTTATGAAGAAAATAGTATTGGTAATTTTTTTTAATGTTACCTAACTTTAGAGCCAGGCAATAGGCATTCTTTAAGGAAGAAAAATAGAAACTGTAATGTGCAACTGAGTACAGGAAATATTGCGCACATTTTTTATGCCAAGACAGCAAGATGAAATCACACTGACAAATAATTTCCTATATAAAAAGTCCTAGTGACATCAGTGAGAGCAGCCATGTGAGTAAATGACCATGAAATGAAAGTGTTACATAAAGCACACTTCGGTGATTATATTGTTCATCTTGAAAAGGGACAGTCAGCTTTCAAGAACTAGTTCACTGACAGAAATACAAAAAAGAACATTCAGATCCACCATTATCCAGAAGGGTTAGTGTCTTAATCCATGTATTATAAAAGTTGCAGCAAGTCTCTAACATGGCAATGAACCTCCTACGGATAAGGCATATTGTGAGTTTAAAACTGCCATAATTATCTGTAGGAATACAGACACGCTTCTTACACTTCAGTACCTAACAGGAGCTGCAATATGGCTAACAGCTTGATACAAAGTAGAGAGAGACTAATTCATCATACACTGGTCTGCAGCATGTCATCAGTTTCATATTTCAGTGTGGTTACATTGTAATTCACAATGATAAAGGTAAAAAAATTCTAGATTTGTGTACAAGGTAAACTTTGGTTTAAGTTGAAGGCAATCAACTAACAATAATACAGGTAAGAGAGATGTTTGCATAAACATTGAAAAAGAAATGGAAGTAAACTGTTTATTCCAATAATGACAAAATTACTTTTTCTGTACACGTAATCTTAAAGGCAAAAATATTGTATTTAAAATATACTATAAAAAAGAGCAAGAAGAAAAATTTTGGGGAGGTCTTTTATCAAAGTCACTAACTTCAAAGGTCACTAATAAATTGTCTGCACAACATTTTGCTTGGCAGATTGAATAGGGATTGTTGTCAAATACAATGCAAGTAAACTATGCACTTTGGTTTCTTTTTTCTCTCCTGAGATTCAAGAAGGCTTCCTTCATCTAGCAAACTTCTATATTTGCATTCAGTCTATCAGTCATGATTTCTGTGACTATATCGTAAAACATTTTTCATTCCTCTCTTGATCCAGGCTTTAAAATTATACTTGCTTATTTCTGTTAAGACTACCTGGATACAGAGAGAGGACGTTGTAACCTTATTCTATTGAATTTAGTTTCAAAAAAACATTGTGAAACAATAGTAATATCTAGAAAAAGGGAAATTGCAATGGGGTAAGGTTTCAAATCTAAAAATTTAGAGTACATAGTGGATTTCTGTACTGTTCAGTAAAATTCTGAAGGCTGTTGAGCACTGATAATAGTCATTATATTAGTTATGATAGTTGAAGTGTTCTCACTGTTCTTTAGAAAATTATCACTGCAGCCCTGTATTATTACTGTTGTTAACAATGCACTAATTTATGCTTGCAAAGTGCTTTGGAATTCCAGATGAAGACAGTAAAAGTATGTTAGTGCTGTAAGAAAGACAATGTGTAAAATATTCTCTTGAAACATAAAAATTCTAGCTGGATTTGTCACCATTTCATTCCTTAGAGTATTTTCCAAGTGTAATAAAAAGGAAGCATGAGATTTGTTATAACATTTTATCCTATTAACTTCTTCCTTGATTTCTGTTAGGCATTTATATCATTAGATTCTATTTTCTGTGGATCGATATGAAAGCAGCAAAAAAACTTTAACTGAAAAGAAAAACTAGTTTAACTAGAAAAGCTAGTTAAATTGGAGGAAAAGTGTCTAATATTTTGTCCATAGTTTTAGGGGAAAAATTTTTCTTCAGACACTGCAGTGCAAGATAGTAGCCATCAGACCTCATCAGTCTTCATCAGACACTGTCTACAATGTCATTTTTAGAAAAATTATTAAGAGATATTTGAAACACATTTGTACAGCTTACATCTATGTCATAAAGGAAAATCATGAAAGAATAATCAAAAGGAGAAAACTCAGCAATACATGCACCTGTTTTTTTTCCACCTTAGACCCATACTGTTTAAACCCTCATTGGGTCTTAAAAGCAAACACCTGCTTGGCTTATTTTGTTAACATTTTCTGTTTCTCTAAAGGCCATTCAAGAATAAAACTCTTCTCCTCTGAGCAATTTTCCAACTTACTGGTAAAACAGTCAAATAATTATTTGATTTTATTGTCCCACAAAGACAAATTTGAGAACAACATTCTGTAAACAGTTTCTTGATTAGATCTGTGTCCTGGAGAATAAGATTTTATTGTTATGACCTAGAAATTATAGAACTATGTACTTTGTATGCGGTTTCCTTTTTCCTTCAGGTTAGAAACATAGGTCTTTACCAGTTTTTGCAGCAGTTCCAAATCACATTAAAGGGATCAACTGAGATGGGAAATTATTTTCAAGTTTCCTATGTTAATAGTATCTCTCTCTCTTCAGACTGAAAAACTAAGGAGAAATATAACATAATTTGGTAATTATTAAACCTGCTCCTTTTATGAAATCACAGAACTATTTTTTTCCAGATTCATTAGTAAAACTGAAAAAAACCTAAAAAACTAAAAGAGTCTGAAAATCTACTTGGTAACCAAACAGTTTAAAATGTTGCCTTAAAAATAACATTTTCAAAGATCAATTAATTTTATACTTTTGTACCAGTTCATAATATAGTGCATCCTTTCAGAGCACTGAAGATAGCACAGTTTTAAAAATATTGCATTTACAGTATTAAAAATACTCTTTAAAATAGCTGTAACTCCCTATAGATAGATATATCTAGGCAATAATTTTGCCTTTCTTCCCTTTCTCTCCAAAATCCTCAGAGAACCCAGACAAAACTGACATACTAATTGACTAGTAATAGTATAGAACTCATTCCTTGAAACACTAGTTCAATGTAATGGCTTTGTTGCCCAAGAATATTTGAAACTTTGCAAGCCTGTTGCATGACATTAATCGATGCATTTTAGAAACTCCTGAGAGTACAGACAAAACTACTTTCTTACATGCACCCAGCACCGGTAAGTATGAACTTTTTTAGCGTTGAATTAAAGGTGTTATATTTTGCAGGGAGTGATGACATGATGAAGGAGAAGGTTTCAGGTCAGCCCCACACGTATCATTATCATCCCTATTCATCCTGTTACCATACGATAATCATTCTTTCACCTTAAAGAGGATAATATTTCAAACTCTTTTCTGATCTTGTCTGAACCTTTAATACCTTATAGAATGGACAGATATTCCTAGTTTTGCAGTGACTGAGTTCAGAGTTACTAGAATTCACAATGAACATATTTATTTTCAGGCAGTTCAACAGACTCAGTGTATGGACACAAGATGTAGACCAGTTTCTTGTTGGAGAAAAAACACTACTGAACATTACCTGGGGGTATATTTCTATATTCAAGAGTGTATGATATTTCTTGAGCTATATCTTCATGAGAATAGTGCATGTCCACTAAATGTTCATTGAAAAAATGCTGATTTACTATGATCAATTACCTTGAGCATTTTAGCTTCTTTGATCCTTTGTTCAGGATAATGAAACAGAAAAATTACCTCATGATAATGGATTTTTCCCTAAATCCTTAAGTACAAAACTGAAATTGTGGTAACATAACTTGGAGAACACATTTTCAGCACTGCCAGTGATAATCCCTATTTGTGTAGATTTTCTTCAAGGATAATTTTTTTAAGACAAAGCCTCAGTCTTACTGCTCTATATAGAGTTACACTGTCAACATGGAGGTGTCAGTTTATACATAAACTGTAAGGTAAATATCAGCTTTAATAGCTGAAGGAAAACACAACAATATTCATTAGACTTTTGTGGGATTTTTTCTATGTTCTTTTTTCTCATGGAAGACTGAGATTTAAAATTGTAGATGTAGAATTAGTGGAGATGCATGACTAATTTAATTTCGGTCACCCTTATGTGCTGAGGGAAAACAGAACAAACCACACTAACCTTGCACCAAATGAAAAACAACCAAGTAACTCCAGAGGTGAAGATGTAAATAGTTCTCAGGTAATTTGAATTCATAATATTATATTCAGGTAAAAACAAAAAAATAAAGTGAGAAAAAATAATGAGGTATGAAAATAAGGTGATGTAGCTTCTAATTTAAAGGAAATGTACAAATGTGGTGCTCCAGTTCCTGCTCACCCTTTAAGGTCTGAAAATCTTTTCAAAAAAACATTGAAAAGAGTATTGCTGCGTATTTCGAATAGTCCTGTATTTTATAGAACAGATTCAGAATACAATACCATTGTGTTAGTGATGGGCTCAGGAAATCTAAAAATCAGACTCCATCCTATATCAGCCAGGGAAGAAGGAAAGAGGAAATAAACTATGATTCTTCATTTTATCTTGTGAAGGGTCATCATCTTTGAAGGATCTCACATGTACCAGTTATGTTATACCATCAGAATTCAAACACTCATGAAATCCCTCTTCTTTTTCCATTGTTCTCTGATCAGTGCTCACCCATTTCTTGTCACCTCCTGTTCTTTTTTCTTGCTCTGGTTTCTTATCTTCCTTTTCTTATTTAAATTTATGTCCTTCTGTCTAAGAATAAAATCTCTTTTTTAGCTTATGTGTCTAGCTTATCGCTATGGATTTTAGTGAGGAATCTCTTTTTTCTATGCTATTTGATCCAGGGAATACTGACAACTACGAACAAATAATTACCTTGCTAAATTTTCCAGTATTGAGCACCTTGCATGCTCATGGTTTGTAAGACTACCTTAAAAATGGTTTTAAATTTATTTTGGAATTTGCAGGATATTTGTGAGTTTATGACAGAAAAAAATGTAGAAATTTTTAATATTTGCCGTGGTTCTGAAGAAACACTGGTAACTCTTGTTATTTCTGTCTACTTACATACCATGTCTACTTTCCCCCAAACCTTCTTGCCTCATGGAGGGCTTGATTTTTTTAGGACATTAATATTTTGCTCTTTAGGATCAAGAGGTATTTAAAGAAAATATGGAAGTGCAGACCTGCAGAAATGCTATGAAGTTTAACACATTGCTCAATGGGAGAATGTGTGTAGTGCAGGAACAGCCTTAAATTTTCTCTGCAAGCAAGAAAGTGAAATATTCCAAGAATTGCCTGATCCGGATTATATGTTGTCTGTAAATGCCATGCTAGGAATGTTTTAACTTTGTCAAAGGAGTTGCTAACATAAATTAGCATGGATTTCTTAAGAATGATTTGCAATAACACTAAAAAATTATTTCCTTAGTAGACTGTTCAGTACAAATGAATTTGCAGAACTCCTATATTCAGAAATGGCACCCCTTTAAAAAAAATTCACACCACTTACACTTTTTTCCAAATCTTGTTCTGTCAGTACATATTACAAATATCAAACTATTGAAGTCAAAAACATTATAAACTTTCCATTAAAAGGAAGCAAGGATAAGATACTGCCTGTGTTTTTCAAGTATTTAATTTATAAATTCTCAAGTGAGTGCTCTGATTTTGGTGGGACTAGATACCTCATAAGTGCTACAGTTTAAAAAGTGCTTAAAGAATCTTGCTGTAGCTAATTTATTTCATTGTTGCCTTGGCCCTGCAAAATATTATGAAAAATTCACATCCAGACCCACTGACAATGAAAAAATAGCTCATTTATTTAATTCTGAATTTATAAAATGTTGTGTTCTACGAAAGATGTTTTATTATTAGATTAGTGTCTGCTCCAGGATTCATGTTATTTTGAAGGAGAATGATTAAGAAAGTTATTAGTAAATATACAAAGAGCAGGACACACAGCATTTAAACATTACCCTATCATCTGTGCAACAAATGTTCAGCATCATTATGTTTCCACAATCGTAATTTGCTATTGCTCTGTGGGGTAAGCAATCAATACATGCAGGCAGTGCTTTTTATATCAATATAAAGAGAGCACAGCTTAGCCTGTTCCAGCCTTTGCAAAATCAATAATCATGTCTCTTTATATGACAGACAATTAGTCTCAGTTGCAGATGAGAGTGGCAAGGTACGAACTATAATTAACACAGAAAAACCTTACAAAATGTTCATCCCTCTGTTTGTTAAATGTCATTCAACTTTTTGCTTAGCAGTAAAGATAAATGTTGTTCGTATCAGTCCTTAATGCACAAACAACTGCCTAGAATCTCAATTTTTCACAGAAAAAGTAATAGCCACTAAAAATTAAATTGTCAGAATTTTCAGCAGAGTACATAACATAGATCTGTGTAGAGATAACTTTACTACTAAAACACACACTCAGTAGCTTTCAAATCATACTCTGACCTCAATAAGACAGAGTACAAATGGAAAGTTCTGCAGAGAGAGGTTGCCATCAGAAGCAGATAATTTTTTCCTTCGCATTGGCAAGTTGTACTTACCAGTGCACTGAAGTGGTAGAACACACCTATTCCTTTCCTCATTCCATCTGTTCTCTGGTCAGTTCTAAGGAATCAAAAAGCAAAGTTATTACCCATAAGTAATGACCCCTGTAACTTCATAGAACAAACCCCAACATTTTCCTGAGTTTACATTTACAACTGCAACGTCAATAATGGTTGACTTGTAAAATACTAAAAGTAGTATTTAAACATAATACGCAGTCTAGTACTTTTCAGTCAGCAACATTCAATTGTAGATTTGAAAAAACAGACACTTAAATACCACTTATTTTTTGTTTGCCTTTTAAAATACTTAGGATTCAATATCTTTCTCAAGTTCATCATCAAGACACTGGTGAATTGAGTAAATCTTTAACCTCGCTTTTCTGTTCAGCTGACTTAACTAATGTTCAAGGTCTTGAAACCTCTAAAAGATGATTGATATGGGAATACAAATTGCTTTCCTAAAATCAAACTTTATTGGTAATAACTCTAGCTTCTATGAGAAGGAGAAAAAAACCCAACACATGGAAATCCTAGCTTGTGTAACTTCACCCTAAGATACGTTTGTTGGTATTTGCATATTTAAATTTTGAATACTACCATATTTAATGATTACATTTAATTCTAAATACAAAGCATGTTATAAGCAGGAACCTCAGAAGAGTTTTTTTGGCTTTTTTTTCAAATCACTGATTTTTAAAAGAAAAGAGAGCAGAAGTACAAACAAACTACTCACTGCATTATGAATGTATTGCTTTTGAGTCTCCAGAATAGTTTTGTCTATTTCGTCAACTTTTCTCCTCATAAGCATTGTGCTATGTGAATGAGCCGTTAAGCAATAGCATTTTTTACAGTACAGCTTTCAACCAGCTCTATCTTTATATGATGATTTTTCTAAACATACCATTTTAATTGCTTTTTGAAACTGTTTTATCTTAATTTTCTAATATTTTTATCAACAAAAAAGAAGTTCTCAGTAGCATTCTTTATGTTTCTCTTAGTGTTTTGTTCTTTTTGCTTCTGACATCTTCCAATTTCTATTACTTAACCTTTGGCTCCTTTATATGATTTTTACAATACTATTCAGAAATAAGCTGTCTTTGATGTCATACACCAAACTTTAATTCTCTTTTGAGTTGTTAACCATAGTAATATAATCTGTACCATGTCTTTCATGAACTTGTGAACTGGAGTCTTTTGCCTTGATGATGTCTCAGCTGGCATACTTATCCACTAGTGCTGCATTCAGAGAGATAAAAGCCCTCATAGATTCAGTTCTTTACAGCTATAGACAGAGCACTGGTTTCCTCTGTTCCTCCAGCCGGCCATAATTCATTAAAATGACTTCAATACCTTTCAGTTTCCCTGCAAAAAAATTGAACAACCAGTGTCTCAAGGTCTCTATGAAAAATGAAATACAAAGTAAGTCCACCTCTAATGGTACAGAACTAGATGACATGTAAATGACATCTTGTGTCTCTTCCAGAAGCAATGTAGGAGAGTGCCCTTTACTGACTTTTAGCCCATAACCATGAAACATCAAGAATTACAGATTTAAAAAGCATTGCTAATAATATAGATACTCATCTATTCAAGTCTCTAAAACATTTGCCTAATCCAAAAAGAACAGTTTTAAATTGCACTGTTTCTTCCTTTTTCTCCTTCCTGTAAAAGAAGGTTTGACTGTTTTCATGTGTTCTTCTGTCATATCATTAGATTGGTGGGATCTTCATACCACAGCCCACACCCAGGAAGAGGAGACTGGCAATGCCCCTCCCTTGAATTTTTCTTTTTTTATTGTGTGAGATTACCAACTTATTTCCCTTTACATGACCACAGAGCTTCATCCATCTGATGTTTCTTTTTTTATTTACTATAAAAAAAATCTGAATATTTAACCCTAATTTTTTGGATGCAGTAGAGTGTGAGAATTTGCTATATTATTCAACCACAAAATGGTTGAATCACAATGGAATAAGATATTTCTGTTTAATCCTATAAACAAGAAGCCACAGGAGAAATCCCTTCTTTAAAAAGAAGTGAAAAGATTTTCTCATATTTTGGTACACCTAACATAAATACATGCAGAAGTTTACAAAAAGGCATCTCAGTTCTGAGTCAACATTTCTTCAACTGGGAATAAAAGAAAGAAAAGAAAACAAAATAAATTTTCGTGAAAGACAGCTCTCCCCAAAACACTATTTCTTGGTTGGTACTACTTAACAATTCAGTGAATTACTCTGGTGGTAGGATGTTGCCAGTATTTGAAATCTAGCATTACTTTTTTGCATGTTTGCTTTGTTTCTTTATTCTCTCAGGTCTTCCAAGTTCTTTCACCTTATTTTCTTATTTTTCTCCTCCAAAAATATTTATGCCTGAACTTCCATGTTCTTTTAAACTGTTTCAATACCTGCAAAACCCAGCTGCCTCAGACCTTTCTTGCTACATTAATGGATGAAAAATAAAATATGTTGATGACTCACTTCCTGTAAAATTATTTTCATGTTATCACTAATTGTAGTACAGTCCTGTACTGAGTACAGCTTCAGTTCATTCTTTGTGTTTCATACCCTGAATTTTTTATTTGAAATAAATTAAAGCCTTTAATTAGAAATTGTTTATAAATCTACAGGAAGATTCATTTACAAAACATAGAATACTGCTGATCACTTTAACATTTTGGTTCTTGGTTACTCTGCTTGATGCCTGAAAAATGTAGATTAAAAAAACAGTAGCTAATTTAAAAGGATTTTTAAACTAATTTGTGTTTTTGCTATTTTTTCCATGTACCCATTAAGAGTGGTTTGGTTACTACATTAGAGGCCTTTGGCAATCAGTGTGCAAATAGAAATTTAGGAGTTGTTTATATGTAGGAACTGGTCAAAATAATGTTTTCATCCCATCCATTTTGGCAACATCAAATTAAAAGACATCATCCTAAACAATGTGTGATATTTAAATAAAAGCAGGCTTTGTTTGCATACAAAACATCACATTTTAAATCACATTTTAAATTTGCTGCCAAACCCACACCTCAATAACCCAGAACACTCTCTTGACTTTCTCTGATTCTTATCCATAAACACTCAACCCTACTGTAAACATTGTTAAGCTCTGGACAGTCAAACCTCTCACTAACCCTCCAGGGCCACCACACCTTATCTCCTGTCTTGCTCATCACTTCTGAAGTGTTTGTTGCCATCCATTGCAGCACTCCAGCTGAGGGAGTCATCCCATCCTTTTTTTTCTGTGATGGCAACTACGTCCTACTTCTAGCTCCTCCTCTTTGTTTGCCATTTTGCGTGCATTGGTGGCGATGAACTTCAGTTTGTCTGTCAGTCTCATCACCTTTCTGAGGGAAGAAGCCCTTACTCCTACCTGAGCACTCACAGGCACTTCTGTGGTTTCTATACCATCAATAAGCCTTGTGTCTTTCCTTCCATATCACTCTCCATCCCCTAACTCCACCAGTACAATGAAATCTTTCACCCTACTTTATTATTTCACACATTCAGTCCTTTATCTCACACACAGTCCTTTGCAAGGCTATGTTCCCTAGGGCTCTCCATCCCTTCACCACAGGGATTTTACTGTTGATCCAGGAAGGTCCCTAGAAAATCAGGTTGGTTCCTTCTGTGCCACTGCTCATCATAATGCACCTTGGTGTCCTCAGACACCCCTTGATTTTTGTCTCCATGCAGCTCCCTGATTTTTAGGATCTTTTCTCCATTCCAGGTTCTTTTCTCCAACCAAAATTATCACCTTCTTTTCAGGATCATCTGTTTTCCAAGATCACTTCTTACAGGATTCCTTCCTTTCAGTTTCAAGCCCTTCCCTCCAAATCTCCAATTCTCCTATTTTCCCAATTTAAACATTTAAATTTATATGCTGAAAACATGTGATCACATATTTAATTAGTGGTTCTGTTTTATATCTTTATTAAATGGAGCATTCAAGACATACCAATTTTTTTTATCTTCTTTTTTTTTTTTTTTAATCCAGGTGCCACCAAAATTGGCGAAGAGTTCATATCTGTTGCTGCCATTAAGTAGCAAGCTTCTGCTTGAGACTTTGAAAGTTCAGTTTTGAGCATTCACCTACCTATCCACACAGGAACAATTATCTGTTGTCTGTTGATGTTCACAGTGTAAGCTGTTTTTTTACCCATGACTGCTGGTAAAAGATGGTTTTGATAGGGAGCAAACAGAAAATATTATTTTAGTCAAAATGTGCTGCTGTATGTCTGCCTATAAAAACGTTAAGACTAAAAAACTGTAAGAAAAAATGGTTAAATATTCTGAAATGCATCTTGCCATTCTACAGCAGCATACTATATTACATTGATGATGCAAAATTGCACTTTTGAAGTGTTTTGAAAACATTTTGATGGGAAGGTTTTTTTGTGCAGCTCGTTAAAGCAGATTGAGTCATAAGGATGCAACTCTCTCCTATGCGGTTAAAATTGAACTTAAAGTCAAACTGGGGTTAGTTTTGAGGGTAAAGATAGACAGACAAAAATAGAAGAAGAAGAGCTGGGGTAATTTGATGAAGTCTAGTTCAGAATGTCAGCTGAGCCCCCTGTAGTCTCCATCCCACTCATCTTTCTCTTAGACATCTGTCTAGACTGCATTTCTCACAGTTGCTGACAAGCTCACAGAGCTTGTCCTATTAACTCTTCAGTTCTGCAGACATCTGTTGCTTTCTAATCAACATTGGTAAGAATTTACAAGACTAAAAATTCCAGGAAAGTTGCATGCATCAATCTCTCTCAGCTTTAGTCCTTTATAATCTTTAATACCAAAGTGCAGCTTTTTTTCAAGTGGAGTCATTATCACTAGAGAAGATTCTTATAATTTTTTTTCTGATGTATCTATCAAAGCAGAAAAAAACCATGATAATTGAAAGAATAAGTAACAAAACAAGAAGAATTTTGTGAAATTATATGATTCAAAAGTATTATTTTGTTCTATAACTGAAGGCACATATTAGTCTTTACTTTTAAAACATAATAAAGTGTCTCTCAGAGTACATGATGACAGCTTTATCACCTCTTTGCAGCATGTTAGCTGTGCTCTTAGTAGTTTAAGGATCATACTTTTTTTTTGTATCACTCAAATAAGATTTACAGAGCAAATATATTCTCTGTCATTGTGGCATGATAACATGCCAAGCAAAGAGCATAATGAAATTTAAGAAATCTACATAGCTAACTTCTGTTATAATTTCTACATTTTTCCCAAGGATCTAGACATACTGCTGAAGCTACTGCAGTGTTGAAGAATAAGACACAAATTTGCAAAATAGTATTTTAATTTAACAAACCCATGGATTTATAAAGATTTGATCTTCTACACAAGTACTTTGCTACTAATCTCAGGACATTCAGCAATACTTCTTAAGTGGAGCCTGCACAATGCTCTGGTTTGGATTTGTGACCAAAACAGAGTTGATAACAGTGTTTAGCTACTGCTGAGCACTCCTTATGCAGCATCAAGACCTTTATTTTTTCCCACTCTGCACCTCCCCATGAATAGCCAGGGGCAGGCAAGAGGGTGGGAGAGGACAGAGCTGGGACAGCTGACCCCAACTGACTAAAGAGATGTTCCATAGCATAAAAAAGCTCAGGGAAATGTAAGGGTGGATATTGAGAGTTATGGTGTTTATCTTCCTTTACTTAAGCCATAGTTTCCTGGAAATGTCTCGACATCTGCCTGCTGATGGGATATAGTGAATGGCTGCCTTATTTTGATTTGCTTGTGTGTTTAGTTTTGCTTCACTTACTAAGCTGGCTTTATCTTGACGTGTGTGTTTTTATCATTTTTGCCTTTCTTATGCTCTCTACCTCCCCACTGCAGGGAGAGTGAGTGAATGGCTGAGTGTGGAGTAGCTGCCATACAAGGTCAATCCACCATAAAAATTAAGTTTTAAAGATGGTCCTGAACCTCAATTTTTAATGAGAAGACTTTCATGAGCATCTTACACTGAATATGAATATCTGAAATCTGTTTCAAATAAATTTCATCCAACGAGATAAAATCTTGAGCAATTCCAGCTTTTGGTTCAAAATATGCTCCATGCAGTAAATTTTGAGTTAGCACAACCAATTTTAGTGATATATTTTAACACACACTTTCCACAGAATCTTGTTATCCTAATCATAGGAAAAACTGAAAAGTGTCTGTATTTTTTACAGTCAGTTCTGTCAGGATTTAATTCTAACACTCTTCACTGTGCCTTTTTCAGCTTTCTCAGGGACATCCCAAGTTAGAATTGGTAGTAGGTGGTGACAGAGCAGTCTGTGATAGCGGAGTCTTGATTCTGATTCATTTTTGTGTTCAGCTAGGTTACGGAGGAACTAAACACCATCCTATTTAGCATGATCTCACATACCTCTTGAAGTCCTCTGGCACATTCAAACATTAAATGATATTGATTGTAACAGATTCTTAAAATCAATACTCATGTCTTAAAATGTCTGAGTCCTGACTGCAAATGGATTCATTGGTCTTGCCTCTGATTTTATGTACATTTGAACCATATATTATGGTAAATGTAATTATATAAATTATATGGAGACAACACAGCGTCCATGAGTTACTGTAGTAATCCTTTTGGTTCAAAACTATTTCATGCCCAAGTACAAAAGGCTGGCTCTATAGGATTTATAGTGTAAACATCTCTATAATTTTATTTTCCATATTATAAAATTTCATGGATTTAGTATTTAGCGAAAGATGAAGGAATTGATCACACATTAGGTGATGATTTTCCCCAATCATAAGTTTTTCATGACCATGCCCAACATGAACAGCAGTTTCCAAGTTGCAAATATATCCAGTGCCTAGGATAATTAAAATTGAAAAATTACATGAGCTTTAAATTTGGGTGCACTTATTGTATATAATTAATCTTGGTGAATGCTATAATTATATTATTGTTATTAGTATAGGTATTCTATAATAACAATGCATTTTTCTGATTTAAAAAAAAGTATTTTCTGATGTTGATGTTTTCAGTCATATGGCATCTCCATTATTTTCTTGTATTGTAGAAATTAATTGTCCAAATTATCATCAAAGGGGTTTTAGCTACTAGTGTTTGAATGTTGCTTGAGATTGTCTTTTCTTTGATCAATATAAGAGTTATATTTTTCTAAAACTATCCATCAGCACGTAGATGTATTAGCTTCCATCGAGTCTCTGGATAGAATTTCAGGCTTACACTGGATTTGATTATACCAAAGAACTTGCAAAGTTCCAAATATTTGGAAGTGTGAAAAATGTGAAGGAAAAACAAAAAAGTATGGTTTGTTTGGTTTTTTTTTTCTTCATAGGTTTACAATAGTGCTTTTCTGTTTTGATCACTAAATTTTCTGTGCCACAGATCCTTTCTTTATAATAGTTCTTTGGCCTGACTACATTGCAGGATTAACTGTATATTTAAACTCAGCTAAAAGTTTCTGAGCTTCTTAAAAAACTGTTGCCTTCAGCTGTCTGATTCAGATTTTAGAGTGAGAAGTCACTCTTGCCAGCTGCACAGTTGAGAATGCTCTGTGCTCACGGTCTGGCAATTCAGAACAAATCAAAATAACAAAACCATCTTTGAAACTAAAAGTCTCAGAATGCCAGTTCTCCATCATATGCACAGAGTCAGCTTCCCTATGCCATACACATATATGTGAATGAACATACACTTTCCCAGGTAAAAAATAATGTTTAGGAAAAAAAATTTCTGACACAAAAGATAATCTATTCATTATATGATTTACTTGTATGCTTCATGGTTGTTATTCTGTGATGTACAAAAAGCAGAAAGGCCTTTGGCTGAAATACGACTACTACCAGGACTAAAGTAGCTGGAGAATAATATATATTGTATTTTTACCTCTCATGAGGGGGTGGAAAAAATATCCAATAAAAAAATGTAATTTAAAAACAAACAAAAAAAAAACCTGGAACCTCAGTATGATCCATCCATCTCTTGTTTCTCTCATTGAGGATACCTTGCATTTTCTGGCACAAATTCTTAACCCTGTCTTTTTATTAGGGTTTACCTCTCTTTTCTATCTTCAGTTTTGCGTAATTCTTGTGCTTGGCCTCATTTATCTTCTTTACCATGTCTCCTTGGCTACACCCTACTGCATAAAATTTTTCCCCAGCTAAATACAGTATTTTAAGATGCAAAACTGTGGAGGTGGACCACAGAATAAATATTCTTAGAACAAGCTGTAACACCTAGAGGGTTTTTACTCACAATATTTGTCACTGTCTATTTATGGATTTTGTTAAATGACTGACAATCTCAGCATACACTTTAATATTGTCTGTCTCTCTTGTGACTCTTGAGAAGCATGTTTTGAAACAAACTTTAATTCTTTTTCTGTGACCTCTCTCCCTAACCCACTCAAAGATATGCATTTCACAACAATTAGGGTTACTGTAACTCCTATTTTATTGGTACATTCATGATTTTACTCTTTTTTTTTTTTTTTCCTTAGAGCTTACCTTTACTCCTGTACTAGGAAATGCTATACTGTACTTTTGGAAAAGAGCTTAAGTAACTTACTTTTAGATTTATAACTTACTTGTAAATAGTCCTTTTAGAACTGCTACTGGAAAAAAATGGTATCTAATGAATAGCATTTCTAGGGTGCAAGTCCCTGAAATGTTTAAATTTTTTAAAATCCTGAGATAAATTGGTATCTGCCTTCTGTACCAGGTGCAATTTTTGTGAAATATTTTTCTGTGGAACTCGATTTCCATTTACAAACTCAAATAATATTTATGAAATGTTAAAAGTAATTAATTACCTTATAGTGTGTGTATATATATATATATATATATATGAGACCTTGTAGTGGCCAAATATTACAGTATTTATGCTGTATAGATGTTCTATAAAGAACTAGGTGAAATATAAGTTAGTGTTTTCTGCATTGTATCATTAAGGTTTCAGGGGGTTATATTCTATTCTGAAAGTACTGGAATAAATTTTAAATAAACATGAAGGAAGCATTCTATGATGAGCACAGGAAAAGGAAGATTAAGTGCCCATTTTATAACCATTTCTATGATGAAGAAAATGAAAATTAAACTACTTATCAGTAGGACCATGTTATTTCCCTTTCTATGCTTACCCTTCCATTCACTTTTCAACACATATTAAACAGAAATCAATTGTTTGTGTGTGTATGTATGGCAGACTCAATTTTAGGGTCCACCTATGCTTTTATATGATACCCAAGAATGAAAGTCTAGAATCTGTCAGAAGAAATATACATAAAAATTGATCAGAGGCTTAAGACAGCACTCTGTTTGGCAGGTAAGTCATTTGCTATCATTATTTCTGTAGCCCATTCATAATGTCTTTTCCTTTTCACTGCAGATAGTAATATTCAAAGCTGCTAGTACAGGTTCATAATTATTATGGTTCTAATAACAGTTAAGAATTGTACAAGAAGTATGGTAATAAATAATTAGCAAATCTGATCTTTCTTCATCCGCTTAGCTTTTGCTTCATGTGCTCTTTGCATAGTGTGCAGCACGAGTTTGACTTCCAGGGATACATAAAGTTTTCTGACAGTGAAAAGGGCGTGAAGTCTCAACATTATTTTGATATTAGAAATTCAGTAGCAAAACAAATCTGCCAGAGCTTTGATTTACCCAGTGGGAAACTGAATCTATGCTTTCCCCAAGAAACCACAGACACATTGAAGGATGGTGTGGTGTGGCACGTGGTCTGCACTACTTGTTGACAGTTTTTCTGAGCTGGAATTGTGCTGTGGTACCCAGACATAGCCTGCTGTCTTTGTGTGCCTCTTTCCATTAACGTTGTGGTTTTGGGGCATACATTATCTCATTTTTCAGATAAAACTATGCTTCAAATCTAGCCTCTTGAAACCACAGCTCCTTTCTGCAAGGAAACAGTCTTTCTATTTAACTGCTGGATATGCTGCTGTCTCTCCTAAATCTTTTTTCCAAGCAGGACAGTCATACCAAGGCAATTAAAATTTCATGGGTTCTAGCCAGGAGAGAAGACATTCACCTATTCCCAATCATGCCCCCCTTCCCTATCTTTAGCTATTTTCTCTGTCATAGCTGATCCATTTGAGACGGTGTCTCCAACCTTTCTGCTGTCTTCTTGCTTGGCTGTCAGGCCAGTCCTGCAGTGATCAGAAGCTCTCACAGTGTGATATTCTGCCAATGGCCAGGATGCTGTGATTTGTATTGATACAGATATCCTCATCTCCTTAGAATTCAGGCCATGAATATGCAAATGAGATGGACTTCTCTACATTGCCCTTCTTTTCTCTCATCCTAATGGGCTTTTTAAGAATGAGAGGTGGTGCTAGACCTTAGTCACTGTTAAGATATGCCATAATTAACCTCAGTTTTAAAAAATACAGACTTGCAAAAAACCCCAAACAACACATATCATTTAATAGGGTTTTTTTATGTCTTACAATTACACATACTTTTATGTAAAGTTTTTAAACAGAGCATAATTTTCATGATGAAATATTTGTAGCCTCCCTTCTTAATCTTTAAACAGATACATACTTTTTTTCTAAGTTTCATCCCCTTTGCTAGACTTTTAATAAATCATGTCTGTAATAGAGTTGTTAAATTATCAAATTTTGGCTTTATACAGATATTCTAATAAAGCTGCAAACTATAGTCTTTAGTAAATAGAACTAGTCTTATTTAATAATAGTAATCTATGAATAAAGCGATTAAAGCAGCTTTTTAATGTTTCTTTTTCAGAATTAATACTCAACAATTATTTATTCAGTTCTTCAGATCTCCCTATGTCAGCTTCCTCATGTGATTCATCCTGTTTTGGGGGGATAGCAAATGGACAACATGACATCTTTTTAAATCAAGCATTCCCATCTAGTTTCAATTTTTATAGTATCGACAGTGAAGATTTTTTCTTAATTTATGCATCTGTTTACAAATACACTTCAAATTCAGTGATGTGGCAGTCACATGATTAACTGTCTTTGATTTTATAAAGGGCATATAAGACAGTCAATAGGAAGGGGTTTTTTATAAATAAACCTTTAAGACTTTTTGTCCTAAGTGAAATTATACTGATACCACATTTTCCCCACATTTTTCAATTTAGTTGCATTTGCTTTTAGTGTGTTCATACCTTCCTCTCTGCTTGCTGCAAATAATGAGAAAATTAGTTCACTGGCATGAATGTTAATGTAATGTTTATTTTACCTGTGTAATGTCACATAATTGTAGGAATAAACTATCATTCATATACAGCATCATTCACAGATTAAATCTCATTATTTTGATTCATTACATAAAATAAATATATTTATGACTGTGTGTAATTAAATCATCTGGATTTACAAAATAGGAGTGTTTAAAAATAGTTGTATTTCATAAGCTACTGATCAGGAGTTTGTGCACACAGTTTTTCAGATGAGAAGTTAATGGCTCATATGTGAACTGGAGAACAAAATAGGTTTGTTTTTTTAAAATGAAAGTTACCCATAAAGTGGGTATTTACAAGAAGCACATAAACAGAATTAAAATTTAATAATTTTTATCAATTATTTTCCAAAATATGACTTTTATAGGTTGGATCACAGTTTCAGTGGGAAAGCGCTGCTCATTTATGTAAAATCTATAGAAGGTCTAAAGAACACCCTATTATACAAACCACTGAAAATATTAAAGCAAAAGTTTGTATCACCATATTTTGCAAACCTCTTATACTCAGGACTTTTCTTAAAGCTCTGGTTTTATGAACTACATTATTAAAGAAAAATGTCAATTGATTTAAATAAAAAAAATCGTGGGGTTTTTTTGGTGTGGGTTTTTTTTTGTTTGTTTGTTTGTTTTTTTTCAAGAGTAAAACTTGGAACATGGTCTAAATCCAAGAATGATATCAAATAAAGACAATGGAGGTAAATCATTTTAAAATAGCGCTTTCAAAACCCAGAGATAAATATAAGTTTCCTTGAGAAATAGCTAGTAAAAGTTTGGTGTGTTTCTTATTGTTAAAACTGTTTTTAAGAAAAAGACCGTTTCATCTTGAAGCCTTTAATCAAAGCATAGCAAAAGTCATTCTTTGCTGTAAATAGTACTCTGTGTGTGTGTGCATGTGATTGTTTTAAGGAGATTCCCCTAAAGAACTCCTTATATTCTAAAAAGCTTGTGCTTATGTGTGCTGAGACTGTCTTGATGTCAATTCCACTCAAATGACTGGGGTGCTTTCCTACTTTGAGGTAAAACACTGAAGTTGATACAGTGATGATTAATATAATCACCACTTTATATAGTGTTAACCATTCCAATTTCTGGAATGTTCTTTTAAGTATAAGTAGGTAGACAGGAAGAGAACTTTTAAGTATAAGTAGGTAGACAGCAATGAGGAAGAGAACAGGGTTTATTCAGTTATTTGTGATGCTAAATATCTGCAGAAAACAGAAGAAGCAGAGCTGTTTAAATATAACTGGAAAAACAGGGTTGGCTAAGAAAATTTAACTATTATCCAAATATATTGTCCAGGACAGCTGCTGTCCTGATAAGACCAGAAAAAATATGTTTGCCCAGGTATCTGGCACCACATATAAATATCTGAGTCTGGCAACTGGTAATAAGGTTTTGCTCAGTCTATAGAATGAATAGCTCAATCACTTCTGTGTTACAAATTCTTGATGTTTACTAGTCAATTGTTTAATTAATTACCTTACAACAGCAATTCAGAGCCTAAGATCCTTCACATCTTTAGTTGCAAAAAAGGTGATGTAGAATGAAATCCAGAGCTGACAGAGGCTCCCTTTGCAGCAGTAAGGAACTGCCTTGCCTTTGCTCTGGCCACTGGCCTGACTTTCTCTCTGTGAGTGCTGCTCCTCTTCAGCTGTGAGCAGCACTACTGAAAACTGCAAAAAAAAACCCCAGAACAACTGAAAAAGTTTATTTCCATAGCTGTTTAGGTATCTTGGAGGTTGTATCGCCACTTCAGAACATATCAGATTATAACTTACATTGAGAAAAAAATGAATTAAGATTTTCAGCCTGACTGGGTGGAATTTTGGTCTCCAAATTCAGTTCAGAAAAAAAAAACCCCAATCAAACCAGTTATTGCTCCTTAGTTCTCAACCCTCACTTGCACTGGTGTTAGCTCTAAGTTATTCTCTTTCATTTTAGCTGTTTACTTTCCCTAAAGGCTGACAATAACTGATTCATTGAACTCCAGTGGAAGTGGAAACATGTGATGGCAAGCCATGAAGTTTTGTCAGCTGAAATTCTTCAAGAAACTGGGTTCCCTAGTCAGAGTGCATTTCAAGAAAGGGGGGCTGTTTTGATATTTTCACTTTGAAACTTCCTGAAGGCTAGTGTAATCACTTACTTTGTCTGAAAAATTAGGGTTCGGACTTCTTTTAAACTGACACTGTAAAAAAGATTTTGTTTTTCTGAATAAACGTAAGCTAAAAGACAGAAAATACTGTCAATCCCCTCCTCCTCAAATGCTGATCCTAACTCTATTCCCAGCACAAGCATAACAGAACAACCTTGCAAAATTTGGACCCAATTATTTTTTGTCTCATTTAACAAGTCCATTACTTGATATAAAATTATTCCTCAGTTTATTGAATCAAAATTTAAGATTTTTTTACTGCCAGTGGCGTGGTTCATAACATGCAGAGAAGCTCTTGATTTTTACTGCTATACATAAAAATAAAAATGAGAATATATGTATTTATGTATTTATATTTTTATATTCTTTCCATGCTACTGGCAATATATTATTATAATTAAAGTTATAAATAAATTTTTAGTCTGAACAAAGCCTTTGATATGATTTTTGCAGACAGGCTGCTGAAAGAAAAAGTCAGAGGGCAGCCTCAGGTTCTGATTAAACTCTTTGTCAACATGAAGGTCCCTAGAGGCTTCTACATAAATCTGTTTAAGGTGTTTGTTGAAGGTATGTTGAGGAGGATCCTGAGCTGAAGCAGAGTGTCAGAGCTTTCATAGTTGAAAATTGACAGAAGGAAATTCATTTTATTCTTTCAGTGGCTATGTTGGGGGTTGATGGGAGGTTGCTGGGTTGGCTTGTTTGTTTTTCAAAACACATCCTTGCTGCATTATTTTAACCTACTCTTCTACAGAAGGTCTTGATTTTGAGTCAGTAATAATGGAGTCTGTATTTATATTTTAATAATGATGGAATTTTCTTCCTACAGAGGCAACACTGCATCAGTTTGTAGAGCTGCTGGCCCATGACCTTCTCTTTGCTATGATTGTGTACTGACTGTACACACACTAGAGGGTTTGCAGTACGTTACTATATTGATTCTGTTGCTAAGTGGTTTGGTCCAAACATCAGCTTTAAAAGGAGGTCTGGGTTCAGCCATATCTTAATGGAAAGATGGTCAAGCCACAGATTTCTGTTAACAGCACAGCACTGGCTACTCTGCCCTTGTAGCAGTATGCCACCACAGTGTGTCATGATTGATGATGAAGTTATGTGGAGCAGAGGAACAGCTTTTGAGGAGATTAAAACAGCCTTTCCATAAAGGAAATAGCCATCTGAATGTAAATGTGCAGTATGAAGCTGTAATCCCGATTCTTTTGTGTGGCTGAAACATGTAGACAATTTAAAGCTGGTCCAATAAGCATTTTGGGCTCTTACACACACAAACACACTGTATAAACTTTCAAAAGAAGAACCAACATAGTCATAATCAAATATTCAACATTCAAGCAACACACCTATTATTTTCAGAAAAATGTATCACACCTGTTTTCTTTGAGTTTCTTTCAGTATTATCTGTAAGTTCAATGATGCTCAAGTAAAGAAAGGGTGTTTTATGAATAACTATGAAGAATTAACTGTTTTAAGATCAAATAATTCAATTTCCTTTTAAGCCCAAATGATGTCTCCTTCTGGATTCTCTTGCAATTTGAAGGTATTGACAGAAACACCGATTCCAGTGGAATGTACGATACAGTTTGCTGAACTAGAAGGAAGCTATTGGCCTCAGAGTGTCTGGATGTCTAACTAAATGCCTGCATTAATTAAGTAGGCATCTCAATACCTTACTAAAACACAATGAGTTTTCTAAACGGTAATGAGTTTTCTATACATGGCAATGAGTAGAAGGAGCATTTTGTTGGTAAGTAAAAGAAAAAAAATTATCCTAGTAAGGAATGAAAAAAACCATGATTCACACTCAAATGTGTATATCTCCAGTATGCATATACACACTCACATGTATGCATAATAAGCAGATTGGGTTTTTACGTGTATACAGGGAAAGATACATAATACTTGTACGTGTTGAAACACATGTAAAAGTTTCTAATACTATTTCATGGGAAGCAAATAAGAATTATTAACCTGAGATTAGATAATTCATTATTATTTTTAAAATAGAAGCTATGAGATCATTAAATTTACAGGATTGACATGACTGACATGGATTGACATGTATTGACAGGAAATACTACAGTGACATTTTGGTTCTGCAAACTGAAATGAGCTAAAAAACTGCATCTCTTTGGCAAAATTGAAATTTTTTTCAGGAAACAGAATACTCATATTCCAGTTTCCAAATTGAGAGCAATATACATGAAGTCTGATTGTAAAGAAGCAAAATAATTTTTAGAAAACAATAAAAGCTGCCAAATGTCTAATTAAAACATCGGTTAGGCAGGAAAGAAAAAAAAAATTAAAAAAGGAAGCTTTTATCCAAATCACAATTCAAAATGGTCATATCCTTAGAACCATGGGTTGTAATAATTTGGACATGCAAAATTTCTCTTACTGTAGCTGGATGCTTCATTTACTCTGT
Source organism: Calypte anna (assembly GCF_003957555.1). Lineage (NCBI taxonomy): Eukaryota > Metazoa > Chordata > Aves > Apodiformes > Trochilidae > Calypte > Calypte anna. The sequence goes on along the minus strand of NC_044244.1, from coordinate 102,606,987 downwards.
AATGTGGAAAATTCCTGTGCAGCAAGAGGACTATATAGGCACTGCTTTTAATGTCTGTATGATATATTTGTCAGGAAATGAATCCTGATCCTTGAAAACCCATTACTGAAAGCTAAAGATATTGGGTTTGCTCACCACGGATCCTTATCACACAAGCACTTCAGAAGACATTTCTTTCATTTAAGAAGGCTGTTAAAAAGACTGGCAGAATAAACTTGTACATCACACTCAAAATGTTGAGTAATATGAAAGGTAAGTTTGCTTTAAGAAAACATCTGGGATATTAATTTACCAAAATTTCTACCTGAAAAAAAAAGTCTTTAAACCATGTATTTTAACTTTCTCAAAGCCTTAGATGATAAAACACAATAAAGGAATACTTCAATAATTTCTTCTTTAAAGAAATGTATATGTTTCAGTTTTGCATTCTGTGCCCACTAAAAGGTAAAGAAGTAGTTGGTTGATGCTAAAGTTTCTCTTCCTCTGCTTTTGTTGCTACATTTGTTAGCAATAAACAAATCAAAAAGGCCCTAAAAAACACAGTCTAAGTCTCACGAAATTTTATATTGAGCCGACTCAGAAGCATGGGTTAGATGAGTGGACAGTAATGTGGATTGTGAGATGGTTGAGTGAGAGAACTCAGAGGGTTGTGATCAGTGGTGCAGGGGCCAGTGAGAGGTCTGTAGGCAGTGGTGTTCTCCAGGGGCCAGGTCCTGTTTAACTTATTTGTAAAGTGACCTGGATGAGGGGACAGAGGTTATCCTGAGCAAGGTCACTGATGATGCAAAACTGGAAGCAGTGGATGACACTTCAGAGGGATGTGCTGCCCTCCAACATGACCTGGACAGGTTGGAGAGCTGGACAGAGAGGAACATAATGAGGTTCAAGAAGGGAAAACGTAAGATCCTGCACCTGGGGTGGAACAACCCTATGCATCACTATAGGTTAGTGGCTGACGTGCTGGAAAGTAGCCCTGAGGAGAAGGATCTTGTAGTCTTTGTAAATAATAAGTTAATCATGACTGAGCACAGTACCCGTGGCCAAGAAGGCCAGTAGTACTCTGGGATGCATTTAGGAAGTATGGTCAGTAGGTCAAGGGAGGTCATCCTCCCTCTGTTCTGCCCTAGTGAGGCCACATCTGTAGTACTGTGTTCAGTGCTGGGCTTCCAATTCAAGAAAGACAGTGAACTGCTCGAGAGAGCTGAGCATGGGGAAAAAAGATGACTAGGGGACAGGAGCATCTCTTTTACAAGGAAAGGTGGGAAAGCTGGGGCTCTTTAGCCTGTTGAAGACTGAGAGGGGACTTTATCAATGGCTACAAATATCTAAAGAGCCTGTGTCAGGAGGATGATGCCAGATTCTTTTCACTAGTGCCAGGGAAAAGGGGCAGTAGGCACAAATTGGAACACATGAAGTTCAATTTAAACATGAGGAAAAGAGACTTTATTGTGAGGGTGACAAAGCACTGGAACAGGCTGCCAAGGGTGGTTGTGGAGCCTCCTTCACTGGAAACATTCAAAACCTGCCTGGATGAAATAATTTGTAATGTGCTCTAGGTGATCCTGCTTTAACAGGGTGGCTGGACAAGATGATCTCTAGAGGTCCCTTCCAACTACAATGACCCTGTGGTTCTGTGACTGCAAACTATTTTTCTGGAATAAAAACAGTAAAAATAATAATGAAAATAACAGTAAATGATTGTTAGCTCAACTTGTTTAACTTGTGTTTAACTTTGAGCCAAACAAATATAGTGATTTTTCTTTAAACTTTCAATTTTTTTCGTGGTACTTCATGTAGACTATCATTATGGTATAATTTCACCTGCCACATTACTGCATGTACATTAAAATTATTTTAACAGTTATTTCCTATTAGTTATAAGAAGTTAGTTTTAACTTTCTATTATAATCTCAGTCCATGCAAAGAACTTGTGGAGCTAAAGATTTATTCTGAGTTTTTTAGCCTATTCCTGGACATAGTCAGGGAAGGAAATATGCTGGAATGGATAATGTTCTTGTTCATTAGGGTTCTCATGTTGTGCAGACATAATTCTCTTTTTAGTTCTACTCTTTGACTCTAGACTTTCATAGAATTTTTTCTCCCCTTGCTCTTGACATTTGCTTCATTTTCAATGTTCATATCTGGTTTATATTTTTATCAAGTATTTAATTTAATGTAGAAGAATGACTTAAAATAAAAATTTTTATTTTATATTTTCTCCCAAAATATTCATCAAAATCACTTGGAGATGGAGAGACTGTCAGAAGACTTTCAGACTCTATCTAAAGGAGAAATGGAACATTGAAAGAGTTTCTGCTACCTGGCAAGTTTAATTTGCATATTTATAACTTGGTTTCAATATAATTTTCTACCGTGTTCAATTTTTTTTGAGCCAGAAGCCCTCCTAGGAGGATTTCTTTATAATCTCTTAGAAATGACAGCAACAATGACATGTAGCTAAATGTGCATAAGAAGATTCTGGGAGCACATTTAAGGGAAAAAATTGTGTATCAGTTTCTCCTTTGAGTCTCTTAACGTCTCCTTTCAAAAGGAGCTCTACTTCTTATGATCATGTGCATTTTAAAAGTTTAATTTATGATAGCATAACTTATTAATATTATGGAGAGAAAGTTGAATGTCCTAGTCAAATAGTCCCTTGATTGCATTAAATGCTTCAATGTGGAGAAAGATAAATGGAAATTCCTAAGGGTCTTGCTCAGTCCAACAAGCTATTACTTAGGTTACTTAAATCCATTGAACAGTCTCAAGTACCTCTGAAAGTCATGATGTGGATGGGAATCTAGAGCAGAGTTACCTGTTCACCACACTTAGTCAATTGCTTTATTGTAGTGATATGATCACTGGAAAATGAGGCCTTCATTTAGACTACAAAAACTACTCATGATAATACAAGGTTTAGTATTTATACGTCTATAGGCAGCGAAACAAGTTTCAGGTAGCATAAGTTATAAGTAATAATTTTTTCTAAAGTTGTTAATTTATATTATATTTTGCACTGGAAAATAACTTGGAAAATGTTATTTTAGATGCTAGAAATAATTTTATTTTTATTATACACCTAAATAAAAGCTGCAAATTTATATGAGGTAATGGAACAGAATGACAGTGTACACAAACTGATTTTTCTGCCGAGAGGATATTTATCCATGTAACCACACCAATAGCTCTGAAAATATACAGAATATAATAGAAAGCAAAGAGACCTCAAATTGTCTAGTTTTGGATAAAATCTTGTGTTACAAAAATTTCATATCTAAATTGAACCCTGCAGTCCTCTGTTTACCAGCTAGTGTTATTTATTCCTAGTTGGTACACTAAGATGACTGTGAAGCCTCATGATGAAGTAATCAGAAAGATTACAGAATCACAATGTTTTATGTAGAACAACAGCAGAGGAGGGGACGTTGTGTGGGATAGAGGAATCTTGTGAACTGCCTGACCCTGAAGAAAAAAAAGAGCTGTAAATAATCTAAGGAATTTGCCATCTGGATGATGTTATGTCCTGGTACCAGGTGCCTCCAGTGGAAATTGGTTAGATAAGGTTTTATGTTAGTAGAAAGACCACTTTGAGGTGCAAATTGTAGATCAATCAATGGATATAGAGATACTATATAAGTGTAGTGAACCACACAATATACTGATTATGATTGTGCACCACAATTAGGGTCTATGACTTCATGTTCTCTGTTAGTTTTTGGTTGGAAGAGATTATCCAGTCCACCCTTTGACCAACACCATAAGCTAACTACTCAAATAGGTTCTAGTGACCAGGTCCAAACACCTTTTAAATTCCTCCAGGGATGGTGACTCCACCACTGTCCTGGGCAAGCCTTTCCAGTGACTGACAACCCCCTCAGTGAAAAAATGTTTCCTAACATCCAGCCTAACCAACCATGGCACAGTTTCCATCCATTCCCTCTGGTCCTGTAACAGTTCACACAGGAGCACAGGCTGTTTCCCTCCTTGCTTTGACCTCCTCTGAGGCAGCTGAAGAGAGATCTGAGGTCTCTGAGCCTCCTCTTCTCCAGAGTGAACACCCCCAGCTCCCTCAGCCTCTCCTCACAGGATTTGTGCTCCAGGCCCTTCATCAGATTTGTTGCCCTTCTCTGGACACGCTCCAACACTTCTCTGTCCCTCTTATAGTGAGGGGCTCAGAACTGAACACAGGACTCAAGATGTGGCCCCAACAGAGCTGAGTACAGAGGGATGATCACCTCCCTATTCCTGCTGGACACAGTGTTCCTAATACAAGCCAGGATGCCATTGGCCTTCTTGGCCACCTTAACACACTGTTGATAACATTAAGCCGACTGCCAACCAATACCACCAGGTCCTTTTCCAACTTACAGCTCCCTAACCCTCATACAAATGAGCATAAGGATTAATGAATATAATCTACCATTTGAGCTGCAGAAATGCAGCTATACATTAGTTCTCTCATTTTGGTACCAAAAAAAAAAAAAAAAAAAAAAAAAAAAAAAAAAAAAAAAACATATTAAGTTACTCCTTCATTGAGATTTTTTTTTGCCCCAAAGTTAAAATTACAAACCCTGGAATTATGCTTAAGACAACACCTGAATCCACATTTCCAGTGAGCATAAATCTAAAAGACAGCACTGTGATGTCTGAGAACCCTGGGTAACCTGGATTGCAGGGCACAGGTATAGCAGGATGTGCCAGGGAGAGGGTTACCCTGTGCTGGCATCTTAGAAATTTTATGGAGGTGCCTACATTACTGTGGGAAAGACTGATTAAAATTAGGGGAGGTGAAATAGCTATCAGGAAGTAGAGAACAACAATAAAAAAATTGCTACTAAATATAACTTCTTTTACATGCTTTGGTGAATATTGTGTTGAATAACAAGATGTCTGTGGGATGGGAAGAACTGCTGGTGCCAGGGAATAACTCTACATATAAAGATCATGTGTCAAGGTGGGAAGATAATTATTTAGTCTACTGAAAAAAATCATTATTTATACTAAAGGTGGTTTAGAGTCTTTCAAAGATGATGATGGATTTATAAGTATTTTCACTTTAAAAAGAAGTATTTTTTGTTCTGGTTCCTCCCTCTTCTCTCTGCTTTACCTCCTTTATCTCCTGCTCCTCTTCCATCAGTTCAAGAAAAGATCTGGCATGAAGCATGAAATGATTATGTCTGGCTTCTGTTTCTACCAGGAAGTGATTTAAGAATAGCACAATTTGCCATTCAGTTAAGCATTAGCTCATAAGAGAAATATTATGTATCCTTTTTAAGGCATTACAAAACATGTATTACTTGTTTTTATGAAAAACAATACACAAAGGTCAACTGGTGACAATAATTTAACTAAAGCTAGGCTTAAGGACAACACGTAGTCACCAATATGGTTAAAATGAGTTTGTTCATTAACAATTCACCCTCGCTTTATATAGAACCCTTGTTTATATAACGATATCTTGCAGGTGGCTATATCTTGGCCACAAATCCTGTTCTCACAGAACTTCTGCTGGCTACATCATTATCCTTCATTATTATTCATTCTTCTTTTCTGCTGCTAGCTCCCTTATCTTTTTCCCATAGCTCATCTTTCAGTAACCTTGAAAGTAGGCCTCAAGGCCCTTAGCTTACTCTAGCTAAAGCTAAATAGTGAGGATTGCTCACATGTCTGTTTTCTTCCAGACAGTTTCCCAACATAGAATCAAATTAATACTGTCATAATATGCTGTAATTTTGTGTGGTCTATTTACATTTCAGTGGAAAAGTGGAAATAGGCATCTAAAAGACATAATTTAATGAGTTGCAGATGCACATATTTTTTCCAAAGGTTTTCCTTTTGACAGAACATACTTTTTTGGCTTGAAAAAGCCAAATGAAACAGCCCAAAGTTACACTGGAGAAGGGATTTAGCAGATTTCAGATCCTGGTGATGAACAGTCCAGGTTAAAAGGTAATTTTTAGGTAGGAGATAAGTAACTGTCCAGATAAGAGTGGAATGCGTGGGGTTTTTTTCTTTTAACTTCGTTTTAACCTTCTCATTAAGAGTGACTGATATAGCACTTTGGGCACGTAAGGTGCAGCAGTCAAACACAACAGGAACACTGCTTTGTTACCATACAGTAGTTGGAGCAGCAGTGTCACTAATTGAACTTTCTGAAAAAAAGCAGAAGCTGTAACCATGAGAATTTGCTTATGTGGTTCTAGATTTAAAAAAATTTAATTTTAAGGATTTTTAATTTTAATCAGAACTTGTAATCAAATTATAAGACATGCTTCGGTGATATTCTTAAACATAGAGATCTGCATTTCTTTTCCCACTTCGTATCAACGAACTACCATTGAGAAACAGTTTGGTTTCTGGAGGTGAAAAAGTCTGAGGAGTGACTTAAAGAGTGATATAAATGCTTATCTTTATACAGATTGAAAATAACTTCTTTATATGTCGCACCACTTTTTGTACATGGATTCTTGATGATTATGCATTGCGTACAAGGTACAGTATGAGATTCCTGCATAGAGTTGCCTCAGAGTTTCACGTTAATCAGTCTTGTGTCAGGCTTTCTTGCCGGTCTCATTTTTTGCCAGCTGGAGCAAAACTTCAGACATTAAATGTGGTTAAGCACTCTGCCCTTTGCTGAAGAGAAGTTGTAGGTCAATGTTCACCTCATTGTACACTGATGGAAACCTAAGAGAGCACCCTCGTCATTTATGTGGAATGATTCTACACTTATTGCTATTATTAATAAAATGAACACTAATGTTTAACATCACAGTGGTATTGCTGATCTGCCTTTCACTACCATTAGACTGAGGTGGGAAACTTGGTAACTGGCTGTTAATATGACACATTTAATCATGAGAACCTCTTCTCTACTGTATTTTAGTACAGAATTTAGTCATGTTTATGTGTGTATATATTTATTTACGTAAATATACTTTTTTAATACAATTATCATTTCTATATATCAGCTGATATGCTTCTGTTGGTTGTTCTGCTATGCTCCCTGTTTACAAAATTTCAAATGAAAATATCTTTATAAGTCACATTTTTTTAGTAAAATGGTATTTGAAGCCATGGACCTGGAAGTTATTTGACTCTGTCCTTAGTAGCACATTTAAAAGAATGCAGTATTTTTCTTGTATGTTAAATTAATCACAAGTACATGCTAACATTTCCAGCTGCTGAAGAAAATCTCTATTGTGTGAGTCTAGAAAGAAAGAATCTTAATAAATAAACTTATTATTTTTATTATTTTCTGGAAGTAACCATTATATTTTAAGAGTCATAAAGGAGTTTAGTTTGGAAGAAATTTCTGGAGGTAACTTCTTCTGCACAAGGCTTGGATAATTATGTTCTGCTCTGGGTTTTTATATAGGTTAAAGCCTCTAGCATGTGTCATGGATGAAGGATGCACTTTGCTTGTAAGACATGGGTAGCAATATGTTTATTGATTTAAGAGGGATTTAACAAAATTTAATTAATATGAGCTTAGTTTAACAAGATTTAATGGCAAGATACACTTAATCATTTACTGCATAGAGGACAGGGTCAGACAAAAATGTTGGGGATAACTTCCTATTGAGTTATGAGATTCAAAGAGGACTGCCTTTTTTTCTAAACTGCTTCGTAGAGATGAGTCTTGCTGTGACTGGATCCAGTCCTAGTCCCAAACTGCCAATGGTTTTTATCTAAGGTATTACATATGCACAGTCCATATAGGATATAATCTTAGCAAAGCTTATAAAGTTTAGGAACCTATTAGTCACTTATTTAAGATGTGTTGCAGCAAGGAATCTCACAAAATCGAGGAGTAAGAGATCTATTCAGCAGGCACAATATTGAGAAGCATTCTTACTGAAGGGGAGATACTGTCATGCAGACCTTTGCTGTGCAGGAGAGCTCAGAGGGCTCTTGGACTGCTCACTGTTTTGGGGGTAAAATGATAGAGTCATAGTGAGATTTGCATGCCAACCACCAATGCCAGTTTCTTCCAAATTTGGCTCAAGTCAGACATTGATCATAACTGTAGTTCAGTGAGCACATTGCTCAAATTTATCCTTAGCTATTGTGTTGTTATTTTTCTGCTCTGACACTGATACAGCTATCACAACCAGACACATCCATTATCACTTGACCAGAGTAACAGAGAATAAAGGTTTCTTTGGGAACAGTGGGGACATCCTCACAGCATGTCAGAAGCAGTCAGCGCAAATCATGCAGGGCAGCTCCTGTGGCATGTCACCACCCTCCTGGTGTCAAAACTGGGAGTCATGTGCAGTTGTAAGTGACCAATCTCATCTTCTTTGCACACCATCTAGTTCTTTTGCTCATCTGAATGGCAGCTCTCCTGAGCACTGTCACTCTCTTTATATTAGTTAAGTAGGAAACCAAACATGAGAGTACACCATGAGACAGTGCCCCACTATGCACCATGAGATCAGCTACTCAGGAGGCAACTCTCATACTGTATTTTGGTAGCTCACTCATCTTGTGAATTCTAAACCAACCACACAGTCTTTCCACCCACACATTCTTAATTAAAATAACTTGACAAACTTGCTCTGAGCATGGATTTGGATTAGGTGATCTCTGGTGGTTCCTTGCAAGCTAAATCATTCTGACTTAATAGTTTTTAAAAAAAAAATAGACTTTTGTTATTTGAATGCAATGAACAAAGAACAGGAAGATCTATAGCAAAAAATGTTCCAGTAATGTTATCATTCTATTGTTGGAAAGAACACAAGTTTTATAGGGACAAAAGTATTACAGAAGATTTTTTTTTAACTCAATCAGGCCTTGTTACAACACAGGTTACTATTAAAAGTAAAATAACATTTTTTTTTTACAAGATTTTAGGATAATCTTTGTCATGAATTACTCTTTGGTTGTAACTGCAAGTTTTGTTGTGGGTTTCTTTAGTGTATATACTGGTTTATTAGGGGAGCCATTATGGATTATTCCAGTGGTTAAACATCATGACTCACTGCTATTGATATTTTTCAATGAGGATTTGGATCTGATCCAACCAAAGCTCAGATTTTCATGTGAGAAAAATAGGTGGATTGGGACATGAAAAGGAAAAGCTTACCTTCAGAACATCCACAGCTACAGAACTTATGGCCCAAACCTCTTTCTCCTTTTGTCTTGCACTCTGCTACTAAAAAAGAATACAACAAATAACATAAGAATGTTATTTTTCTCCTAGGCATAAAGGTCTTGCTCCCTTATGATTGTATCTGATGATTGAAGTGAAAAACTGAGAAGAAGTGATGCAAGAAAAGAAACAAAGAGAAAAATAACAGCTGAAAAGAGAAAAATAACAACTAACTATAGTTAGTTGTGTATCTGGATAGATAGATAGATTAGATAGATACCTGATTCATTTAGAACAGGAAAGATTTTTTTCAGATAGCTTGGTTTGGCTCCTTTTGGACAGATTTTTCCACTAGATGGATATGAATAACTTCTATGATATCTTTGTTGCTGGGCAACAGCCTGGAGATATAAAAACATGAGCCAATAAAAGCAAAGTTATACCAGAAGTCAAACTAAAATTTGCATATTCCTTGTACAGTTTCTAAAAAATACGGTATAATTATGTAAATCATCTTTATTCTGTTACTTAAAATTCTTGTCAACCAATCAAAATGAATGTGATGAAGACAAAATAGTTCTATGGCATTTCTGTAAAACATGATTATTTTAGTGAGAGTGCAGGGATTCCCTTCGTTCAGCTCTGATTCTGCTCTGCCTGGAACTGGAAATTATCATTCAGTTGTTTTCTCTTTGTGGTAGAAATATAAGTTTGTGCCTGCCAGAGGGGAAACCCTTGTCAACACACCATACAAGGCCCACTATAAGTTAGAATCTGCACTCCTTGGAAAACTCTTGTAATACAAATAGGTTGTACTGGAGTTAATACTTTATATGGCTTCATTGCCTTTGTAGAGATGATGCATCCTAACCTTGCACTTGATCTACACCGGGTAAACTTACAGTAAATGAAGACAGTAATTCTAAGCAAGTCTTAGGATATGGTACTTATTATTAGGTTAACAGTATTGAAAGCAAAACTGCTACTCTGCTCACCAGAAAAGCTGATACTTTTGCAGTGATTTATAATGTCTTATATAGCATTCACCAGCCCTACATTTGAAATCTGAAATTTCTAAAGCCAGACCATCAGCTGAACACAGTTCTGCAAGGTACTTTTATAATGTTAGGATAATTTGGTTTGGAAGGGACCTTTAAAGGTCATCTAACCAACACCCCCCCAGCCATGAGCAGTGACATTTCCAACTAGATCAGATCTCTCAGGGCCCCCTGACCTTGAATGTTTGCAGAGATGGGGCTTCTACCACCTCTCTGGGAAACCTGTTCCAGTGTTTCACCACCCTTGCTCTAAAAAAATGTCTTCCTCATATCTAGTCTAAATCCACCTTCTGTTATTTTAAGATCATTAACCCTTGTTCTATTATAGTTCCTACTAAAGTGTCTGTCCTTATCTTTCAGACAAGACACCACTGGATGGGGAACCTGTAAAAAAATACCTCAAGGTTGAGGTCCCAGACTTATATATTTTATCTCACTGGTTCATGCAGCTCTTGTGGTACACATTGCTCTACTTATTTTAGGCATCAACCAGACTGCTAGTGGGAAGTCCTACAGTACTGCCATGTGTTCTCTGACATTTCATCATTCAGTTATACAAATTCCCTGTCCATCAAGAGAAAGCAGCCAAGATCTTATTGGCTCCATTGGAGGAGATTAACCTTGGAAAACTATCCAGAGAAAATTAAAAAAGGAAATACAGATATACTAGCTTACTCTTTGATTTGTGTCCTCAGGTCCATTTTAAACTGTCAGGAGTGCAGCCAAGGTGTGTGAAGTGTTACAACACATGGGTGGAGAACATTACCAAAACAATCGAATCATGCATTTACATTCCATATAAATTCCATGACTTCAGTGTCAGTTAAATTATACTTGAGGAAATAAAATATACAGGTGGCTTAATAGATGTTAGCATGTATGATGATGATATCTAAAATTCTTTGTTTGTGGACAAAGGATTTGGAAATAAGATGTATTGAATTAAAAAGGTATCTTGGTGCCAGTCTGACTGACCACCTGTGATATAATGTAGAAATATTATACACAGCATTACACCTAGTAGGCACATGTCTGCATGCTTACACACTGTCTCTGTATTCCTTCCAGGTTACCTGTCCATGCTTCCACCTCTATATACTTTCCCACTGCTTCCATCTACTTTATATATCAAAGGAATAAGTACCCTGACCCCTGTGCTGGACAGCTGCTACATACAAAGTTCCTAATTACTGCCTGAATTTATCTGAGTAGCTGCACCTTGCTCTTTGTGCAACATGCATTTTTTATACTATAAACCATCAATTTTTCATTATAATTTTGAGTCCTAAAATCACTATCCTGTAATCTGACCAATCCCTTTCAAGGTGATGCAGTTCATTAATTGAATAAGCATATTTCATTATTCTGGTTGTTATTAAAATTATTGAAAATAACAAGTCTGATTCTAACTGACATCTTTTCATTGCTAATAACAAACCACTGACAGTCATTCAGATTTCCAATGAGTTTACAGTACATTATTTTCATCTAGACCACATTTCCTTGTTTGCACATAAGAATGTCATACATCAAAAGGCTTACTAGCATCAAAAAGTGACATTTTCTACTTCTTCTCTATCCACAAGTCTTAACGCCGTGTCAGAGAAGGAAATTAAATTGATCTGACAAAGGTTTTTTCTTGACAAATCCTTGTTAGCTGTTTCATACATCTGAAAAGATTTTTTTTTCACTTGGTTGTTCAACTTCCAGTTTCTTAACTACTGGTGTTATGAAATAAGTTGTTTTCTAATTACTGTTACTAAAGACATTTACTGTTACTAAAGACATTTTTTCCTAGGCATTCTAGACATTAGGAAAAAAAATGTAAGCAGACTTTCAGCTCATACTTGTTAGTGTTTTATTTGACTACTTTTTGCAATGCACAGATATTTCAAGTTTAACACAACACAAATTGATTTTTTCTGTTTTATTTTTTTAATCATTTAATATTCATTATTTGTTACTTATTATTATTGTTATTTTAGTGGTAAAACCATACATTATCAGTTAGAAGTTCCCTTAATTGCCATTTGTAGAAATAACAGGTTTTTTTAAAAAAAAAAAAACCAAAATAAATTCTAAATGATTTTTTAACCATTCTAATAAGTTAAACAAATCCATAGTTTTTATATTTGAATTGTTTTCTTGAAAACAGTTGAAAAGCTGACAATTTCATTAATAGTGTTCTTTATTTTAAAAATGCTGTTGATTGAACTTTATAACATGAAAGTTAAAAGTATTTTGTCTTCTATTCATGCTGCACTACATATTTAAACACATATAAATATCTATAACAGCTTCCTGATTATGGCTGGCAACTATGCCTACACATTTGTTTTTTCACTCTCCCAACTGGGATGGGGGAGAGAATTGGAAGGGTAAAAATGAGAAAACCAGAAGGCTGAGATTAAGACAGTTTAGTTGGTAAAAGCCATGCATGTAAACAAAGTAAAAGAAGGCATTTGTTCACTAATTCCCCTTGGCAGAGAGGTGTTCAGCCATGTCCAGGAAAATGGGGCTCCATCACATGTGAAGTTTACTGGGTAAGACAAATGTCATTACTGTGAATTTCCCCCATCTTCCTTCTTTTTTACCCAGCTTTATATTTATTACTGAGCATGACTTATATAGTATGTAATATCCCTTTGGTCTCTTCAGTTCCTCTGTCCCAGCTAAGCCCCCTCCCAACTTCTGTGTGCTTCTAGCCTGCTCCCTGGTGAGGCCTTGTGAGAATCAAAAGGTATTTGGACCCTGTGAGCTCTGCTCAGTGGTAGCCTCTGCATTATCAGCACTGATTTTATCACAAGTCCAAACAAATCCAAACTCATTTTATCACTAATGCAAAAATTAACTCTATCCTAACCAAAATCACCATGGACTGTCTCTGTACCACACACTATTTAATGATATAGCTTACAATGGCAAATGAAATATCTGATACTGAAAAAAAAATTCATAATATTCAATAAGTGGGAGGGGGAAGGGAATGCCATGAGAAAAAGGCATCTGATAATAATTTTATTTGTAGTTTACAACAGGTTATGCTGAAATATAGAAGAGAGTCAAGAACCTACTAGAAAATGAAAACATACTGAAGTGTTTATCTTGTCTCTTTTGTTGAATATTTGTACTAGTAAACTTAAAAAAAGCTTACCTGTGAATTACAGAAATGTGAGAAAACTGCCCTTAAACAGATGTCTTGTTCATTTGTAGGTAAGTTTAGCTAAAACACTCAGTGGGACTCTGTTTTCCATTGTGAACCAATTGATCAAGAGGGAGTCAGAAAATCTCAGATGTACTCTGATTGTGCCTATTAGCTGTCAAATATTTAGTAAGTGACTTTTGTGTGTGCTTGTGTGTGTTTCTTTTGTCATGCTGCCTTCAAATATCAGAAGGGAACATAAGAACAGTCCAAAGATCCATCTGGTATTATGTTCTCCTACTGAGAGTGGTCAAAAGCAAGATGCCTAGGTAAGAGTATAAAAACAGGACAAACATATGGTGACACTTCCACAAACACTCCTTTAACTGACAGTAATTTATGCCTGAAATGCTACTTTTACTTCTTTCAAATTGTATTTCCATCTAAGTCATTATTAAAGCCTTTGGAATTAATTTCTTGTTGATTACATTCTTATTTTTCTAATTCAACTTGATGGCAGTTTTGGGCCTTTCTGACATGAATAGGTGACATATGAGTGTCAAATAAATGCCAGTGAAATTAATTTTCTATCTTTCCTATTAAGACTGTCTGATGCTGGTGGCATGTAGGTCTAATATTCAGTCAAGAAATAAGTAAAGACTCAACAGCTATAGAGTCTTGTAAACACAAAGCATTCAAGTAATACAAACCAGGACCTCTGAATAAAATTTTAAAAAAAAACCAAAAAACAAAAAACAAACCACTTTAGAATAATTAACGCTTTTTTTTGTTTGTTTTGCTTTTCACATGCATTGAGACAGTTAGGATTAATTTTTAAAGTGTTTTTTTCTCTAACCTTGAGAACTGGAAATGTCAGTAAGTGGTTTGTTGTGTAATCAGGTGATTGGAAAAAAATAGGTACAAATTAAGAGTGGTAGAATACATGGAAAGTAAATGTTGATCAAGAAAAAAATGAGTTGATTAACTTTCTGTACGAAGTGTCTTCTAAACAAATGACTTTCAGAATGGGCAAATGGCATCGGTAAATAAACAGGTTGTAAAATTAATGAGTTACATGTACAATTTAGATTTATAAGAAATAGAGGATTTTACATTTATGAACTGCTTGGGCAGAGCTGAAAAATTATTTTAATTTATTTTTCTGAGAAAATGAGTGCTGAAACTCATCTTTTCTTCATCTTCTCCTCTTCAGACTGATCCTATTTCCTTAGTTATTCATGCTCCAAAAAAACCTGAATTTTTTTACTTTCTGTGCAGCTCAAATAACAAAGTATGCAGTGACTCATAGGAAGATGTGACATGAGGCCAGCAGAGCCCAGAGTCTGATGAGGCAAATGCTCATAGCACAGAGGAGATGAGCATGACAGTCAGACTTAAGAATGTTTGACTTCTGTAAATAAGTCATATCAAGTAGTTTTAATATTAATAGCAAATGGAAGTCTGAATCTTTCTGACACTTAGAAAAGCTTGGATTAAAAAAAAAAATCCTGTGATATATACCAAAGACCTGGTTACACAGAACATGGTAAAGACTGAGGTACTGAATGCCTTTTCTGTCTTTATGAGGAAGACCATCCTTAAGGACTCTGAGGTCCCAGAGACTATGGGGAAAATCTGGAGCAAGGAATAGGTATTCTTGGTTGGAGAGGATCAGTTCAGGATATAATTCAGCAAACTGGTTAAATGTAAGTCCAAGGGGGCTGAAGCACCCTGGTTGCTGGCATCATCACCACTGAAGCAGCTGGTTGAGGCATTGCAAGGCCAGTCTTGATCATCTTTGAATTATCTTGATGACTGAGAGAAGTGCCTGAACACTAAGGAAAGAAAGCATCATTCCTACCTTCAAAAAGGGCAGAGAAAAGGTCGTGGGGAACTACAGGCCATTCAGCCTAACCTCAGTACATTGAAAGGTAATGGAGCAACTAACCTCAAGAAACATTTCCAGGCATCTGACCAACAAGATGTTCATGAGGAGTAGGTGGGATGTTTTTGTGAGAGGAAGATGTACTAGGCCTATAAAGAGGTATCTGTTCATGACCAGCTGCCTCTGCCAGAGAACTTCTACACCATGAACTCTCCGCTGGGAAAACTATGTGAATTGCTAGGTGGTGCTTGTTCAGCACTGTGAACAGAACTTCTTCCAGCAAATATGAAGCGAACAATAAGGTAAATGCAACTGAATGAAACTGAAGGAGATATTTTAAAAAAATAATATTAAACAAATTCAATGAAAATGTTGTCAAAACACAGTTTTTACAAGTGATGTTAAATGAAAGCAATTATAAAACATCAAAAAGCATTTTTTAAAAGTGATGTTAAACTACAGCAATTATAAAGCATTATTTTTTAATTTTTTTTATTTTAAAGTGATGTTAAATGAATGCAAGTATGGCCAGAAAAGTGAGGGAAGTGATTCTGCCTCTCTACTCTGCTCTTGAGAGACTGCACCTGGAATAATGAGTAAAGTATTGCAGAAGGTCAGAAAAGACATAGACCTGTTGGAGAGGGTCTAGAGAAGGGCAAAAAAGATGATCAGAGGGCTGGAGCACCCCTGCTATGAAGACAGGCTGAGAGAGTTGGGGCTATTGAGCCTGGAGAAGAGAAGGCTCTGGGGATACCGTTAGTGGCCAGTATTTTATTGTATATATTATGTATATTATATATATTATGTATATTATGTATATTATATATACAGGCAGAACTGGTAGGTGTTAAAACTATAGTTGTTAGCCTAACCCTAGAGAGAGAGAGAGAGAAGAAAAGTGAAAGAAAGGAAGGAAGGAAAAATAAACCATCACCCAAAGGTAGAGAGAGAGAGAAAGAGAGAGAGAACAAAAGAGAAAGGAAAGGAAAGGAAAGTCACCACCTAAAGATCCAGTGGTGTCCTGTTGGTCTTATGGCAGAGAAGGAGGGGGGTGGTGGTGGTCCCATCCTAGGAGAAGGGCAAGGGGTTAGAGTCTCTCTTTGTTTTATGCTATCCATTTCTTGCTGCACCACAGCTGCCAGACAATTGTTGCTCTTCTTGACAGCCTGGAAAGTTCTGTTGAGTGGTCACCTCCCCTATAGTTTGCCATCTGCTGTGTCAGCAGAATTAAAAGTTTTTGGCGAGGTGTTTTCCCCTAATTGTTTCTCCTGATTAACAGTATCCAACCCTGGCCTCTCAAGGAGCTGTTTCTTCTCAGACTTTATGACTTCCTTCTTTTCTCTTTTCAGGCTGTCTCTTCTCAAGCCTTATGGTCTCCCTTCAAGGCCTTCAAAATCCTTGAGACAAATGCATCATTCATCCTGTTTTTTACAGAGATAACTAGAAGAGTATCACCACCTGTACGATTCTGAAGCCCGGGGCAGTAGGCCAGTGCTGTGCAGAGCTCCAGGCAATGTTCTTTCCCCCTTCTCTCCCCCCTTCCCTACTGTATGACATTTGTTGAGAGGGGGGAAGGGGCTATTCCAGTTGCCAGCTGTTGTTTGAGGCAAAGTCTGACTGGAATCTCACAGTAAACAAAACCCAATTGCTCAATCATGCAAGATCTTTGAGAGGAGAAAAGGCTATATCTAAGCTCTAGTTTCACATTTTTGCCCATTCATATCAATGATCCAAGAGATCTACGGGCAAAAATTAATTAAGCTTTCACTTAACAAGTGCCACTTAATAACCCCTTGAGATGTTGTCCTCTATCAAAAACTTGAGTTTTTCTCCTTTTTCCCAGAAGCAGCTAACCAAAGAAATCATACAAACACAGAACAAATTTATATATATAAAACACATGCACAAATGTCTGCAGAGAAGAATACAATGTTTTTCTTTCTGGATCACAGAAATAAAAACTCTAAAAATTATATAGCGTGGAATTGTATGAACACTGCTGTTTTCCAAATTAATATGGAAATTTGTGTTACCCTAAACTAAACTGTGGTGAAATATGTACAGCATTTCATCTGTGAATTTATAACTACCTGGTTTTCTCCCATACTAAGGAAGACAAACCATTTCTTAATAATGGCCAAAATATTTGTTTCCAAATTCTTGAGTTTTAAGGTTCAAGTATTCTCATTTGCACAGACAGAGGCCTGATTCGGTAAAACCAAGATGAAATTATACTGAGGCTTTTTGTGGGAAAATTATGAAGGTCATATCTTTAAACTATGCGAGAGGAACTCGATCTATCTTGTAATTTGATACTAACCACATGGAACTCAGAGATCTCTTTCTTTCTCAAAAAAAAAAAATGAAAGTAGAGTTTTATTTGGTTTATTTTTAAATATTTTTCTTTCATTTATATGACATTTTTCCCATCCCATCTGTGGATAAGGAAATCTTTCCACTGTGAAGAATCTATTCAGCTATGGAATGGCATGACAAAGATTTCAGGGAAAAATAAATCTTGAAAGCGCATATGAGCTTGAGTCATACAAAGTCAAACAGACTTAGCACTGATTTCTATGGAAACTAAAACCAACATATTGTATTTACCTAGAAAATATTACCAAGAATATGCACAGAAATGGATTTGAACATTTTGTTTGAAGTCTGAACACTAATGTCTCCCATAAAATAATGTCATATATTAAAGAAATTCTGACTTTTTTTTTTCTTGTTAAACTTTGTCACTATTAGTAAATAATGTGCAGCGAGAACTACTATACTATAAACTAGATGTAACAGATTCAGTATTTTGGGTCACAGGTGGACACTTAGGATTGGATTTTCATTTTTCTAGTAACTCCTTTTCATGCTTGCAGCATTCCCATGGGGAAAAGAAATCAAACTGCCTGGTTTTAATTCTCCTGCCAGCAACCAATGCAGGATGTAGAAGCCTGGCTTTTGACTGTTGTCAGCCATGATCCCCACTCTTACTCTTAATTACAAAATTATGTATTATGAAAATCATTTATTAGCATTTAGATTATTGTAAGTAACTAACCTTTCATGGAATTGCTTTTATTTCATTAAGCATGCAAAAATCCCACAACAAAAAACAAAGCAAAGAAATTTTGGGAAAATTATTGATAATAGTTGGTACAAAAACATCTTGAGAGTGAATATTTTGTATGACTTCATAGTGATAGTCCTGAATAATAAATCTTTTCATTCATACGATGAAGTCAGGAGGTTATGTAAAACAAGCTCATCATTGACACAATGGAAGAGCAGCAGTAGAAGCTGGATCTCTTGAAACACTGTTTTATATTTATATTCTCCTGCAACAGCAGTTGTCTTACTGATGCTGAAAATATGGGCTTCAGCACAAACATTTGTATATGGGAAGAAACATTGTGTCTTCTATTTTGTGTGTGAAGCCTAACTCCATGTAAGACAGGCATAATATCACATATAAGAATCAATGATCTTTGCATTACTCCCATTAGATTCTAATAATACTGAGAAGTTCAATAGTCTTACAGATAAAACCAGACAGTACACAGGCTCTTATTGCCTATTAGCCTCTATTAGTCTATACTCACTGTATTGTTACTCCCAAAATACTGCTTTTGTCCTTGTCTCTGAAATCCCTACTGTCCCCACATCTCCACAAGAACTGAGGAAGGATAAGAATGGTATGCATGGCTAGAAGCTTATCCTTCTTTTATTGAAATGATAGTGGGGATTTGACCTCCATTTTTTTGTAGGAGCATTATGTGACATCGAGTAACCTTTATTCAAAAGTTAGCTCCAGGTGTGGAAATTCACTATACCTAGAATAATAAAACCCAAGGGAAGGCTGTTTTAACATCTGGCCAGATGATTAGCATAGAGTGTCTCTCCTATGGCAGGAGAAAGCTGACTGCAGACCTTCTTGCACTGATTGTTTAATGAAAATAGCACATACATCAGAACAGCATGATAAGCCTTTAAGTATCATCCCCTAATTGAATGTAGGCACAACTGTCTCTCCTGCACGTTATGAACAGCTCAGGTTTTCATGACTATAAAACGTCACACTCCAGTCTGGATGTGTCTTCCTGAAGAATTATGTTACCAGTTGGAATAATTCACAGCGTAGTCCACAAAGGAGAATCACTGGGCTCAGTAAAGGCCAGTAAGTGATCCCTATCCTCTCAGATTATTTCTGTAATATCCATTCTATCCGGTACATTCTCTAACATACCTTACCTAGCACAAATACTTTGTATTCTCACAAGGCGTTTTTTTGCATTCACAGAAGGAAGCTAACACTTATACATTGCAGTGTTTATGCAGATCATGAAGCAATCAATCATTTAGATAAATGACTACTCTCTTCTATTTCTCTATTATGTTAAGTTATGCAAATACACTGCGGTATTTTTACATATGGATATATAAGCTGATATGGATATAAGCTGAGATGAATACTTGGTAGGTGCAAGAACTGCTATTATAACCCAACCCAAAGAATTAATTTTTTATCTTTCCTTACCATTATAAAAAACAAAACCAAACAAACAAAAAAGTTGTGTTTCTCAGTACTCTTTCTTGTACAATTTGTCAGTCAGGCTGAAAGGTGAGATCTAAAAGAGACAACTGATTTAAAAGAACTACTTAAAAGGAACTCCCAGGATTATGTACAATGCATAATACAACAATACAACAAAACATTTTGTTGATTTTCATTATTGTCTCAGTGTAATCACTTTAATGTCCTTAAGTCTAGTATTCTTCGAGAGAGCCATTATTTTTCATTATAAATATGGGGAGACTATTTCAACTATTTAGTTTTATAACACTCCAGACTTAAAGAAAACAAAAAAGTATTCCTAAATTCTGTGATAAGCACTATGTGTTGCATGCAT
Source organism: Calypte anna (assembly GCF_003957555.1). Lineage (NCBI taxonomy): Eukaryota > Metazoa > Chordata > Aves > Apodiformes > Trochilidae > Calypte > Calypte anna. The sequence goes on along the minus strand of NC_044244.1, from coordinate 102,586,901 downwards.
ACTATTAAAAACTGATATTCACAAAGATCATATTTCAATAGATCATTCCACCCCACTCTTCTGCTTCCAGGCTTGTGCTCTTACTCCCCGTTATGCTTTCTTATTTCTCCTGTGATTCCAATCTCATAGTCAACCAGTCACCTGCAACTGCTTTATTTCTTTATTTCTTGCCCATCACCAGGCTTTCACAGAATGATTCTGTGATATACAAGTTCCTGTTGTCCTGATCTGTTGGTTATCTGGAGTGAGAACCCACCAAATATCCTGTGTCTCTCATATTATTCATACCTGACTTTTTTTAATATTAAACATCTGTTGAGGAAGAAAACATATACCTGGATTTTGCTGCCTAGACAGAGATGATGTAAAGGATGAAGTTCATTGGGTTTGCATGGCAAGGTTTTGGTTGCAGGGGGAATACAGGCACAATGCCAGTTGGCTTCAAGACTAATCCAAGTCTGAGCCCATCAGCAACAGTATTTGTGATAAAATATATATGAAGAGGTAAAAAACTGCTGTGCAACAGAAGCTGGAAGACATGAGTGTGAACATGTGAGAGAAATTACTCTGCAGAAACCAAGGTCAGTGAAGAAAGGGGGAAGGAGGTGCTCCTGGCTCCAGAGCAGAGATTCCCCTGATGCACAGGGTGAAGACCAGAGTCAGGCAGGAAGAAGGAAAGAGTGGCAGAGAAAATGTGTGATGAAATGATAGCAACCTCCATTCCCAATCCCCCTGCACAGCTGGAAGGGAGGTAGAGAAATCAGGAACAAAACTGAGCCTAGTTGGGGCTTCTCATTACCCTTCTTTGATTTGACTGGTAGTTAAATTAGTTTCCCTTCTTCTGGTCTGGTTTGTCTGTGATGGTAATTGATGAGTGAGCCCTCCCTTTCCTTATCTCTACCTATTAACCTTTTGTTATATTTTCTCTACCCTGTCCAGCTGAGAAGGGGAGTAACAGTGGCTTTGGTGAGGATCTGCTCTCCAGACAGGGTCAAGGCACCACAGGAAGATTCCTGTACATTCACACCAACAAAAACCACACAGGCATATTTTTATGTGTACATTTTTATGAGGACAGTGACTGTATCTCTGACACAGTTTCAATTACTAGTCTCTTGTAAAAAATTTTTTTCTCCTCCTAATTCCATTACAGAACATCAGAAGTTTGTTTAAAGTGATATTTGAGCATTTATGCTTATCCTGTTTGATTACACACAGCTGAAACTCTCTACTGTATTAGATACACAATGTTGGCCAGATTCAGGTAAAATATAAGTAGAATCATATTGACTTTATTTAAACTTCACATATAAGGAAAGATTTTTATTTTTAATTCCCATTGCAGCTATATTTGTTATACAGGGTGTTGAGTATTTATGGTGATGTTTATGCTATTTGTTGGCTAAATTTTTTAAAAGTGGCCCAGTACCAAGGATAAGATGGGTATTTCAGGAAGCTGCATGCAGAGTCACAGCTTTGAGGAAGGAAAAGAATAGGAAGATTTCTGAATTTTGCCAACTTTGGTCTAGTAATACTCTGTGTTCACACACACACTCGTTTTGCATATCTCCTGTTTTCTTTAGCAATAGCTTTTAAAAATTGATGGAAGCAGCTAAGGTCAACTGTTAATGTTTAATAGCCTCAGACCATTAGATTTTCTTTTAAATGACACAATTTATCTTTCTAAATTCAGTCTACAAACTTTAGTGATAATAATGCTAAGTGGTTGAACACCACAGCAGCTTTTCCTTTGTTAATCATCATCCTCTGAAAAACTATTACCTCCTATCTCTAATGTTGCTTTGGGGATGCAGAAGTGAAGTGCAGTGACGTTTTCAAGGCCAGTGAGGTAGTAAGTCTCTCATATGGTCTTCGTTGCCAAACTATCTCCTGCAACTTTATCTTTCTAGGTTCATACAATTTATCTTGCTAGCCCACATTACTTAGCAGAGGAATTTATTTACAATAAAATGCAATCACTTAAATTTCTATGTCATATTTTAGCTATTCCAATTCACTTAGCTGTGACTCACAGAGATTGAGACACACCTTATGTTCATTGCTATTGTGCAAAACTCCTAATCTATGTATCCACTTAGTATTATTTCCTACAGTGATAATAGCTTCTGGATACAGCAGCACAGTGTGAGAATCTGCAGCTAAGTAATATAATTTAAATGTCCTGCTAGCAAGAAAACAAAGCTTGTAATCACTGTAGAGATGACTTAGATTTACAAGTCTTCCATTTGTGACACCTTATTTTGGAGAAAAACAATTACTCAGAAGCACATTTTATTAAGCAGTAAGTTGAAAGAACTTGGTTTGAGGTGCTGGTTTTGACAGAAAGACAAGAAGTTGTGAATCAGTGAAATAAACTGAACTGGAGATGAGCTACAAAATATCAAGAAGGCCCATTCAGTGTTTTCATCTGGCATGCTTCAAGAAGATCTATCCCTAAAGTGTTGCTGAATCTTGCAGTTTTACTGTGTGTTCCATTATTAGATCAGAATCTCTATCTTCTTGCCTTGATCCAACTGAAGACAGACAAAATGGAAAATATGAAATCTATACCAAAATACCTATGAAGACAAGAGCAACAGCAGCAAAATCTGAAAGATACAAAACACTGCACATCACCATATCTAAATTTGATCCTGTTGGTACTGCCATGGTTGTATCTCAACCCCAGAATTCAAACTGTGAGAAGAGCTCTGAAACCAATTCTGTAATCTGAAAATATAAAAATACAGGTGAATTTATAATGCAGTTTGTATTATAATAAAAAGGTGATTTTTGTAGCTGTAGCAGTTTACTTCCTGCCTTGAACAAAGATGAAAGTATATTGACTGTGCAAAAAAAGAGCAATGTTGTTTAGAAGCATATGAATATATATTGATTTGATTCAGTTCTTTTGAGGTTATAAGGAATTTGATGTATGCTAGGTGTTTTTCAATAAAACAGCTGAAAAAATATCAGAGTTAATAAAAAAATACTGCAAACTTTTTAATCTAAGCACACACTACAGCTGGAGAAAAGCTTTAAATTTTAGTATCTTTATTTGATGACAATATTGTTAAACAAATAAAAGGATTAATTTAATAATTGGACTTTTTCCTCCCTATGGTGCTGGGGAAGTTTACGTACCTTTTAAAATACATTATAAGGTTGTTTGTTCTTATACTTCATCTGTAATTACATACATTCTACTTAAGAGTCACAAAATTTATTTGAGTACTAACAAACTTGGAACATCTTTTTTTTTATCCATCTCCCTCTCTCTTGTGTTTTCACACTTTTTCAGTATAATTCTCTATGCATCAAGCCTATGCAGTTCTAATGAGGTTCTTGTACTAACCAACAAGGAGGGCCTTGTTGAAGCAGTGGTGGTCAATGGCAACCTTGGCTGCAGTGATCATGAGATGGTAGAGTTCAGGATCCTGTGTGGAAGGAACAGAATACCCAGTAGGACCAGAACCCTGGACTTCCACAGGGCAAACTTTGGCCTCCTCAACCAACTGTTAAGAGAAATCCCATGGGACAGGGCCTTAAGAGATAAAGGGGCTCAAGATAGCTGGTCAATATTCAAGGACCACTATTTGCAAGCACAGGATCAGAGCGTCCCTATGGTTAGGAAATCTAGTAAGGGAGCTAGGAGACCAGCATGGTTAAAAAAGGAACTGCTGGGAAAACTTAAGTGGAAAAGGAAAATCTACAGATCATGGAAGGGGGGGCTGGTCACTTGGGAGGAATATAGGACTGTTGTCAGAGGATGTAGGGAGGCAATTAGGAAAGCTAAGGTCTCCTTGGAACTTAACCTTGCAAGTCAGGTTAAGGATAATAGAAAGGGCTTTTTCAAATACATAGCTAGCAAAACTAACACTAGAGGCAATATTAGCCCACTAAGGGATGAGATGGGAGCCCTGGTGATAGAGGATATAAAGAAGGCAGAGGTGCTGAACGCCTTCTTTGCCTCTGTCTTTACTCCTGCAGGGTTTCCACATGAGCCCCAGATTCATTTAGCCCCAGAAGTAGTCAAGATAGATAAGGAATTTGACGTGACTAGTGGAGTCCCTCAGGGGTCGGTACTGGGACCGGTGTTGTTCAATATCTTCATCAACGACTTGGATGAGGGTATAGAGTGTACCCTCAGCAAGTTTGCTGATGACACTAAGCTGGGAGGAGTGGCTGACACACCGGAAGGCCGTGCTGCCATTCAGAGAGACTTAGACAGGCTGGAGAGTTGGACAGAGAGAAACATGATGAAAACAGTGTAGGTGAAAGAGACCTGGGGGTCCTGGTAGACAAGAGGATGACCATGAGCCAGCAATGTACCCTTGTGGCCAAGAAGGCCAATGGCATCCTGGGTTGCATTAGAAAGGGTGTGGTTAGTAGGTCAAGAGAGGTTCTCCTCCCCCTCTATTCTGCATTGGTGAGGCCGCACCTGGAGTATTGTGTCCAGTTCTGGGCCCCTCAGTTCAAGAAGGACAGGGAAGTGCTTGAAAGAGTCCAGCGCAGAGCTACTAAGATGATTAAGGGAGTGGAACATCTCCCTTATGAGGAAAGGCTGAGGGAGCTGGGTCTCTTTAGTCTGGAGAAAAGGAGACTGAGGGGTGACCTCATCAATGTTTTCAAATATGTAAGGGGTGAGTGTCAGGGAGATGGAGTTAGGCTTTTCTCAGTGGTGACCAGTGATAGGACAAGGGGTAATGGGTGTAAATTGGAGCATAGGAGTTCAAGTTGAATATTCGAAAAAATTTTTTTACTGTAAGGGTGACAGAGCCCTGGAACAGGCTGCCCAGGGGGGTCGTGGAGTCTCCTTCATTGGAGACATTCAAAACCTGCCTGGACACGTTCCTATGCGAAGTGCTCTAGGTGGCCCTGCTCTGGCAGGGGGGGTTGGACTAGATGATCTTTCGAGGTCCCTTCCAACCCCAAGGATTCTATGATTCTATGATTCTATGATTCTTTTGGCCTTTCAGTAAAATATGTAGCCATATAAATTGACATATTCCAAAACTTTGAATGTAGCATGTTGGTGAGGTATTTGTGGCCCTTGGAGAAGTTTGCAAACCATTAGTCTATATGAATGCACAGTTGGCAAACATACATTATTTAGTCCCTGTATACTGATGAGTTCTTTGAGCAAATATTTTGCTAGTGACTATATTCAATGCAATTCAAGGTCTTGCAATACTTTATTGCTAAAAACAGGAGATGAAAAGTACTCTGCAAAAACCCCCACACAGCTGCTACTACTTCATTACAGGCTCTACACAAATCTCTTAGATCAAGGATCATTGACCTGATAAACTGCAATAAAGCTGATTGCACTTTCTTTCCATGTCAATGTCATGAAGGTGCATTAATTAATAAAGTGTACTAAAGCTTCTGTTTCTCTGTTGAAGGGTAGGTGGTTAGTGTGGGCCTGACAAAATAAGACCATTTGTGTTATTGCTAAAATCACCTACCTCAGGAGATCATTCCTTGAGTGACACAGCTGAAGGTGTCCTGTTCACAAGGGAACAGTTCCTATGATTAAAAAGGTAATCCTACTAAAGTCTGCACAAGCTGTGGAGCTGGATGTCTTTAATTTAACAAGGTGAAAACAGGTCAACATGAAGAAAATTAATTAATGCTTACATTATTCTGGTTGGAGTTCATCTTACTTGTTAAAATTTTTATAGTGGCTCCTATAATTTCTTTTATTCATGGGGGGATAGGCTGTAATCCCTGAGATTCTAGCCCTCTCTCCACCAATCTTTCACTCAAGAATCCAGTTTCTTCCATGTAATAGACTGTGGGTGGCAGGCACAGCACACAGAAATTGTTTTGCTGCCCCTGGCATGTCAGACATCACAGAGCCAGGAGCAGTAGCAATGGTTTGTGGAGAAAGCAGCAACAGTAAACAGGTTTGTGCTATGAGGGGACTTTCCTGGACTCACTTTCCACAATAATACTCTTGGCTGTACACAATTTTACCTCTCTAAGTTTGAATTAAAAGCTAGGACCATAATCAAGCCAATATTTATGATTAGCCCCAGTATTTATGGTAAGTGAATTACTTTGCTGTTAAAACTATATATTTTCATCTGTTAATGTAGGGTAAAGTTTTATTTGAGTTTAGTAAAGCAAGTGGAGTCATTTTCAGGAAATCTCAAATACCTTGAATACAGAAGAATTATTATATAAGGCCAAATTACAAATCACAGTCCTTGAAGAAGGTAATGTAATGCTTTTCCATGGAAACAAACAAGACTCAACCTAAAACAAAAAAAACCCCAAACGAATTAAAATTAAAATCAAACACAGATTGATTAAATAGATTAAATAGAGTTTAAAATGAAGATGTTCAAATAAAATCCTGAATTCTTAATGAATTTTCTATTAATTTTTCTTCTCTGAGCTTTTAGCAACTTAATTTTGGCATATATTACATGAGCAATTATTTACATAAACATCATTGAAAACAAATCAGTGAAAGTTAATTTACAGTGGAGGGATGAAACCTTGAATTTAGACAAAGAGCAGAATAATACACAGCTAACAGAAGATTAATCAGCCCTGCATTTAGCACAAACAAATTGATTTGGTCTAACTTCAAAGCAGATCTGAATGACTAAACAGTCAAATTATTGTAACTAGCAAAAAAAAGATATCAAATAAATGCAAATTGTGGCCAAGGTTGTGCTGCTTTTCATTGTCTCATTAAAGAATCTTTGTCCTTTAAATCTGAACACAATCAAATTAGCCAAAAAATAACACTTGTTACTGAAAGTACTTTTCCAGAAAAAGCAAAGGTCATATCAAGCATGTAGAGCAGTTGTAGTTGGGAGTCTGGGCTGAAAATAAACTAGTTTAGTTTATTACACACAGAAATAATATTTGTAAAGTGTTGGTTAGTAACATTTCAGTAGAAATGTAACATATGTGGCATATTTAATTATAATTTTGTTATAAGAATATAATATGGAATTTTAATATCCGAATATGATCACGGTCTCGATACGCTGTGTCTCTGTGCAAGAAGGGACAGACATTTTGGTCATATGTACATCAAGGAGGTATATGATAAGACGCAATAATGAATCTTAGAGCAATGAGATATTTCCTGTGATAATTCACAAAAGGCAACAATAATTCATCTGAAGTAGATAAATAATATAGGGTTTTTGAAAGCAAGTTATTAGGACAAAGGTTGGATGTATGTTAATATCGAATTTGGTGTCCTATACGAGTGAGGACACAAACAAGGTCAGATGTCTCTAAGCATCCAAAGGGACTTTATTAGTGCACCAACGACTTGGTACGGGGTGGAGAGAAAAGAAGAGAAGAAAACAAAGCAGGAAAGAAGTAGGGGGATAAACAAGCAATACCACCCACATGATGCAATGGCATCCTGTTGGCCACATCCACACTGGGGAACCTTCCAGTGCTTGGGGGTAACGTCCATCATTCAATGTCCATATCTTCTCCTTTTTCAGGAAATATTCTGCATAAGCAATTAATTTTTGGTACTATTTTGCATTTTCCAGCCTCCTGTGTTGCACATGACCAATATTGTCACTGCGGGGGTCTTGGTGGTACCAACCCCAGGCCTAGGCTCATGTACAGGGGAGTAGGCAGGCACTGTCTAACCAAGTTCCTGTCGTAATGGCACTTTTCAAGGTGCTTTTGCAGAAAGTTGTCTTCAGTACTTCCTCAGGAAGAACCTGCTCCTTTGTGGTTGGAGAAGTGTTGGAGCAAACATCTTGACGCTTCTCTGTGGTTATCGATGTTGAGGCAACCAATACCCACACAGTCTCCTACAAAAATCCCCTATACTGGTAATGTTTGAGCCAATTCATTCATTAATCAAGTAATGGGCCCTGCTGCCTTGAAGGTGCTGGTGTCCCTTTCTACCTCCAAGGCAGCAGTACATTGAGGCTTAAGGGACCTATTTGTATTAATGCATTTAGTTCACACTCAGAGTAATCATTAAGAGGCACTTATTTTCTGCATTTACTATATAGGGATTTTACTTAGGTATTATATCTTGTTCCCAAGTTAGACACTTCTTGCAATCTTAAATAAAGAGTTTCAACATGCAAAAATTATATTAGATTTTTCTGTATTTTACAAGCCCCATGAACATGTTCCAGTGCATTCTGTGCCAAAGATTCTAAATAGCTATATGGAGTTTTATGTAGATTTCTAATACCAGTGCATCCATTTGCCTTTCCTTTGTAATGAAGTATATTACTTATTCAATATATTTTAGTGTTTTCCATAGAAATTAAAAACATTTTTCAAAGAGAAAATTAAAGCAATAATAAAAGGTGAATTCTCTTTGAGTTTCAAACTCTTTATTGTATAATAAATATTATTAAATTCATTAAAATAAATAGCAGTAACGAGTAAGTAAAAGTAAAAGAGAAAATGTTCGTAATCAAAGGAAGTTCGTAATCAAATCACAACATAATTCTCCCAAGAGAGCAGCAGGATTGCATCCAGTAGAATTAAAAGCTTCATGTTTACAGATATGTATCTTAGGAGTCATTCTTATGTGCTTAATTCTTGAATTTATTATTCTTACAAATAGTTTTTTTCAAATACCTATCTGTTCCTTTCTAACAAGTTAAAGTACATGACAGTTTATAAACTCCGAAAGCTTATGACATTGTTTATTAAGATTTATTACCTCTTTTTTGTATTTTTTGAACCATAATACAAGTTCATGGAATATTTTACTTCAAAGATAAGTTTTCATTATGTGATCTTGGTGGATCTTCATTTGTCCTTAACTTCTCTTTAATTTTGTTTAATTTACTTGTTTCATTCTCTCAGCACTGATTCAAGCTTGTTAAGTGTTTCATAACTGCCAAAAAAGGTACTTTTCTTTTTCTATATTAAAAAGTTGGCTGCTGTGAATATCCCACTGCTTTGGAAAGGCTTCACTTTGTGCCATGAAAGAAAATTTTTCAGGCTTGAAAGACTAACAGTCACAATTACCGTGCTTTAATCTGTCAAAGCAGTATCTCAATAGCGTAAAAACTTCCATCTGCATCAGGAATCCATTAGTCAGTGAACTTTAATGGCAGAATGAGTACAATGGGTGAATGAACTTGTGTGCTGCTTTTCCTGTTTTCTTCATTTCCTATGGTATATATGATGGTTAAACATATTGACGAAGCACAAATGTTCACTTTAAACAGTCTGTCTCCAAAATGTTGGACTAAATCAACACACAATGTCATTTTTCCTTTTTGTTTCAGTGCAAATGGTAACTGCAATTAATTATAAATAAAAGACATTAATAAAAAATAAATAAGAAGTATTCTTTTTTCTCCTTGTTGTCCCCCCAAGCACAGTGATGACTGATATATACCTGGAAGGGACAGAAAGAAGCACTTTCTTCTAGGAATTACATAAATTTTTCCAGACTTGATTCTTGAGTGCTATGATGAGTAATCTTGACCATTTATGAATCTGGGAAGATATTTCCCTTGAATGTAGAATGGGACACACTGATTTGGTCCTAAATCCTTCTCATGTCCTTGTTGCCCTCTGAGGGATCTCAGTAGTCTTAGGATGTCTCCTCTCCCTCTTGAGCTCCATAGGGTGCAGAACACATGAAAAAAAACCAAACAAAAAACCTGGAAAGCACCATGGAAGGACAGAAGCAGTGTACTGAGCATGTGAACTTTAAAAATAAGGTTCAATATGGCCAAGTGCAAGGTCCTGCACCTAGGCCAGGGCAACCCCTAGAATCAATAAAATCTGAGGAATGAAGGGATTCAGAGCAGTTCTGTGGAAAAGAACTTTGGGGGTAGTGGTAAATGAAAAGCTGGAGATAAGCTGGTAATTTGTACTTACAGCCCAGAACATCAAACAAAATGTGGCCAGCAGGCATAAGTAGGTAATTCTGCCCCTCTACTCCATTTCCGTCAGACCTCACTTGGAGCATCATGTACATTTCTGGCATCCTCAAAGCAAGAACAACACAGACCTGTTGGAGCAGGTCCCAGAAGAGGGCCACAAAAATGGTCAGAGAACTGGAACACTTCTCCCAAGAAGAAATGCTGAGGTCTGAGAGAGCTGCGGTAGTTCAGCCTGAAGAGGAGAAAGCTCCAGGATGGCTTTATTGCAGACTTTAAAGGAAGCTTATCAGAAAGGTCAGAGCAGACTTTTGGTAGGGCCTGTAGTGGCAGGACAAGGGGTAATAGTTTAGGTTAAAAGACAGTAGGTTTATACTGAACATTAAGAAAAAAATTTCTTTAAATTAGGGCAGAGACTTAGCAAGACTCTGAGAAACTGTGGATACCTCATCCCTGTAAGTGTTCAAAGTCAGGCTGGACAGGGCTCTGAGCAGCCTGATATAGTTGAAGATTCCCCTGCTCATTGCAGGGAGGGTTGGACTGGATGTTCCTTCCAACCAAAATATTATGTGATTTTATAATTCTGTAATTCTGTGGCTGTGCACCAGGCATAGTTCATTGATAAATAAATGCCTTGGCAGATGACATAAATATTAATCGTAAATATTGACTCAAATTATGAGTAGACTGGAAGCAGAAGAAGAAGCAATTAAGCTTCTTTGCTCATCCACTTAAGACTTGGATTCTAGAGACTATCGCAGAAAAGAATAAAGAAAATAAGATTTTTGTTCTACCCACAGTTCTCTTTCTTTCTCTTTAAAAAAACACCAATCCAAATCGTCTCAAAAAGTCTGAAATAGTCACTTCCTTGAAAATCTTTAAACTGTTTCCTTTTTTATTTTTTTTAATAGAAATATCAAATTATATTAAAAATTGCTAAAACTACATGACATTCACCATTGCTCCAGAATATATCCATCTTTGCACTGAAAAAAGGCATCAGGACAGTCATGTTGGATTCCACTAAAACAGGTAAAAGTAAATAGTAGATGAGGTTTTTACTCCTTAGTCCCTTTTACCTATGGGTTTTTAGGATGTTTACCAATGCAAAGACAAATTTCAGGGCCTACACTTTTAATAAATACCATGTTAACATGCAAGGTTTCCAAAGACATTGCAAAAACCTTGCTCATCAGAAAAGGCATAACAAGACTCTTATTGCCTTAAAAGCAGCCGAGATTTTCTCCCTTGGTATCTGTCACAAATTGACACAGATTCCACATACTGGTGGAATCTTGTTGAATTAACCCTGTACTGTGGAGATGCAAAGAATGCATTTGGCTCTTAAGGATAAGATACCAGCTGTGGAACTCTAGTCATATATTAATTAATTTTCATCCCCATCTGACTTATCAGAATTATTTTCATTAATATTCTTTTTTTTGGGTCTGTAAAATCAGAATGATTTTATTTATTCAGTGGTTGTGTGTCCCACAGGGCATCTGTTCCAAGAGTTTCCAGTAATTTCATTGGTAATTCAGCACAGAGAATATAGGGCTGAATTACTTAATAGTACATTTAAATAAATACAAGGGAGAAAAAGACAGAGATAAAAGAGGTAAGTGGCACCAACAGGATAAAGGTTCACTGAAGTAAATCCTTACATGGTAATTATGCCTACCTCTGGTTCTAGGGAGAACAGAATCTTAATTTTATTTAACTTAGCATGCATATGATATCCTGTAGGCCTAGAGCCTGTTTCTGTTAGAATTCTTGCCTTATTTGAAAAAATGCTTTAGGAGATTTCCCATTATTTGCATGTAATTTAGTAGATTATTTTATATATATCACAAATGTATATATTACATAGCCAGTTATTTTCAAGATAAGTGGAAATGGTATCTTTTGGTGGCTATAGTTTTGCTTCGTGTCCAAAAAATCTAATGTAAAACTTGTCTGGCTTTCAAAAGGAAATACTTTTTTATTATATTAAACAATAAGAAGCTACTGAATCTTATCTGATCTTTTCCAAGTAAACAGTGGTTGCTAAAACTTTTGTATTTATATCTACTAAACTTTGCTAATTTGTATGAATTTTACACAACTTTTTTCTCTCACAGCTCTGGCATTTCATCTTTGTTATTTCTTAAATGTAGCAGATCATTGATGCCATATATTGGTTTTATTTCTTTCCTGATGGGGTGACTTATCCTTTAAAATGAGGATGATTCACTTTTTTTTCAAAACTGTTAATGAATTTTTCCTGCAAATAACAAAAACTTGGTTGTAAAATTTTACTTTTCTAAATGACCTTCTTCTGCTACAACAAAGAGACTTTTTTTTCTTTCTTTCTTCCTTTTTTTTTTTTTTTTTTACAGAGAGATGATTTTATTATGTTTTCCACATACATTTCATCAGGTAAATGGGATGTGTTAACTTTGCCTCAACTGTCATATTTTGGTTTCAGCATTACAAAAAAGGTAAGTACTTTTAGAACTAAAGAAACTAAAAAATTTAAGCATGCTCTGTAATGTTTATAACAGTATCCTGAAAATTTCTGCCTCAGCAGGAAATTTGGGCAAATGCATTTATTATGTATTGATTTATTTATACTTATTATGTATTTATGATTACTATACATTTATATTTTTATTGTGTATTTATTTGTATTGCCTATTTATTTGTGTCTTTATTCTATGGCCAGCTGAACATGAGCCAGCAGTGTGCTCAGGTGTCCAAGAAGGCCAAGGGCATCCTGGCCTGTATCAAAAACAGTGGGACCACCAGCATCAGGGAAGTGATTGTGCCCCTGTACTCATCCCTGGTGAGGTCACAGATTATTATGTTCAGTTCCAAGACCCACAGTATAAGAAAGGTGTTTTTGGCCTGCAGCACATCCAGAGAAGAGCAACAAGACTGGTGAGGGGTTCAGAGGGCATGTGGTACAAGGAGAGACTGGGGAACTGGGATTATTTAGTCTGAAGAGAACATTCAGAGAAGATCTTATTGCTCTCTATGACTACTAGGGAGGTTGTAGAGATCATGATTTTTGTCTCTTCTTCCAAGAAACTATCAATAGGATGAGAGGAAATAGGTTTAAATTGTGTCAGGGGAGATTCAGGTTGGATGTTAGGAAAAATTCCGTTACTGAAAGACTGGTGAGGCATTGGAATGGGCTGCCCTGGGAAGTAGTGGAGTTGCCATCCCTGGAGGTGTTCAAGAAGCATTTAGATGTGATGCTTCAGAATATGGTTTAGTCATTGTGGTAGTTGGATTACAGTTGGACTTGATGATCCTGAAGGTCTCTTCAAACCATAATGATTCTGTGACTCTATTTTACCTGCATTGCCCATAAAAAGCAGTGACTTTTAAAATATTCCATTCTTATTTCTGTTTCTCTAAATTTGGTGGTCAAAATATTTGAAACATCATCATATTTTTATAAATATACCTAAGTACCATGCCTGGCATATAAATAAAGACATTAATGTATCTATGCATATATTTATATGTGCAAGAGAAAACTACTAAGATCACAAAAAAAATCTGATTTTACAATGATTGACATTTAAAACATTTTATTCTCACTAGATTTACTAGTAAAACAACTATAATCTAACTCCCTTTCAGACTGTGGAAAACATCACAGACTGGACAAGTTGCCTCAGGAAGTTGTGGCTTCCCCCCCCTGTGGCAATGTTCAAGGTTGGATGGGGCTTTGAGCAACCTGGTCTAGTGGGAGGTGTCCCTGTACATACAGACGGGTTGGATCTAGGTGATCTTTTAGGTCACTTCCAACTGAAACCACTCTATCATGTCAGACTAAGCTATTATTAAAATATGTTATATATAGAAAATAGACATTCTTTCCTCTATAATTAAAGTGTCAGATGTTTGAGCAATGTATATTTTATATTCTGTTTGTGATGAACAATTGTAATTTGAATAATGTCTTTTCATGTCAATGTTTTTGTGGTTTTCATCAGTAATATTATTAGAAATAATTCCAGCAACTTCAAAAATATAATTGTGTATTTTACATAACTTAGCTGTTTGCACAGTGTACAAATATATGCCTTATAAAAACCATATATGACAAGAGGTGAACCATAGGTGTTATAAACAGCAAGAACTACTCAGGTTATATAGAAATTCAGCATGGAGTGACAGTCAGATGGGTTTTATGCCACTTGTGATGTCAAGGCAAAATAAAGCAACTTGTATTTTATCACAGCATCAACCTAATTCTAACAGATACATATTGTATAGATAAATATTAGAATACTGGAAAAGTGTTATAGTTACATATGCAGGTCATTTTCTTCAGGATCTGTCACTAGAAAGACTGACATTTCACTGCCTGTAAGATGAAGAGATCAAGTGCTGATCCATAAAATCAGAGAAAATGAACTGAAATGTCCAAAAGGCTCAGTGCTTCTGCCTTAGCTATTTCCAATGACTTTTGGCTTAGAAAGTGCATTGACTTTAATACCTACTGTAAGTATGACTGATTTTTAATTTTAATAATTCTATCCTTTTCATATTTTCGTGAATTCTGTTAGACAATAAAAATGATGATAAATCTAAACCATTCCTTTCTTGGAAGGTGTTTTTTCACTGTTGCCCCATAGCAGGACAAGGTGTAATGGGCACAAACATAAATTCCATCTGAACATAAACTTCTTTACTTTGAGGGTAGCAGAGCACAGGAACAGTCTACCCAGAGAGGTGGTGGAGTCTCCATTCCTGGAGACATACAAAACCCACCCGGACATCAACTTGTACAACCTGCTCTAGGTAAACCTGCTCTGGCAGAGGGTTGGAGTAGATGATCTTTAGAGGTGCCTTTCAACCCATAACATTCTGTGATTCTTGCTTTCAAAGATACCCTCAAAGCCAATGGTTCCTTACAAGAAGGGACAAGATGGAGGTGTGCAAGAGTATTTAAAAAACTGACAAATTCCCATGAGACACACTTGAAATGAAAATCTGACATCTGAAATTAGTGAATCCCCTTCCCTTACCTGAATTTCAAAATTAACATCATTAACAGATATATATGCAGCAGATATCTGTGTATATAAATATATATACACAGATAAGTATGTGCATAATGTGTGTTTAAGTTTTACCAAACCATATAGTTGAAATCAAATGTGCTTTAAATTAAAATCAAGATTTTTCATGAAAGTGTGTAAAATGATTCACTCAATTTCTTCAACTTAGCTAGCAATTAATAATACTTTTTAAGTATTATTTTAAAGCGAGTCATTTAATTCAGAAAATACCAAAATTAAATGTCCTTTGTTTTTTTCCAAGTGAAATGACTTGATGAAATGTCTCATTGAATCTGAATGTATCTTTCTGAACCTGTCTGTACATTTTTCATGGTAAATAGGTTTTCTAAAATGTATAAAAATTCTACTCTAAACCTTTAAGGTTATGAAATCGCAAGAGGGCAATATGATATTTCACAGCCTCTCATTTGTTGAGTTGACTTTCTCTTCACGTGTACATCACTGGAAACAAAACTATATCACTGAACTATAAATGAGTGTGATAGATGTTTCTTTTAGAATAATCAAATAATAATAAAAAAAAAAATCACATCCTGCACACATTTTTTTTCCTTTTTTCATTTGAAGCAACTGAAAATAATTCTGATAACTCTATCTCATCTGTCTCCTGAGACTGAGGAAAAATCCAGATTTAGTGCCTCTGTATGCATAAATTACCAGAAATAAGTGAGGTGTCAGTGATCAGATGAGTATCTAATGGCTAAGAAAGGACAAAATTATCTGAAGTTCAGTCATATAAAGTAATAAACAGCACATGCCAAATATTTCATCACTATTGTTTTCTCTTAACAAAAAACTTTATTTTATACATAAAGAAAGGTTAAAATTTTGCAGCATAAATCTAAATTTTAAATAATAGAACCTGATGCACACTATGTGAGTAACTTTGAAATATAGAGTTTGCCACTACTTTGTGCTACCATTTCATGCCTTTTTTTCTGTGCTTTTTGGCCAGTATGCGTAACTCAAAAAACATCACTCAATATGTCTTGAAACAGACATTTATTTACTCCCTCCCTGGCTCAAATAAAGTTGCAATTTGAATGGTTTCATATGAATCTAAAGTCTGAAAAATATGGCATTAAATTATTTATTTTTTACAAAATTTATAACACTTACCGTGTTCTTGACGGATTCACTCAAAGTGGAAATGACATATTTCAACTGATTATAGTTCAATGCAGGATTGAAGGTTAAATGGAATAGACTAGATCAGACTAGATTAGAATGGAAACATTAAAGTTGGATCAAGTCCAACCATCAGCCCAACACTACCATGCAAATTAAACCATGTCCTGAAGTGCCATGCTCAGACGTCACCTGCTACTTCTCTGGGAAACCTATTCCAGTACATGACTACTCTTCATTAAAGAAACTTTTCATATCTAATATAAACCTCTCCTGGTGAAACTTGAGGCCATTTCCTCTCATCCTATCACCAATTATGTGGAAGAAGAGACCAGCACCCACCACACTACAAACTCCTTTCAGGTAGCTGTAGAGAGCAATAAGATTTCATCTCAGCCTTCTCTTCTCCAGACTAAACAGTCCTAGTTCTCTCTGATGCTCCTCTTAAGAGTTGTTCTCTAGAACCTTCACAAGCTTCTTTGCTCTTCTCTGAATGCACTCCAGCAACTCAGGCATCCTCAGTGACCCAAAAATGAACACAATATTTGAGGTGTGGCCTCATCAGTGCCAAGTACAAGGGGACAACCACTTCCCTAGCCCTGCTGTCCACACTATTCCAGACACAAGCCAGGATGATGTTGGCTTACTTGGCTTATTAAACCTTATAGAAATTATCTCTGCCCATTGATCCAGCTTGTATAGATCTGTAGAAGTATCTGTAGAGCCTTCCTACCCTCAGGCATATCAAAATTCCCACCCAACTTAATGTCATCTGCAGACTTACTGATGGTGTTGTTCAATTCCCTCATCCACACCACTGATGAAGATATTAGTCAAGACTGGTGGCAAAAATGAGCCCTGGGGAATGCTGGCCATACAGTGAATTTGAAAGTGACAGGAAAGATTTTCTTGTTAACTATGTAAGAACACCAAGCACATTTTTCCGATCCTCAGCTGAAACTAGGAAGTAAATCTTTGGAGGATCATTAAGTAATGATTAAATAAATCATATTGAATTGATTAATAGAATGACCCATGTTGAAAAGGGACCTCGAAAGATCCTCTGGCCCAGTCTTTTCTGGGAAAGGGAGACAGTATGAGATAACCCAGAACACTGCCCAATCATGTCTTGAAAAACAATGAAATACCACACTTCAATTTCAATGAGATGGGGAAAAGATTTTCCAGTTAAACTGTGAAATTAGCAAACTAAATCCCTTAATAAAATATTTCTTTCCCCAGATTCACTATTTTCTGGTTAAAAAAAATAATTTGGATATTTCTCATTAGATCTGATTTATCATTTAAAAAACCAATCAAACGGGCAGGGAGGTGGGCGGGGAGGGAGGGGGGAAGAAGCTCTACTATTGCATTACTATTGCCTTTTACATTAAAATGAATAAATACACTTAAGGATATACTGATTGTGCATTGTCCCAGAAGAAGCCCAGAAGAAACAAAAATTTAGGATGTATTTTAGTCTATGGCCTTAACTGTAAAAATATGCAGTCTTGAATCTATATAATTATTAATACAAATGACAGGATAATTACAGTAATACTCTCATCACTACAGTCATTCTTTTGTTTCTCTACTGAGAGGAAAAGTGCTAGTAGTCTCTCAGAGAATGTCATTCACTTTTATGGACTGTTATTTTCTCTGTACCTTTTAAATCTAATTGTTATACAGTTCAGAGTCTCTTCTGTTGAGAACCACAAAAGCATTTTGAATGACATTATACAGGACAGCAGTAGCTGTTGCACTGTTGGGAGACTACTGTGCTGCACATCCATGACTGGAAACTAGTTTGGGAAAACAAAATATAGTCTTTATTAAATAAACTTGGCTTTGATTTTACTAGTAGTTTCTTCTCCTTTTAGATACAGAAAATATAATCATGCAATGAGACTTAACTGATAGGCAGGGGGTTACTTTTGGTGGAGTTGTTTTAACAGTGCTGTGGATTATTTTGGGTTAAATAACCACAGTGTAGTGAAGCACAGGCAGTAGTACATCATGTCTAGAGGACACAACACAGAGCAGCATGAGGAATAAGAAGTGACAAGAACAAGTAGATATTCCTGTAACTTCCATGATGGCTGATTCCAGTTGTTCTTTCTCTGTTATACATTATGTTCTGTATTCATTATTTATTGTATTTATTATAGACCAGAAAAGCACATTTAGCACCAAGGAGAGCATTTGATGACATTGCTGTATTGGACAGAGGTGGCTCAATGCAATACATATAAAAAGTCATGGAGCATTAAATGTCTAGGTTTCTGGAAGACAGGATTCAACAAGACTCATTTGCTTATGACTTCTGGTTTCTTATGTAGGATTGTCATCTTGGAGGAAAGGCACTACAAATGTTTCATGTGCCTGGGTGAAGCTGGAGTCTATCATCCAGTTTTCAACTGCAGAATTTCTTTATTAAAGTGAGGAGAAAATATGTGTCTTCTGAAGTGCTTCTGAACCAAGGAAATCCCAAAAACGAAATCCTGTGGAAGAAACTAACACTTTATAAATCAGTTCTGAGAAAAAATTACAAGAAAACACTCAGAACTGCAAGAGGTTGCACTGAAGCAAACAGTGAGAAAATCTACCATTCAAAGGATGGAGAGAAATATGCACAAAAATATTTGGTGAGATTGTCTGAAATGCAAGGAAGACTAGAATTATTTCAAATTAACCTCTACAGAAAATTACAGTAGTCCACATTATCTGCCTGATACATTAGACATGAAATCATATCTTTTTGGCTTCCGTCATGTTTTGACTCTTGGTTGTTGTCTTCCAGTCCAGAATTTCTAAACTCATTGCTGGTGCTTTTTCTATTATGTTCAATATTTGGATTACATTCTGATTTTACTGATAGCACAAGTTATATCACATGAGGGAAAGGTTGCAGAAAGTGGCTGCTGGAAGGAAAATTTCTTCAGTGAGGAAACAATTAAATCAGAATTTGTGGCTTTATGTATAAATTGTTATAATCACAATCTAAACAGTCTTGTACTTTGGATATTTTTCAAAAGCCAATTTGATTTATCACCTTAACATCTTAAATAATCTGCCAGGATTTTGGAAAGATTCAATTTTGTATCTTTAAAGAAAAACTAAAACATATGAAATGCTGCATGTGGTGGTTATTATTCAGGCAATACTCAGTTATCAGAATGAGTACTAAAGGATAAAATAATTCAATACTAAAAAGTGAACAGCAGGGTGGCTGTTGTTATTCCCATGTTTGTTTATATTTAAAATCAACTGAACTATACAGATTTCCTTTGTATTTCATGAGAAAATCAAACCTTTGTTTTCTCATTTTGTATGGATGTACCTTTGTTTTAGTTGAAGAATCCGCTCTGCAAATTAGTTTTCATTTGTTCCTGAGGCTCTTGTAAAAGCATGCAGAAAAGGCAAGTGGATTTTCCAGCCCTTGAAAATCTTTACTCTTTTCACCCCTGTTTTTAGTTTTTTATTTTTTTTAACAGTATTGAGTTACCTTTTAAAACCTCTCAGTAAGATACAAGAGAAAATCATAACAAATGAAGAACTTTATTTTCAAAGTATCTTGGATTTATCAGACCTAAATATTGATACACATCATTAAAGCTAAAACTATATTGAGACTGACAAATCATTCACCCAAACTGTATGAGTTGTAATAGAGCAATTATTGTAGTCATTCTTATATTAACATAATATTGAAATCTTCTGTTAATAAAATTTCTATTCTAGACCTATGAATTTGACCTTTATATACTGACAAGTTGATTTGATCCATAACTGTAATTATATAAGCCTAAATAATTTAAATATATTTTTGATCAAATTTAATTCCTATGCCAAACTCTCATCCAATAACAGAGAGGATGGTTTATGGCTTTGGTTATTTGTTTATAAGCTAGTTTTTGTTTCTTCATTTTAAAGGAAGGAATAGGTCTGTAGTTCCTGTCACTTATTTCACTACATGGTTGACCATCATGTTGACTAATATGATTCTGGTTTTGCACTGCTTTTTTCATTATTAGAAATTACATATGTATGTAACAACTTAATGCATCAGATCCTACATACTTAGTTTGGCTTACTGATGTAGAGAAATAACTGAAATAGAAAGCCTTGTCTTCTAAAAGTAATTATCTTTTAATGGCTATATGAACCCTTTTCTTATACTCAGTCGTCTTTTAAGTGGGTTTTTTGTGATGTTGTTTGGTTTTTTTGTTTTTGTTTTTTTTTTTTTGGTTGGTTATTTTGATTTTCTGTTTGGGGTTTTTTTGTTGTATGTTTTTTGTTTGGTTGGGTTTTGTTTTATCTTGTTTTAAAATTTTTAGCATCTGATAACTCCTGCCAGGTAACAATAGGGGTTATCATCTTCAGAGTACATTTGAAAATAAACATTCCTAGATTATTTTTTTAAGAAGTCCCCAAATGCCTCCTCCCTTTCCTTAACTTTTCCCTTCAATTTTTTTTTTGCAACATATATGTTCTGATCAAAACAAGCCAAGACCTCTGAAGAAAAATATTGCTTGATTACTGACTCACAATATGGTAAAAATAATTTTATTTCAATGGTGGACTCTGACACTTTGAAAATACTCTAGATTTATGAAAGAAGAGAGATGGAAGTACCTGTTCTATTTTTGCTTGCTCTTCTAAAAAAAAAATGTATTAAAAGTATCCTGTGTTGTTACCAAAGTGAATTTAACTTTTCTTGTCTGTTGTTTATTGGCAATCAGTTTTAAACTTGTAAATGCCACTGTACTATGTAAGTTAATGAAGTATAATAAAAAAGGCTATTTCTGATATTTCATCAAGTTTAATAATTTTAGTCATAAAGGATTATGCTTTCAGAGAAAAAGAGCATAAAAAATGTATCAAAGGGAAATATTTAGAAAATCAGAAATAAAGAAATACATACAGGTTTTGTTACATGCAGAAAAAATGTAGATTCTCTAAAATTTTTGAGAGATATGGAACTTATCTTAAAAAATAAGGACATTGTAGAGTGGAAAACTCTTTTGAAAATACTGTTTCTTATTTCTACTCTCTGCAGAATGATTTGGCTTTGTTGTCTTTCTCTTTGTTACAATACATTGCAATCACCAGTAATTTGTTCTGCATCAAAGGGTAAAGGATGCTCTTTTAATTATGAGATATGACCATTGATCCAAACTGGATGAAAAACGTGTAAATGCCACTTTGTAGGCAAGCAGTGAGGGCTGAGCCAGATTCTCATCCTGGCTTGCTAGATTGTTAATGTTGACTGTGTAATGCTAACTGCACAAACAGTTTGTGGAGTAAAAGCCTGAGCTAAGGACTGCTACCTCCCATGGAGGTGCCCAATGTACTTCCCAAGAGAATTCACTAACATTAGGCTTTTGTGAGGGATGTGGACCATAACTACAACTTATTTTTGCTTCCTTTCCTCTAATATCTTTCTTATGCCACATTTTATAATGAAAGACATTTTAAGTTTTGTGAATTTAAGAGGTGACTATTAAAACCCAAGGAATTAATCAAACAGAAAGATTGCGCTACAGTACCTAAAGACAATACCTACAGACAGGAGCAGAGTTGAAGGAACATTTTGATCCTTAGATATTCAGTATTTTGTATGAGGACTTAAGACTGCCTTCTACTCAGTGTCTAGCATCTCAGCAGAGGACTCTAACTTTTGAATGCATTGTAAATGTTGTTTGATAAAAAGAAGTGTGACCAGAAGGTCAAGGGAGGGGATTCTCCTACTCTACTCTACTCTACTCTACTCTACTCTACTCTAGTGAGACCCAGCTCGAGTACTGTGTCCAGTTCTGGAGCCCCTGACAAAGGAAGGACAATGGAGCTGTTGGAGAAGGTCTGTAGGAGGGCCACAAAGACGATCAGAGGGCTGGAGCATCTCTCTGATGAAAACAGGCTGAGAGAGTCAGTGCTGTTCATCCTGAAGAAGAGAAAGCTCTGAGAGAGGTTGGAATTAGATAATCTGCAACATTCCTTCCAACCCACAACACTCTATGGGTGTATGTGCTCATATCTGACAAAATTGTTCCATTTATGGAGTTTCTACTGAAGGTTTATGCAAAATGACTCTTAACTTCTCAATTTTATATAGACCTTAAATGGTGCAAAAGGACTTGTAAAATGGCCTTATAGCCTCTATTGTACCAGTGTAGAGTTTTATGGATTTATCCACATCATGTTTCATGATAAGAACAATATACAAATCATGAGAGAAAATGGTTTGATAAACTGTATTTAATTTAAGGGCATTTCTTAAATCAGCTCTGAAATGTGCTGTCTTAATTTATTTTTTTTAATAATGCATGTGTTGTATTCTTTACTGGTTTTCATTGCTATTCTATTTCCATTATGCTTTTCACATTATGTTTTTCACCTTACCTTCCGAACTAAAGTATCTTCATTAAAACAAACTTGAGCCTCACATTTTTTCCTCACAAGACACAACTATGTCCTTTTTTTCATTATTAATGATTATTGCTTATTGCTACTTCCAGTAAGTAGATGTCCAACAATTGCATTCCTGTAGTTCAAACATCTCACTTGAATATCTTTTGAATATTAATAGCAATATTTCAAGCTACTGTCAATTGTCTTTAGGGACTAGACAAACCTAACCCTACCCATCACTCCCCACCCTGGCCCAGGCCCCCTCACTCCTTTAAATTTATTGACTTTTGAGCCAGGATAAAACCTGGACATATGGTGGGAGAGCTTGGGGGGAGCTCTGTGGTTCTATGGAACGCTCCCACACCTTCCACCTGCCAGACAGGAAAGGCTCCTGATCACTCCCTGAGAAACTTCAGAGATGGAGCCAACCTGCCAAAGAGCAGAGATTCCAAAAAGCAGCGCAACGCAGCTACAGAATAGCCATTTAAAATGGGATATGCATGCTGACATGCATATGTGATTCCGTGACACGACAGTACATTGAAAAAATTAAAAAAAAGAAAAATTGTCTCTTGAATCAGCAAATTACATCCAAGCTGGCATAAGGCGGCGCTGGCATCGTTCGCTCGGTCTGAAGATAAGGTTAACCTCATCATAATAACAGACCCTCCTCCGTTGAAAGGACTAAAAAGATAAAGTGCTAATCAGAATGGTTGCTGATAGAGTCGCCGGACAGGTAATGCAAATTGGTATCAAATACAAGAACTAGAGAATTCCGAGAAAACCTGAATACAAAGCGAAGACCTGAAGTTACCAATTTGTAACCTCTGGCAATAATTGACGAGAAGGAGAAAATTTTTACTATAAAAATTTAGAGGAAAAAGGACAAAATCAGCAGCGAAAAACAGCGAAGGAAGAAGCGACAAGGCAGCAGCACCAGGAAGCAGCGCCAAGGAGCAGCATCAGCATCACCATCAGTGACTTCAAAGAGACAGCGACCCCGGAGGCGGCGATTTGTCCTGAGGGCGAAAAGGGCGATAATCTGTTCCCTTTCTGCTCCTTTTCTTTCCTTAAAAGCTCTTTCTCAAGGGGTGATTAATTTGTTTAAAAACCTGTTTTCCCTGCATTTTCTCTCACTATTAGCTCCTTCCTAAGACTCCACTTCAGCGTGGTAGTGTTTTCCCCTAAATAAACAGTTGTAATTCGCTTAAACCGTAAAGCTGGTTACTTTTGCATTTTGTGCGGCGCATATGAGCAGTGACTAACATTTACTCACAAACAAAATATAAAAGAATAATAGTTACAGACTGTGAGAAGTAAGCTTTGTTCAACTTCAAAATTTCATATAGAGAGGAACACTCTAGCTAAGTATTGGCAAGTGGTAAATTATGTCATCTTTCTTAAGAGTCTGATAACTGTCTCTTTCAGGAATAGAAAACTTCAGTAGTGCAAAGGGAGAATAAATTAGACCATGCAGATGCAATACACCAAAGGATTTGAACTCATCCATGGTTTGAAACGATGTAGCAAGATGACAGCTAAAAACAGAAGGAACTGAAACTGATTAGACAGAAATTATATAGAAATATTCCATCTACTCAAGAATACAAAATAGCTGCTCTCATCTTTTCATCTAAGATAATTTCCATGTGAACAACTTTAAGAAAAGGTTTACAGTTAGACAATAATTTCTTCAGTGAAGACCTATCTGCTATATCTCACATTTCTGTCATTATATAGTGTCAATGTTATGTGAAATAACAACACATTAGTCTTTTCTCCCTTTACTAAAATATATGTCAGTTCCAAATTAAACAAAACTTTTTTTTCCACTCTTGAGTGATTCATCATCTGAGCTAAATCAGTTCAGTATATTAGCCAGCTATTTAAAATTCCTAATACAATCAAGGTCTTCAAGGAATGATATGAGAATTATTGTGACAAAATGGAAAAGTTGAAAAAGAAAATCTTAATAGCCCAAGAGGAAAAGAAAGAAAAGCAAAGAAATAAAGAAATATGTAGCCTAAGGTCCATCAAAAAGTTAATATTAACAGTCTTGTTAATATAATTGTGAATTTCAAAATTCATGTCAACCACTATTTCTATATGGCCCTGTTATTTTGTAAACATCAAAACTTGAGGGATGCCCAAGTTTTTGGTGGGTTGGTGTTTATTTTTTTGTTTGTTTGTTTGTTTTTCTGAGCAAGAAGAAATTAACAGCAATGCAAAATAGTTCTGAAAATGCATGAGATATAACCCTCTCACCTCAAACATTATAATATCTGTCTCAGCCTCTTACACAGACACAGCTGCTGCATTTTTACAAGAAAATAAATTTTACAGAAAATAAACCTAGCCAACACTGATAGAATACTTATGGGGGTGAAATATAATGGTTAAACATATTTATTTATATGTACTGTGAAAACTGCACAGGTTTTAGTGAGCTACTTGAAGTAATGACTGCTCACAGTTCAGAATGCTTTTGCTAGATGAAAGATCTACTTTAGCAAGCATCAGCTTTCTCAGAATGTTTTTTAAAAAGACAAACCAAATGTTTTGTGAGGGTATGGAGAAGAGGTACTGATATATAAAGATATTACAGTTTCAATGTCACTGGCAATGTTAATATAAATTGGCATAAGGAGGTAACTGCACAGTGAAAGGAGAAAATGTAAAAGTCTAGGAATGGGTGAGGCATGTAGAGTGGGTGAAATGGATGTATGGAGACAGTAGCAGAGCCAGGCCTTGGTGGCTACAAGGATTACTCCATAAAAATTGTCTTGAGAGGACCTCTATTTCCCTGTAAATCTTAAGAGAGAAGTATTATTCTTCACTGAACTTTTTGCTTCTTTTTTTTTCTCCCGTAATTTCTTTAGTGATGTTAGATCAATTTTATAACTTCATCTAGAGCTACAGTTTACAGCTTGGAAAAAAAAATAGCCAGGGTTTCTTATGAAGTCCAGCTTTCATCTAAACTTGGATTCTCTTATCCCAGGAAAGGGGATGGTTTAGAGCTGTCACTGTCACTGTCCCTAATGGATCCAGAACCAGACTGGTGTTTGAGCAGGAGTTTCTAAATGTTAGTCTATGGGAGACTGCATCAAATATAACTCCATTTTATATCTTAACATTACAGCTAGGAAAATTTCACTTTTTAAAAATTTCTTATAACATCCAATATTCTGCCAAAATATTTCCTTGGTCTCCTGGCATCAGAACTACAATTTTTGTGGTGGCTTTTTTGGTGTTTTTGTTTTTTGGCTGTTTTGTTTGCTTGGTTAGTTTTGGTTTTGGCTTTGGTTGATGGCCAAATAGATGGCCCTCTATTTGTCTTGTAGGTTTTTTTCTATTTGATAGATAATTCTTCCTGTGTAATTTTTCTGGCCCCCAGAAATGCACTTAGACACATTTTTATGAACAATCTGTCGTTTGACTTTGGGTCATTTTACCTCTTGATCTCTCAGTTCAGCATTTTACCTGCAATTCAAATTATTTCTCATCTTGCAGTGCTAGTGTTCTTTATTGAAATGCTTCACTTTCAGAAACACTTAACCTCGTTAAGACATCTTCCATAATTAATTTTTTTTTTTGGAAGTGAGAAGGATAGACTCCTATGCACATCTCTGTCATCTTCACACTAATGTTACAAGACCTGAAGATGATCTTAATGGTGAAGAATACCATCTGATGAGTAAACAGACCTTCTCTATAATAAAGAGATTGTGATTCTTAGGGAAGGTGGTCTATGCACCTGGGAAACTACAGACCCATCAGCATGACCTCAGTGCCTGGCAGGGTTATGGAACAGATCGTCCTCAGTGTAATCACACAGCAGCTGCAGGATGGGCAAGGGATCAGACCCAGCCAGCACGGGTTTAGGAAGGGCAGGTCCTGTCTGACCAACCTGATCTCCTTTTATGATCGGGTGACCCGCCTGGTGGATGAGGGGAAGGCTGTGGATGGAGACTCCCTGGATTTCAGCAAGGCCTTTGACACCGTCTCTCACAGCATTCTCCTGAAAAAGCTGTCAGCCCACGGCTTGGACAGGAGCACCCTGTGCTGGGTTAGGAACTGGATGGAGGGCCGGGCCCAGAGAGTAGTGCTGAATGGGGCTGCATCCAGTTGGCAACCGGTCACTAGTGGTGTCCCCCAGGGATCAGTGTTGGGCCCAGGTCTGTTTAATATCTTTATTGATGATTTAGATGAGGGGATTGAGTCCGTCATCAGCAAGTTTGCAGATGACACTGAGAGACTGGATGTGGCACATAGTGCCATGGTCTAGTAACCACGGTGGCAGTGGATCAAGTGTTGGACTTGATGATCTCAGAGGTCCCTTCCAACCCAGACAATTCTATGATTCTAAGTAGAAGTACACTCTCCAGGCACAGAAATTGCAGGTGGTCTGCTCCCCTTCCCTAAAGGAGAAGAGTTCTTTCAAAGACGTATTGATGGTTTTATCTGAGGTAGAGCAGCCTACCTGTGACACAGAAGGGCAAGCACTGTGGTACTATATGTGAGCACCCATTACTATTCCACAGCACTTCCTGTAAATGAAGGTACATTCCCCCTGGATTCCAGTTCCATACTCAATGTCTGAATTCAGATCAAGGGGTCAGAATAGATTTTTTTTACATAGGTTTTTTTATTCCTCCCCCTAAAAGGTCAAAAACATTGTCTCTTCCATATGAATGTGGTATACACTTGTGCTAGCTTTAACAAACAAGCTGATAATATGAAAATATTCACTTGAAGTGTTTTCACTTTGACTATTTTAAGTACATTTTAATGTGTTTTTCTGCTATGTACCATGTTGCCATTATGCTCTTTCTCAGTGCCCAGATCAACCATTTTTCTTTCCCTTCCTGCTTGAATAAAGTAAAATCTGGTGAACACTTGTTTTCCAGAGAAACTGATAAAGCTGGACAGTGGGCAACCACTGAGTGCTTTTGCAATAATATCTCAGTGTTATGTATAGCTTCTGCGTCCTACATAGAACATTTCTGAAGTATACAGACACCTAAACAACATCTATAACCTTCTGGCATTTGATGGGTTGTATATGAAGGGAACAGGTATTGTCTAATCTCTTATGCCCTTACTCTAGACCTTACAGTGCCAGATATCACACAAACATTCAGTTTTACATGAATTCTTGGAAAGAAGTAATTATCTTCATGCTACCAATCTGTCTGGCACTAAGGGGTTAAATGAAGCTGGTACAGAAGAAGCAGAAAGAAACTGAATCAGTGAAGAAGAAAGACTTAAGGAAGGAAGGTTGAGGAGAAAAACTGCATGCCTCCCTCAGCTTGGCGTCTTGTCAAAACTCCTGAACTCCCAAAAAAAGGTGCTGGAGGTAGTCAGACCACCCACAAACTATCAGGGAAAGCCGTCAGTCACACAAAAAGACATAGGGAGATAGAGGGAACATGCCAAGGCAGTCTGTTTCTTCCAGATACAATAAAGTAGGGTGGCCAAGGCAAAATCACAAAACCACACAAGGAAATATTGAAATGCAGAAGTGTAGGTAAGGAGAAATAAATACAGGTATTATTATTCTTTGCTCCCTCTGATATATACACTGGATAAAATATTATATATATAATAATTTGTTCTTTAGCTAATGTTTCTATGTCAGTACAAAATTACACCATCAAAAGCTCCTGTAGATAATTCCTCACAAATGGCAAATGCAGTATACCAGGTCACATTAGGCTTACAAGAAACAGAGGTTCAGTCTTGAGGTACCATAAAACTAAATTAACTGAGTTATCCCAGTCTGAATAGGATGGGAGAACTCTGGAATTTCAACAGAAACATAGTAGAGAGGG
Organism: Calypte anna; assembly: GCF_003957555.1. Classification (NCBI taxonomy): domain Eukaryota; kingdom Metazoa; phylum Chordata; class Aves; order Apodiformes; family Trochilidae; genus Calypte; species Calypte anna. The sequence goes on along the minus strand of NC_044244.1, from coordinate 102,558,599 downwards.
ATAAATAAACCCTTCCCTCAATCTACTGGCTGTTGATACAACTTGGTACAGAGCTGTCTGTCTTCTCTTTCCTTTTGCAGAGGTATTTCAATGCAACTTCTTTTTGTGCATGTTGGTGATCTTTCGGTAGCAAAATTCAACATCTTAACACATGTTAACATCCATATCTGCGTGTGTGAGTACGTGAACAATTTAGTTAAGAAACCTTGTTAAATCTAATTGGGCCTCTGTACTTAATTATGACAAAACATTGATGATTGATTAAGTATTGCTAAAAATCATATAGTCCAATTTTGTGATACATTATAATACTGTCAATCAACCTTAACTTGCTGCTTTCAGATCACACTGGACCCATAATTATGTGCTAAAGCCTGACACTGAAATCCCTACACCTAAATACTTGAGTCATAAATCACTGATCAAATCTGAGACTAAGAGTAAATTCAGCCACACCTAGACTCCTCTCAGAGAAGGAGTTTAGAAAGTGATAGAGTCCAGTCTGAACCTCATGATTCAGTAGGAATGTCTTCCTCATTCTTGTCCCTGCTCCCTGGGCAAATCACTCCAACCACTTCCTGACTCAGTTTCCCCCATCCCTATTGTTTCCTTTGATCCCCCTATAAATCACCTCAATCCAATTCCTACAAGTCTTTGTCTTTTCCACATTGTAATAGAGTGGAATAGAGTTTCACCATCAAATTCTGTTATGTCTTGCATTCATAAATGTATATTATGATCACCTTTTCCTAATATCTTTGTTCGTGATTCTTTAACCCACCTTAAGACATTCCACTCCTGTCCATGAGTCAGGTCAGTTCTTTCTATAAGTATATAGTATATGTAAAACCAAAATGTTACCAAATCTCATTTTTCTTCCCATTACGTTGCAAATACAAGCTGAATCTTAACCCTTGTTTCCCCATATATGTAAAATGAATATGTGCAGGCATACAAATAAATGCTTTTATATATCATATATATATGCACACATATATATAAATGTTTGGAAATATTTCTCTTATAACTCTGTTTCCTCTCCTAACTGTGTTTATAATACATGAAGAATATCCATCTACATTTGTAGAAAGTGCTATTAATAAGGCATGCAAATTATAATAGAGATGTTTCTGTTGCAATTTGTAAAATTCTGCAATAGAAAAATAACTGGACACAATGGGCAAACATGTTTCCCTTTATCTTATATCTTCTAATTAAAATAATTCTGAAACAATAGCTTTGTGGATAGTAGCTGGCAGCTAAGATAGCTTTCTCTCCTAGGAAATAGCAGTACTACTAATTAACATGTTTCCAAAAATTAGATTGCTTGCAGTGAACTGCAAGAGCAGAAAAAGGTTGCTAGGTACCTGCAGTCACAAGACATGAATTCTTTACTTATTGGGAGAAAATATATTGCAAATGCTTCATCACTGGCAACTTTCTTTGAAAATAATTTATTTTTTGGTGACTGAAAAACATTAATTTAAATATTTGTAAAATTAACTAATGAGTTATGCAAAACACTTTGTCCTTTAGCAACGTAAACTTCTTAATCAAACTCTGTAGGTTTCATTGATTAATATTTAAGTTACACTTTGTACACCAAAAACTGACTCCGAATATTACCACAAAAATTATACTAAATCCAGTTAAATGCATTGTTTGAAATATTTATTGCAACTTTCTTATTACTATCTCAATCATAGTACCTTCTGTTGGTGGGTTTTCAGCCTACCCTTTGCCCCAGGCTATGTCCATTAAGCTTTCTATATACAAATATGGAATTTTGACATAGTACCAAATGGTAGGTTTCTTGTTATATCTTATCATCATAGAGACATCTATTGTAAAATAGGCTGCCATATTTTCAAGATTTGAAAAATCATGGATGCTAATATGAATGAGATGTAGGTTCATTTTCTTTGTTAAAGCTGCTCCTTGAAACAGCAACCTGTTCATGCATACTATGTGCCTTTCATGTACATTCATTTACTCTCATCAGGAATCTGCATTCAGGATAGTATGCTGGAAACTTCCTACACTTTGTTAAGGTCTCTAGTTCATCAGCATTCATTTTTATAGCTGTTATAAAATTATACACTGAGAGAAGCAGGATCTCATCAGGTGAGACAAAACTTACCAGTCCATTGACAAAAAAAGTCCTATGTGGTGATGTTCAGCCAGGGAAAACGCAGCATTTCAGCAAAATTTGGCTAACAACAGAATGTGAGAATAGTCTAATTTAAAACAAATAGTCTTTTTTGTGGTTTGTTTCTTGTGGGGTTTCTGTGTTTTTTTTTTCTTAATAATTTTCTTTTTTTCTCTTTGGACTGAGAAGGTGGGAGGTTTAGCAAAAGGGGATATGTGAATAGGACATCACTACAGTGATATGCCCCTCCATTACGCTATTTCCCAATCTAGGATTATCAACCGTAGTTCATTGCAAGTTATACTAGTGAATAATCCACCTCAATTAGCATTATTCTATGATAATCACTAAAACACTTCTGATATGTTTACTTTTGCTATTCTAGAAACACAATTTAATTGGCCACCATTGCATGGCTGTATCTCATCATACTGCAGGGTTGGGAAGTCTAAGAACAAGTTAACTGACATCAGCATGGCACGTTCAGAACAGAAGCAAGGTCTTCTGCTAGTGAGGGATGTCACCAGAGCAGGGCAGTGTGTCCCTCAAGAAATTTCTCTTACTACTGAAATGGTGTGTATATGAAGAAAACTACAAGTTTAAATTTACCCCACCTTGTCATGAGTGGCATACTGAAACATTTACTGAACCGTACTATGGCAGATGAGATATTGAACAAGTAAGAAGTCATGCAGACCTGATACTAATTTCTAAAATGTGATAATTATATTTACTTTCTTCATAATGAATGTTCTGCTTCTCTGAGGTACTGAGGACCCTCCATCTCCACTGGAGTAAATAAAATGCAGATGTGGCCCTCAATGTTAATTCATCCCCTTGTGTTTTCTGTAGGCTCTATGCAAGCTTTTTTTCAGCACTAACTAGACTAGAATAATAATCATCATCATCCTATTTTCCCTGTGCTATAAATTAAGAAAGAACTTGCTTTGCAGAGAAGAAGCTCTGCAGATTTTAGCATTTAAAAAGGGAAATGAATTGGAAGAGATCAAAGATGCAGAACTCTTGTCAAAAGTGTCTGAATTGATAGAACTTGTGAACTACAGCTGCTAATCCAATGAACCAGATGGTATCAATTGTCAAACCAGGTGTAGGAAATAGGGTTGTAAGCCCTCCTGCAAATCAATTAGATCAGCATGAAAAAATTGTAAATGGACTTCCCACCAAACGAAAAAACAAACTATATCAAAAATTGTCTCAGGTATTCAGCTGAGTCCTGAATGATTGGTCCTTTTGCAAGTGGCAGCTGCCATTAAAAGTCTTAATTTCTTTTATGAATAAACCTAACAAAATTTAATTTTCTACTGTTAATACATCACTGGAAGCTGCCTGATCCAACACCTTTCTTTTCACTGATCCATGTTAATTGCAAGTGTCAGAAAGCACAAAACATGTTGCTGAGCTAATGCCAGATATTACTGCACATATTTCAGTAAGTCTTTTATCTCAACAGAAAAGCAAACTTTTATTTCATGTAGGAGAAAGTTATTCCAAAAAATGTTTTTATAAAATATAAAGTAATATTAGTTAATTAGTCTTTTTTTGATGCTTTGATACTGTTTCTAGTGCAATATGATTTGTTGTTTTCCTAAAATGATTTACAACATGCAGCAGGTTTTGTAAAAGACTGGAGACTGGTGGGTTGCTAGAGCTCATATAAAGTGGTTTATCATAGATATCTGGGATTATTTCAGGGCAGTGAGGAGAAAGGAGATAAATCAAGCTTTTTAAGGAGGTAAATTAAGAGATTAAAGAAATTCCCCATATCATATTTTATCCTAATTCTGACTGGAGGAAGTAGAAGAATTTTAAAAAAAGTGTTCAAGAATACTCATAAATAGTTTTGCTCTTGAGGGACTGAAGTAATTACTGTAAAGGGTTTTCTGGTCAAATATGTAACAGTAGTCTTGAAATATTTTATGCATGTATTACCTGTATATGCTGATTTTATTCATGTGTATATATAGACATATATTTACATTAATTCTATTACAATATGATTTTCATTTATCATAAGTTTTTTAGCTAAGATAAGACTTTGAAACAGACTTATGTTGCACTATGGATTCATAATCAACCTAATTTTCACTCTGTAAGCACTTCTAGAAGAAAGAGAGAGAACAAGGGAAGTGGAGATGCACTGAGTGAGATTTCTCTATATTTAAAGTCTCCTATTAAAAAAAAAAATGAGCTACTGGTGGGTTGGACTAAAAGAGATTCCTCCCACTAAAGTTGTCTCCCTAGCTAAAAATTACTTGGAAACATTAAAAAGGTGTAGGAATCAGGATAAACACTGACAAACCTGGATTTACTTAATCTATAGATTAAGTAATCCAAAGGGGAAAATATCAGAAAAACTCTGGATATGAAGACAGAGTATTTACATCAGAATATGTGTTGCATGAAAATGAATGGGGCATAAGGAAGTGTATATTTTTAATTTTATTGAATACTTACAGAATCACAGAATTGTCATGGTTGGAAAAGACCTCTAAGATCACCACATCAAACTAGCAACATCTACCCAAACTATAAACTAAACTAAACTAAAGTTAAATAAAATAAATCTATATCACCATGCGCCCTGGAGCATGTCCTGAAGTGACTCATCTACAAGTTTTTTAAATACTTCCAAATGTGGGTAGGAAGATTAAATGCTCACTCCTCTACATAGATCACCATCCTGTACATGCACAATAATTTGCAACGGTTCTCTAGGGCAAAACTATCAAGGCAAAACTCTTTATCTACAGGCATTCAGGCAACCAGAAAGTGAAAAAAGATTTTAAATCACATCTTTAAATGTACAAAGTTCCTCCTTAGTCTTCATTTATGTTTTCATCTAGGGCTTAAGACCAAAAAAATACAATGAATTCATATTGTTTTGATAATATTTTTTAATCAGTTTTAGGATGGAAAGGAAACTAGATCCCTTTTAAAGTGTCCCAAGACAAAGTGAACACAGAATTTCCTTCACATGTCCAACTCATATTGCATTGATTACTCAAATGCAATAATTTAGCGACTGAATAATTGGAACCCACTGATTTATTGATTCAATTTAAAATGCGCCCATTATTTGATCATTGTACTGGTCATCTTTAATTAGCTAATAAAACTATAGAATATTAGCTTAGAAATAGGTCTCATTAAGCAAATATTTGCTTGCTTATGCTTTTCTTTTATAAAATCCATAACTGGTTAATAGAGGTGGTTTATTTTCTGAGGCTGCAATATTTACCATAAACTTTCAGACTACAAGTGACTGTAGATAAGTAGGCATCCAAGCAGTTGGGTGTCTTCCCACGTAAAATCAGACAAAGAAAGTGAGGAAAGGAAATAAATGCCTCTCACTAGTCAAATGTTCTATGAAGTTTTAGAGCAAAAGCCAAAGCTAGAAATGAAAGTGCACTTCCAGCCACTTAGGAATCAGATCCCAATGGGGGATAATGTGGTGCCCTGTAATGAATGGAATATATCTCAACCATTAAATCAAAAGCCAGAGAGAAGATAAAAATGACTGAATTGTAGATAATACTTTTGCTGTGCACAATGTAGTAAACTTCAACATTTCTTCATCATTTCACTCACTCTCTTCCTATTCCTGAAGTAAAAGCTTATCTCCTTGTGCTGGGTCTGGGTCGGAATTTTCTTCTTAACACTCTGTATGGTTCTCTGCTTTAGACTTGTGGCTGAAACAGTTATGGCAACAAGATAATGTCTTTACCATTTCTGAGCAATGCTTGCACAGTTTTCCTACACCCTGCCAGTTGCAGCAAATCTTTAGCAGCATAATTGTCCTGTAGGTGTTTCTCTCAGTTAAGGACAATGAACATAACCCACCATCAACCTAAATCACTGCCTTTCTAACCAAGTCAGGAGTTCTACTATGATTCAAACCACCTGGCATCTCAGACTGGGAATCAAATATTTAAAGAATTCATTCTATTCATTTCATTGCTGTTCATCATTTTCTTAGAGATTCACATTTCTGAGAAAGCTGCATCATCAGAAATGATACTCTATGGGGGAAATATATAATATATAGGGGAAAAATAGTAAGAAATGTCCAACACAATAATTTGATTGCTACTATAGAATCTGGATGTAGGAGTCAAAGTCTGAATTAACTACCTAAAAAAGATATTTACTAGAAGGACTGTCAACAGGAAAATCACATACTAAGAAAAAAAAATAATTCCTTAAATCATCTCATTGTGACCAGGAGGTTAAGGGAGATAATTCTCTTCTACTCTGCACTTGTGAGACCCCACCTCAAGTATAGTATCCAGCTCTTGGGTCCCCAAGATAAGAAGGACACTGAGATGTGTGAGCAAGTCTGGAAGAGAGCCAGAAATATGATCAGAGATCTGGACCACCTTTCCTATGTGTTGGAGATGAGAGGCTGGAGTGTTGGGAATGTCCAGCCTGAAAAAGAGAAGATTCCTTGGACATGTTATAGCAGCTTGCCAGTACCCAAGGGGGCCTATAAGAAAAGCTGTGGAGGGACTTTTACAAGGGCATGTAATAGATAAGACAAGGAGAAATGGTTTTAAGCTCCTCTATTCCCTTCCCACCCTCCTCTCCCCATCAATTTGTCACTGGAAAAGAATCATTCTCCAAGGCAGGTTGCCTTCTGCTTTTCCAAGTAGGACCAGCTTGATTGCTCTAAAACTGTTGTGAGCTGTCACTGAGACCCTGGCTTTGGAGACTGCTGCCCAGTCAGGTTTGGGACTTTCCTGGTTAGAAAGGAATTACTAAGTGAGGAGAGTGAGTTTCATATTTTCATATTTCATGTATATTTATAATATATATATGTATATTTATATTGCTATTACTACTTCATTAAGCTTACCCTACTTTTTTATTTCCAACCCTGAACTCTCTCCCTTATTCCCTTTATTTTCCCTTGGAGAGTAGTGGGGGAACAATAGAGAGCATCTGTCACCTAGTTACGGTCTAAAACCATTATAAATGTTTACAAAGGCATTAACAAGAGAAAATGAAGATTTACACATGCAGATCCAGTGAGAAAGTTATTTTGCTGACACTCATTTGGATAATTTAAAAGATATCCCCATAGGATATTTAATTTAATTAAAAAGTACATAAAACCTACAAGTTTTCTTTGACTATTAGTGAAAATAAATCCCTTCTCAGAAAGTATTAGTGAATGAACTCCTACTTGTAACTGTACAAATCCTAAAGCAAAGCAATGCATGACAAAACAAAAAAAATCAAGGAAAAACAACTGAACAGCAGTGTGACCCTATGTGTAGCTGATGGAGTACCACTTTGCTATTCTGCTGCAATACTGATTTTTTCAAAAATTTTATAGCATCTTTCTGCTGAGTTCTTCATATGTGAGCTGCTGAAGTATGAATGAAAACAGCACTGCTCCACTGACTCTTAGTGAGTTTACCCTTTCTGCATGCAACGGACTCACATCTGAAAATAATTACTTGTCATCTTCATATTGGTTGAAATCAGTGACCTTGGCAGTGAGTGGAAGTCACTGTTGGTTGATCTACTCTTTTCTGCTGGCTGGACACAGGAGGAAGTTTCATATCACAAAATGCTCATCTGTTCTAAATGCCATGAACTGTCAGAGCGAAACAGGATAAAGACATCCCTATCAAATGAACACAGGGGCTTATTGTAACTTCAATTTTCTCTGACTTGATCTCAAAAAGAAACAAAAAACATAAATTAAAAGTCAGTTTAGGGACTGCAAATACTTTTGACTTGCTCAGATTTTTCTTTTTTTTTTTAAAAAGAACACAGAAAACACCAGCTGAGAATGTCTAGAGATACTTCTGTCTCAGGGCATATTTGTTTAAATTATCCCTATAAATCTTGTACATATTAGACAAGATTTAAACATTTAAACAACAAGTTAAATATTTGTTGGAAGTTTCAATATATGTTTTAAGTTTAAGTCTCATTTTTTGTGTGTGTGGTATGACAATTCAATTATTTGCTAAACAGAGTTGTGTTTAAAAAATATTAAACTTTTAGTTTTTAATTTTTTAAAAGGAATGCATCACTGACTCTGCTTTTTGGTGATTCAAGTATTAATTTCAAGTTCTCTGAGTAAACTTTTTTTTCAGTTTTAATGGACCAGGTCATTGGTTGTATTTGTGATCTGATGTTTAAAATACACATTTAATTATTGTTAGTTACAGGAGTTATTATGACATTAACTGTAACTCATCTTGAAAATCACAGTAGTTAATTCTAAACCTTCAAGATTTGCAAAAATATTTAAAAGCTCACCTCCCACTGAAGTTAATTGATATGAGGTTAGCACATACCTGCCAGTAGACAGGAGAGTGAAGAGGAACAGCTTGCCTCTAACATGTGTTAGAGAGGGAGAAATAACTAGGATTATATATATAGTTATCTAAGTAAAGGTCTGCAGTATATGAGTCCCAAATCCTTCATACTTTCAAAAATTATCCCACTTTTGTCTCCTGTCCATTAACACATAGCTTTTAACTTCTACCTAGAATCTCACAGTGATTTCTAAAACCAATTCCTAGTCCATCTCACAGCCTTACACTACTTTGAATGGAAGTTTCTCCTCCACGCCACAAATTTCTAACTTATAAAACCTTTTAAGACCTTTTTGAATCCCACCTGGCTATTGCAACTTTTTGCAAGCGTTGTATAAGTTGTTCCATCTGTTTGAGACCTTTTCTTGAGCCTCTCTTGGGACACACACTTCCAGTGCTTTTGGAGGAAGTTCAGAAGCCCAGATATAGAACACAGCAGAATCAGTCTGGAGGAGAAAAGACAGCACAGAAAGAGCCGTGCCTGGGCTGTCCCCACACAGGAGACTCTGCTGGGCCATTTGCACTCTCACTGCCTGTCCCACATTGGCCTCATCAGCATGGGGAGAGACCTTCTGAAATCTTTGTTCATGAAGCCAAGCCAGGGTGAGCATCTTAATGGCAAAAAGGAACTGAGCGAATTCAACTGAACATGTATAGGCAAGTACTTTAGAAATACCCTGTACCTCTAGTGTTTGTTGAGAAAGTCCAGAGAGCTTTTTAAAAATAGGCTATTAATTCTGATGTCCTGGCTAAATTTGTACTCAGGTAATTATGCTCTGCCTGCTTCATTGTTCCTTGAATTTTAATTAGATTCTGTGTTCTGCTTTCGTTCTATGCCATTTTACAGTGCTGATGTGATCTGCTAACCACTGCAGCATGCTACACCACAAAAGTATTACAGAACTGGCTGAAGCAATTTCTTTCTCTCTAGCTTGCAATGGAAAACTGTTTTGAGGCATTCCAGGGAGAATAGCTCCTAATCAGCATGTGTACACTTAGCATTAAATCAATGTACCAAGCAAAGGTTTGCCCGCCTCTCTGGTCCTGATCCAGCAAAGCACTTCAACACATCGACTTCTGGCTTCATCTCCCATGTCAATATTTTGCAAGATTTGTGTTCAAAAAACCAAAATCTTGTCTCATCTGAGGTCAAAAATGCTGGTAATGGTTCTTTGCTGGTAGGGTCTTTGACCCTAATCCCTAATTTGGAGATGATTTCCATAATGTCTCTCAGTTCAAGCCATGATGTTTTCTGCAGTAACTGTGGAGCTTTTCAGGGAAAGAGTGAAGTAGGTGATAAGAGATTACTGCATGTTTTCAAGAGGAAAACTATATCATTAGCTTTCACATCACAATTGCTTTTAAGAGGATATCATAATATACCTCATCAATGACACAAAAATTCCATTATAATCTTCAGTTTTAACAAATATGTCTTTACTATCCAGGATGCTTTGAGATCTATATAGTCAATATATGCATTCTTTTTTTAATAGCTAATTAAATTAGATGTCCAGCCCAGGAAAAAAACAAAAAAAGTGGTATTGAAAACAAAGGTAAAAATCATATGGTTTTGATCTGTTTTGCCTTATTTAAAGGCTTGTGCCCAGGTTCTCAAAATGAACATCCACCCTTGAAGACAACAGTTAGTTTTAGCATTCTTTTAATATTATGAGGTTCTGAGTGAAAAGGTGGGGTTTGGGGTTGGTTTTTTGTGTGTGTGTTTTGTTTTTTTTTTTTAATTTGCTTTTTAATTCACTCCAGATTGAAAAACAGTATAGCTCAAAATTAAAACACACTCCAATCAATTACTTTTTATATAGAATTATTTTAATTTCTGCAAATAACTGGAAGGTCTATTCCATGAATTATAACTGTATCCTGATCAACTGGAAAACATGTTTTATTCTCAGGAAGAATGTTCTCCAGTTTATCTCCATTTTCATTAATGCAGCTGGACATTTCAGTGCAGTACAGTACTCATCCCTCCTGAAGTGCTAACAGGCTGTGATTCACACTGGGAAGAAACAGTGCTTTGAGTGTTTCCTTGTGGTGAAATATCTTTAAAATGTATGATTTGTATCATGTAAAGTGTGAATTACTATGTTTCTATACAGACAAGAAAGCTATGGATAGTGTGAAACCTTTTGGTTTTTTTTTTAATGGAAAATTTCTGCATTTTATCCTGCACTTAACTGTAATTTTGAAATACACTAAACACATGCAATGCAGAAGAATACAGTGATGTGTTACAGCCTCAAGGAGGGTTTCTTCTTGTCTCTCTGATCAGGTAACTGCCAAGAAAACAGTAGCTTAATATTGCACAAAAGAATAATAAAATTTATCTTTCGTTTTTCTGAGAGGACAGAATTCCATTTCCCAGCCTCCCCGCATTTCCTAAACACCACCACACTGACCCAAAACAATCAGGCAGATGATACTTAGGGGAAATTTGACTAGCTTAAAACCTAGTTTTTCCTATGTATTTATATAGTTTTACCTTTTCATATTTGCATTTTACTTCTGCTTCACAAAGGTTCTGATTTTCTAATTGAGTTGGGGATGTTTGTGGTTTTGCTTTTTGCTTTTTGTTTGTTAGTTTTTTTGGGTTATTTTGTTGTTGTAATAAAGGCAGGAAAATTTAGAAATTTAGATCAGAAAACAAAAAGAACTCTTCATTCTACCATGAAAACGACAAATTAATTTTATACCTGAACCAAAATTTCTTTAGTCAGAACCTGATAAATGAACTGGAAGAGACTTTTACAAGGAGAAGGTTAAAGAACATTCACATCTATTTTATACAAAGGAAGATTTGCACATTTTCTCTGAGGCTACTGCTCTGGTTTAGTAGCTGTAATAACTTCTTTAGAAGGGTCTTGACTGCAAAGAGAGAATGACAAGTAAAACACTGTAATATTGACATTAACACTAAATTCTGCCAGCACCAGATCTTCTTATGTAATACTGAGGCAGTGTTGCTAAGTTGCTAAATGCCAAATTGTAATTTGGTTTTCCTGGGAGGAGCAGGTACTTAAAATTGAAGCACCACAAAATGTATTTCCCAGTTGCCTGTAGAATTGGCCCTAGCACTTGGTCTTTGACTACTCCTGATTGCGTAACACCACACAAACAATAAGCCTATATAAATAAATTAAGTAGTAAAAACTCAGCAATAGGTGAATGGATGAAGATTCTTAAAAGCAATGTATTTCTGCATATTTTATTCCACTTGACTCTTGAGAATCTGATCACCCCTTCATACATATTCTTAATACCTTTGGACATTAATCAGACACAGCAGTACAGCACAGCTTATCTTGTAAAAGATTACATAATGCATATGTCAGGAACATAGCAAAAGTGGGACCATCTACAAATGTACATTTCATAATCACATATTATATTACAAATTAAGTTCCAGATGAGGGAGCATGAAGACCAGAATTTTAGTTACCTAATGGAAACAACCTTCTACTTTCTTACACTGTTTGCAATCTATCATATCATCTGCAAGCTACAGTCAACAATTATCAATGCTGATAAAGTAGATAAGGCACATTAGTTCCTTAGAAAGTGCAATGTACCATACAACTATTCACTCAGCGCTGTCTAGACTAGAAGAAGAATCCATTCTTTAAAGTGACAATTAATGGTTTAAACATTCAAAATTCTCCAGTAAGAAGAAAATAAAGACTTTTCAATACATATTATTACTGCTTTTTGATTGATCACTAGGATAATTTATGCTGTCATCTACTGATATCCTGATATTTTATTTTGCAAATCTTACTTTCTTTGCGTTATTTCTCTTCAAAAAATAAGTAAAATAATTTAATTTCAGTGTTAGGTACCTGTCTCTTTGTTGGTGATGTATCCATTAAACTGTATATGGATTTCCATTGTATTTTACGAAGATCAACAAAAGATAAATGTAGATTTGCTCCATTAGTGCAAGAGGATAGCAAGTATCAAATCCTTCTCATTCTGCTGCTGGTTTATCTGGATTACAAGGATGAATTCCTCTACTTTTGCGGGGTTTTTTTTTTTTCTCTCATAGTATGGGTTAGAAAACATTCTTGCATGCATTCATAAATATCTTATGGGCAGTTACCAGATCAGTGGAAATATTCTTCATTATTAGATATTATTGAACAAAATGACAAGCAGGGCCACTCCTTTCCAATGAGATTAGTAAGAAATTATCAAATACTATTGTATATGTAAAAGTGTTTCATAAGATCATAACCACTTTATTCTTTTTCTTTCAAAGTACAATGAATGGCTCTTCACAGATGGGTTTGTGAAGTGATTTAAGTAGGCTTTTGAAAGGTTCATATATACAGTATACAAACCAATTAAAATCTCATTTGTCTTCTCCAAAATGAATCAGTTGAATTGAATTTACAGCAATTTTTTTTTAACATATGGGATTATACAAAAGCATGAGGAATATAAATTTGAAGAGAAACATACAGCAAAAAAGCACACACCCAAACCAGACACTTTGCATATTATTTATCTTTTCTGACCTTGATAATGCCCGTCCTGCTGATCAGAAAGATAATGCAAACTTTATTTTGACAAAGACAACTTTTGATAAATTGTTTCTGTACTAAAAATGAGTACCTACATTTGATTGCATAGTCACTTTAAACCATTGCCCTACAGACCTTTCCTTATATCCAGCAGCATATTTCAAGTGTTTATTTTGCAAAATTGCTATATCAACTATGAGTAATAATGTCTCTCATACTTCACAAAGTCTAATGCCTTATTCTGTCTGGAAAATCAGGGGGGTGGGGGGGGAAAAGGAAAAATAGGTTAAATACAGGAATTCAAAAAGGATCTCGTATTATTTAAACACATTTAGCTAGGCATCTGCACACTTAATCATGGGTACAGTTGAAACAGTATCCTTCTACAGGCTAGTCTAATAATTTGGAGGCTAAGATTATTAGGTCACTGGTAAGACTGAAGAGGCTTATCTAGTCAGCAGAAAGATGATAGTGTTAAGAGAAAGGCAGTGGAGTCATGACATGGAGAGGATGAAGGATAAGGGAGTGGAAAAGAAGTTGGAGCATCCACATCAGATGTTTATGCAGATGACATGGCTATTCTTCAGTCTCTTCATTGGTAAAGTGTCTAAATAAAGAAGTAATGTAGGTACAAGGTGCAGATTTTGAATACAGATGACAGAATCGTCAAATAATCTTTACATTTCTGTACCCCTTTCAAATTGGATGGGGCCTACCTACTACCAAGCACATCATCACTACAGCTTTTAGTTACTATAATTGCTGCAATGTAACCAAAATAAAACTCATGTATCAAAAGAAGAAAAAAAAATCATTCCTTTAACTAATACCAATTGTATTTGACTTGTTATATCAACTTGGTTATGCCCATACAATCCTATTGTGACTGATTTTTCTTGAAGTCAGTAGGGTCACTCAAAGACATCCAGTGAACAATATCAAATAAAACAAGTTCATAAAAATCATAATCTGTTCTCAATTCATGAACCAAGAAAGATATATTCACTGAATATAAAAGAAGACTGACATTCATTCAGTAAGCCCTCTAGAACATTATTTTCTCCATGCTTGCATAGTACAACCTTGACTGAAGAAAACGTATGCTTTAGTTCTTTATACTTTAAGAGCTATCATGAGGAAAGCAAGTTAGAAGGCTTTTATAAAACCCTATTTATTCATTGAGAATACATTGTTTGTTATCTTAATAGTATCTATGAAACACTGTGAATCACTATCTAGCCCTATTAAATCTACTTTCATATTTCTACCTTCTGTTCTCTAAACTCCATTTGGTGAAGTTGATGAGGCTGAATAAAGACTGTAATAACAGGATTTAATGGATATAGTATCTGTGGGTAGACAAGGTCACAAGTGTTGAGTAAGTAGCAGTAAATGTAAAGGAAAGAAGCCAGGTCTTAAACAAATCAAAATCTTTCAAAAGCTATTGTTATTTAATATCCTAAAAAAGAGATTCACTTCCTCAGTAAATGAAATTTTTTTTATTCATAAAAAAAGATTAGGTTGTTATTTCTATAACCTAGTTCTTTACCTTGAATTTTTCATCAAATGTCTTGATTACACAGTTAAATGTTTGCAAAGGCACAGATTACCAAAGGTAGCTATGTAGCTAATTGCCCTTGGTTAGTTGGAATTTGATTGCAAATCCTTTTAGAAATCTGCAGTTTTACAGATCTTGTGAGTAATCCTTTCTATAATTTGTAATTTGAAGCGTCTGTATTTTCAATCTTCTGTTAATGTCTGACCAAATACCTTAAATCAGGGCTAACAGAACTTTCTGCTGCGCAGTGACAGTGAGTATTTCACAGGTAGTATTAATTGCAAGCAGTATATGTCAAGAGGAAGAGGCCAATCTCTTTCCACTGGTGTCCAGTATTAGGACAAGGAAAAATGGGTTTAAACAAGAACATAGCAACTTCCACCTCAGCATGAGGAGAAACTTCTTTAATGTGAGGGTGATGGAGCACTGGAATAGGCTGCACAGAGAGGTTGCGGAGTCTCCTTCTCTGGAGACTTCCAAAACCCACCTGGATGCTTTCCTGTGTGGCCTGTCCTAGGTTATCCTGCTTTGGCAGGAGGGTTGGACTAGGTGATTCCTAGATCCCTTCCAGCTCCTCACATTCTATGATTCTATGGTATTGCCAACATGACATATGACATTAGGTTCATTTTAATACATGGATTTGAGTAATTTACATTTTCAAGGATTGAGTAATCATATTTTTTTCTGAAAAGGAAATTTCAACTGAATGTTTGTACCCTTTTATTTATTACTCTGTCATATTGTAGTACTTAGCATGGGGTCCAGGAATGAAGAACATCTATTTTGTCAGGTTATTTTATCAGCAGTGCTACTAAAACCACAGTAATGCATTTCACAATTATGAATATCCCAGTTTTCATATATAACCATTCTTCACTACTCTTCCTTGGGTTTCTCTTCTCATCTAGCTCACAAATATTAATCCTCCTCTCTTCGTCCAAATCCTTGACCACTGCTGTTCTTAGACCAAACTGCTCTTTCTCCTCCCTGGTACAATCATTTCATCCACTTCTACCTTCTCTGCTTCCCTGAATGACTGTTGCATCCCTCTTTACATCTCTTCCTCAGACCTGTTTCCTCCCCTCATCATTTCAACTCTTTCAGGTGAGATTGTCCCACTACTGACACATTCAAGTTCTTGGTGTAAGTAAGATTTTTTTTCCCATATAGTTAAACAAGACAATACAAATAATAATTAGTACATCTGGTCCATATTCACTGTACTCAGAAGTTTCTACTATGTAATGTTATTTGTACATGTAGCATTCAGTGAAACACCATTAAATGTATTGGACTATTAACACACATTAGAGAAAGTAGCGTACAAAGTCACCAACATCCTGGCAAAAATAAACCAGTATTCATTTGAAAATGGTCAGAAGCAAGAATTATGGCCTAATAATAGATAGGTTTCAGGGAAAAAATAATAATTGAAGGGGAAAAATTATATTTTATGTGAATGGTGATAATAAGGGATCAAACAAAACATTTGAATCATAACCTCCTAATAAAATATTCACTTCATTTTGAGTATGTACTTTGCAAACATATAATAACCTACTTGGCATTGCATTTAGCTGATTAATTCTCTCCAGGTGTAAGTCAGACACATTCACTTACATGCTTCAATACACATACTCATCAGTCAAGTCACTACATACTTTTTTTTCCCCTAATCTTTTAAACTACCAAGAGCTGGACTGAATATATAGATAATACAACAGAGAGGTAAAACATCCTCCCAATGTGTTTATTACAGTAACTAGAGATAATACAGTAATAGTGTTTAATAGTAATGTACCAGATCCTTTGCTGGCCCAGTGATTTCATGAGCAAGGTCGGTCACTGACTGATGATCTGGTGTTATATTTAATTAGTGACTTGCTCAGCCATGGCAAATACAGAAACTTGCTACACAAATAAAATAAAAATAACAGTATTTCCAGTCTGTTAAGAATTAGGCAAAACTATTATGCTTCTTTGTTCTTTCTCTGTGGTTTTGTGTTCTCTGGTAAGACAGCCAAATAATTCTGTGTCTTTATGACATTTGGTGAAATAAACAGGACTTTTGTTTTTTTTTGTTTTTTTTTGTTAATGAGAGTTCTTGAATGTAGTTGAGTTGAATATTTTGTTGCTTGGTTGTTTTTTTTATGTGGGGATTTTTTTATCAGGTGAGTGTTTTTCTGTTCTTCCTCTACAAAGATACTTAAATATCCTCATGATCAACTCTGAAAAAAATAAAATATTTCATAGTCTTTCAGGTAAACTCAAAAGTAATCTTTTCTCTTTGTGCCTTTGTTCCCCAGAGTCTCTGAATGCAACACTAGAGGCCTGCCAAGTTTCAGGCAACTGCAAGAGTTTCATGTAGAATCCAATAGGCTTCCTAACGTTGATAGGCTTTTGAACAATCTGTATGCTGAAGTTAAACTAAATCCATTTGCTGTATACAAATCTATTTAATTATAAATGGGAAAACTTTGCAATAATATCCATCGAGCCACAATGTTCCAAATAGCTCTGCTGTTTAGAATGAAAAAGGATTTGAGGTAGATCTTATGTGTCCTGATTTCAAACATAATAGTGCCTCTAGCTTGTACATTTCTACTCTGAATTGAGTTCAAGAATCACAAAGTCAGTCAGTGTTCACCAAAAGAAAAAAATAAATGAAAATCAGTCAGCACAAGTATCTTTACAGTTTTTTATAAATTCTGTAAACAATTAGAGAAATTTTAAAACAAAAGTGTAATTTCCAAAAGAGTTTAAATATTACTCTAGAAAGACAGTCACTAGGGTGAAATTTTAGTGTTTTCAATTTAGATGCTGGAGATCTTACCTATCTCCTTTAAGTTAATTAAATTGTTTGTAGATCAAGCCATAATTTCCCTTGAGAAGTATTCCCCTTGAAATTTAGGTGCCTAATTCCCCTATGCAAAACTAAAACTTCCAGCTCAAGTTGTTTAACATCAGAGGATCACTCTATAAATATCTGCGGCTTTGCTTTACCACTTGCATTTTTGATGGTGTTTCACATTCTGTGGAAAAATACAAATCTAAGCACTTAATTAAACTTCATTTTAAAAGACTGAGTAATAATGAGAATATTTTGGACAAATAAGCTGGTTAGCAGATCAAAGAAAACTACACAACCCTTTTCAAATTAGTGTGCAAAGACTGAGGCTGGGAAGCCATGCAAATGACATGTAAAATAAACTAGAGGTAAAATGAGTACCTAAGCACCAAATTACTGGAGTAGATAAGTTGCACCAACAGTTACCTGTTTCGTTTTCTTATCTCAGATGTTCAAATTATGTTAAAATAGTTCTCAATGTTTCACTTGTCAAGCTACCTGGATGAGTGCTTGGTTTTGATGTAAAGGCATGGTTTCAAAATCTGAAGAGCTGGCAAACTAATAGCAACTGCATTTATATTAGATATTCAAGAGAAGATAAAAATGTAGAATGAGGAAGGAAAAGAAAGGCAATATCCTACACTTTTAATTTATGACATTAAAGACTTTTGGATCTTTTCAGCTGAGTTTGCCCACTCGATTCTCCCATGAAATGGATGTATCCCTTGGAGAACTCCAGAAATGTCTAATTCTTTTAGTATTACCTGTCAGCATTCAGCCCTGTTGCCTCTGTTACAAAACCCCTACCACTGGTTTTGACTGTGGAGGGACTCCTCTTAGGATATCCTCACAGGCTTTTCCTCTTCAGAGTTTAACAGACCAATGCAAAAATTACAGAAACCATAGACTTATAATTGGAAAAATTCCAAGCTGCTCAATCTATTCAGCACTTATCTTTTTTATTTTTTTAAATAAAATTATGGGATTGTTGGTAGGGAATAAAGCTCTCAATGAAACATTTATTTTTGTTGAAACTAAGGACAAACTTTGGTTTAAATTTCTAGGAAAAACCTCACATAATCTTTTTTGCATGTTAAGCTTGGTCAAAGTTTTTCCAATTCTTTCTTTTGTTGCAGGATTCAAGCCTTAGCACATTGAGGAGCTCAGTGAGTCTCCATGGTCTAAAGATATCACGCCAATGTGTTTGCTTTTGAAGACCTCCACACTTCAAACCACAAAAATGTTTTACATACAACCAGAGATGTCAGAATTTAAATAACATTGAATCAACATGAAGCACACAACATCTCTGAAAAGTCTGGGACATTTCATACTCAAATTGCTTAGGGAGATTAGAATCAAAAAAACTTTCAAGTGGGAGAACAAATGTCGTAACTCTGAATGTCTTCCCTCCTTTCTTCTTCCCCCAGCTTTTATTACTGAGCAAGATATTGTATGGTATGGAATATCCCTTTGGTCAGCCGGGGTCAGCTGTCCTGGCTCTACTCCTGCCCAGCTTCTTGTATACTCCAAGTCTATTTGCTGGTGGAGTGGGGTGGGAAGCAGAGAAGGTCTTGACTTTGTGTGAGCACTGCTAAAAAATGGCTAAAACATCCCCATGTTATCAACACTGTTTACAGCACAAATCCAAACCACAATCTAGCTACTCTGAAGAAATTTAATTCTATTCCAGACAAACCCAGTGCAATAGAAATTATGCACTTCCAGTTTCAACAATACACAAAATCAGTACGCTCTTTCAGAAATAGCAAGACTGTTTTTATGAAGAGAAATAAATTCACCATCAGTGATTTAAACTATTAAGATGTGTCACTTTCAAAATAGAGATAAATAGTTCTCTAAGAATATTAAGTGTTTTCTTACCTCACTGTGTTATTACTGTCAATATATCTTATAGTTAATCAGATTGCATCTTTCAAAAGCATAAGCATTTAAATTCCAAGTAGGGCAGGATTTTTTTTCCAGGGAAGAAATGCATTTGAAGTAGTTAAGGCAGTTAAAGAGCATCTAAAAAAACTATGTAGGATACATTTTTTTAGGTCTTTATCTGTAAGATCAGTATTTTAAAGTACTTAATATCACACCTAGGTTTATGCCAAAACTATACTTCTCATTATGAAGAAAGAAACTATTTTATTTTTAAGCTATACATCTATATTTTGTTGTCTTCTGTTATTGTTCTCATCACAGTGTTAAATAACAGTCTAAAAAAAGACTGGTATAAAATACACCTATATCAAAGAAAGAAACCTTGCTAGGTTTCAAAGGTACCTGAAATATGTAGCCTGCTTTAGAGAGGGATGAACCAGCCATTACACTCATCAGCAAAATGAAGTTTACTTAATACTTCAGATGCTACAAGCTGACTTGAGAGCAAGAAATGTAAAAAACTTCACTTTTAAAACTCCATCTAGTCTTTATTCTTAAAAATACTTAAAACGTAACCATGGGATGTTAGAAATTATACAATATGACCTTTCAAAGTAGTTGCATTTATCATTATCTAGCAACATATGACACATCTTGAGACAAAGAGAAAAAACGTTACATAGTTAACCAGCTGTTAGAAACACTAGATGAGAACAGATTAATGGAAGGGCAAAGATTCTGAACATATTTAAGATAAAGCAGTTGCTAATCACATAAAGTACTGCAGGTTATGGATAAGGTTAACTTTATCTGCATACACCTCTAAAAGTGGTATTTTGATAAAAACTCCTAAACTTTTGCACAAGACTGGTCTCAATTCGAACTGTGAAAACACAGTTCAATCATTAATACCCTCCCCCAGGGGTCCTTGTTAAATAATTCTATTGCTATATATTATACAGTATTTGAAACCATAATAACTGGACAATGTTTTAACACCAAGCATATTTTTCTTCTTCCAATTTGGCTAATATGTCTTTCAATTTTTAAGGCTTTAAGTAAAAACACAGCATATGATGCTATGTAATGTAAGTGTATGTGAGATACCAAATACATAACAGTTTAATTATTGCACCAAATGTATAGCTATGCTGACATAAATGGGGAAGAAAAACAGTGGAAAAATTACAATGTATTCCCCCAGCCAGGTTCCTGAGTTTTCTTTGTCTTATTTCCTCTGAAATAGATTTCCTGTCTTTAAAGTTGTGCAGTCAGAAAATTACAAGTCAGGATAAAGGATGTCATTTACAGTCCTGCTTTGGAACTGATGGGTTCTGTGGGTGTCTATTTTAATCCCTTCTGCTTCAATATACTATTATGGGGATCCCAGCAAAAATCGAGTTTGACAAGAAGTTTACACGTTTTCAGGGAACTTGCATTGAACTGGTGCCTGCTATTGAAAGCACCTTCAAAACCACACACAGATATCTGTTGCCACTGGTTTAAATATTGCTAGTTTTGTTCTTCATCACCAGCTGGCTGACATCTAGAGGTGTTTTCAGATGCTTTTTGAAATCACTATTGAAAACACTCTTGCTGGAGCACAGTTACACCCTGCTTGAGCTATTACCTGGCTCTATTTTGTGCAGAAATAAAAAAGCTCTCAGGAGTCTATGAGTGATAAGACTTAAATGTGACTTAGAGATAAGGATGAAGGGGATTCAGTAAACCTCATCACTTAGAAATATTGGGGGACTGGATTCAATGATCTCATGAGGTCCCTTCCAACCCCTAAAGTTCTGTGATTCTGAGTGATATTTCCTTGCTCAGGACATCTCACATAATTAGAGTTATGTTTTTTGGCGTAGGATCTACATGATTCTTCTAGTGCAGAGTTTTATCTATTTATGAACCATATTTTAAAACTGTTTTTCACTCAACCTTCTTTTTAATTATTCAAACTAATACCTAAATTGCAAGCAAACAAGTAATCCAAATGAATAGAGGGGCATTCTGAAGATGCTTCTGATTAAATATCTGTATAAATATCTTGCTCGCTTAGGATCCAAGAGTGAGATATAACAAATTACTTCAGAGATTTTCAGATATGTAATTCAGAGAAATTGTGAAGGTCTGCCAAAGTCTCACATGATCAAGCAGCTCCCCAAAGAAGTGATATAACTCAGATACAGTAAGTTCTGTTACATTTGTTGAAGACATGACCATTAGCATTTACACAATTCTTTTATACAAGATCACAATTCAGTCCAGTAGTAAATGTAAACTAATGGCAAAAATTCTGATGGCAGTCCAATATTTCCATATTTTTACAGCAACTGTGGTGGCTTTGTCAGTCTTCCAGCCATGAACCAGAGCCTGCAGGTATTGTTCAGGATTTATTCACACCAGCCCATAAAACAATTGCCATGGAATCGACTGCTTAAGAGGCTCTTCTGCCCACAGGCAATTCCAGGCTCTCAAGGGGGAAGACTAATGAGAGTGAAAATGAAATAGTCCAGTGACAATACAGTGGAGGAAGACAGAGTCAATGGTGAGAACAGAGGCAGGGAGCTGTGAGTTTTCATCCTGAATTTAAAATGAAGTCAACTTTAATTTCAGAAAGACTGTTTCATACTGGTAGCTTTCCTTACACCTGGCTCAGGAGGATAAATTTAAAGTAAATTGAGAGCATGAATTTAGGTTTCCTCATATAAATAAGGGTTGGAATTCATGCAGAGGTTAGGTATTAGTGATAATGATTTTTCTTTTCTTTTTTTTCATGAAAACCATTCTAACAGTGCTCACACCAGAGAATAGATGTATATCCTTTGCTTTTATTTCAGGTCAGAAAATGAAATAGCTGAACAAAATTTCAATATCTGTTTAGCATGGTGTATATAACCTATGTATACATATACATACCATATATGCAATATATTTATACTGTATATGTGTCTATGTATACAGGCTTTACACATAGGAAGAACAGTTTATTAATGATTGTACTTTAACTGATTGTTTTAGAGACATTCCAATATTAGAATGACAATAAAAAATATGACTGAAAGAATGCTAAGAAACTTTCTTTTCTGCAAAGCCATATTTAAAGTGCAGATGTAGATATATCTGGCACCACATATTTCTATGTAGTTCAATACGTTACTGAAAGAGATGTAAATTGTGATGATTCTTCAATAGTTATTACAGTCCATTTACTTAAGGCTAGTGCTGCTTTAAATAAATTGTCCAATGGAAAACTCACCAGCGTCCCTGAGGGACAGTGAAAGATAGATACAACACTAAAAAGACAGCTTGATTCAACCTGTCAGAAAACTACATAAATGAAGTCACTTAAAGCTTCAGGCTGTCAGAGCTGAATTGCTTCTGCCTACCTGAGCAAATCTAGATCAGATATCTTTACAGTAAATGCAGAATTCACTGTAGAAACATTTAAACATATACGAATACACTTCTGAACAATCCAAATGACTTACATTCACTTCTAGTGAAAACAGTGAGCATCATGGTTTAGACAGTTTAGACTACAGTCTTTCAAAACCACATTTTCTCTGAACAGAAAATGGTTTTAGGATTCTACCCAGCAAAACCAGGAAAATGGGGGGCTGAAGGTTGATGATAAAACCCAGGTTTTACTAATCATAAATTTGAGCATGAACCCTAGATGGTCCCCTGCTGATATCATAGTCCAGGCAAGATTATTTATCATAGAAGGTGTTTTCTGTACTTTAAATAATTTTATTTAAATTGCCTTTACTGCTAAGATGTCATCTTAACCTCTTTCAACATCAAAGTGCCCAGAACAGCAGGAAAGTATTGAAAGAAAGCTCTCATTTAATTGTTCCTGTTTTGAATTTACTTTCTTAGCCCAGTCTCTTCACTGTTAAGATTCTTTCTAGCCTCTCCAGAGACTGACTAGTTGAATTACTTCTATTCAAGTTTTTTTAACAGAATATGACTCTGAATCTTACTGAGAAATAATGTGCCCACTTTAATGTTTCCCTGAATTCCTCAGGACTTTCATTTCCTATTTTAAGCAAAGTGCTGTTTTGGTGACCTTAATCCAAGCTCTGTGGGGTTCAGCATCTAAGTCAGAACATGTAATGCCTGAGCTGGCCCAGGGTTTAGAGGTACCCACACATGTGCCTGTGGCAGACTTCTCTGGGCACCAGGCAGCATATTTTACAGAATCTCAAATGACACTCAGTGGGAACATTATGGTAATTGAATCTTCACTACTTGGTTAAAAATCAAGCTTACAACCAGAAATAAGCTGTTGATTTTTTTTTTAAACTGAAGGATGCTCTGCTCCACAGAGGCGCTTGTGCCTTTTCTGTTATCATGTAAACTAGAGTATTATCCCCAGCACAAGTCCTGTGAGGAAGGGCTGAGGGAGCTGGGGGTGTTCAGCCTGGAGAAGAGGAGGCTCAGGGGAGACCTCATCACTCTCTACAACTCCCTGAAAGGAGGGGGTAGCCAGGGGGGGTCGGTCTCTGGGTCGGTCTCCCAGGCAGCCATCAGTAAGACAAGAGGGCATGGACTTAAGCTCTGACAGGGGAGGTTTAGGTTGGACATTAGGAAAAAATTCTTTACTGAAAGGGTGATCAGGCATTGGAATGGGCTGCTCAAGGAGGTGGTGGATTCTCCATCCTTGGAGGTTTTTAAGAGGAGACTGAATGTGGCACTCGGTGCCATGGTCTGGGAACCACAGTGGCAGTGGACCAAGGGTTGGACTTGATCTCAGAGGTCCCTTCCAACCTGGCTGATTCTGTGATTATACATAAGCCCTCCCAAAAATTTTCAGACTTTTGACTGTGAGAAAAATTTAATATTTGGACAGTGTAATTGAAAGCCTACAGATCGAAAGCTCCTCAGAATGACTAAAGAGAAGCATATTTTTCTTTCATATTAAACATAAAAGTGTTTGGTTTTATGAGCAAAATAAAGGAGGTGAGAAATTCTTTAAAGATTGCACTTCTTTTATATACAGCATTCATATTGAAGGTACTGGAAAAAAAAAAGCCAAATAATCTGACATTTTCTTTCTGAAGGCAGTTATTTTTTATCCTTATTTTTGATGGTATCAGCTTTCTGATCAATTATGATTTTAACTGCCCAAGGCTCAGAAATGGAAGTAGAATATAGCATCCCCCTTTAAAAATTCAGTCTACAGTCCATTTTCACTGAGATGATAAAAATTAGTTTGTGAAGTTCCTCCAGTTAAACTGCAGAAATAGAATACATTAATTTTATTTTTTTTTTTAAATAGGTATTTTTTTTTAAATGGTTAAAATCTGAGGGAGCAAGTGCAGTTTCAGAGTCATAGTCTGGTGAAGCAAAATGGCCAAAAGCATTTGTACCACAAAGGGATGCAGATGAATAGTTATATAGTGTATTAACTGCACTTCTATGCTCCAGGAATTTTCTCTTGGAACTGATAGCAGTTGTTTATAATACTGGACCATACATGGCTAAAACATATGAACAACTTGCCTGGCAGCTCTTATTCCCTTTTCTCTAAATTTAGGACACAGACAGTGAATCATTGGAAGGTTTTTTCAGTTATAGACTGTAAAAACCTATTTGTTGTTTAACTCCTTATGGATCCTCTATTTAACTCATGTCCTGATGGTATCCCAAACCTGGTGAAAAACAACCAGTAATTTATGAAATAAAAAGGGCTATTAGAAATAGGTTGTTAGGGTTTTCTCCTTACCATCACTTCAGCAACTGATTAGAGCAGACCTAGATTTCTTCTATGAGATGTAAGAAAGTAGAACTG
Source organism: Calypte anna (assembly GCF_003957555.1). Lineage (NCBI taxonomy): Eukaryota > Metazoa > Chordata > Aves > Apodiformes > Trochilidae > Calypte > Calypte anna. The sequence continues at coordinate 102,533,460 of NC_044244.1, read as the reverse complement.
AAATAAATTTCCGGTCACCCCATTTCGTAGAATCATTTCCACTGCCACCACTGCCCCCCCTGCCCCTGCACATCAACACTAGATACATAATGTCATCCTCTACACCAGTGGCTCAAGATAAACTTTAGAAGTGTTATTTACAGGAAATTCTCATAAAGCCTCCCACTCTGGTGGTTAGAAAGGTCTACATATTTAAGTTTAATTCAAATTTTCCCCCTCTCTTTTCTTCTGTTAGTAATTTCTTGTAATAAAGTTTATATCTCCTCATCTCGCCTTACCCAATAGACAACAGACAGCAAATGTCTTTCTACTAAATAAAAAAAAAAAAAAAAGTACAATTTTTCCAGCCACAAAAAGGATTTCCTTCCTGCTTATTTCTTTGTCTACATCTCTTCCTCTCAGAAATAGTTTTTCCTGAGCAAGAATCAATTTTACAGAGTTGCTAAAATGCTTTTTCCAGGATCATGTAAGGTTATTTTCTTCAATTATTTGTATATTCAAAATCTCTCATTAATATTGTTATGGTCAGACTAATATACCTTTACTTGTTGCTTTTCAGTCATTGTGGCAGCTCCCACCTCAGATGTGTTATTTTCTGTCTCTTGAGCCTTTTTTTCCTTCCCCCAGCTTTGCTATTACTTTCCTCCTGTCCAGAATCTCTGGGTTTGCATCATACCACCACTGCATACCAATATTCTGTGGTATTAAGTTCAAAATCTTCCTAAATTTCTGTCACTATGCTGTGAGAAATGTGTCTTCAAAAATCAAATATGCAGCAAGTCCTCTGCTTGCTGGTTTTCAAATAGATTTGAAAACCAAATTGTAAAAATGTACAAAGCAGCACTCTATAAAGCAACCTAAATTAATCAAGGTGCAATCCAGTATTAGTTTTTAGTTTAATCTCAGCATATACATTGGCATATGGGTAAGGTCAGGCATTTACTAGTTTAAAAAATTATAACTAAACTGATGACAGCATTCATGCCATCTGTCCATCAGCCAGTAAGCACTTCAACTTTACTGTCATCCAAATTATTTTAAATCTTTTGAAATATTATCTACTCTAAAGCTAAAAGAATTTGCTCCTCTTTATTGAATGCAAACCTGTAGAAAAACATTTCTGGACAACATAATTTCCCAGGATTTGCAAAAAACATAGTATTATAAGTAGAAAGCAGTAAAACTAATAATAAGATAAATCAAATTTGGGAAAATAGAAGGACTAAAATCTGAAGAAGATGACACAATAATAAGGAAAAATAAAATCAGGCTTTCAGTTCTGCAAAAGCAATGAGAATATGAATTGTGTGTAGCTACAGCAGTGCAAGTTCACAATAAGCAATCATTTCCTACTACAGGGAAGTAGTTATTTATTTCAATGGAGCTAAGTATCCAGAAATATTACACTGGGGAAGGATTTGAAGGGAAAAACCCCAAAACAGTTAAATATCTTTAGATCTCATTTCATCTACGCTGAAATCTCATTCTGAAGTGATTCTGAATGACAGTCATGCATTAAGGTAGTTTTTATTTACACAAATAAATTCTATTACATTTTTATCTTACTGGGGCTATAGTATTATTATTTCAACTTAAAACTACACCTGTTATAAACCTAGATCAGTTTTATGACATAATTTGAACATTCTGTCTGAAAAAAAATATTTCTCCTTTGACTGTTCTGAGGAGTCATATAAATTAACACTTCTAAAACAGCAAAAATCAGCAATATTCAAATGATAAAGTAGGCTCAAAACTATGATTCCAATCTATACCTCTCCTAACATTGCCTTTTTTTAAAAGTTGAGGTTATAGATATGTAAATCTCGTCAAAATAAACTGTGTGCAGTGAAACTTGGAGCAAAAACCATTAAATATAATCTTTAAAAAAATCACTTTTTTGATTTTTGTGGTCTTCTTTGTTTAAATATTGTTTAAATCTGATGCTTCTGAATTTGAAAATCAGTCTGACCTTCTTCCAAGGAGACAAATATACTGAGAAATCACATCATGTAGATGTGATTTTATACAAAACCTTGCTAAATTCCAAGAAAAAAAGTGTTGAGTTTTTGACATTATACATAAAAGTTTGTATTTCTTCCACACCAAGAGAAAGAATGGGAGCAAGAAACAAAAAATAGTATTATCTTTTTAAAAATAATTACTATTATAAAAAGAAGAAAAGGGGAAAGGGTGAAAGGGGGGGAGGAAAAAAGTGGCTGTAGAAGGTATCTTAGAATTCTCTCAAAGGCTTGGCAAGAGGAAGACAGTGCCACGGGCAGACCCAGCACACATGGCAGAGGCACCTTGAGAACAAATGGTAGAATGAAACAACTGATAACATTCTAACTTTTAACAATAGCTAAATCAGCAGTAAGAGAGATTTGGGGTATTTACTACAGTGAATTATCCTAGGTACTCATAATGTAGTCTTTAAAAACTGGAAGATACTAAACACCATGAAATAAAGAGACCAACGAAAACACACAATAATAAAGCCCATATGAAACTAAAAAATTACCTGTGTCAAGCACTTCAACATTACTTTAGTGGAAAAAAAAAATCTGTCAGTTAAAACCCTGAAAATGAGGACATATGCAAAAAATTGAGAGTTCATGTGGACAAGATGGAAAAAAAGAGTAGGTCTCTTATATAACCCAAAAGCAGCTTAATTGAATCAGACATGCCCTATTTTATGCAAGCATGCTGTCTCTATCTTTCATTAACAGAATTAGGTTATGAAACAATGGAGAATTTTAAAAGAAATTTTCTTTTAAAAGTATATCCCTAACTCTTTCCACTGAGTTGTGCATGAGCAGAACTGAACCACTAAGTTATTTATCTACAAAACCTGAGACCCTTTGAAGTGCTGAGTGATCTCCCTTTCATTTAATTCAAAATGAGATTTTAGAGAGACCTTGTTGTGTGCCCAGTCATGGCAGGTTCAGGTTTTTGATAAAATTCTCATACCTCTTCAGATATCTCAAACTATTTATTATAATTTCAAATAGGCTGTATGAGTGAGTTCACACTTTTTACGAATTTAGGAATATTTTTTTCTTAAATAAATAATTGAGCTTTAATCCTAATATTTTATAAACTTGATTTTTCTAAAGCATTGATCAAAAAATAATAAATTATCTAATTTATGGGTAGTAAAATGAAGAATGGACTATTTCAGTGTGTTCCTATATCAAATAAAACCAAAATCTACAACGAAATTACAGAAGAATAGAATGGTTGGGGTTGGAAGGAACCTTAAAGATTACCTAGTTTTACCCCCCCATACATGAGCAGGGACACCTCCCACTCGACCTATGTATTCACTAATCTTCAAAATTCCTTAAATACCTGTGATGACTATTTTATTAAGAAACAGATCTAAGAATCTCAGTGTCCATCCAGTAGCTATTTTGGCAGTAATTTGCACAAGGAGAAACAAAGTCCACAGGTGTTAAGTAATGAAACAAATAAAGCACAAGTAGACCACATAAAGAATATACAAGGACCTCACTTAAGAACTTTTACTTTGCAAAATAAAGGAGGTCACCTGCTGTGAATTAATTCTCATGGAAACAGCTGGCAAGTCAGAGGTCTGATTTTAGTACATAAACTACACCAACATGACAGCTTAAGTATAGTTTTAATAAGTTATAAATTTAATTTCCTGGTAAGTACATTTAATTACCAAGCACCTGCAATTTTTTTTTCAGTAATTTCTTTTACAATAAATATTTACATATGCTTTAGAAAATAACTGTCTGCTAGGAAATATAGACTTTACGCTTTCAAGACCTTTTTTTTGGGAGTAATCAGCCTTTCTATGCTTACTTGGTCAAGGTATATTCCCAAGCCACTCAGACAATAGCTATTAATCTGTATTTTGAGATCATTGTAGCAGATGACATAGTTCATAGAATCATAGAATGTAAAGGATTGGAAAGAACCTCTAGAGACCATCTAGTCCAATCCCCCTGCCAAAGAAGAATAACCTAGGACAGGCCACACAGGAACACATTGAGGAGGGTTTTGAAAGTCTCCAGAGAAGGACACTGCACAACCTCTCTGTGCAGTCTGTGCCAGTGCTCTGTCACCTTCTGTCACCCTCACAGTAAAGAAGTTTCTCCTCATGCTGAGATGGAACTTCCTACATTCTTGTTTAAACCCATTATTCTTTATCCTATTACTGGGCACCAGTGAAAAGAGATCGGCCTCATCCTGTTGACACACACCCCTAAGTATTTAGAAAATTAACAAGATCCTCTCTTACTTTCTAAGTCTTCAGCAATCAAAATATTACCACCATATATGACAGCTGCTTAGGAGAAGTATGTCAGCCTGAATGTTAGCTGGTCCAATAGTTAAAATTATTTTTATTTTTAAAAAGCATTTCCTAGTGCCCAACCCACTTCCCTGTTATTATGCTCACCATTCCAAAGTCCTTCTGCATCCTATACTTGACAGTATCAGTCTTCCTCAAGAACAGCATGGGGAGGACATGGTGTTAATACTGAAGTTTCCTCCTCCTCAGTCTCGGTACATCCTCATGTACTTGCTTACCCAGCCTTTTCCCTTGCTTCTGGTCCCAGAGAAGTGAGTCAGGCTGCTCCTGCAACCACCATATTCCTAGGGGCTATTTGTCCCACAGGGACTGTCTGCTAAACCCGGCTCAGGCACAGCACAACCCTCAGAATGATCTCGGGAGTGTCAGCACAAGTCCAGAAAGTGGATCCTCCTGAGAAAGCTGGCTGCCCACAGCTTGGACAAGCGTACTCTGCACTGGGTTAGGAACTGGCTGGAGGGCCGGGCCCAGAGAGTGGTGCTGAATGGGGCTGCTTCCAGTTGGCGGCCGGTCACCAGCGGTGTCCCCCAGGGATCAGTACTGGGCCCAGTCCTGTTCAATATCTTCATTGATGACTTGGATGAGGGGATTGAGTCCATCATCAGCAAGTTTGCCGATGACACCAAGCTGGGGAGAAGTGTTGATCAGCTGGAAGGCAGGAGGGCTCTGCAGAGGGACCTGGACAGACTGGAGAGATGGGCTGACTCCAATGGGATGAGCTTCAACAAGGCCAAGTGCCGGGTCCTCCACTTTGGCCACAACAACCCTATGCAGCGCTACAAGCTGGGTACAGAGTGGTTGGAGAGCAGCCACGCAGAAAGGGACCTGGGAGTCTGGATTGACAGGAAGCTGAACATGAGCCAGCAGTGTGCCCAGGTGGCCAAGAAGGCCAATGGCAACCTGGCATGTATCAGAAACAGCGTCACCAGCAGGTCCAAGGAGGTGATTCTGCCCCTATACTCAGCCCTGGTAAGGCCACACCTTGAGTACTGTGTTCAGTTTTGGGCCCCTCAGTTCAAGAAGGGTATTGAGGTCCTTGAACAGGTCCAAAGGAGGGCAACCAAGCTGGTGAAGGGACTCGAACACAGATCCTATGAGGAGAGGCTGAGGGAGCTGGGGCTGTTCAGCCTGAGGAAGAGGAGGCTCAGGGGAGACCTCATTGCTCTCTACAACTACCTGAAAGGAGGATGGAGCCAGGCAGGGGTTGGTCTCTTTTCCCAGGCAACTCTCAAAAAGACAAGAGGGCATGGTCTTAAATTGTGCCGGGGGAAATTCAGATTGGCTATTAGAAAGAATTTTTTCACGGAAAGGGTGATCAGACATTGGAACGGGCTGCCTGGGGAGGTGGTGGACTCTTCGTCCCTGGAGACATTTAAAAAGCGACTCGATATGGCACTCAGTGCCATGGTCTAGTGACTGTGGCGGTAGTTGATCAAGGGTTGGACTCGATGATCTCTGAGGTCCCTTCCAACCCAGCCTATTCTATGATTCTATGATTCTATGATTCTATATATTTATTTCCTGGTATATTTTCTAAAAGCTCTAAAATGTTGTGAGATTTGGCAAATAATTGTTTGACATTTACCTTATCTACAGTTTTCAGGTTACTGTATACCTTAAACATATCCCCTCTTAGCCTTCTCTCCAAACCAAGACCTTTCAATCTCACTTTGTAAGGGAGCTACTCTGATCCTTCCATCACACTAATCACTCTTAGACTTTCCTATACCTTTTTTCTACTTCTGCTATGTCCTCTGAGATGCACTGAGGCCAGAGCTACATGCTGTTCTGAAAACCTGAATTTTCTCTGCATAAAACCACCGAGCTGAATTTAGGGGAAGCTTCACTCAGAACTGGTGAATTTTTTATTATTATTATTTTTTCTTTATTCAGGATAAGAACAAACAAAGCACCCTAAAGCTAACCTAATTTGGAAAAAAAAATATAGCACAAATGAAAGGGAAAAAAAGACTCTAAATTACTGACTTCTAAGACCTATTTCAAAAGTAACTCCAAAGCAAGCATTCAGCTGATATGGTATTAATTTATCTCTAGGTATATTGATTGCACAGTGAAATGACCTCATTAACACTCTGGTTCCACATGGAGAATTCAACAATATTGGCAACTCTAACCACACTCACATGTTTTCCCTGACAGATGGAGCATCTGGGCTCCTGATAAAGCAGTTAAATTGTTTCCCAATTCAAGTGGTATTTTCACAAATGCCTAAACAACTGTCTCAGTATGTGCAAAACCAGATACCTCTAGAAAAACACTAGATTAATCGCCATCCAAATACCCTTGTACCTCACACAAGTTATGGACCTGTGGAAGACCCACCAGAAGAACAGTATATAGGCCACACAGAATAACCAAGCCACAACCAAGAAACAAAAGTCTCTGCCAAAGAAATGCAATTTTCAGCCAGTAGTGCTGGCTTTATGTATGTTATTGTGCTATAATTTCTGCATAATCCATTCCTGCTGAGGTTGCACAGATTTTAGTTCCAGCTTGTATCTTTTCCTCATCAAATTCTGCTCTCTTTCACTCTAGTCACCTTTGAATTTTTTTTTTCTTTTGAG